>NC_059072.1:94608517-95224790 GCF_020497125.1 Mauremys mutica | reverse complement strand
GGTGAGGGCTCTGTGGGAGGAGGAGCAGAAGGCCTGGCCTTCCTGCGTCTGTGCTCACTCATCTCCGTCCGTGGGGCTGGCTGGCGCAGCAACAAAACCAGGAGCTCGTTCGCCTGCTGTGTGCTGTGCTGAGGAAGGGGACGTGCTTAGGGCGTGATCCAAAGCAAACCAGTAGAGAGATTCACACTGATTTCAGTGGGCTCTGAATCGGGCCCTTAGAAAGAAAGAGACTTGATGTTTGACCTGCTGACCTTGATGCTGCTGGGTACTGATTAGGGCGATAGCATGGGGACTAGTATGACCTAGCATTGACACTCGTATGAATGAATAGCAGCTGCCAGAATATTACTGGGGCGATGGCTCCTCTTGCCACGTGGCATAAACTGATTGCAGCTCAGAGCGCAGACGCTGTTCCTCTCCCTCCCCCCAGGACATGTATGGCCCAATTGTTTAACTCTTCCTTGAACCATCCAGCATCAGCCTCCCTCACAGCTGGGATACCAGATGGATAAGCCACCACTCTCTTCCGCTCTGGCAGTGCTGATGCTCTTACAATGGGGAAAGCTGGAATGAGGCTCCTGTGGCAGCAGCTCCATAGTCAAGGCTGTCCAGCCGTTTCCAGCTCTGCACAGGAGACTTGGCGAGAGGGTCCAGTGTTGATTGGACAAAGTGTTTGTAGAGAAGCGTCTGGAAAAGTCACCTCTTGTTGGAACAACTCCTTGGTGATGACTCCAAAGGGTGGGTGTGGCTGTGAGGGTGAGTGGATGAGTGTGAGAGGAGCTTTCAGAGTCCCTGTAGGAAGGGCACTGGGTCTGTAGCTAACAGAGAGAGCTTTACTCCCAGGGGGTTATTCATTGGCATTAACAAAGGCAACGCTTTAACGAGTCTGGGCCATGGCTAAACACATGAGTTGTGGCACTTGGACGATACTGGTAGAATTGAAGCTGAATCCCACCCTCCAGCGTGGACATAGTTATACCAGTGTAACTGTGGTGTGTGCTGACCTGTATAGCTATTCTCGTATGGGATGGGGAATAAGGTAGGCCGGTGTAAGTGCCTCTATCAGGGTATAAATGCAGCCACTCTAGGGGGTTGTGCTGCCATTCCTGGTAGTAGGGAAAAGCCACACCCCCAGCCAACATAGCTGTAGTAGGACCAAAAACTGTGTGTAGACTGGGCCTGAGGGAAAATCCCTTCTGTCAGGTGTCGCTTTTCTCTGTTAATCAGGTTTCACTTCCCCTGTGCTGGGGAAGTCGGTCTCCAGCTCCCCATACCGTCAGACAAGGCTGGAATTTCTAATGTAATAAAACAAGCCGGAAAAAACGTGTCTGTGTGGCGTGTTGGGGGGGCCTTTGAGGTTCTTTAGTATGTATCAGAAAGAAGCACACAAACAAAGGCACAAGCCCAGTTATGTTTCCCTTTGCCGCTCGCCTTTGAGGTCATTTGTGGCCCTTTAACTGGACTCTCAAACGTTCAGGGTCTTCCCTGTGCTGAGGGCGTGGGTGTTCCGTTCATCAGCGATGCCCCAGCCTTAGTTCTGTGTTAACAGAACAGTCTGTCTGGGAACCATCTGCTTTAGAGTGACCCCTGCTGCCAGCCACCCAGGCTTGGAATTGCCTCCTCTGCCCCAGTCCACGTGCCTCCCTGTCTCTCTTGCAGATGCTGGCTCGCCTGCTGAAAAGCTCCCATTCTGAGGACCTCCGGGCTGCCAACAAGCTCATCAAGGAAATGGTTCAGGAGGTGAATTTCCTCATACAGGTTGTCACCAGGGAAGGGGCGCTGAGGATTTATCCGCCGCCACCCCCCGGGGAGGAGAAGCCTGGCACAGGATACAGAGAGGCCCTGGGATGGGGTGGAGCATATGGGCAGTGTGCTTGCATCCCCGTATTGACCTGGCAAGCAAGGGAGCCCACTTCCCGTGACATCACGGGAGAGGCCGATAGTGGGGTGAGGAGAGAGATCCCTGGGATTTGGAAGCAAATTCTGCTTTCCCCAGTCAGGTGGAGGGGGACATGGGATATGGGCACAGAGGGTGTTCTTGGAGCACATACCCTGCTGTGGCACCCTCTGCTGGTGCAATCCCAGCCCCTGTGCCATGCAGTGGGTGCAGGATGGTCACCAGTGTAAACTGAATCTCTCCACCCAAGCTGAAACCATTCCAGGAGGAGCCCCTCCCTGCCCTGCTCTCTCCAGATGTCATTCGAAGGGGGAGGCTGCTCTGTGCCCGCTGTCGTAGCCGTCCCAGTCCCAGCTTGTGGGGAGGGAGGACATCAGACCCCCCTCACCCATCTGCTCCTCCCGCTCCAGGACCAGAAGCGAATGGAGAAGATCTCCAAGCGTACGAACGCCATCGAGGAGGTGAACAACAACGTGAAGCTGCTGACGGAGATGGTAACCAACTACAGCGAGGGGGAGACAACGGAGAGCAGCGAGGACCTCATGAAGGTGAGGGCGGGGACTGCCCCAGAGTCACTTCCCTCTGTCTCCCACACCAGGGTGAGGTAGAGGGGCCCTGGGGTGAAGTGGGTTTTTACGCTGCAGCTCCTGCCATCTCCCTTTCCCCGTCCCCTCCTGAGCGCTTCCCCGCCGCCCACCTCGCCCCCTTTCTCTCCCCCAGGAGCTGTACCAGCGCTGCGAGCGCATGAGGCCCATGCTCTTCCGGCTCGCCAGCGACACAGAGGACAACGACGAGGCGCTAGGTAAGCTGAGCCGCCCGCCACCGCAGCACAGCCCCCTTGCTAACTCCTCCGCCTCCCCTTCAGCTGTGTCCGACATTGCATTGCTATGCACCTCGTCCCCACCCTGCCCGCTGTGCCATCCCCCTGGGATGAGGGGGGCTGATCTGCAAGCGGGTGCTGGGGGAAGCCCAGCTGCGCGTCGGGCGTTGCCAGACAGTGAATCGGGGGAACCTATGGTCACCCCTTAGGAACATGCCATTGAAAGTGCAATGGGGGAGGGGTGTGTGGCAGATTGGAGGATAACCCGGGCAATGAGCGATTGCTCTGGGGCATGGGGCTGCCATAACAAAGATGTCTTTGCCAAAGCAAAGCGTCAGTTCCCTGGCTCTCCTCTGCCCCAATCTGTAGGGGGACAGGGAACGCCAGGGCCTGCACATGGCCGGGCTGCCACTTGACACCCCACCTCCTCTTCTGCCTTCAAATCCCCTGCCCCTTCTATCGCAGCGGAAATCCTGCAGGCCAATGACAACCTGACCCAGGTGATCAACCTGTACAAGCAGCTCGTGAGAGGAGAGGAGATCAATGGAGAGACTGTGGCTGGCCCCCTCCGAGGTGTGGAGCCCTCAAGGGGGGAGGGGAGTCAAGGGGGAGATCCAGCCAGGGGAGGTGGCTGTCAGGCGGCCCCAGGGGAGGTGGAAAGGTGCAGTTGAGGGCCTGGAGCAGGGTAACTGGGAGGCTGAGATGAGGAAGACACTTGATGACCCAGGTGACATGCCAAAGGTGCTTTGGGAGGGGGAGATCAGAGACTGTGGGTGAGGCTGAAGCCAGAAGGGGGAGCAGAGAGGGGCATGGGGGTAAGAAGGCGGATTGGTGACCAAGCCAGCTCCCAGCAGAGTGAGAAGATTAGGGGAGGGACTTCTCTCTTTACAGCTGCTCAGTGATCAAAGCCTCTGTGTCTTCCCTACAGGCAGCACCTCAGCCCTCCTGGACCTGTCGGGACTGGACATGCCAGCGCCGGGCCCCTCCTACCCAGCCTTACCCACCCTGTTGGGTGGCTCCATGCTCCCTGTGCCTGACCCAGCCAGCTCCGTCTCCCTGCTGGATGACGAGCTCATGTCTCTCGGTGAGGAGGGAGAAAACGCTCGGCTGTTACTGCGTGGTTTGCAGGCGAGCGGCGCCTTGAGGGGGGATAGCTGCTGCTGGGAAAGGCTGACGGTGTCTTGAGGGGGGTATGTCTGCACTGCAGCTGGCAGCGAGCTCCCCGCCTGGGCAGGGCAGTCAGACTGGCCCTAGGGGGGCTCAAGCTATCGTGCTGCAAATAGCAGTGGGGACGTTGTGGCTCTGGCGGAGACTCAGGCTGGTGCCCCGAGCTCAGAGCCAGGGGTCACGTGGGCATAAGAGCCTGAGCGGCAACATCCACACTGCTACTGTTAGCTCTCGGCCCCGCTAGCGCCAGTCTGTCTACCCAGGCTGGAGTGTAGACACGTCCTGGCAGGCCGAGAGGTTACTGCTCCGCACTGCCCCGTGGGAAACCCCCGTTCGCTTCTGAGTCTTCGTGCCGTGCGAGCACCTGGGCCCTTCGCAAGCAGCTCTCGTTCCCTAGAGTGCAGTAAACCTCTTGTGCGCAGACACAAGGTAGCACAGGAGCTAATGGTTACGAACACAGAGGGGTGGGGATCTCCGCCCGGGGCCCCCACTCCGTTGCTGGGGCTGCTGATGTCCCGGGGAGCTGCCTTGTACAGATATGTTGCCAACAGACACTGCGGGCTGCCGATGCAGAGTAGATCCCAGGGAATGCAGCTCCCAAGGAGGCTGCTATGGGACATAGGCTCCTAAATCACTTAGAGGCTTTGGAAGATGTTCCCTTTAGTGATTGTCCTCTGTCTGCCTCGGGAGGTAGGATCACTAAGTGACGTTAGCGCTCTCCTTTTGAGGGGCCACCTTGTGCCATTGACTCTCTTGGGTCCCTGCCTGTCCCCTGTGTGCTGAAGGGCAACTGAGTAGCCTGCAACCAGCGAAAGAAGCTGATGGAGAGTGGGGAGTGACCAGACCTGATGGGGTGGAAACTAGGGGCACTTTGCTTTCTTCCCGGCCCTCCATCCCTGCATGTCTTCCCCACCCCACCCAGCTGCCCACCTCGCAGGCTGTCAGTCCCCGCTTCAGTTAACTGCAGGGCTCTTTTCTCATGTCGGCTCTTTTCTTCTCACAGGACTGAATGACCCGGCCCCCCAGGCTGGGGACAGCAGCGGCTGGAACAGTTTCCAGGTAACGGCCTCAGAGCAGAGGGGCAGTAGTTTGTGAGCGGGAGGAAGAGACTGTGAAGATGAGGCATCATGGTTACATGGGGCGGTGGTGTATACGCACTGGGCATGGTGGGGCAGCGCGTGGGATAGAGGGGGTGGTGCTGCATATGTGATGGGGACAGGAGGAGTGTATGTGAGAGGGAGTGCGGTGTGTGGGGCACGGGGGTTGTGGCATGTGACGGATGGCAGTGCGCATGGAGCAGAGGGGGGAGCTGCGTGTGAGATGGGGATGGAAGTATATGGGGCATGGCGGTGTGGCATGTGTGACAGATGGCGGCGCATGTGACATGGATGGCAGTGTGTGGGGCACGGGGAGTGCAGAGTGCGTGACAGGGATGGTGGCGTTGAGAGGGGAGCGGTGCGTGACACAGACGGCGGCGTGTGGCGCAGAGCGGAGCGGCGTGTGCGACGTGGACTGTGGTGTGTGGGGCAGAGGGGTGTGCGGTGTCTGACAGTGACTGCGCTGTGGGGCAGAGGGGGGAGCGGCATGTGTGACATGGATGGCCTTGTGTGGGGCATGGGTGTGGCATGTGTGACGTGGACGGTTGGGTGTGTGGGGGGTAGAAGGGGATACCATGTGTGACTGGAACGGTGGTGTGTGGGGCACAGGGAGTGCGGCGTGTGTGATGGGGATGGCAGCATGTGGGGCAGAGTGGGGAGTGGCATGTGAGACCCGGACAGCGGTGTGTGGGGCATGGGGAGTGTGGCATGTGTGACGGGGACGGCGGTGTGTGGGGCAGAGGGGAGTGCGGCGTGTGTGACGGGGACGGGGGTGTGTGGGGCAGAGGGGAGTGCGGCGTGTGTGACGGAGACGGCGGTGTGTGGAGCAGAGGGGAGTGCGGCGTGTGTGACGGGGACGGCGGTGTGTGGGGCATGGGGAGTGTGGCGTGTGGGACGGTGGTGTGTGGGGCAGAGGGGAGTGCGGCGTGTGTGACGGGGACGGCTGTGTGTGGGGCGAGGGGAGTGCGGCGTGTGTGACGGGGACGGCGGTGTGTGGGGCAGAGGGGAGTGCGGTGTGTGTGACGGGGACGGCGGTGTGTGGGGCATGGGGAGTGTGGCGTGTGGGACGGCGGTGTGTGGGGCAGAGGGGAGTGCGGCGTGTGTGACGGGGACGGCGGTGTGTGGGGCAGAGGGGAGTGCGGCGTGTGTGACGGGGACGGCGGTGTGTGGGGCAGAGGGGAGTGCGGCGTGTGTGACGGGGACGGCGGTGTGTGGGGCGAGGGGAGTGCGGCGTGTGTGACGGGGACGGCGGTGTGTGGGGCGAGGGGAGTGCGGCGTGTGTGACGGGGACGGCGGTGTGTGGGGCAGAGGACTTGTGCAGGTAGCAGCGGCACCCAGAGTGCTGGGGAGCAGTGTTGTACAAACCCCAGGCACAGGCTGGCTGTTGAGCCAGGTCTGTCCCTTGCTGTAGTGCCCTCTGGCTCTCATTGCAGGATAGTAGTGAGCCCAGCCTGCCCTCCGTCCCAGCTGCTCCGGCACTTAAAGCAGAAGCAGGAACACCCGCCCCGGGCCCTTCCCCTGTCACCAGTGGCCTGGATGACCTGGATCTGCTGGGGAAGACTCTGTTACAACAGTCCCTGCCTCCAGAGTCACAGCAAGTCCGATGGTAAGAGCCAGGGCCAGGATCGGGGGTGAGGAACAGACGGGATCAGCCGGCCTTTCCTTTGCCCTCTTCCAAGCACCATGCCTTGTTCCGATGGCCTGCTCCCTTATCTCTTCCACCCCCAGGGAGAAGCAGCCTCCCCCCCGGCTCACATTACGGGACCTCCAGAACAAGACAAGCTCTGGCACCTCAGTGACTGCCACCAGTAGCACCCCCACCCTGCTCCGGAGCATCTCCTCGAGCCCTGCGGCCCCCCTACCACCTCCTTTGGAGCAGCCTGCCCCTGCCACGCTTCCGAGAACCACCCCCACGCCAGCCGGAGCTATGCCGCCCCCGCTGGGGCTCGCCACTCCCACATCCCCCCAGGAGATCTCGCTGGCGAACATCACAGTGCCTCTGGAGTCTATCAAACCGAGTGAGTGAGGGGCACCGCTGGCTGGGGGCAGCAGGGTTATAAGGAATCCTCACCTAACTGGGTCTAGGAGAGGGCCCACGGGGTTGGTTGTCCCGTCTGGGGGTTTCCATCAGTCCCATGTCTGTGTAGCATGATAGGCTCCACCCAGTGCCCATCTCTCTGCTCCTACTGATGCTGTTCCCTGGTCTCCTCTCCCTGCAGGCAGCATCCTCCCAGTGACAGTCTACGACCAGCACGGCTTCCGGGTCCTCTTCCACTTCGCCCGAGACTCTCTGCCCGAGCGGCCTGACATACTGGTGGTGGTGATCTCCATGCTCAGCACAGCCCCGCTGCCCATCCGCAACATCGTTTTTCAGTCTGCCGTCCCCAAGGTAGTGTCCCCAGGACCGGGGGAGGAGAAGGCTGGATCCTCTTGGGGGGTGGGATTGGGGAGGTTTTTACTGCTCCTGACCCAATCTTGGGAGCTTGCAAAGGTTGTATTTCTGTTTCCCCCCCACACAAACCCCAGATCCTCAGTCTATTTATGCACACTGCAGTGAAGGCAGATTTGGGGTGGGGAGGGCTCCAAGCTGGGGGCTGAGTTCATTCCTTCTCTTCTCCCCACCCCACTGCTAATAGCTGTGTTCCTCCGCACCCGCTGGATGGAAATCTCTGGTCCAGGGGCCAAGCATGATCCAGTGGAGAGGGCCAGGAGGTCCGGGCTCTAGTCCCAGCTCTGCCGCTGACCTGCTGGGTGACCTTGGCAAGTCACTTCCCCTCAGCGTCTCTCTCTGTAAAGCAGGGCGACGATGTGTCACTGGCCTCTGGGAAGTGCTGTGAGAGGGCTGCGGGAGAGCTAGGTTAGTAGCGAGGGCTGGGAGTGACTGAGCGCCCTCTGGGGAGTTTCTGACTCGGGTGGCTGGGTGGGGGTGTCTGCCCTCATGGGGCAGAGTCTATGCTCAGATTTAGACAGCTGGGCCCTATCACCCTCCTCTGGGGGTATCGGACGGTGACGCCCCCGGCCTCTCACCACAGGTGATGAAGGTCAAGCTACAGCCACCCTCGGGGACAGAGCTCCCGGCGTTTAACCCCATCGTCCACCCGACTGCCATCACCCAAGTCCTGCTGCTTGCCAACCCGCAGAAGGTAAGGGCACCTTCCCTGCTTGCACAGAGCCCCTGGGGCGAGCGTCTCCCTGCGCTGCTCTGGGATGGGGCTGGCGCCTCTCTCCCTGACCTGCAGCTCCCTCTCTCGTTCCCATGCTCACTCCAGCTCTCCCGAGCCCCTTCCGCCCTCCTGTGTGTGGGTCTCTCAAACCACATCCCCCAGCCCCACCTCCTGACCGCGTTTCCCTTCTCTTGCCAGGAGAAAGTGAGACTACGATACAAGCTGACCTTCACCATGGGGGAGCAAACCTACAATGAAATGGGGGACGTGGACCAGTTCCCCCCTCCAGAGTCCTGGGGCAGCCTCTAGGGCCACGGGAAGGCTGCTTTTCCCGAATCCCAAGGACTCCGCATGCCTGCAGGACTGGAGTCCCCTGGGGCCGGCGCGTGGACTCTGAAACTAGCCACTGGGGCCAGGGGGCAGCAGCCGTGTGTGTGAAGGCCTGCGGATGAGAGCCGAGCCAAGAGAAGGAGGGTGTCGGCTCAGTACAGGGTGGGGGACCGGCATGGAGCAAGAAGCTGCTCTGACCGTCTTCCCTGCTCTTGTAATCCAGCCTCCCCTCCTGCTTCTCTTCTAACCCCGCTTCCCCTTCAGCATTAGGCGTAATGATCAGCTGAGAGCAACACTAACAAACCCTGGCCTGGGGGCAGAATCCGGGGATCCTCCTTCCTCTTCTGATGTAGGGCCTTTGCTGCTCCTGACCCCGATCTGCTTCAGACTCCCCATCCCTACTCCTCGCAAACTCCACTCTGGGACCTCTGGGGGTAACTCTTTGGGGGCTCCCCCTTTGCAGCCGGGCCTCAAGTTGTCTCTCCCCACCCCGTCATGATTCCCTACCCACGGTGGGATCACCTCGAGAAACCGTGTGGAGCAAGGCTGAACGGGCTGGGCGAGGGGCCCTGACCTCCCTTCACTGCAGAGCAGGCATCCGTCCCTGCTGGGGGCAGGTTTCCCAGAGTCCTTGGCTCCCGCCCAGGGACAGAGCAATGCTGGGGAGGCTGGCTGCTCTGTGACACTGAGCCTGTGTAATGCCAGCAGGGAGCTCTTCAGTTCCATGGCACCCAGGCTGCATCCCGGCTCCCAGCCGCTGACTCTAGCCCGGGGAGGGGGTTCTGGAACTGGCCATGCCCCGTCAGACCGTGTCCCATTGCAGCAAGCGGTCAGGGTCATGGTGGGGGCGGGGGGCAACATGCCGTATGCGAGAAGGACTAGCAAGAAAGCAGCCTGGCCTTCTTGGGCAGCAGTGAGGGAGAGGAGCAGGTATGAAGCATGTCTCCACCCCTGGGCTTGGCTGAGGCTGTTCCGACCCGCAGGCTCCTCCCCTCCCCTCCCCACCTGTTGCAAGAGCCTGGGGTGAGAAGCAGCTAAAAGCCCTTCTTCCATCTCGCCGTTTGAACTCCTTGGTTTGGGGGGTTTATGTCCTTCCTCTTGTGAGGATGGGCCAGCAGGGGAGTCCCCCCCCACCCCACCCCACTCGCCACCCGGGAGAGCGCAGGCAGCTGCCTGAGGACTTCAAAGGGGAACCCCACTGGTAGAGCCCCACATGTTGGTACGGGGGAAGGGGGCATTTCTCGGCACTGTTCCCGGAGGAGCTGACATAGTGCAGGTTAGTGATGAGGGAGCCCAGATTCCAGAGGGCTCTTTGGAGGGAGATGGGAAACTCCTGATGCTCCATCTGACTGACATAAGGGCAGGTCTTTCTCCGTGCATCAGATTCCAGCAGTTCAATCACTGTGACGCAAAACTGGTATCTGCTGGACCATGATGCTGGTAGGGAGGGGAACGGATGGATTAATAGTTGAGCTGCAAGCTGCGTCCTTCCCCACTACACCCTCACCTTGCTGATCAGCTTGCAGGCTGCACTAACCCCTCTTCCCCTGCCAACCCCCAGACAGGTTTCAGGCTCTGTGCTGAGAGGGCTCCATCTATTTGCAATTGACCTGCATGTCATAGGCAAAACCTCTCCCTGGAGATGCCTTGGAGAGGGTGCCGGCATAGGGACCTTGTCCATGAGTGAGGGCTCAATCCATGTGTCAGAGGCCAACCAGTGGGGCTGTGCTCCTGTCTTGGGGGAATCAGAATTGCTCTGGGGATGGGGGGTAGAGCATGGAGTGGGAGGATGGGTTGGAGGGAAGGCCTCTGTGAGGTGGGGCTCTGCTGCATCTATTTTCTTTTCTGGTCTCTTTCAGGGTTTTTGTATGGATTTTCTTTGCAGATCTTGTTGGTTCTCGAACAGACTTGTATATATTTTCGGTGCAAATTCTGTACATGGAAAAGGATTTAAAAAACCGCCCGGCGCGAAATCTGCTGTATTTATGGGAAATAAAGAGTGTTCTTTCCTGATGTCTGTGTTTCCTGAGTCAGACTTGGGCAGAGCGCCCCCTGCTGTCACCAGCGAGCCCCACACCTGTAAGCCATGGAAACTCCGCCCCCTGCATTGTCAGTGTCCCTACACCCTCCCAGCTAAGGTGAGTGCTCCCGGTTGGTGCCAGGGAGACTTCATCCCTGATGTGGGGATTCCTCTCAGTGCAGCCGGACCTGGGGAGAATGCTGTGCTAACGTGCTGGAAGTGTCCCCATTCCCTCTGCCCATGTCAGCACACTGCAGCCTAGACAAATACAGCATGGATCCCCAGTGACGGGGAGGCAGGGGCTGGATGGTGCCCTCCACCCACTTTGAGTTCTGTCTACAGCAGCCAAACCTGGCCTGGATGCTCACCCTAGCTCAGTTAGCCTAGCCATGAAACTCAGGAGCCTCCCTGGTCTTTGTTCACTGCCCTGCCCTGCGGGAACCACGTGCCAGTGCAAACAAGAGCAGCGAATCCACTTGCTGGCTAGCTGGAGCTGCTCTGGATTTCATGGTCTTGGCTCACTGGACTGGGAGCAGCACCTGCTCCTGTTTTGGGCTGGAATGCCCCTCCCCGGTTTCTCAATTCCTTTTTCTGTGCAAGGCTGATGTCAGGAAGAGCTGCCTGTCACCCTTTCTGCTCCCCAGGTTGAAGGAGGATGGAGGGAGGGGACTGCGCTCTGCAGGGCTGAGCATTCCCACCCTGGAGAGGATTGCTAGGAACTCCTGGCACCGGGGTTAACCCTGACTGTCGAGCCCCCTGACTGAACAGTCTTAGTCGAGGTTCAACTGCTGTTTGCAGCCAAGCGGCTTGGCTGGCTGCTAGTAACTGTCCCCACTTCCTCTTCCCCTGGGGTTTTCTGTGGGAGCCTCTGCAGCAGCTGCCGCAGTGCGTCTTGTCACACGCTGTGCTGTGAGGCCCCGCTGGCCTCCCAAGGGGGCTGGGAAGATGGCTGGTTTTGGGAAGTAGCAGTAACGGTCGGCTGCAACTTGAGGGTGGGGTTTTCCCATCCCCATCCCTGCTGTAGCCCTGTGTCTCTGAGATAGTGGGGCTGGTCCGAGGGCTGTGTCCCTACTGCCAACTCCCACCATTAAATGCCAGCTAGGGTGGCTACCAAGGTCCATGGTGCACAGGTGGTTTGGATCCTCATTCCCAGTCCAGGAGTGGCAGGGAGTCCTCGTGAAATGGATCCCATAGCGGGCAGGAGTGCCCCCTGCTGGGGGTTTCCACCCTCTGTGCAACGGCTTCCCCTACTGCCCCTACACCTAGGGTCTCTGAGTGCAGAAGCTCAGCAAGCAGCTTCTTGGGCTTTGGGTTTGATCCCTGTGGAGTCTGGCTAAGGAGTCGGGGAGGGAAGGGGCAGTCACAATGGTCCCCACAGAGTAGCACAGAGACTCCCTCTTGGCTTGCCTTGCCTTGGTGTCTTTGGCCACTGTTGTCCATAAACCTCACTCTTGTTTGCCTAAAGTCTAACCCCTGTGGATCAAGTATGGTGTGGGCTCTAGGGCACTGGATTGCAAGCGAGGAACCCTGGGTTCTGCTCCTAGCTCTGCTCTGGGGTACTGGGTGACCACCCCTCAGTTTTCTCATCTGGGAAATGGGGATGATGACACTACTTCAATGAGATCTCTGGGCGCAGAGTACCATGTAAGGGCTCAGGGGTGCTGTTTATTTTAGTCCTGGGCCATGCATGTGGACGGTGTCAGATGGGCCGCATCTTCCTGCCTCTCTCCCTCCTTGACAGTTACACAGTGTATTTCTTTACACACACACACACTCTCTCTCTCTCTCTGACCACTTCCTGTCCCAGCTTTTGTGCTTTCTTACTGACCATTCAGGCTGGCCACAGCTCCTCCCTAAGTCTCTTTATGGCTGGGCTGCTCCTGGCTTTGGGGGGCTTGGGGATGATCTCGCAGCAGGGAAAGAAATCCCCGGTCTAACAGATTGTCTCCCTCGAGCATGCGAATAAAGTCAGTGGGAGGGTAAGAACTGGGCCCGGTTGCCACATGTCCCAGAGCCCTGCAGCTGCAGGCTGTGGCTAGGGAGGCTGGGCTCTGCAGAGGAAGGCACCAAGGGAGTTTGCAGAGTTGACAGCTTAAGTGCTGAGCTGCCCACTGTGCTTGGAGCAGGGTGTTTGCAACACTGCGGTCCCCTGCCATTGGTTTGCTGCAGACATACGAGTGGGAGGTGCTGCAGTGCACCCTACAGATAAAGCGGTGGTGAGCCCACTGCCACAGCCTCTCTACAGGGTGCACATGCAACACCTAGGAACCCAGCCTAAGCCTGCAGCACCACTATTATCACTCTGGGGGTGCAGAATACAGGCCCCTTGCTGCAATGGCAAGGGGCTTGCAGATCAGGACTGGGGTGGGGATCTCAGGACAGGAATAGCAGCAGGAGCTAGGGTGACCAGATGTCTCAATTTTATAGGAACAGTCCCAATTTTTGGGTCTTTTTCTTATATAGGCTCCTATTACCCCCCACACCCTGTCCTGATTTTTCACACTTGCTGTCTGGTCACCCTCTCAGGAGCTGCAGATCAGGCATGAGGTACACTGACAGCTGTTGGGGGAGATCTCCCAGGACTGCAGTGGGCTATCATGTATTACTACAGCCGCACCTAGCTGGTGCCTCATTGTGCAAGGTGCTGTACATAGAAAATGACCATCCTTGCCTTGTTAGAGGGGCCATACAACAGGAGTGAGGAGGGGAGGAGATCATGGCTGTAACAGAAGGGACTGCTTCTGGCCAGGACGGGGGCGTGTTGGCAGAGCGGGGGTGCTGCAAGGGCAGGACAGGAATAGCAGCTAGTTCAGGGCAGGAGGGTGAAAGACCTGTGGGTGTGGTGTGGGGCTGGACTGGACCGGAATAGCAGGAAGTGCAGCAGGTCAGGAGTGGAGCTGGGTGCATAACTGATGTGATGGTTTGCTGATAGTTTCAGGGGAAATGATGGTTTGGCTTGAATCAAATCTGAAAATTGCAATCACAGGAAAAAGTCAGCAAATTGAAAACAAATCCATTTGGGGTGCATGACACACGGTGTTGGACCCAACACGTTTTGGTTCAGGCCTTTAGAAAGCTTCACAAAACAGGAGAAGAAAGTGCACTCCTTATAAATTTCACCCATTTATAACGTTCAGGGGTGAGGGCATTTACCTGGGAGGTGAGAGTGCCAGGTTCAATTCCCCTCTCTTCCTAATGTGGAGAAGGGATTTGAATTTGGGTCTCCCATATCCCGCGGGAAGACCTTAACCACCAGATTACAAAAGTCATCCTCCCTTGGTATGTCTAGTCATTGTCATTATGCATGACCATGAGTTGCCATAATGAATAACAATGGATAGTCATGTGGGAGGGGGAGGAAACAGCATGGGGGTTAGGGCACTCACCTAGGTAATGGAAGAACCAAGTTCAAGTCCATGCTCCAATGGCTAAGTCCATGCTCCAATGGCTAATTATTTATACAAAGTGGAACAGCTTCAATAGGAGAGCAGGAGCAGAGACTACCCCAGATTATCCCATAGCCCTGCAGTGAGGATGTTCACTTGCAGGGTGGGAGCACTAATTTTGAATCCTTTCTTCACCTCAGGCCAAGGAGGGGTTGAACCTCCCATATCCCAGGGGAGCACCTTGACCACAGGGCTAGAAGAGACTGGGGTTCCCCCATTCTATGAATAGCACCTCAGTTTTAAAAAAAAGAAATGGCCAAACCAATTTGGTGAATTTGTGTCAAATTCACAAATGCTTTGGGGTCAACCAAAACTGCATTTTTTGGCAAATAAACTCTTCATCTGACCAAAAGCCAGGAATGAAGGGCATTGGCAGAGCTGGCCAGGGATTCCAGGGCAGGTACAGCAGGGAGGCTGCGGGTCATGACTGAGGTGCGTTGGCAGAGCTGCTGGGAACCTAACATGCCTCCTGCCCACTCTGTGCCTGTCTCTAGCTAGTGGGATCAATTGCTTGAGTCCCCGAGTGCGTTTGACAAGGCGTAAGGAAGGCAAAATAAGCACCGGTAGAGACAGAGTGTGGGAAACAAGAGGGAGAGTGTGTGGGCCCTGCGCTCTGGTTAGGCGGTGGCGGATGCTTGTTCTGCCTTGTTACGTGTTTGCTGTAAAAATATTTCCCCTTTAAGGCTTGGCTGAAGTTATTTATACTTGCGGGGTGGTGACAGGAACAGAGAGCAGCAACAGGAGCACTGACTGCTCGTACCTGCTCAGCAATGACAGGGGTGTGTGAGGGTGGGAGCCAGACCAGAGAGGAAACCGAGGAGAGAATGAGAAGGAAGGAGAAGTGAGAGAAGGAGCTAGAGGAGAAAAGGGAGGCAGGACACCAATGAGCAAGAAGGAGTGAGAGAACCGGAGGAGGGAGGAGAGAAAAGGGCGGGAGTCTGAAGCGAAGTCAGAACAGAGAGAAAGGGGGAGAGAAAACAGCAAGTGGGGAGGGAGGAGAGGAGAGGAGAGAGGGAAGTAACGAGAAGCGCAGCGGGGAGGAAGAGGCAGCGGGCTTTGGCTCCTCCGATGACAAGTGCAGCTGGCTGGTGCTGAGCAGGGGAAGCCACTCGTGGGGGCGGTCGGTGCTGCGCTCTCTGCTCCGCTCCCAAGATGATGAAGCGGCAGTTTAATCGGATGCGGCAGCAGCTGTCCTATCCCGGCATCACAGGACGGTAAGGACCCAGCCTCGAGCCCTTCAGCTTTCCACTGGCAGGGCTGCCGGGGAGGGCAGGAAGCCGCACCGGAGCGCATTGCACCACCACCACCCAGCCTTCCAGCAGGTCGAAGGCCGGACGCGCTCCTGGCCCGGAGCCGGGGAAGAAGCTGTGATGACCACCGAGGCCCTGCGGTTGAGTGACCATGGAAGGGGGCCAGGGTTGCTCAGAGCAGCCCCAGCTGTGGGGAAGCTTTAGCTAACCCCCAGGGAGACTTGGTTAACTCGGCCCTCTTGGCTGGGAGAGCCGGAGGGACGCAGTGATGTTGCTCAGTAGCGACTCCCTCTGGTCATTTATAAAGCCAGGTTAACAAAGAGCTGCTGCCTGGCTCCACTTGTCCTGCTGGACCAAGCAGCGGGGCCCCTCCATCCAGTCAGACCCCAAATTGCCCTGTAAGCTCAGCTTCAATGGTGTGGTTCAGCCCCATGATTATCAGGCCAGGTGGTGACCCTAAGCCTGACAGGCTAGGCAGGGAGAGCCTGTCGCATTGTGCCCCTCTGTGCAGCAGGATGGCAGCCACGGGGTGGGGCCAGGGAAGTGTAGAAGTCGGCAGCAGAGGGAATCCACCAGTCCCCATTGGGGCAGAGAGGAACAGGGATGCAGGAAAAGGAGTAACAAGAGAAAGGAACATTCCCTACCAAGGCTTCTCTCCCTCCTGGGCTGGAGGCCCCCTTTGGAGCTGAATCCTCCACACGGTGCTATGGGAGCTTCCTCTTGTATCCCCCAGTGTCTCAGAAAAGCCTGGGGAACGGGGAATGTCTCAGTAGGTTGATGAGAAGGGAGGGGGCTCCGGGCATATGCCCTGCTCTCCTTTCCTCTCTGGGTCTCTAACTGTATTTCCATTCCTGCCATTCCCCAGCCCAGTGCCACCTCTGCTTGATTGTTTTTCTCTCTGTCCAATTGTTCCTCTTGCAAAACCTTGAAAAGCCCTGGCAGGGCTGGGCTCTCTCGTCTCGGTTCTCACTCCCACACACACACATTGGTGTTTTTTTTAATGTCAAGAGGCTGAGAATGGCTTAAACTCATTTCACTGTTTGCCTGAGCCCCCAGGCCAGGCGAGTGGGTCTTTCACTGGGAGCAGTAGGTTATGCTGCTGCAAGCTCTTCCCTCCTCCCCCTCCCCTTACCCCAAAGCAGTCCCCTCCCTCAATTCCCCCTCCCCCTGTGTAAGGACATGGGCACTTGCAGTGCCTCTCTTCTCCCCACATCCTCTGCATTAAAGGGGTCCCCAGCTGTGTCCAGCCAGGAGATTTCATTAGGGCCTGACAGAGCATCAGCTTGTTCAACCCAGCTACAAGGCCCCCTCACAGGCTACGGATCTACCTCAGCGCCTCCCTTCCTCAACCTGACGTGGGATCCCACTGCCAGCCCTCTTTAATCACTGCCACCCCACCGTCCCGCTGCTGCTTCTCCTCTTCACCTGCCCTTCACTCTGGGCACAGTCCCTGAAAGAAGAAGACCTTGGATTGGATGGACTCTGGGGGCAGCCCCTGGGAGGAGGAGGAGGAGAAGAACCAGAACTGGGGCCAAGAGTTGCCCAAGTGCCTAGTGCTTTTGGGTATCCAACCCCGACACGTCTTGTAGGGCCCTGATCACTAGGGGCGGGAGCTCAGCACCCCCGGACAATCAAGTGTCTCTGGTGGGGAGCCCCAAATCACCAGACTCTTCTGAAAATCTTGGCCTAGATCCCCTGTTCAGCTGAGAGGGAGCCAGCGTGGACCTCCAGTGCTATCACTCCACCCCGTGCCTGAGTCCCAGCCCCCTCTGCTCTCAGGGTGGGAGCCATTCCCATGCCTCACACTCGCTTCCCGTGGGCCCACCTGAAAGCTCCTCTTAGTCAAGCCCAGCCTTAGATGGGGTGACCCAGGACCCACCATCTCCCATCCCCCTGGACCAACCCAGAGCAGCTGTGGTTCAGTGCCCTCCCTCCTGAGGAGGCTGGCTGGAGGTCACCAAGTGTAATAAACCTCTCTCTCTCTCCCACGCCCTCTTCCCCAGAGCCCAAGAAACAACCGAGTTCCTGACTGAAGACTTGCTGCAGGTAAGGCCTGGGTTCGGTCCGTGGGCATGTGTGGGCCTGTGCCTGCATGTCGGGCGAACATCTGGTGTGTCTGCGTGAGAGTTCCTCTCTCTCTGTGTTTATATCAAAGTCACAGGGCAGCCTCAACCTGGATTTTTCTGCATCCTGGAATGCAGCAGTGGGTGATAGGCCTCTGTCATAACTAGAAAGGGAAGGGTAACACCTCCTGTATACAATACTATAAAATCCCTCCTGGCCAGAGGCACCAAAATCCTTTTACCTCTAAAGGGTTAAGAAGCTCAGGTAACCTGGCTGACGCTTGACCCAAAGGACCAATAAGGGGACAAGATACTTTCAAATCTTGAGGGGGGGTGGGGGGGTGGGAAGGCTTTTGTTTGTGCTCTTTATTTTTGGGGGTGTTCACTTTTGGGACTAAGAGGGACCGGACATCAATCCATGTTCTCCAAATCTTTCTGAACAAGTCTCTCCTATTTCAAACTTGTAAATAACAGCCAGGCAAGGCATATTAGTATATCTTTGTTTTCTCAACTTGTGAATGTTCCCTTTGCTAGAGGGAGGTTTATCCCTGTTTTGTTGTAACTTTGAAACTAAGGCTAGAGAGGGTTCCTCTGGGCTCTTTGAATCTGATTACCCTGTAAAGTTATTTTCCATCCTGATTTTACAGAGATGATTTTTACCTTTTCTTTTTAATAAAATCCTTCTTTTAAGAACCTGACAGATTTTTCCATTATCCAAAGACCCCGGGGTTTGGTTCTTTGATCACTTTGTAACCAATTGGTTAGGATATTATTCTCAAGCCTCCCCAGGAAAGGGGGTATAAGGGCTTGGGAGGATATTTTGGGGGAAGAAGAACTCCAAGTGGTCCTTTCCCTGTTTCTTGATAAGTCACTTGGTGGTGGCAGCGTACCATGTTTTAACCTAAGCTGGTACAAATAAGCTTAGGGGGCTTTCATGCGGGTCCCCACATCTGTAGCCTAGAGTTCAGAGTGGGGAAGGAACCCTGACATGGTGGCAGAGTGGTGGGATCATTTTTGAACTAAAAGCACAGCAGAATTTTAAAAGGACAAATGTTTCTTGTTAGAGTTTTTTCTTTCTTTGCCTGAAGGCAGAGGGGTCAAGTTACAGTAGCAAAGCAATTCACATCTAACAAGCCTCCCTGATTACATCAGTGGGGGACAGAGCTGACCTCAAGCCCGAGCCCTGCCTCCCATGCTAGCTCTGCTTCTGAGGCCTTATCTCTAGCCACGTTAGGGACCCCAGTTACAACACAGCCTGGCCGCGCTGGAACATGGGTTGGTTTTTTCCTGTGTTGATCAGACAAATCCGTGTTATAACCACATTAAGGAAACTATGTGACATCTACCAAGATCAAGCGGTGGTAGAACAGGGTCACCATGCAAACGGGCTGTACCAGTAGTGTAGGCAAGGCTTCAGAGTCCATCCCTCCATCCCTCTCTGGCAGTGGTGTGGGATGGGGACACAACACCTCACCAGATCCCGCACACACAGGGGAGGCACCAGAGTGACATGGATAGATGTCAAGAGGCAGAGGAGGTCACCCTGTGCCCCCCGGAAGAAGGGAAGTTCTCTTCCCTCAATTCACAGCTGCCTTCTCATCTAGGAAACCCCAGCAGAGAGATCCCAAGGCGACCCTGGAACCTGATACATTGAGGGGTGGCTGGGGAAGGGAATCCCCCAGCCCAGCCCCACCCGCTTCCCAGTCTCTTCCCTCTCTCCAGATTGAGCAGAGAATCGAGCCAGCCAAACGGGCAGCGCACAATGTGTCCAAGAGGCTCCAGGCGTGCCTGCAGGGGCAGTGCGGTGCAGACATGGAAAAACGAGTGGTAAGTGCCTCTGCTCCGCTCCTTGGCAAGCTGCCTCTTCAGCCTACGCATGAAGAGGATGTCAGCCCCTCCCCCAGCAACCCTGCCCAGCCGCTCCATGTGAGACTCTGCTGGGTGGAAGATGCTTCAAGGGTGCAAAGTGCCTGAAACCTGAGTGTTACAGCGTCACATTTATTCCCCTCCACCGTGGAAGGTCTGGTCTGTGCTCTGGAGAGATCAGGAGGTGGTGGCAATGGGGAAGTGGATGCTGAACTTTCACAGCTAGATCACTGCTTCTGCTAGAGCCTTGGGGTGAGACTGGCTGTTACCGAGGGCTGGGAAGGGAATGGAGAACGTTTCTCCTCTAAGTCACTGGTCCTGATCTGCTCCCAGATTGGAACTACAGCGCTTAGGGGGCTGGGGAATGGATAAAAGACCTTTTCTCCTCTAAATTGCCATGGGTTCTGAGCTGGTTTGGGAGACTGTATGCACAGAGGAATAAGATGCAGAACCTTTCACCTCAGATGTGACAGTACTTTGACCTCCCATGTATTATGCCTGTCCTAGAGCGAAGGGGTCCTGACCCTGAATAATCACACCCCACTCAGGGTAATCTCCTCCTCCATGGTACAGCTCCCTAGGATTCTGAGGAGGGACTGTGAGGTGGGGACAGATGTGAAATGTGTCCTGTGTGAGGTGGCACTTCCTTGGCTGGCCCTGCCATCAGCAGGTTGTGGTGCTGAAGGTGTCACTCCCACACTGGAAGTGGGAGGGAGGATCTGACCTGTCTGCTCATTGTTTCCTCCCCCCCCACCCCCTCTCTCCTTGGCTCTGTGCAGAAGAAGCTGCCCTTGATGGCTCTTTCCATCACTATGGCTGAGAGCTTCAAAGAACTGGACACCGATTCCAGCCTCGGGTAAGTGCCCACAGGGAAGAGCCCTGAAAAGTATCAGTGCATCTGGTACAATCAGTGCACACTCCCCAGGGCACTGGTTCAGGGGTTCATGCTCCCAGACTGAGCCTCTGAGCACTTGCGTCAAGGTTAACACTGCCAGCCACAGGGCGGCACCCCGCCTCTGAGCACGTGCGCTGGGGGATTTGTGCTCTCGACCTCCGAGTGCAGCAGGATCTGGGAACTAGTGCTGGGATTGGCACTGCCTGCCTCCCTGGTGCACTACCCCTGGGGGGGAGAGGGGTAGGGTGTTTGGGGCCTGCTGTGATTCTCCCCTTCCATTCCTGCAGGAGAGCTCTAGAGATGAGCTGCTTCATACAAAGCATGCTGGCCAAAGTCCTGTCTGAGTTTGAAATCACCTTAGAGAGAGACGTCCTACAGCCTCTGAATAAACTGAGTGAGGTAGCCCTGATCTCTCTCTCTCTCTTACCTTTGCTTTCCCCATCCCTTCTTTGCTCACTCTCCCTCCATCTCTCCTGCCTGCTTGTGCTCTCTGCCCCACCTCTGCTCTCCCCTGCACCTTCTCGCCTCTCTCTCTTTGTGATTGTACAAATGCAGCACAAATGCAGCCATTCCTGGCAGCACAGGAGTAGGATCTGTAACTAACTCCTTCATCCAATCTCGGCTAGGAGGAGCTGCCTGTCATCCTGAAACAGAAGAAGAATCTTCAGAAGCTGATCTCGGACTGGAATTCCATCAAGAGCAGGTACTGAGCGAAGGGGAGAGTGGTGGGTTGCAGCTGTGATCCAGATGATTGCCCCCTCAGAGTGGGGATTGAGGGGGTGGAGCTGACAGCTGCACCCTCAGAGAGGGTCTAAGTCCCTGACACGCAAGGATGAGTCCAGGTGCATGCAGTGTGCACTTGTGAAGTCCCTTCCTGTTAAAGACACTGTGGATTCTGCTATACAATCAGAACAGGCAGTCACCTGGGGCAGCAAAATGTTCAGCCTTTCTTTGTATGGGTGACTCCAGCTGGTGCAGGGGTTATTTGCCTGCATGTCCATGCCCCTAGGAGGACAGGTCCTGGTTCCAGGAGTGGTGGTGGGGGTGTGTGTGTTTCTCTGTGTTCACACGTTCTGAATGAGCAAATTCTGTGCCAGGGGCAGAAATGGAGGGTTTAACCCTCAAGAAAATGCTCTGCCAAGAGGAAAGAGAGGGGCAACCCTGCTGCTTCTAGGCATATTTACATATCGGCCAGAGTTCTGATGTGGATGGAGGAGAGGGCTGGAAGGTCTGTGCCTCTCCATTTGAAGTGTCCGCATCCCTGGTATTAAATGCCATCAGGCTTCCAGGGTGTGGGCCTGATTCTTCTTTTGCAACCCAAAGGCTGAACCAAGCTGTCAAGAACTCCAGTAACAGTGCTGGTGCTGGCCCCGGCCCTGGGGGGTCGTCCGCTGCCATCAAACTGGAGAACCTGAAGGAAGAGGAAGAGGAGGTGAAGCGAAGGGTGGAGCAGTGTAAGGCGAGTGGAAAACGAGTCTGCCCTCTTTGGGGAGGGGAAGCTGATGATACCAAGTGGGGGAAAGGAGGCCAGGTCTGGGTTCATTCTGAGAGCTGGGCAACGACCCACTCACCTCCAGCGGTTGTGTCCCGGGAGGCCCCAGGAGCCAGTCACTAGTTACAGGCTAGAGCTCTGTCTAGAGTGAGAGGGTTGGTCCAGATGCAGCCAGCACCAGTGGTGTGCTGGCCTTGGTAAGATGGCTGTGTCCCAGACTCCAGAGGGGCTAGACAGCCGGCAGACCCTAGTGCCAGCCCCACGCCCCAGTGTAATAGAGTAGTAAAGGCTTTAGAGCAGCAGTGTGGTGATCAGAGAGTAAAGCTGCTGCAGGAGAGCTTGGTGGGGTGCTCACCATAGAACAGAGAAACCTGCAGCAAAGAGGAACATACTGTAGAATGGAAGGTCCGTCTTGTGGCTCAGGGACAGGCCTGGCACTCTGCAGATCAGAATTCAGCACCCAGCTCTGCCACAGACTCCTTGTGGGACTTTGGATAAGTCGCCTCAGTTCTCTGTCCCTCTGGTCCCTGGGGGTGACAACCCTGCCTTCCTCTCTGCCTACGTCTGTCTTGTCAACCCAGATGGTGAGCTCCTCCACGCGAGGACTGTCTCTCATGGAGCACCCAGCACAACGGGACCCTGATAGTCGCTGAGGCCTCAACTGCAATCATAATAACAAAGAGAAGCATAGAGACTTATTTCCTGGGGTGGCTGAAGGGAGAATGTGAACACTGACCCATGTAACCCCAAATCTAACAAGCCAGCTCCTCTGGGGCGCTGTCTTCATATGCTTCTGCTCCAAACACCAGTAAGACCCCCTGCATCTCTTGATGTAGCCTGCCGTGTGTTCATGGCCCAGATCTGGCTATGGGAGCACTGTCTGGGGGACTGGCGGGGTTAATGATGAGGGCTGATGGGGGCCCCTTCATTGTGGTGGTGCTGAGGAGAAGATTAATGTTCGCTCTGTCTCCTCTCCAGGATGAGTACATGGCTGACCTCTATCACTTCTCCACCAAGGAGGACAGCTATGCTAACTACTTCATCAAAGTAAGTCCCGCCCCTCTGTGCTGTTCCTTCACCCCCAGCTCGTTCCCATTGTGTACAAGTCCCCTAGGGTCTCCATGTTGCTCTGGCTTCTTCTCGGTCCCATCCCACCACCCTGCCACTGCTGGCAAAAGAGGCTTCTCCCCTGCTGCTCCCGCTCCGTCTTCGCCACTTTCTTTTGCATCACACGTCCCATCTGAAAGTGCCCATCCCTGTCAAATGCCCTGGGACCCAGTGTCTCTGAGAGATGCTGTGCCGAGTAAAGCTGTGTTTGCCTGTGATCTGTCTGGCAGCTGATGGAAATCCAAGCTCAGTACCACCGGAAGTCTCTTGAATCTCTGGACACAGTCTTGGCGGAGCTGAAGGAGACCCACAGCCAGGCAGGTGGGTAGGACAAGCCGGGCCGGGGCAGGGTTTTGTGGATGGCAGTGCGAGTAGCTACACAAGGCATGTAGGCAGAGGGGGTCGATTCTCTCTACTGCTTCCTCAGGGTCTCTCCAAGCTCCCACTGACCCTGCTTGCTGGGCAGCTCTCTTCCTCGCCCCGTTACACTGGGATTGTACGAACACAGCAGGGCGAGCTTTGCGCACCAAACTGACCCCTGCCGACGTACCTCAGCCCTCACTGAAGAGACCAAAGCTAGGAGTGAGAGGAGAGTTAGTCTCCCACGGCTCATTTGGTCTTCGGCCTCCCTGCTGAGACTGCCAATCAGAGGGCAATTTACAGCCAGGCGTGGTGATGGCGGTTTGGTGATATGGAGCCTCTGTCCTGCTAGGAAATAGGCTGACACCTCTCAGCTCATTTACCACAGAGCTGATTGCTGGACTGTGATGAGCACTGATCCTTCCCCAGCCTGAACCTGGCCTAGAACCAGAGGACTAGGAGAGAGACTCCAAGTGCCCTCTCCACTTGGGGTTTGTCCTCCACCCCCTCCTGATCTCTCTCCTCTTTTCCAGAGTCCCCTTTCCCCGTGGATACCCCGGTGTCAGGGTATTATGGGGTGCCTTTGGAGACACACCTGAGGACTTTGGGTCGGGAGATTGCCCTCCCCATTGAAGCCTGTGTCATGATGCTGCTGGCGTCGGGCATGAGGGAGGAGGTAGGTTCTGATTGCTGCCCAACTCCTTCCCCCCACCACAGCCAGTCCATCCTGCTGTCATTCTGTCTCTCACCTCCCTCCTCTAGGGGCTCTTCAGGTTGGCAGCAGGAGCCTCGGTGCTGAGGAAGCTGAAGTGCAGCTTGGCCAGCGGCTCCAATGCGCTAGAGGAATTCTACTCCGACCCACATGCTGTTGCAGGTACGTGCTGGAGGCCCTAGGTAAGGGACCCGGAGATGCTGACTGGACAAGTAGCAGCCTCAGAAGCATGGTGTTACCTTTAAAGCGGCAGTTCTCAAACTGGGAGTGGGGTCATGAGGTTATTATGGGGAGGTGGCAAGCTTTCAGCCCCCGTGCATGCCGGGGCTCTGGCTGTCAGCCATGGACAGGGCTGACAGCCAGAGCCCTTCAGAGCTGGGCGGCCGGAGAGCAGCGGTTGCTGGCCAGGTGCCCAGCTCTGAAGGCAGCACAGCCCCCAGCAGCAGTGCAGAAGTAAGGGCAGCGTGGTATGGGGGGGTCAGCAAAGCCTGAAATAATTTCAAAGGGGTTCTGAGCAAAAAAAAGTTTGAGAACCCCTTCTCTAAAGCATGACCCTTTGCCTCCATCTCAGGTGCACTGAAATCCTACCTGCGAGAGCTGCCCCAACCCTTGATGACCTTTGAACTCTACGATGACTGGTTTAAAGTAGCCTGGTAAGAAAGAACCAGAGAGAGGGACATTCTTAGGCAGGCTAAATTATCAGAAGGACCCCTCTGATTATGGACTCTTCAGCAGTGGTGTCAAACATAGGGGTCCCCAGGCTAGATCTGGCCCGCATGATGTATTGATAGCGTTCTGCCGAGAGGTACTGGTGACTGCATCAGTCACAAGCCTCTCTGAGACTGGGCAGAACGCACTCTTCTATTAACATGACTGCCAGGAGGAGTTAATCTGAAGCCCCCCACCAACACAAACGGGCATTGTGAATCAGCCCCAGGAGTTTGGACTGAGTGGGCAGAGGGCTTTTGCTGAGTACTATTGTGTTTTGTGCATGTCCGTGAGGAAAGGAGCAACTGAAAGCACAGTGTCTAGACAGTCTGACCCTGGAAGAAGCCTGGGGAGAGGTTTTTTGGGTCAGGCGGCAGGCTGAAAAGGGTGTTCTTAGTACGGTGAGCAAAAGGTGCTGTTTCCTGCTATTTGATTCCTTCTGCTTTCAGAGGCACAGGATTTTGTACATTCTTTGTTGTAACTAAACAAAACTACCTCAGAGAAATACTTGACAACCACCAACTTCTGCTCTCAACTAGACCATGCCCAGGGCCTCACATTTTGGGTTGAAAAGGGGCAACACTCACGTCAGGAGTGGGATCTGGTTTCCAAGGAGAGAGATGGTGAGCTTGGAACCACGATGGAACAAATCCCGGAAGGGCTTGCAGAAATCAAAAATGGCCAGCAGGATGTAAAACAAGCCCTCAAACAGGAGCTGGAGACGTCGCAAAAGGCATTAAAACAAGAGGGAAGGTTTCCCAGAAAGGGCTCAGAGACGACTTGGAGGCCGAGATGCGATCCTTGTTGGAACACCAGTGATGAAGTGCCCGGGCAGGTTAGCAAAACCGGCTGCAACACACCCGGCTGGAATAAAACAGATTGATGAGGTGACCAACAATTGGACTGGCATAAGCCAGAAGTTTTCCCACAAAACAGTGGAGCCAAGCAAGCTTTAGCCAACTGGGAATGGGCTAGCTGAGATGAGCTGCAGCAAGGACTTAAGGAGCTGAAAATTCAGGTCCAGAGGAATTCAAAGGGTTGCTGACCACAGAGGAAGTCCGCCGCCTGAATGAGGAATTGAGCCAGCCAAAGGATGTGGGGAAGGCTGGACATTTACAAGTTTTCTACCCGGTTTGCAATCCACAGCGGCCCAGAGGGGCAGGGCCGGCTCTAGAGTTTTTGCCGCCCCAAGCAGCGCACTGAATTGCCGCCCTGGGCTGCGGGGGGCAGTCCGTGCGCCCTTAGGGCGGCAGGCGTGTCTAAAGGGCTCTGGGCTCCCCCTGCGGGGAGCCCAGAGCCTTTTAACTCCCAGCCGCGGCTGGGAATCAGAGGGCTCCGGGCTGCCCGCCTCGGCGGGGAGCCCAGAGCCTTTTAACTCCCAGCCGCGGCTGGGAATCAGAGGGCTCCGGGCTGCCCGCCTCGGCGGGGAGCCCAGAGCCTTTTAAATCCCAGCCGCGGCCGGGAATCAGAGGGCTCCGGGTTCCCCGCCGCGGCGGGCAGCCCAGAGCCTTTTAACTCCCAGCCGCGGCTGGGAATCGGAGGGCTCCGGGCTGCCCGCCTCGGCAGGGAGCCCAGAGCCTTTTAAATCCCAGCCGCGGCCGGGAATCAGAAGGCTCCGGGCTGCCTGCGGCGGCGGGGAGCCCAGAACCTTTTAACTCCCAGCCGCGGCCGGGAATCAGAGGGCTCCGGGCTGCCCGCCGCGGCGGGGAGCCCAGAGCCTTTTAACTCCCAGCCGCGGCTGGGAATCAGAGGGCTCCGGGCTCCCCGCCGCGGCGGGCAGCCCAGAGCCTTTTAACTCCCAGCCGCGGCTAGGATTTGCTGGGGCGGGGCGGCGCTCTGGCGGTTGCGGGTCAGCGGCTCCGGTGGAGGGCCCTCTGCCGCCCTCCCCAGGATGCCGCCCCAAGCGGGTGCTTGGCCCGCTGGTGCCTAGAGCCGGCCCTGCAGAGGGGAGAGGTTGGTCTGTCTCAGCTCAAATGAGGCAAAAAAAAACCCCTATAGATGAGGGGAAAACTCTCTGGGAAGCTTATGTGGTTCAACTCAACATTATAGCGCCAATGAATGGCTGGGAGGAAGGACAGGAAGGGGCGTTACTCATAACATGGGTGGCCCAGCTCTGATTGTGCTGCAGATCTTACTCCTAGAAAACAGACTGTGTAATCCAGACCTGGTACAAGCCTTTGACATGTGGTTTGGAGCTAGCCATCAATCTGAGCTGGCCAGGGCACAGCTAAGAGCTAGAAAGAGAGGGAAAGAAGAAACCCCATCTGAACTGGCAGAGGGCCTGCAGAGCTTTGTGTTCATGGCATATCCAGATAACACCACGGCTTTTAGGATGGGCCGGCAATGGACCAGTTTATAGATCTTCAGCAGGACTTGGACTTGCAGATCAAGATCAGCGAAAGGAGGCCAAAGACACACCGAGAGTTTGGGGGAATTGGCCGCAGAATTTGAATATTTTCTTGCAGCAGTTCACCAGACAAGGAAGGAAGCATCTGCGACTGCTAGTGAGGAAGAGGCAAACTGCTTGCCATGAGCCCTGTAAGTACAGCTCTGCATCTGCTGTGTATGATGAAAGAGAGGATTTCAGTCTGATTTGTGACCATACTGAATGATGATAAAAAACTGATACATTTGGTTTGTAAATGAAGAGAAATTGACATGTATGCAAAAATTAAAGGAAATGGTTCAGTTAAACGCTGGTAGTGTGACAAAACTGGCCACAAAAAGAATTGCTATAAATGCCAGGCAGACCAACACAGACGGCCACAAATGGCTAGTGAAAGTCTCTCTCTCGCCCAGTTTGGAGAATGGAGGTACCCCAAGCTGGAGGTACCAGGATCAGCCCCACCATTTTTGTTTGGATGTGAGCATTTGAACAACATGGGAGTTTGACTACAGTAGGATCTGCAAAATGCACAGCGGTGATTGACACTGGCTCAGACACAGCCGTTTATTAAACCAGATACATCAAAACGTCTTGGGAATCAGGATTCCAAAACCGAACCAGCTAACTGGTTTCAAGTGGAGACAGTGACTGGGGCAAGAGCACCTTTCCCAAACTGGGTTTGAAGAACAGACCTCTGGAATTCGAGCAAGAAGTCTGGGTGGCTGACATAGTGCATGAGCTCATAATTGGCTTGGATTTCATTATGGCTAATGCCTGTGGAATCCAGTGCCAGGAAAGGTGACTTACAGAGTCAGTCTGTGGAAATTGCCCTTTAAAGATATGGGCCAGGCAGGTGAAACAATCGGTGTGTAGGCAGTTGGTTTGCAGTGAGTGAACTATCCTGCCCCCAGGGGCAGAAACCATTATAACAGGTACATGCTGTAGTAGCTCTCCAGCATGGGAGTGGTTGAAACCTGTTTTGAGAGTCAGGGAATTCTTAGCTGCTCAAGCTCTTGTGAATCTGAAACACCCAGGAACTGATTTCTGTTCATTTGCTGAATGTTTCTGACAAGCAGTAAATAGTGAAGAAGGGAAACTGTTTAACTGGCCCTCAGGGTGTGATTTAGCATGTTCAGAGCTGAGAAAGGCTCTGGTGATGACTGCTCCTGTCCTGGCCTATCCATGTTTCAAAACCCCTTTTATGCTGGA
Organism: Mauremys mutica; assembly: GCF_020497125.1. Taxonomy (NCBI): domain Eukaryota; kingdom Metazoa; phylum Chordata; order Testudines; family Geoemydidae; genus Mauremys; species Mauremys mutica. Next base: position 95,196,801 of record NC_059072.1, on the reverse strand, counting down.
CACAGGTGCTAGTGCTTATGGTCTGGGGGACAGAGCTTCAGTTTGGCTCTTCCCGCCTTCCCCTCCTCCCCCACCCCTGGATCTGAGAATGTAGCTGTGGAAGTTGAGGCTGGAAAAGTTTTTACAGAGGTGAATCCCCCATTCAAACAGAATAAGCAGGGGCTGGTTCAGCCAGAAAATTCCACAGAAACAACAGGCATCCCTCCAGGGCTGACTGAAAGGGGTCCTCTCCCTGGTTGTTTAAAGAAAGACCATGGTGGGGGGAGGGAGGGGGAAAAATCTGAGTGGGATACTGGATGGGAATGAAAAGCAATTTGGACTGGTGATGTGAAAACATCTGGACAGAAGTCCACTATACCTATATAAATCATTTAACCTTGTATCATTTTTAATTTGCTAAACTGTTTATTTGCTTTCTGTTTGGGATGGGTCATACAGGGTGTCACCATTTTGGGGCATCATCAGGATGATGGGCAGAGCTAAAATGGGGGGAGTGTTATGCTGAGAGGTACTGGTGGCTTCCCTCACAAACCTCTTTGAGTGTGAAAACACCCTTCAGTTAACATAACTGTCAGGATGAGTTAATCAGAAGCTCCCCCACCTAACACAAAAAGGGGTTTGTGAATCCACCTGGGAGTTGGACTAAGTGGGTGGAGGACTTTGGGGGGGAGGAGGGGCAGTCTGAAAAGAATGTTCTTGGTGCAGTGAGCAAAAGAAGCTGTGTCCTGCTATCTGATTCCTTCTGCGTTCAAAGACACAGAACTTTGTACATTCTTTGTAAATAAGTAAAACTGCACCAAAGAAATCCCTGACTGTCACCGATTTCTACGTGGATGATATTTTCATCCTCTGGACACACAATTTAAACTCTCTCACAGATTTCCACCACAACTACAACTACCATCACCCATGCATTAAACTCTCTCTGTGATGCTCCCACACTAGCATCAACATGCTAGACACCATGATTGGCTTCAACAATGGAACTGTACAGACAGCTATATACAAGAAATGCACAGATCGCCACACCTACCTTCATAGATCCAGTAACCACCCCAAACATACCAAGAATGTTATCTACAGCCAGGCACTCACATACCGCAGAATATGCTCCGGGATATGCACTTTAATACACTCAAAACCGCCTTCACCAAACAAGGACACTGCACCGGAGAAGTAAATCACATCATGGAACAAGCCACCTAAATACCTTGAGAGAACCTGCTTCAATACAGAAATAAAATCTCTTCCCACCACACACCCCTAACTGTCACCTATCACCCCACACTGGAGGAAACCATACAGGGTATCATCAAACAACTATAACCATACTCAATGGAGACCCCATTCTGAAAGAAATCTTTCCTGAACCCCCTCTTCTGGCCTTCAAACAATCCCCCACTACCTCTCCAAGCTCATCATCAGAAGCAAGCGCCCCTCAGACCAGGACGCACCAACTCAAAGTGGTATCAGACCCTGCCAGAACCACAGATGCAAAACCTGCAGACATATATCCACTGCTATAATGATCAACACCCCTCATAACACACCTATCAAGATCCATGGGTCCTACATATGCGTATCTGTGCTGTACCTCACCCAGTGCACTAACTACCCCAATAACAATTATGTGGGTGATACCAGACAATCACTCCGCTCTGTAATGAACTCACAGCGGAAAATGATAAAGGATAAAAACACACATCACCGGTGAGTGAACGCTTTTCTCAGAGCGGTCACTCAATATCTGACCTATCAGTCCTCACTCTCAAAGGAAACCTGCCCAACACCGTCAAGAGACAAGCCTGGGAGCTTAAATTCACTACTCTGCTAGACACAAAAAATCATGGACTGAACAGAGACACTGGATTACTGCAACTATCTGGAACCCACTAACAACACACACCCCTGCTGCTTTTTTCTCCTCCCACCCCACCTTCCTTTCCTCCCTGTGACTCGGAGGGCTGCAGTTATGTTGTAGCCATGTCAGTCCCAGGATATTAGAGAGACAAGGTGGGAGAGGTAATAGCTTTTATTGGACCAACTTTTGTTGGTGAGAGAGACCAGCTCTCCAGCTTACACAGAGCGCTTCTTCCGGGCTGGGAAACTTACTGACAGGACAGATCCACACTACAGACTTGCACCAGCACGGTTCTGCCATTGGCTTAATAAGTCCACCTCCGTGAGGTGTCTTCACCAGAAGCACTACAGCTCCTCACCCACCTCGTCCCTCTAATACCCTGGGACTGACAAGGCTGCAACATCACTGCACATGCCTGTTTCTGCTCTCAGCTGGAACGTCCCCGGGGCCCCAAACTTGACTAGCTGCTCAGGTTGAAAGGGGGCAGCACTATATTCCCATTGCCCAAAATCTAAGCTTTCCTTTTAAGAAAGAAAAATATGTTTCTAGCCCCCTTGATTGTGGAGAGAATGTTCCACATGTGAACTGAGTTGAAGGCATGCAGTGCTGTCTGCCTGAGTGTGCAGAGATCCTGAAACAAAGACTCGGGAGTGAAATCTTCTGGCCCCTATTCATCTGATTGGAGTATCAATTTTAAAGTCCAGTGATGATGATGTTTTTGTCAAAGTTAGCTATTTAATGGCTGGTCATTTTAGGGGATGGAATGGGGGTAGGGCGGTAGGAGTGAAGCCAGTTGGGTTGGCATTTGGGAATTGCTGCAGGAAAGGAAATGCAGAGGAAGGAACAGAGGAGACTCACAAAGACAGGAAAGGAAGAGAGAGAGAAAGGCGATCGGGAAGGACGAGAGACAAAGGGTGGGAATAGCAGTGATCTAAATAGAAGCAGATTTTCTCCATAGTGACTGCAACAAGAAGGCGCTGAAGAAATAATAAACAGCTGGATTCTTCCCTTGATCCCTTTGCAAGCCCCTGCTAACACCAGAGGGCTTTGTGGGGAGCACATAGGAATAAGTTCGGCCCTCTCCCCAAATGAGTCTGATCCCCTGTTCTTCAGCCTGTACTGGAATGGAGAGGGAAAGGGGGTTCTCGCCTCTCCCTCTGACACTGCTCCGTCCTTCCTTTTCTCAGGCCACATTAAATCTCTTCTTTTCCCTCTCCTCTCTCAGTTTCAAGGATCTAGAGGGCCGTCTACAGAGCCTCCAAGACACCTGCAGCCAGCTCCCCCAAGACAACTACAACAACCTGAGGTAGGGATCCGTCAGTCTCTAGGCTTTGCGCTCTGCCCATCTCCGTGGTATCACAGTGCCTCAGCTGGTGAGTGATCCCCTGTCTTCTGAGACTAGGGGCTACAGTTCCCAAAGCACCCTGGCCTCAGCTTCTGCATGGCTCCCAGAGACCATGATGGGGGCGGGGGGGAAGTTTGGTGTGTTACAGTGCACAATGCCAACTCCTCAGACTATGGGCGCAGCCTTTGCCATGCCCCCTGCCAGCCCCGGGAGTAGAACCCTGGTCTCCTGCATGGCACTCACACGGAGACCAGGCCCTGGTCTCCACGCTTTTGGCAGCCCCACTTGTTCTGAGGGAGAGAGAGAGAGACCCAGTTGGGAATCCCAGTCTCCCCATGTGGCTATGCAGAGCACTGACTCCTGTGGCCAGGAGGGGCCGCATTCCCCTGATATTTACTAACCCCCTGCCTTTTTCAACAGGTATTTGATCAGGTTTTTAGCTAAGCTGGCTGAACATCAGGAAGTGAATAAAATGACCCCTACCAACATCGCCATCGTCCTGGGCCCCAACCTGCTGTGGTCACAGCAGAGCAAAGGGTAATGTACGGGACTCCTCAGCGGGTCAGCAGCTGTGGGTGATCCAGGGCATGAACTTCTCCTCCACCACCTCTGAATGTTTCCTCTACCAGCCTCCCCACAAAACAAGTGCTGTGGCTGGGAAGCAGCACCAGCCCTGGCTGGGATTTAGTAACCATCAAGGGCAGTTTGAGAACTTTTAAAGGGATTTTTTTTTTAATACCAATGGTCCATAGAGCTCAGTACTGACCAGCAGCACCTGCTGCTATTCCCATCCAAAACTCCACTAATGTACCACACTCCTGATCTCGCCCACACCCCACTGTTCCAGTCCTAGGCCCCTGCCCCAGCTCTGCAAATGCGCCCCAATCCTCACTGGATGCACCTCTTTCTGTTCCAGTCCTGCCCCACCAGCCAGCTGTACTAATGTACCTCACTCCTGGCCTTTCATTGTCCTGCCCCCAACACACACCTCAGCCTCTTCACCGGTTCTGACCTGCAAACACCCCCTGCCGTTCCAGTGAAAGGATCGGCCCTCTCTCCCTCAGCTCTGCTGATTCAACTCCCTGCTGACCTGTGTCCCTCTGCCAAGCCTCGTCCCCCAGCACATCGCTCTGCCAATCCACAGCGGGTTTGTGCAAGGGGGGCAAATGTCTATTGGGCAGTGGCTGAGACCCAGCACGCTCATGGCACATGTGACCTACGACAGGGCTTGAATCCAGGTTTTTCAAGGTGAAAGGGGCAGTGTGCTCATTGCACACAGTGCCACATAGCCCCCACCTCAGAGCTGTACCCCTCAGCTGTGCTTTCTGCTGCGAACCCCTGGTGCTAATAGCACCCCACGAGTTTTTGACTATCTAGAAAATGGGTTCATCCTGCTGCCTTCCATGATTCCCCTCCAAATAGGCCCTGTGTTCAGCAGAGAGATAGTCGCAAGCGCTGTTGCCAGAGGAGAAGCAACAGCTTCATTAACTGTCCATTTCTAGCTCCATTCTAACAGCTCCTCTCTCTCTCTGTCCCTCAGAGACCCGTTACAGCTAGACCTCGCCTCCGTGTCCTCCATCCAGGTGGTGGGCATCGTGGAGGCCCTGATACAGAATGCCGACACTCTCTTCCCTGGAGGTAAGGCAATGCTGGTCTAGATCCTGGCTTCTCTTAGGGCAAGTCCAGTGGGGCCAATGCTGTGATGCCAGTGTCGAACAGGTGGGAGTGAGTGCTGTTCAGAATCAGGCCCTGCGTGCTCAGAGTCCAAGATGAGAAGGGTACAAAGCCAAAGGAATGAACCACACTGACATGAAGGGGTGTCCTGTCCAGGGCAGTTCCCTTCTCCTCCCCTGCCCTCGTTGGTAGGCTTGTGGCTGCAATGCCGAACATGAAGAACGGAGATCTCCGAGGCGGTATAGCTGGGCTCCCCACCCAGCCCTCCCCTCAGGCTCACTGTGAAATTTGGGGGCCTGGTTTTAGAATTGGACAGGTGAGAAGAACCAGGAGAAACCTTGGGAGCCTCATATAGTGACAAAAGGCTGCCCAGGGGCTCCAAGCCGAGCTAACGTAGTGACATTGGTAGTGACCTGTCTTCTGGATGGTGGCGTCCTTTTCTCACCCACTTCACACTCAAGGCACCAGCCCCCGGGACTGCTGTGCGTGCTCTTGGGGGGCTCTTGGGGAATGATGTTGTGCAGGGTCTGGAGAGTCTATACTGATGGGCACTGTCTGTCTCCAGGCTGCAGGAGGATAAGGGGGTAGCTGTTCTCTGGAAGCTCAGTGTATTGTGATGGGGGCACTGCCCACTCCCAGACTTGAGGCCAATACACTCGATACTCCTGGGGGAATTCTGCACCAAAAAATTAAGAATTCTACTCACAATATTTTAAAAATCCGCATATCTTATTTGTCACAATAACACAATGTAATCACACCAGTTTCAATTATTTTCGTAATTTGTTTCAAAACACCTGTCAGCCACCCCTCCTTCCCCCAACCCCATGTGGCCCTGCACCCCTCTACCAGCTGACCCCATCTGTCCCAGCACCCCCAATCCCATTCCAGCTCAATGCTGTCACCCTACTAGCTCCTGTGCCCCAGTCCCATTCTGTCTCCACACTAGCCCTTCTGAACCCCAATCTATGCGACCCTCCCAGCAGCTCCATGTATCCTGCACTTCCCCTCCCCTCCCCCCATATCCCATGCTTCCTCACCTGGTCCCCGCGGGCAGGGCACTGTGAGGAAGGCAGCCACTGCCCACTCCCTCTCCACAGCTGGCTGCTCTAGCTCTGAGCCAGCTGCCCTCTCTTCTGGTGTCACAGCAGCCACTGGTGGGCAAAAGGTGTAATTGCAGTGCCTCCCTGGCAAAATGTATTTTCTGCGGGGGACATGCATTCTGCATGTGCGCAGTGTCGCAGAATTCTCCCATGAGTAACTTGAGAAGAAGAGAGTGAGGGGTCCCTGTGGGTAGGTGAGTGGGCTCTGCAGGATAGCCTGTGTTGGCTGCACTCTCCCGGGACACAATCCAAAGCCCATTGGAGTCAATAGGATTCTCCCAGTGACCTTTGGATCAGGCCCCTAGCGCTCTGCATGGGGTGGCTTTGCTTTGGGTGTGGGGAGTGTCTGTGCAGACACCGAGGAGGGTGCTTCTGTGCTGCATTAATTCACTTTATTTCTTTATTTTTTAAAGAGATAGACTTCAATGTTTCGGGCATGTTCACTCCCCCTCCAGAGATCAAACCCAGCGAAGCCCCTTCAGTGGAAGAGCCCTCGCCTCAGCCCCTTCCTGCCAGCGTTCCCTCTCTAACACCTGGAGAAGCGTAAGTGTCTGGCCGTGAGTGAGGCTGTGCTGTTCTGTCTGTCCTGGGCCTGCTGCAGAAAGATGGGGTCCCCACATCATAGCCAGTGGCATCTTCTGTAGGCGACTCTAGATATGAACTGAATCTTCCTCCCTTACCTGGAGGTTTGGAACACACAGCCCCCCACCAGAAGAGAGAATGCTTCACAGTGCCCCGATATGTGCTTCCTCTTGAGGCAGGGCAAGAGGAAGGATGGTCCAGCGTTAGTGTTCTAGCCTGGGATTCAGGAAACGTGGATTCAATTCTTGGTTCTGCCATAGACTCCCTGTATGACCGTGGGCACCTCACTTAGTCTGTCTGCAAAATGGGGATAATGGTAGTGCCCTATCTCATAGGGGTGCAGTGAGGCTCAGTACATTGATGATTACAAAGGCGCTCAAATGCTATGGTAAAGGAGGCCATATAAATAGGTCCTACGATAATGATGTTCAGTATCTTCTCCTTTTCTCTCTGTCCCCCTCCCTCAGCATCCTGGATAAGCTGCATTGCTGACCTATGTCAGTTGTATAGCTGTCTCTGCATCCCACACCGTTGTCTCCTAGCAATATCCCACCTGGGTATCTGAGAGGAGAACCCCTTGCCACCAGTGTCACAAGAGGAGAGCTCCATCTGCTTCCCCAGTGACACGTGTCTTTCGCACGGTTACCCTGTACCAGTAACTGCTTACCCCATCCCACCTCCCACTCTGTACGACTCATCATGCGCATTTACAACCCCATGCAGCTAACAGCATGATCAGATGCTAGGTGTGTCACCCCATGTGCCGGCCGCATTCACATGATGTCTCTCTGGCAGACACACAATGTCTCTCTGGCAGACACACGTATTTGAGGCCCATAGTTCAGGTCTCCAGCAGATGTGATTACAGAGACCTGACTTGCCCTTTCCCCACAGCAGAAGAGACCCTGAAACGTCCTCTGGACCAGTCTCCCCCAAGGTGACCAGAACTTCTCCTGTGGCTGTGGGCCCCTCGGCTGATGACACCACACGCAAAAGTAAGTCTGTCAGGCTGATACACCTCAATGCATACAGTCTGTATCGCTTCTGGTGCATGGCCCAGGCACCGACATGCTGCCGATGGAGCTGCCGCTCAGTGGGCTCACCAATCTGCTGAGGAATATGCCTCAGCTGGGCGAGGCCCACACTGGGGTACGTTGGTATCAGGGTCCTGCCTGAGTAGCACCACAAGTGCTGGCCCCCATCTCGCCCTGTTCCAAGGTTGGCTTCCCCTCACCAGCCCTGCTTGTTCTGGGAGTGAAGGGGATGCTGGCAAGTGATCAGGGCCGGCTCCAGGCACCAGCGAAGGAAGCAGGTGCCTGGGGCGGCCAATAGAAAAGGGCGGCACTCCGTCCGTTATTGGGGTGGCACGTCCCGGTCTTTGGCGGCAATTCGGCAGCGGTTCCTTCAGTCCCCCTCTTCCTCTTTGGCGGCACTTCGTCTGCAGCTCAATTGGATTTTTCTTTTTTTTCTTCTTTCTTTTTTTTCACCGCTTGGGGCAGCAAAAAGGCTGGAGCCAGCCCTGCAGGTGATTATATCGGGGACTGTCTCTAAGCAAGGCTATGACCCAGAGATGTGGGGAAAGGGGCACTGGCTGGGGACTGGAGCTGGTCCTGACTGGGCATATTGGGATATAACAGGCAATATGGAACTGGGAGCATTTATCGAGCTGGGGCAGGCGAGCTCTGGCCTCTCTGGCTGTTGGGCTTCTCCCTTGCCATAGGACCAGCCTCCGTCATGCCTCAGACGTCCCTAATGCAGTTTGACTTGTGGCCCAACTAGTGCAAACAGAACACCATTGTGGGGCATTAATGACTATAAGCCTCTCAATTTACCCATCCTGCCCTTCTGTGGAGGCAGCAAGCTCCTCCCCTGGCCGTGGGGAAGGTCTTGGCATTCTGCACTGGTGCCTCTGGCCAAAGCTGCTACGGGCAGTCCCCTAATTATTTGTGGGGTCCCTGTCAGGGATTAGGGCCCCATTGGGCTGGGCACTGTACGAATACATCATGGAGAGCTGGACCCTGCCTTGTCCAGTTCAGTCTGGCTGGAAGGGGAGGAGCTGCACCATGGGACTTGGGCATGGGAGTACAGGATGGGAGACCCAGGAGGCAGACTGCAGGCCTGCCATGTAGGTGCCATGTGGATGGAAAACAAGCTGGTAAAAGGAGTTTTATTTCCCTGTTTGCTTTGCAGTGAAGCGAGCTGCCCCAGTCCGACCCATGGTGCCCCCACCACAGGTGCAGCCTCGAACCCAAACTCCCACACCTCAAAACCCACCTGTGCCTGAGAGCACTGCCATCCCCAAAGTCATCCCTCGCCGAACGGTGAGTGGGTCCGTGCGAGCTCCCGCTGTCCCACCTCCACTTCCACCCCAGCCTGCCAGACGCCAGAGTCGAGGTGCTCCGCTGTCCCCCAAGCCCCCACTGACCCCCAAGTTGCCTCCAGACACCATGAGGGATGAGGCCTCTGCAGGTGACCAACCTCCTGCACATAGTGACAGTACAGAAACCACTGCAGACTGCACCCCAGAGGTAGCAGGGCCGGAGGAGCCATCATATACAGGAGGGCCAGGCTCTTCAGCCATACCCCAGCCAACGGTCCAGTCCCCAGAAAATGACTGAGACCCACTGGAAGCTTTGAAGGCATCAGTTCTGCCTGCCTGCCAAGGATCCAGGGAGGAGGAGGGAAGAGGGACTGGTGCTCCTCCAGAATCCAGCAGACCACATACGTCAAAAATCTATCTAGCAGCTCAGCTGAGAGGACCTTGTGAAGATGGACCAGGATGATCCATGGGACTATGTTTCCTGGGAAGGTAGTTCACACATCTCCAGCCTTGAAAGTGTTCCCCTCTCCTCCATGTGCTTCCCTTCTCTCTCTTCCCAACACTCCCTGCATGTGCGTCTCTGTGCTTTCCAATCTCTCCCTTGAAATTGGGAACCCCACTCTTCCCACTGCTTCCCTCGTCTCTCCTTATTGGCACCTCATTGCCTATGTCTTCCCAAAAGTACCAGTGAACTTGCTCTTTCCTATCCAACTACCAGAAACTTTCCATAGGAAGACACAAACTCCAGCTCCTGGAGTTCTAGGATTCTGCCACAATCTAAGGAGATGGGGGATCATTAGATGCTTATCCAGCATTCCCCCCTGAGCCTTCCCAAATGATTCTGCTTCATTCAACTAATCTCAGGTTTCATAAATCCCCTCTCGCACTTTCAAAGGACCCTGCAGACTCTAGACAGCTCTTCCTTCTTTTTAAAGACTGGATTTCAGTTAGAGGAAACTCGTCTGTATCCAGAATGGTTTGGAGCCATTCAAAGCATATTCAGAGAAACGGAGCGTATGCACTGAATTGCAATTGATTCACACAGTAGAGGTCATGACTGAGATGAGTTTCCAATGAATGAGATTTGGATACACAGGGTTGTTCTGAAGTTTTCTACATATGCAATGCAATAATTCTCTACCTTTGGGACCAACTTTGCCTTCAAATGAGTTCTGATAAACTCCTCCCACTAAGAATCTCTGACATTGACATGGTGAGGTTTGGGGTAGGACTATTTTTTTAACGTGTTGCTGATAAGTTATTTAAAGACTTGGGGCCAAATTTATAGTTGGTGTAAGCAAGCACGACTTAACTAACTTCAGTGGGTTGATCAAGTCTGCATCATCAAGTCTGAATTTGGTCCTGGGATTGTACGTGAGAAAACCCGGTAAAATAAATGCTGTTTTCTGTCTGTTGTGTTTTGCGGTATCTCACGGTTTCCTCTGGTAATGTACTTTTACAAATATATATGTACATATATTTTAAAGAAAAAGTCTCAACTTTGTCACACTGAATGCTTGCAGGGCTGATCCCTTCCTTCCCTTTGCTTCTCCACTTCTCTTCACAGAGAATACTAGGAGGTAGGGGACCATCCCAGCACTGAGTTAACAATGGGTTTCCCCATCCCCACCTGCAGTTTTCCCCTAGCCTCTGGGAATACAACAGCATTTAGTTCTCTACAATGCATGAAAATCACATAAGCTCAGGGTTTTCTCTTCTCTCAGGCAAGCCAGAAATTATTACAACTCTTGGGGTAGACGGGGTGGTGGTGGAAAATCCTGTTTAAAGTGCAGGATACATGACTCACCCATAAGAATTGGGATGGGCAGTGCACCCTAAATATGGACCTGGAAGGTACGAGCTGGGCAGCTTGGGTACTATTACAGTCACCATGGGCTAGAACTGTTAGATGACTAATGGGGGCAGGTCCCAGCCTCCTATGACCTCCCATTCCCCACTTATAACACATTTCTTCCTGCCTTTTTGTATATGGGCCAGCAGCCATCACCTCTGAGAGGGCCTATGGTTCTAGGGGGTGGAAAATCACATTATGTGTGGGTACTTGGTCCATGGAGGGAGGGGAACAAAATGGTGAGAGGTGACTGTTTAGTGGGTCCATAAGGATGGTTAACTGCATCCCTTCTGCGGGGCTGCCCGGACTCCCTGGTTTGAGCTCTCTGGCAACACTCTCTCAGCCCCCAAAGAGCACTTGTTTCCTTCTGGCTGCTATTGCTATGTGCCTGGCCAAGGGAACTGGCCAATTTAGTCTATGGATTTTGCCACTTGTGGTTGCCCCATTGTGGCCAAGCAGCCGCCCCTGCAGGAGCATATCTGTCCACCTCTGCGTCTAGCTACTTCCACAGCCCTCCTTGTAGTAGCTTTGAGCACCCTGTGGCCCACTAGGGGCTGTAATGAGCTGGGATGGGATGGAGGTCACAGCTGCTAGTGTGTAGGACACCCACCCAGGGGCAGCTCCAGGCACCAGCATGCCAAGCACGTGCCTGGGGCGGCAAGCCATGGGGGGGCGCTCTGCTGGTTGCCGCGAGGGCGGCAGGCAGGTTGCCTTTGGCGGCTTGCCTGCAGAGGGTCCGCTGGTCTCGTGGCTTCGGCAGACCTCCCGCAGGCGCAGGGGCGGCTCTAGCCATTTCGCTGCCCCAAGCACAGCGGCACGCCACGGGGGGCACTCTGCCGGTCACCGGTCCTGCGGCTCCGGTGGACCTCCCGCAGACGTGCCGCATGCTGCCCTCCCGGCGACCAGCAGAGCGCCCCCCGCGGCGTGCTGCCCCAAGCACGCGCTTGGCGTGCTGGGGCCTGGAGCCACCCCTGCGCAGGCGTGCCACCAGATCCGCGGGACCGAGGACCTCTTGCAGTTAAGTCACCGAAGGCAGCCTGCCTGCCGTGCTTGGGGCAGCAAACTACCTAGAGCCGCCCCTGCACCCACCCCCTGGCTCTGCTGACTTGGCTATTCCAGGTGCAAGCGTGCGGGGGCAGGGGCTGCCCCCATGGTGTTTGTACAGCGCCTAGCACAGGGGTCCCCTCTCCCGGCCGCCCTGCTGCCGCTGAGCGCAAGGAAACGGAGCGCGTGGCCCCGCCCCCCGAGCCCAGCCCTATTGGCTGCCGCGGGCCTCTAGCCTCGACTCCCGCTTCGGCCGCGCTATCCGCCTGCCAATCATCTTCCTTTGCCCCGCCTCTCTATTTTCTCACTCTCTTAGCCCCACCCCATTCAATTTTACGAGCATCTCATTGGCCACTCTGCCACTAAAGCCCCACCGGTAGCTGTCGTTTCACCCATTCGCCACCTGCTGAGCATTTTACAATATTTGATAGGCTAATGCGTCTGTCAATCTTTACTGCCCGCGCCTTCGCGTTTATTTCCTGATATTTGAGACGCTAATACAGCCGCCATTTTTGTTTTGCCCGCCTCCCTACAGCTTTCTCCCCCTGTAATAGGCTATAGCGGCTGGGTTCTTTCCGGCTTCTCGGGCGGAGCGGCGTGTGGACGGACGCTGATTGGCTCTGAACACTTATCAATTCTTCCCTATCTTTCCTCTCATTGGTCCTCGAGGAAACTCAAACACAATCCCGCCTTGCTGTCCCCGAGTCGCTTTTCCCCTGGCATGGGCGTGGCTAATTCTCCCTGCCCATCAAACCTGTCCGCAGTAGTGATTGGACGCTGAAGCCTCGCCCCCGATTGCGGTAGGGCTGTCGCATGTATCCGTCACGCTTCCCCCACCTCCCGCGGTGATTGGACGGCACTGGCCAGCCCCTTACAGGTGGGCGGGCCGCGGGCCTGCCCATCAGGCCGAGGGCGCGCGCTGATAGGCGGCGGCGCTCCGCCCAGCGGCGACGTCATTCCCGCGGGAGAAAGCGGCATGGCGGCCTGCAGGCGGCTGAGCGGGGCGAGCGCGCGGGAGGTGCTGGGCCCGGCGCGGGGGCTGCTGTTCGATTGCGACGGGGTGCTGTGGACCGGCGAGCGGGCGGTGCCCGGCGCGCCCGAGCTGCTGGAGCGGCTGAGCCGCAGCGGGAAGGCCACGTTCTTCGTCAGCAACAACAGCCGGCGCTCGGTCTCCGAGCTGGAGCAGCGCTTCAGCCGCCTGGGCTTCCGCGGCGTGCGGGCCGAGCAGGTCTTCAGCTCCGCGCTCTGCTCCGCGCTCTACCTGCGCCAGCGGCTGCTGGGCGCCGGCGACGGCGCCGGCCCCGGGCCCGGCCGGGTCTTCGTGCTGGGCGGGGAGGGGCTGCGCGGGGAGCTGCGGGAGGCCGGGCTGCGCCTGGCCGGGGAGGGCGACCCGGCCGGCGGGAAGGACGAGCCGCCGGTGCGCGCCGTGCTGGTCGGTTACGATGTTCAGTTCACCTTCGCTAAGCTGTCCGAGGCCTGCGGCTACCTGCGCGACCCACAGTGCCTGCTGGTGGCCACCGACCCTGACCCCTGGCACCTGCTCAGCGACGGGCAGTGCACCCCGGGTGAGAGGCCCGGGAGCTGCGATCTCCAGTTGGGGTGGGGGGGTCTGTGGGTCCCACCGCTGCGGCCTCCGGGCGCCTAGAGACTCAGGCCTGCCCCCTGCTGGGTCTGCCCCCCCCCCCCCCCCGCTTGGGTGCTGCTGCTGCTTCGCTTGCCACACTGAAGCTGCTGGGCTGAGCCCCAGGGTGTTCCCTGGGCAGATGCAGCTCTGACAGTTGCCCAGATCTCTGGGACTAGCCCTGTGGGCCAGAAGGGAGTCGGATGGCTCAGTCCCTTCCTGAGAGTGACCACCAAGGAGGCTTGGCATCTATGGTGATGGGGCAGTGTTACCAAAAAACACCTCTCCCACTAGAAACTGCACCAAAAGCTTTAATTCACTTCCCACAGCCAGTAGCCGGACTGGGCCAGGGACCTATATGTGAGAGGTGCCATGCCCCATCCCTAGTAGCCCCTTCAGATGGTGATGACTGATGGTGGTTCTCTCTCTCTCTCTCTTTATCTAGAAAAGACACATTTAATCCTTAAACTTTACTGAACCACCAGTAGTTATTATTTGTAATAGAGGCAGTGCCTAGAAGTGCCATTCATGAGCCAAGACCCCACGGTGCTCGGTGGTGCCTGCCCCTGACGACAAGGGCCCATCTCAAATAAGAGGGACAGTGCTACCCCGCAAACTCTGGGTATAAAGTGCACTGAACCTCAAAGAGGCAGGCAGACCTTTGAATTCCACTGACTGGCAGGGATGCTAACTCCCTGTCTGTCCTTGGATAACAAGCGTTTGTTCTGAGTTTCTCCCTCATGGCTGCGTCCCATAGTAGCTAAAATCTCATATTGATTTGTGAATGCCTGTTTCTCTCCTTCCCAGGGACAGGGAGTCTCATGGCTGCAGTGGAAACAGCCTCAGGGCGCAAGGCGGTGGTGGTGGGGAAGCCGAACACGTATATGTTCGACTGCATTGTAGAGCGCTTTGGTGTGGACCCTTCCAGCACCCTCATGGTGGGCGATCGGCTGGAGACAGATATCCTGTTCGGCAAGAACTGTGGGCTTGCCACAATCCTGACCCTGACTGGTGTGTCCCGCCTGGAGGAGGCACAGGCCTACATGGCCAGCGAGAGCCCTGCTGCAAAGGACCTGGTGCCCAACTACTATGTGGACAGCATTGCAGATTTGATAGCAGGCCTGGATGAGTAGGGGGTGGGGTGGAGTGTCGGGGGGTTCCCAATCCCAGTCCAGATTTCCACCCATTCCCATTCTTCTCTCCCTTCTTTCTCAGTTCCTGGCTCTACCCAGTCCAGTATTTATGCATTTATTTTGCAGGGGGGCAGGATGTGAGTAGTTGTCTTTCCTCCTTTATCCTGCCAAGAGCAAAACTTGCCTGATAGAACCCTTCCCCTTCAGTTAAACCTGCTACCACTGACTCTAAAGGAGAACTGGAAGCCTTGTGTTAAAAGCAGAGTGGGGGCATGTGCAAGCCAAACCAGTGTCTGTTTGCTCCCCGGTGGGGTGAGGGCAGGCTGTCTTATTTTTCTTTTGTATATAACCAGTGGCGGCCTTTTACTGCTATGCCCTCCACTCTCTGTGGAAGAAAGTGTAGGGAAAAGGCTCTTCTGGCCAGACCAGTGAAGTGTATCAGTACTGAACTGTGTAGCTTTTGCCTGTGTCTGATGGGTTGTGATCCCACTACTACAGTGGGAAAGGGATCTGTGTCCATACCTCACTGCCGTTGTGTGGCTGTGCACGAGATAGCGTTGGTATTGTCAGTGCTGTGAACGTGCCACAGCCCCGGAAATCATTCCTTGCTGCTTTTGTCTTTTTACAATTTTATTTATGAATTAACTTATTTATGGAAGTGTTTGTATAAATTATTGCTGATTGGCTGTGCTGGGGGTGGGGATGGTGCCTTTGGGCCCCACTCACTGCTTCTGTCCCATATTGTTGTGGTTCTTTGACACTCGCCATTTTTCAGTATATAATAAAGTGCGAGCGTGAGCTGGAATTGGCCTCCTTCATTCCCCGATCTCTGGTGGGCGGAGGGGTGGGAGGGAGAGAAACAAGACAAATGTAGGACTGAAATTAGGAGGTCTTAGTCAAGTTTTTAGGGGGCAGGAGTTGTTGGTCCTTCCCCCTTTAAGGACTGAGTGGATTATGCAGTGGGAACCCTTTCTTGCTCTAAGACATGGGCGGGGGGCCATATTGGAAGCTTATGCTACTGCTGCCTGGGATGATGAAGGCCTCTGGTTGGTGGGGCTATCTGGCACCTTTAATAGCACTGCACCCACGCATGCTAGGTGTCTGAATTAGCCTTGGTTGGCTTGCATCTGAGGATGGCTACAAGAATACAACCCAAGCTCAGTGCATTGGCCATGTGATTACACTGCCTGTTTCCTTCCCACTCTGGAGAAAGAGTGATGTCTTGGCCACAGATCTTCAGAGCTCTGGCTGAGGAAGCGTGACTCTGCCTCACATGCGTGGATGCTGTGCCAGCTGCTAGTCAAATGGTTTTGTATCTGTCAGGCATCTGTAGCAACTCATCACAGTCTCCCAAATTGCTCCCGGCTCTTGTGCGCTGAGAGCTAAGATGAATGGAGCAGGACTCTGAAGCAGTGCTTCTCAATCTATTTACCATTGTGGGCCGCTTGTGCAGCGCTCTCTGTTATGTGGGCTGCATCCACACTATACATACTACCTGTATGGCCCTGAGAATATTACATGGACTGCAGCTGTATGCTGATTGGGCTGCAAGCGGCCTGTGGGTTGAGAACCACTGCTATGAAGCACTGATCTCTCTCAAGGAAAGACTTAAAGCACCTTTTGAATAAAGTGTCACGGACTCACAGATCGTGCCCACTCTTGGCCCCGTGCGGTCCGTGGGGGGTGCCCCTTCCAGTGTGACAGCCCTTCTCGGGGGTCCACTCTCAGGGTTAGTCCCCTCCACCTCCTGGAGCCGCACCTCTCTGAGCCTTAGCATGTCTGTCTCTTGCTGTGGGCCCCCTCAGGGAGTCCACACGCTCTGGACCCCTGGGGCCTCCTCACCCCCGAAGGGGTTGATGCTACCCTGTTCTCTAGACCAGAGTGACTCTCAGCCAGCATAAAACAGGAGGGTTTATTGAGAGTTGAACACAGCACAGGAAACTCGCAGGGCCTCAGGCCTGGCCTCTCCCAGCACAGCACATCCCAGTCTCCCCTGCAGCCAGGTGGGCTCTGCCTACTTCCCCTCGCCAGCCCCCTGCTTCCCGCTGGGCATCTGATATCCCAAGCCCCGCCTCTGTCCATTGTCTTCTCTCCAGGTAAACAGGAAGGCCTGGGTCTCCTCTCCTTTCAGCTCTCCTCTGGCTGGTCAGGTCACCGGGGTCCTCTCTCTGCAGCCCATTGTCGTCCCAGTGGCCAGAACCGTCTCTGTCTCCTGAGCCGGGTCTGCGGGCCACCAGTGGCTGGGGTATCCATCCTCCAGGCCATCGCTGTCCTCTGTAACAACAAACTCCCTCTCCCCTCACCTTGTTAAACCAGTAACACCCAGGGAAACTGAGTCCCACCCTCTGTGCATGCAAACCACTGGAAAACACAGAACACCCCAAGAAAACCTCCCACTTCGTCACATAAAACTTTTAACATTTTATGCTTCTCTACTCTAAATCTCAAGCACTGGAGAGGACATGAAGTGTGAACCTCCATCTCTCCCTTCGAGGGGAGGGGGCCTCTTCAGCATTGTCATAGGATGTCCTGTGTGCTGCACCTCTTCAGTGGATAAACAGGTATCTGGCAGTTAGCCTGCGCTCTGCGTTCTTGTAAGTGAGAAGGGCAAGGTTGTTGCTAGCAGCAAAGGGAAGGAGGAAACGCAAGAAGTGCAAAGGGAGTGGCTGAAACCCCCTGGAGCTACTGACATCTCCCTCCCCTGCAGTGACGGGTGCCTTGCTCCCAGGTGTGAATATGTCCATTGCCTGTGGCCGCTGGGCCACCAGCACATCCCATGGCTTTACAGCTACTTTTGCTTCACTAAGCAGCCTCTTGCTGTGGCGCTTTTACTCTAAGGATTCTGGATCAGTGCTTGGGCTGCTGAGGTGATGGGCTAGAGCCAGGCAGGCGGGTGATGCCTTGCACCACTCTCCCAGGGCTCATCACATCTGCTGCACAGTCAGCTACAGTAGGAGGGCTTTCCAGTTACCCATCCCCAGGCATTAGCAGCAGCACTGTTCATGAAGCCTTCAGGGGCCTGCATTCAGCTTCCAGGGCAGGGATGTGTATGGTGGGGAAGGAAGAGATGAGGAATAAAGTAAAGGTTCTCCCAGCTGCATTCAAACCTCCGTTTTGGTGCTTGTTTCTCTGACACCATCTTTCTGTACACAATAAGGGTGACTGTGTCAGACCTTGGTCTCCTATTCTGCCATCGCAGGGCTTTCCGCAGGGACAGTTTATGTGGGCACATGGAGGATTTACATTTCAGAAGTGACATGAGCTGACAGCTTTGGTGTAGTTCAGAGGTGGGTAAACTATGGCCCGTGGGCCACATCTGGCCTTTGGGACCGTCCTGCCAGGCCCCTAAGCTCCTGGCCTGGGAGGCTAGCCCCTCCCCCTCCCCTGCTGTTCCCCTTCCTCCACAGCCTGAGCTCACTCGCTCCGCCGCAGGCGCAATGCTCGGCGGTGGGGCTGTGAGCTCCTGGGGCAGCGCCTGACCCAGTCTTTGTGCTGTGGGGTGGCGGCGGCGTGGCCTGGCTCCAGCACCGCCAGCCACCAGTGCTCCAGGCAGTGCGGTAAAGGGGCAGGGAGCAGGGGGGTTGGATGGAGGGCAGGGGAGTTTGGGGTGGTGGTCAGGGGGTGAGGGTGTGCAGTGATTTCCCTACACCCCCCTTAAATTTCCCCAACACCCCTCCCAGTTTTTTGAACTAGTGACACGCCAAACCTGGTGGCTGAACTTTGCGACTTTGTCCTCACCCACAACTATTTCACATTTGGGGACAATATATACCTTCAAGTCAGTGGCACTGCTCTGGGTACCCTTGTGGCCCCATAGTATGCCAACATTTTTATGGCTGACTTAGAACAACGCTTCTTTAGCTCTCATCTCCTAATGCCCCTACTCTACTTGCGCTCCATTGATGACATCTTCATCATCTGGACCCATGGAAAAGAAACCCGTTAGGAATTCCACCATGATTTCAACAATTTCCATCCCACTATCAACCTCAGCCTAGACCAACCCACACAAGCGGTCCATTTCCTAGACACTACTGTGCTAATAAGTGACGGTCACATAAACACGACCCTATATCGGAAACCTACTGACCGCTATACTTACCTACATGCCTCCAGCTTCCATCCAGGACACACCACATGATCCATTGTCTACAGCCAAGCTCTAAGATACAACCTCATTTGCTCCAATCCCTCAGACAGAGACAAGCAACTACAAGATCTCTATCAAGCGTTCTTACAACTACAATACCCACCTCGGGAAGTGAGGAAACAGACTGACAGAACCAGAAGAGTACTCAGAAGTCACCTACTACAGGATGGGCCCAACAAATAAAGTAACAGAACATCACTAGCCATCACCTTCAGCCCCCAACTAAAACCTCTCCAGCGCATCATCAAAGATCTACAACCTATCCTGAAAGATGATCCCTCACTCTCCCAGATCTTGGGAGACAGGCCTGTCCTCGCTTACAGACAGCCCCCCAACCTGAAGCACATACTCACCAGCAACCACACACCACAGAACAAAAACACTAACCCAGGAACCTATCCTTGCAACAAAGCCCGATGCCAACTCTGTCCACATATCTATTCAAGTGACACCATAATAGGAACCCAATCACATCAGCCCCGCCATCAGGGGCTTGTTCACCTGCACATCTACCAATGTGATATATGCCATCATGTGCCAGCAATGCCCCTCTGCCATGTACATTGGCCAAACTGGACAGTCTCTACACAAAAGAATAAATGGACACAAATCTGACATCAGGAATCATAACATTCAAAAACCAGTAGGAGAATACTTCAACCTCTGGCTATTCAGTAATAGATTTAAAGGTGGCAATTTTGCAACAGAAAAGCTTCAAAAACGACTCCAACTAGAAACCGCTGAACTTGAATTAATATGCAAACTAGATACAATCAATTTAGACTTAAATAGAGACTGGGAATGGCTGAGCCATTACACACATTGAATCTATTTCCCCATGTTAAGTATCCTCACACCTTCTTGTCAAACTGAAATGGGCTATCTTGATTATCACTACAAAAGTTTTTTTTCTCCCGCTGACAATAGCACATCTTAATTAATTAGCCTCTTAGAGTTGGTTGGGCAACTCCCACCTTTTCATGTTCTCTGTATGTATATGTATCTCCTCACTATAAGTTCCATTCTATGCATCCGATGAAGTGGGCCCACAAAAGCTTAGGCTCAAATACATTTGTTAGTCTCTAGGGTGCCACAAGTACTCCTGTTCTTTTTGCGGATACAGACTAACACGGCTGCTACTCTGAAACATGCCAATTTAGTGACTGTTTGGAAATTTGAATTGAAATTGAAATATTAATACACACTTTAAAAGCATATACAGTGCATGATAAAATACGTGTATCTGAAAAAGTATAATAGAGTTGAAAAGTATGAACATAGACTAGCTTCCTTATACAGCTGTTGTTTTTTTATGACAATGTCAGTGCATTCATTTCGGTGATGTTGGCCAACCTAATAATTTCCAATGATGATTTGTAAGCAAAGTCTAAATGAGCTCTCCCTGACAGCTAATGATGAGGTGGAGGGAAAGGCTTCAGGACCAGATTGTATTTACATTCACACCTAATCTACCTAGGTATCCAGCAAACAGAACTGTGTTGCCCAATTGATAGATTTTGGCTGGGGTTGGGTTACAAATCACTTGAATGCGGCGGGGGGGGGGGATGAAATGTTGTTGTTCTTATTGTATGAGTAAAGGGCAGTAGAACTGTACTTAGCCTGTGCTGATTGAGGGCATCAAGAGAGAGGGTAGGGACATGTCCCTCTCCACTGTTTAAAGACAAAGCTGATTAGGCTCCATAGATAGTCTTTTGTTCTGTTAAGTGACCACTGCAGCTGAAATCACTGATAATCAGGTCTAAGTGCTTAGTCCTGGTGTGGGGACAGTGTTCCTGTGGGTACAGTGATTTTGTGTAAAATACAGCCCAGACTGCACTAGCAGCGAGGTTCCCCCACTGAGAGCTCAGCTGAAATCACTGAGAACAGGGTGGAACCTCAAGAGACCAACTCGCAGAGGTCCCAGTGGTAGGTGGCAGCAGAAGGTGACTGCACAGGGCCATTGGCAACAGAGTGGTGGAGTGAACGGTGGCACAACGAACAGCCATGGCCAGAGTGAACAGTGAGCAGCTGGAGGAACCAGCAAGGTGCCTTCTTGCCCCCAACCTGGGAGGTGTACTCACGTGAAAGCACCTCTGAACTCTGAGTCTCCACTGACCAAGGACAACACCGGTGAGTGGAGTGCGGTGGAGGGAAAAGTGAGGGGCATGTTAAACAAACATTTGTTTGTTGGACTATATTTTAGTGACTTTGCTCCAGAATGCTAGATTTGTGGAATGGAAACTTACATAAATATGTTTCCTAGTAGGCCAGGATTTTTAAAATGCAGTATTTGCCAAGGTTGTTATCTCACATTGTTGCTATCTTGAGAGGTCATTATGTTGGGGAGTTTCTGTACTAAACATTTTTATTATTATAATTAATTTTTACATAAGAATGGTCATACTGGGTCAGACCAATGGTGCATATAGTCCAGTATCCTGTCTTCCAACAGTGGTCAAGGCCAGGTGCCCCAGAGGCAGTGAACAGAACAGGTAATCATCAAGTGATCCATCCCCTGTTGCCCATTCCCAGCTTTAGGCAACAGGCTAGGGACACTCAGAGCATGGCGTTGCATCCCTCCCCATCCTGGCTAATAGCCACTGATGGACGTATTCTCCAGGAATTTATCTAGTTCTTTTTTTAATCCTGTTATAGTTTTGGTCTTCACAGCATCCCTGGCAAAGAGGTCCCTGGGTTGACTTTATGTCGTGTGAAGAAGTACTTCCTTTAAAAAAAAACAAACAAAAAAAAACCCTGCTGCCTATTAATTTCATAGGGTGACTGCTAGTTCTTGTGTTATGTGAAGGATTAAATAACATTTCCTTATTCACTTTCTTCACATCAGTCAAGATTGTATAGACCTCTATCGTATCCCCCCGTAGTCATCTCTTTTCTAAGCTGAAAATTCCCAGTCATTTTAATTTCTCCTCCTGTTTCATACCCCTAATCATTTTAGTTGCCCATCTCTGTACCTTTTCCATTTCCAATATATCTTTTTTGGGATGGGGTGACCAGATCTGCACATAGTATTCAAGGTGTGCACGTACCATGGATTTATATAGAGGCAATATGATATTTCCTGTCTTATTATCTATCCCTTTCTTAAAAAAGCAAAGGTTTCAGAGTAGCAGCCGTGTTAGTCTGTATCCGCAAAAAGAACAGGAGTACTTGTAGCACCTTAGAGACTAACAGATTTATCTGAGCATAAGCTTTCGTGGGCTACATGCGATGAAGTGGACTGTAGCCCACGAAAGCTTATGCTCAAATAAATTTGTTAGTCTCTAAGGTGCCACAAGTACTCCTGTGCTTTTTTAAAAAAGCAAACAGAATGTTGGGAATCATTGACTGCTGCTGCACATTGAGTGGATGTTTTCAGAGAACTATCCACAATGACTCCACGATCTCTTTCTTGAGTGTTAACAGCTAATTCAGACTCCTTCATTTTGTATGTATTGTTGAGATTGTTTTCCAATGTGCATTACTTTGCATTTATCAACATTGAATTTCATCTGCTATTTTTGTTGCCCAGTCACCCAGTTTTGTGAGATCCCTTTGTAATTCTTCACAGTCTGCCTGGGACTTACCTATCTTGAATAGTTTTGTATCATCTGCAAATTTTGCCACCTCACTGTTTACCCATTTTTCCAGATCATTTATGAGTATGTTGAACAGTACTGGTCCCAATACCGACCCCTCAGGGATACCACTATTTATCTCTCTCCATTCTGAAAACTGATAATTTATTCCTACCCTTTGTTTCCCATCTTTTAACCAGTTACTGATCCATGAGAGGACTTCCCATTTATCCCATGATGGCTTACTTTTCAAAAGTCAATTTAAATTAAATACTTTTTTTAATTTATATTTTTTTAGAAATCTAGACCTGTTATGTGTTTTGGTGTAACATGCATTATTCTTATGTTAAATTTGCATCATCCTAACAAAACATTTACTTTATTCATATCTCTTTTATATATCTCATTGGTCCTGACATCCCCCCTGTAAATTCAAACACCCCCCCTAATTTCAATTCCTGGGGAAACCACTGAGGGTGTGGATGGGGGTTGGGGGGGAATGGGGTTGAATGGGGGCTGGGGTCCCAGGGGTAGTCAGGGGACAGGGAGAAGGGGTGGTTGGAGGGAGTGGTGGGGGTCAAGGGGCGGTCAAGGGACAGGGAGCAGGGGTGTGTGGATGGGGCTGTCAGGGAACGGGGGGGTTGGATGGGGCAGGAGTCCCGGGGGGGCAGATAGGAGGTGGAGCCTGCCCTCGACCCCCTCCCCTAACCGGCCCTCCATACAATTTATGAAACCCTCAGGCCAAAAAGTTTGCCCACCCCTCTGCTACAAGAATAAAAGTGAGGGAAAGAAATGTCCTCTCCCTCTGTTTCCTTTCTGCTGAGCCTGACCTCCAGGGGAACACTAGTGTGAGCAGGGTTTGTGTGTCTCGTTATGAACTGGTCTAAGATCCCCATCTCATTACCCTAGTCCAGTAACTGTACCACACGCCTAACCATAGCAGCTGCACGCCTTGCAGCAATGCACTTGGTGATGTTACTGCCAGCTGTCACGCAGGCTGATTTCCCTCTGCCTCTCTTCCTTTCCCCAGGGGGAAGTTGTGGGTAAATTTAAACTAACCTATTCTATTAGTCTGAGCTGTGCGTGAGGGTGATGAAAGGCAGGGTTAAAGCAGCAGTGCACTTTCTGCTTGGAGTGGAAAGTGCAGAGGCTTGTGGTAAATGCATTAGCCTTGCTAACACCACTCCCCCTTCTCTCTCCACAACTATCCCCGTGTAAACGCAGGAGATAGCAGGAGGATGCTGCCTGCTGTATCCTCTGCGTGGAGAGCCAAAGTACAGGGTACATGTGACCAAAGGACCCAATCTCTTATCCATCTTCCCGGACCCCAGCCCTTGGAGACTTGATGCAACTCCCTCAGGGCCTCACTCACCCTGCTCCTTCAGTTGGCCAAAGGAGGGTTTGTCAGTGGAAAGCCACAAGAGGCTCCCCCCCACCCCCCCGCATGCACAGCTCCCACTGAGCCAGCGGAGCAAACTGGGTTCTTTCACACAGAGCCCCTTTGGGGCCACAGCAAGAGGATGCTTTGCAGATTGCAAACATCAGATACCTCATCTCAACAACAGTGGCCACAACCACCAGATTTGTGTTTCAAGAATCGCCTTCCTCCTTCAACAGTGGAAAGGCTGCAATGGCCCTGGCCACACCATCCTCATTACTGCAGACCAGCAGAGGGCAGCATGACGCATTGTGTTCCCAGCGCGCTAGTCTTCCCCTGCACTGGAACAGGGCAAGCATCCTACACACACCACCCCTGGGGTCTGGAACCAACCACCCTTCAGGAAGAGAAAGGAGACCCTTCTCTCTAAGGCACTGGTGGTAGCTTTGGTACTAAGTCTCCCCAGAAGAGGACTGCTTAGCACCAAGGAGTACCAGTCCTACTAGCAACTACACCAGGGGCGGGCAAACTTTTTGGCCTGAGGGCCGCATCGGGTTTTGTAAATTGTATGGCGGGCCGGTTAGGGGAGGAGGTCGGGGCCAGGCCCCCACCTCCTATCTGCCCCCCTCCCCAAGACTTCTGCCCCATCCAACCCCCCTGTTCCCTGATGGGTCCCCCAGGACCCCTGCCCCATTCACACACCCCCGCTCCCTGTCCCCTGACCACCCCTGGACCCCCGCTGCCCTTTCCAACCACCCCTTCTCCCTGTCCTCTGACTACCCCCTGCCACCCCATCCAACCCCTGCTCTTTCCTGACTGCCCCCGTGACCCTTGCCCCCATTCAATCTCCTGTTCCTGCCCAACCCCTATCCACACCCCTGCCCCTTGACCACCACCCCAAACTCCCCTGCCCTCTATCCAACCCCCCCTACCTGCACCCTTACCGTGCTGCCTGGAGCACCAGTGGCTGGCGGCGCTGCAGCTAGGCCACACCACTGCCGCCACGCAGCACAGAGACCAGGTCAGGCCGGGCTCTGCAGCTGCGCTGCCCCAGGAGCTCACAGCTCTGCTGCCCAGAGCATTGCACCGGCGGCAGCGGAGCAAGCGAGCTGAGGCTGAGGGGGAGGGGCCGGGGCTAGCCTCCCGGGACAGGAGCTCGGGGGCTGGGCAGGACGGTCCAGCAGGCTAGATGTGGCTGACGGTCCCGCGGTCCGTCGTTTGCCCGCCTCTGAGTCTGGGCTATGAGGTAGGGGCCTCAACTTTCTCTCCGGTGCTGGTGGGGTCTATACATGCAGCATTGTTTGCAGTAATGCATGGAGACAGCGCACACACATACCTGCACTCAGCTGAAGCATCTGGGGAGCAAAATCCAGCCTGTGTTGCTTTAAGCCGTGGGCATGTACAGGAGAATGAGCTGGAGGAGTCTAATCCAATACTCGCCCCTAGAAGCCCATGAGGTGACGCTCCTCTGTTTATACAGAGTAAAATGGGATCTTGGGCAGAAATTAGCTTTCTTTACTGGGCCATCTGGTTAGTTTCCATGGGGCAGGGCGTATACATGAAGGATCTCAGTCATTGAGACTGCAATGAGCTGTGGCCATTTTAGTGAGACTTGTGCCCTTTAGTAGGTACTAAGGTCCAGATCCTCAAAGGTATATCGGCACCTCACTTCCAGGTGAAATCAGGGTGTTAGGCACCTAAATACCTTTGAGGGTCTGGGCCTAACAGGCCCCCTCATTGGCAGCATCAGCCACAAAGCCAACAGCAGCATGGGCCATGAAGGGTGAACTCCCTGTTCCTCTCGATAGATGGTTCCTCCAGAACAGGGGTGAGGCACCTTGGCCGGCAGAGGACGGTGTGTGTGGGAAACTTGCACTGCCACTACCTGTTCTGTGTGTTAACAGAGCTGTCCAGGCAGTCGTGCTGACAGTCTGGCAAGTTTTGTAAGTGCGGAGATCAATGTAGGAGGCTGACAATCCGGGATTGGTGTGCATTTGCCAAGGTATGTGCAAGGGTGGCTAGGAGAGTGCAATCCAGCAAGAGGGTGGGGCCACCTCCTCCCGCTGGAGGTTGTGCTGTCTCCTCTCATTCTGGAGTACCCAGGACACCCTGGCCCCGGCCCCCAGGCATGGAGGACTTTCCACGGCTAAAGGAAATGTAGCCAAATGTAGTGCTTATGACAACTGCTGCTGCCTAAAAGATGTTTTAGCTGTTTTCAAATTGCAAAGCATCCTTTTGCTAGGGAAGGTGCCTCAAGAGAGGCTTTGCTGGACCAGACCCATCTCTGTGTTCTTGCTCAATGGGAAGGAGCTGGGGTGAGGGGTATGGCACAGAGAAACCTTGCCTCACTTCCCAGCGACAAGCCCTCCTGAGGGAGCTGTGTCGAGCTTGTCTGTGTGGTTGCAGGACCGTGTGGCGATGGGGTAAAGAAGGGATCCTGTGGCTCCCTCAGCCCTTGGGGCGGTGTCCTATGTGGAGAATGAATTAGGAAGTGCAGCTTTCCCTCTCTTGCTGCCTCACATTTGCCTCTCTTGTTTGCACTGGACTAGTTGTGAGACCTGCACAACCTCTGTTGTCAAGGCTGTCGGTGGTCTCAGTCCACCTCCAAAGGCTGGCTATGCCATGTAAACCCCATTCACCGGCTAAGGCCAAGATCTGCCAAAGTTAATTCGTGATTCTGAGTACCTAATTAGGGACCTGTGGCGCCTTAGCAGGGCCTGATTTGCAGAGGCCGAGTGCTCAGCACTTTCTGAAAATCAGGCCCCCTAAAGTTGTCTCAAGTTGGGTTCCTCTTAACCAAGGCACGCAAAATCGCTAGTCACTTTTTCAAAATCTTGGCCCACTTGCCTCCCTTGGTGACAGTCTAAGCAGAAATGCTAAAGGTGGCCGGAGCTCAAGTGAATTCCCCATTTTAGCCTGTACGTGTCCCCTACAGTGGGGTTGCCAAGGGGTGATATATGTGGGAAGCCGGCAGTCCTGCTGTTTGTCCTATGCATAGAGAGGACTATCAAGTGCCCCAGACCACTTAACAGGTGCCTCTTGCCAAGACTGAGCTCACTGTGGGGATGGGGCAGACCTGCCAAAAGCAAGTTGGGGATCTGAGAGTACAGCTGGTGGAGACGGGGCAGTCACTGCATCTAGCTGGGCCTCTTGCCATCTCCTCCGGCTGCCTGGCAACAGGGTCATCCTGCCCACAGGTGCTGGGGACTTTCCATTGCTGAAGGAGGCTTCTTCACCCTGCAAATGTAGCTGCTTTGCCACCCAGTGGTCACGTGACTTATCAGCTATTGTTGATCTTAAAAGCATCCTGCAGCTGCTAGAGACTGCACGGAAATTAGATGACATGAGATAAGGCCCCGGCTTGCTGTTCTATGTTGGTGCATTTACCCATCTCTTTCCAATGATGCACTCGCACACCCACCCTTGACTTAACTGAGGCAGATGCAGAGCTGTATTCAGCTTTTATCGGCTTAGAACAGCCCCTGTCTATGTGGGATCGTATGGTTGTGTTCATCCCTTTACTCCCATGAGGTGCCTCTGCCATTCTCCATCTGTCTGTACATATTAAAGTGCAACCCTGAGCTGGTATTGGCCTTCTTTGGCTCCACTGGTTCAGCTGGTAGGAATGGAGAACTTCAGCCATCAGGACGGCAATGAGCTGCAATGTTCACGTCCTAGGGAGACTTGTGTCCAGTGGTCGGCCCCCTTGTCAACATTCCTACCTCCCAAGCCCAGGGCAGAATGGAGCACCGAGGGGGAACTCCCTGCTCATCCCAAAGGACGTTCCTTTGCAGCGGGGCTGAGGCACATGGGCAGGGTGGTGTGCAGGGGAAGCGACCACTGGCCCTATTTGTTGTGTGTGTATACAGCAGCCCAGGCACTAGGGCAGCACCTTTTACAAGTGCTGAGTTCAGTTTAGACCCCTGAGAATGCAGGGCTGGGGTGAGTTTGCCAAGCGATTAGAGAATACGGCCTCCTGAGGAGTAGGCAGCCTCTCCCGCCGGTCTTTCCCAGGTGTCGAGTGGTCTCCCACACTTTGGTAACCGGGGCAGCCTGGCCATTGGCACTGAGGACAAGCCCTTGCTGAAGAAGAAGCGGGACATTTCACACCACAACAGTGGTGGTTGGGACAACATCTGGGCAGATGGTTTTTCAGCATCTTTCAATCTGCAAAGTACATCCGAAGGGAGTGAAGGGCCCCATGCTGTTCTTCTGGGTTGGGGGTGCTGTGCAGGCAGATCGGGAGTGGCAAGGCTTAGCAACACGTCCCAGGAACACCCTCCCTCTGGCTGATGAAAGGAGGGGTGACATGCAGCCCTCCTTGCCAGACAGAGAGTCCTCCATGGGGGTGGGCGAGAGGGCAAAACCAAGGAACCCTTTCAAGAACAAGCAAATGGGCATGGCTGAGACATTGGGAAACTAGATGGGGTTTGACTAGATGACTGTGGGGAGGGGTGGGAGGCACATGCAATGCATCTAATGTCCAGGAACCTGCGTGCAGCTATTTCATGTGCAGCCACAGCCTCCCCTCTATCAGCCTCCCCTCCGTCAACCTTGCCAAGTCACAGAAAAGAACCGTGCAAATCAGCCCTGCTGAGCCCCTTCCAGGAAAGAGCAGGGCAAAATCCAGCTGTTGAGCAGCTGGGCCCTGACATTTACATCTGTAAAGGGAGGTTTTAGAGCTGTGGAAAAAATGAAACACAAATCAGTCCCCTGCCCACGGGAAGTGCCCTCGTGCATTTTCAAGAGCACGTTGTCGTCCGCTCTGTCTTGGGGGTGGGAAGGGAGCTCTGCCCAGTGTTGGCTGGGAAGGGGAATGGCACACCCTTTGCTCTTTCTTGAGCCTCTCTCCCAAACACACTGGTCCCAGGCCAGTCCTGGGGTGACACCCTGGAGTCAAGGGCGATCACTGAGGAGGCCTGTCTTTTTCTTACACTATGGCAACGCGTGTGTAGCTTGGCATGCTCGTGCAGCCTCACTGAATTGGACCTATTCTTTCCCCAGCCGCACTGGGGAACTCATGCCTCTCTCTTTCATTCTCTGGTAACACTGTTTCTATTAATGATTCTGGCTGATTGTGTCCATGGCATAGAGTCAACCAGGCTCTCCCGCAGCTGCTAATTCAATTTCTATGGGCAGTCATATTCGGATGAGTCACCCCAGGGAGATGCTGCCGGGGACTGATTTTTATCACAGGCATCTGCTAAGAGCTCTGCTATTTGACTCGGTGAGTTTGCGGGGGTCAGCAAAGAGGAGCCTGTGACTGAATATAAAAGGCAACAGCATTCCCACCCTTTTGGCCCAGGAGTAGCTGATTATTTGGGGGCTGGGAGTGTCTATTGCCCTGCAGCATGCCTGAGGTCCCCCTGCTCAAGCACCTACACCTATGCAGATCTCTGCCAATGCACCACAGCCCTGACCTGCAGCACCCCCACATCTTTGCCAAGGTGCCTCTCTCCTGCACTACAATACCTCCTGCTGTACCAATCCTGCCCTGCACCACACCACAGCTCTGCCCATGCGCCCGATTCCTGACCTGCAGCCCCTCCTGCTATCCCGGTCCTGAGTTCTCCCTCCCAGCTCTGCTGATGATCCTCTGTCCTGAACGGTTCTATCAAGGAATTAAATGGACTCTAGAGTTAGTTTTACCCTTGGGGGGGATGGGAGCTCCACACAGTAAATGTGGGCATGGCGGGCCTCTCAGAGAATGAGCGCACATGCATTTCATTTCTGGGACTCTTGAAGGAGCCTCTCAGCTTGCCTTGTGATTTAGAAACAAAAAAAAAAAAAGACAAGCAAAGCCGTAAACCACAAGAGCAGAGGCTTGGCCCACTGCCTGGATTCACTCTGTTCTTTAGATTTAATTATAGTTGAGCCGTTTTGCAATGAAGTAACTTTTTCCAGAGCAGCCCTTTCACTCCACAATGAATCACCCTCAGCATGGACCTAACCCGATGTGGTAGATAATATGCAGAACCTATGGGAACGGTCCATTGTGACTGAACACAATGCTACCCACACTGTCTACTCAGGGGTGGATTTGAAATTTGGGACAGATCTGCACAAGCACTGGGTGCCCCAGAAAGCTTCACCCACCTCCCCCCAGAATGGTGGTGGGCATGCACCATGCAGGACAGCTGAGTTGGAGTCACTTGCCTCCCAGCTGTTATGCCTCTCTTCCCTGAGTGACTTGACTGGGGGCTGTATGGATCTGGGCTGTATCAGGTGGTGGGCTGGCCAGCATTGGGTGTGCACTGGTGGCCACAATGTCAGGAGCTGAGAATGGAGCTCAGATCCCAAGAATCCTGTCCCAATCCTCTCTGGATAGGCAGAGAAGCTCCCAATTCATTTTGCATGGACCACTTCTGGTCCCCCATGCATGCACCACTTTGGCTGTGGTGCTTCTAGCCACCCTAGGCTGTCTGGAATGAAGGGTCTAGCCCTGCCCCACCCCACCCTGCCAATTCTCATTCAGTTTAACGGTTTGGGATATTTTTCTTTGAAAATCTTGGATTTTTGTTTAAAACACTCTCATCCTAAAACTATTTTCCATTGGCTCTGTGGCGACGGGAGCAGGATCTGACTCCAATGACTGGCTGGCTGCTTGGGGGAGGTGGGGTTTAGCATCCGGGGGCTGGGGAGAAAGCTCTGCCTGGATAGCTTTTGGGAGGGTGTGACCTATCTTCAAAATCCCACCCCATCCCACCCCCAGTTGCTATTTCTGATTGGCTGAAGGAGGGGTGACTCAGGGGGTGACTCATCAGCTGCCCAACTATTTAAGGGCATGGGAGCAGCCCAGCCCTTGCCCACATCTGTCTGTTAGATCTCAGCAGCTGGAGGGAGAGTTAAAAGAGCAGCACCATCATCATGTCTTGCGTGAGTGAATGGGGCGGCTTGTGCCTGTGGTGTTGGCTGCAGGAACAGAGGGGTGAAATCAGTGGGGTGTTGCAAAGGGTGACTGCGCTGGCAAGCTGGAGGGAGTTGGGGGGGGGCTTTGCTGAGGGTTGTCTGTGCTGCCTAGAAGGGATGAAAGGGTGGTGTGATCTGAAGTGGGCTGTGCTGTCCCCTTTTAATGTCCTGTAATCCAGGAGAAGAGTGGGGCAGTGAGGTTTTACAAGAACTGAACTCCGATGAGAGCAGCGAGGTCTGTCTCTGCTCCCCAGCAAGGCTCTTCTCTGCTCCCTTCATGGGGACGGGGTGGGGTTTTTTGGGTGGGGAATAGTTTGCAGTTGCTTCAATGCCTAGATGACTCTTCCGCTAGTGACTCCCCCCTTTCCTACCCACAAATGGGATACTGTTGTAACAGCATCAGGCTCTTTCTGAACATCCTATGCCCAGAATACCTCGCCCCACTACTTGTACTTGTTTGTGGCATGAAGCTGTCAAAAAAAATTATTATTTTTTTTTTAACTATTTTCAAAGGCGGCTGTTGGGGAGTGAAAGGACCAGCAGGGTGGAGTTGCAACAGGGAGTGGCTGCAAGGGAGTTGCTTGAAGGGGCTAATACCAAAGGAGTTGTTGTACCTACTGGTCTTCCCCCTCCTACCTTAGGGGAATGACTAGGAAATACCCACTCTCTCTCCTTTCTCATCCTTAGAGTGGTGGGAGGAGGAATGACTTTAGACAGTGCAGCCCAGATGCATAGATTGTGCCCAGGGACTCTGTTCCAGTTAGTTGCTATTGTTTGCTCATTGGCTGCTGGGGACAGAGACGGGTGTGGGGCTGGGACCCTGGGTATGTTGGAAGCTGCAAAATGAGTCCACAGCTAGGAGGCTGGGCCTGGGAGTGGGTGAAATGCCTGAGCCACGGTGAAAGTGCCTTGCAGTCCTAATCTGAACCCTGTGGCACTATGTGGTTCTAGAATGGGTGTGGGCTCTAGGTATTTTGCCGCCCCAAGCACGGCAGGCAGGCTGCCTTCGGCGGCTTGCCTGCGGGAGGTTCCCGGTCCCGCGGATTCGGCGGCAGCCTGCGGGAGGTCTGCCGAAGCCGTGGGACCAGCGGACCCTCCGCAGGCATGCTGCCGAAGGCAACCTGCCTGCCGCCCTCGCGGCGACTAGCAGAGTGCCCCCCATGGCTTGCCGCCCCAGGCACACACTTGGCGTGCTGGTGCCTGCAGCTGCCCCTGGGTGTGGTCACGACTCTCTCCTGCTGAGGCTCTGGTCTTTGGCAGGCTGCCCTCTTTCTCCTGTTTCCCTAGTGGTGCAGAGGAGGAAGAGCAGTTCAGAGAAACTCTAGGCTGGTAAAAAGTTGCTGATCTACGAGCACTGGGAAACTGGACGGGGCAGAGGGGTTCTGGCCACAGAGCAGGGCCAGCACAGTCAGCGGTTACCTCATGTTCAGATCTGGTCTGGGGGAGCAGTTCTGAAGGAGTGAGTTCAGTTGCACATGCCCACCTCAATCCTAGCTCTGAGGCTGCAACAAGGAGCCCAGTTAATACCATTTGGGTCACCCGGGGGATGTAGACAACCATTCAGACCACCCCACCATACAAATGCATGCTTCACAGTAGCTATCCTGGGGCAAAAGCTTCAGATGCTACCAATCCACAATGGGGCTGCAACCAGTGGTAGGAGTCTGTGCTCATACCTAACCAAAGGGGCTTCTGCTCCAATGCAGCTGGGCTGGTGTGTTAAGACTTGGGAGCTGCTAAGTCGGAGGATGGGGGGGAGAGTGTGTGGCCGAAGCTGTCTTGCATATGGGGTGTGTAGTCAGGTTTAGATTTCAGGAGCCATTTAGGACTCATGTTTCTGGAGGGAAGCCAGGTGGGGTAAGATTTTCCCCTTGTAGAATAAGTTAGTTTCCGTAGGGGAAGCAGTGAATGCCCCAACCGTTATAGGTCACTCCTAGTGGGTGTAGTCTTTGGCACTCCTCCTTGGGTGTGTGGGGAGGTGGAGCCTGTCTCTCACTGCCTGAAGTGATGGGCCAACACCTTCTCCTGTCCCCAGCACTTGTCCCCAAAAAGCTCAGTCTCTCACTTCCATACTTATGCCCTGTTTCTTACTGCAGGCTGGGTGGGGTGCAGGAGGGGCGCAGCTAACAGAGCCAGAACCCATGGGATTAACATGTCCCTCTCTGGATTCCTCAGGGAATAGTTTGTACCAACATGGGTGTCAAGGCTGGAAAGCGCATTGGAGTGAAGGGTGAAATCGCTGCAGGTGCCAAGAGGTAAGTCATGCTGGGGGGGTTGGGATGGGTAGAGGGGGAGTGTACAGAGGGGTCTAGGGAACATGGCAGGACCTTTTTGACTATGGGGCGGAGGGAAGGATTCCCCCTTGCCGTGGGAGAGGGGAGTGGCTTTGAAAGGGTTAATGCCTAAAGCAGCACTTTCCAGTGCGTCACTACTTAACATACATGGAGGCAATCTCCCCCCTCCCCCTTCTGCCAAGAGGATAAGTAGAACCAGATGTAAGTCCACCAGTCCCCTCCCCTGGTAGCAACCGACATCCCCTGTAGTGCAGAGAGGGGAAATGGAGGAGCTCAGTGTGAAGAAGGAGATGGCCTCCCTCAGGGTGTGGTGAGCAGGCAGGTGGGGCTTTTGGTTGGAGGAGGGCTGTGGTGCAGCTCTGCCAGGCAGAGGCAGCCTTGGTAGAGTTAGTGCCTAGATGTACCTGTGGGGTCTCTACCCAGCAAAATAAAAAACCCACAAATGCTGTCGCCAGAGCCCCGGTCTCTACACTCAGGCTTGTGTTACAGGGCTAAATATAGCCGTATAGATGGCTCAGGCTCTGAAACCCACTCTCCTCCCTGGGCTTCATAGCCTGAGATCCAGCATGTCTGGCCACCAAAGCCCAGCGAGTCTGTGTCCCCTTTGTGTATGGTTGGCAGGGCTCGCCTGCTTTGTGGGAGGGGAGTTTGGCTCCCACCCTGGGAACAGACTGGCATTCCAAGGAGAAACATGTCCCAACTCTTCCCATTCCCTTTGAAGTGTGATAGCATCTCGCACAGCCTTCTGTGCTGCCTCTCCCTAAACAGTACGCTTTTGTCTGCATGACTGAGAGCCCTGAGGGAGGGAGGAGGCCCATAGGGAAGAATGGCTTTTCCCCTGGAAGATCCTGTGGGATGAGATGTGCTTATTAATAAGTCAGTAATTGCTTCAATTGCCTCTGTGGTGGAAGGTGGCAGCTGTTTAACAGGGAACAGCAACAATTACTCATTTAGGATACAAAGGGAAGAATGTAGCACCCAATTGAAACCCCAGGGGGACTTCAGGGTGCAGAATGCAATTCTCCAAGCTGGTCAGGGCTAACGCCCCACCCTTCCTCTTCTGAAAATTGCTGTGGA
Source organism: Mauremys mutica (assembly GCF_020497125.1). Classification (NCBI taxonomy): domain Eukaryota; kingdom Metazoa; phylum Chordata; order Testudines; family Geoemydidae; genus Mauremys; species Mauremys mutica. Next base: position 95,162,883 of record NC_059072.1, on the reverse strand, counting down.
CCCAAGTATCCAGGGTCTCTGTCTCTAGCCAAAAGACCGCACCCTGCTGGGGCAGTGCCTCAGAGGAAAGCACACCCCCTACTCACTCCTCAATTCCTCCTTTCTTGAAGGGCTCCTATACAAATTCTGACCTGGTGCTGGTCAGATTGAGGTGACCCCCAAGGCCACAGAGGTAAGAGCATATGGTGCTGCTGCAGTCTGGGGTGCCATGCATGAGGCTGCCAGTGTCTCACTTATTTCTTCCATCTTGCAGCTTTGTGCTGAACCTAGGGAAAGACCAAGCCAACGTAGTGCTGCACTTCAATCCACGTTTTGATGCTCATGGGGATGTGAGGACCATCGTGTGCAACTCCATGGACAAAGGGGAGTGGGGTGCTGAGCAGAGAGAATCAGCCTTCCCCTTCCAGGAGGGCACCAATGTGGAGGTGAGGCCTGGAATGACCTGGATGTGGGTGGTGTCCCTGTACATGGGACACACTCAGCTATGTCCCTGAAAGGGAGGGCTGAAGTATTACACAGAGGGGGCTCAGTCTAAGAAGTTGGGCAGGACCCTGTCTGGGCAGGAGACCACACCCACCTTCCACATATCTATGCTGGTTAGGCAGAGTCCTGACAACCAGTAAGTAGCTGCTCCAGCCCCACGCTCTAGTTTAAAGATCTTGCTACTTGGGCAGGGCAGGAGGAGAAGATGGGCATCTAGCAGACTCTGGCAGACATGTCCTCTGTGTTCCTCCCTTGCAGATGTTCATCACTCATGACCCAAGTAATCTAACAATTGCTTTGCCAAACAACCATCAGTTCAAGTTCCCTAACCGGTTGGGTCTCCAGGTCATCGACTTCTTGAATGCAGAAGGTGACTTCACAATCAAATCCATCCAGTTGGAATAACTTCCCACTCCTCACACTCCAAAGGGATATTTAAAAGGAAACACAATAAACACCACTGAATTTGGTCTACTAAACCAACTAGCTCTTTCTTGTGTCTTCTGTATTTCCCACAGCACTCCACATCCATTCCTGGGTCTGTCACTTCCTTCTGTCAGATCTGATGGCACCTTGTGTAGCTGAGTGGGATTGGGCCAGCTTTTGGTTTGTTGTCCAATAGCCTCTCTGGGGACACTGGAGGGTGGACTTCCTGAAGGACCAGGATAATGTGACCAAAATATCAATAACAGAAAGTAATTCTATAGCAGGGTGGCTGTGCCTGGCACTAATGAATTGCTCTACTTAGCTTATTGCACTAAAAAAAAAAAAAATATCAGGATCTAGCTTCACACTTGTTCAGACTGAAAGGAGTCTGGTAAATGTGTCTAGTCCTGACTCTACACGTCACTAAACACTGCAGAACTGCTCAAGAGGTCTAAGACCTTGATTAGAATAACAGTGGTTGCTCCCATGTCAACACTGAATGTGTACAGAGTTGTATGGAGGCACGGGAGTGGGGTGTACTAGCAGGGGCGGCTCTATAAATTACGGCGCTCCAAGCAGGGCGGCGCGGTGTGCCACCCTTCCCCGGTCCCGCGGCCGGGGCAGAAGCGTCTGCAGCGGGTGTGTGGCTCCGGTGGAGCATCCGCAGGCATGCCTGCGGGAGCTCCGTCCGAGCCGCGGGACCAGCACGCCCGCCGCAGTCATGCCTGCGGGAGCTCAAGCAGAGCCGCGGGAAGAGGGGACCCTCCGCAGTCATGCCTGCGGCAAGTCCTCTCGTCCCGGGCTCCAGGGGACCTCCTGCAGGCATGACTGCGGAAGGTCCGCCGGAGCCAAATGCCGCCCTGCCCCGACAATGCCGCCCCACGGTCTGGAGCCGGACCTGTGTACTAGGTTGTCTCACTTCTACGTACATTCATTGGTGAAGGCCCATCTTACTCTCACAACACCAACTGTTCTGTCTCCTAGAGCTGCTAGCCATCCTGAAGTAGCACTAGTATAACACCAACAGACCCTGGTCGGTGGTGGGCAGGATCGAACCAGGGACTTCTAGAGCTTAGTGCATGAGCCGCTACTGCATGAGCTAAAAGCCAACTGGCTGTTAGCAAAGGCTGTAGAGCAAACTCATTTTCTCTCTCTCTCTCTAAGTGGTCTCAGTGCCACTAGATGGGACAGAACACCACACCCAGAGGTGTGTGGGTTCCACTAGGAGCAGCGCAGTACTTCTTTGCCAGCCATACTCTCAAAGATAATTGATCTATTGTCCCTGCTTCGTGTGCACCGTGCCCATGCTACAGACTACACTAGGGTTTCCCTCTACTAATTTACTTTGGATTCCAAGCATGAAATCTATGTGGCGCTTAGGGCTTGTACACACTACCACGTATGCCAATATAGCTGTGTTGTTCAGGGGTGTGAATAAGCCACCTGAGCGACGTTAGTTACTGACCTCAGTGTCAGTGTGGACAGTGCTACGTCATCAGGAGAGTTTCTCCCGCTGACAGCTGCTGCCACTCATGGAGGTGGTTTTATTATGCTGACCGGAGAGCTCTTGCCTGGTAGCTGGAGAGTCTTCACCAGGTGCACTGCACTAGTGCTGCTGTAGTGCTTTGAGTGTGGACTAGCCCTTCAATGCTTGCAGAATAATAACTATGGAGGTGGAAGCAGAGGCTAGGCTCTGCACAGACCCATCAGAGACTGTAGGTGGTAGGGGGAAAATAGGAGCCACAACAGTGGGCTTTGATTATTCTGTGGCACCCATAAGAGCCAATCTCTGTGCTGCTTACTGCTTTCCTGTGTGCAGATAAAGTAATGCAGTGTGCAGGCTGGGCTACAGCATGATACTTCTACCCCTGCCCACACCTTCCCGTTCCCACATTAAAGTTATACTGCACTGTCAGCACTGAGTGTGAACTGCACTCCTACTCCCAGCAGCTCAAAGCCAGGAGCTGCTGCCTATGGCAAGGCATGTAAGCTGTGCTTTGGTTATCCCTGTTAATGTGCCAGTGACTGGGTGCCTCTTTCAGGCTAGTCCTGGCTCGTGTGACTCTCACCGCTCCTTCCATCTTGGGCATGTGATCATAGAATCATAGAATTCAAGATCAGAAGGGACCATTATGATCATCTAGTCTGACCTCCTGCAAGATGCAGGCCACATAAGCCGATCCCCCCACTCCTTTAGCAAGCGACCCCTGCCCCATGCTTCGGAGGAAGGCGAAAAACCTCCAGGGCCACAGCCAATCTACCCTGGAGGAAAATTCCTTCCTGACCCCAAATATGGCGGTCAGCTGAACCCCGAGCATGCGGGCAAGACTCTCCAGCCATACCCTCTGGAAAAAGGTTAAGAATATCATATCATTGACCCATTGTACTATTTACCAGTGTGGCACTTAATTAACCTATTGACTAAGCCCGATATCCTATCATACCATCTCCTCCATAAACTTATCTAGCTTAATCTTAAAGTCATGGAGGTCCTTCGCCCCACTGTTTCCCTTGGTAGGCTGTTTCAGTATTGCACTCCCCTGATAGTTAGAAACCTTCGTCTAATTTCAAGCCTAAATTTCCTGACTGACAATTTATATCCGTTTGTCCTCGTGTCCACATTAGCACTGAGCTGAAATAATTCCTCTCCTTCCCTGGTATTTATCCCTCTGATATATTTAAAGAGTGCAATCATATCTCCTCTTATCCTTCTTTTGGTTAGGGAAAACAAACCGAGCTCCTCAAGTCTCCTTTCATACGACAGGCCTTCCATTCCTGATGAGGCATGTTACAAACACATGATACATTCCTCCCCCTGCTGTGGGTAAGCCAGTCTGCTGGACTGAGCCTGGCCCTGCCCTCCGCCGGGAGCTACCCCACTCCTGCTGGAGCTGTGCTGCCTCAGAAGCAAGGGCTGGCCATGGGTGGGGAACTGGGATAAGTTTCTCGATTAAAATATCTGAGGAGGAAAGCCAGGGACTTTGTCCCCATATTCAGGCTAATTTCTAAACAGGGCCAGACTAAGGCAATTCTCAGCCTGCCCCTGTGCCATAGCCATGCCCCTCTTGGGGGTTTTAGCAGCAGGAACCACCCACAAGAAAACTGTCTACTGGGCTGGCCAGGGGTCTGCTCTTTCAGCCAGGGAGGCTTCACCCTGGTCCCTAGACCATCACTCCCTGTCTTCAGGCAGACAGGTATCTCCAGGAGGAGGTAGGACAGTATCGCCACCTGTCTGAGCAGGACTCTCTCTGACCCTGCCTGTGAAGGGGTGTTGTTAGCAGAGCTGGCTCTAGGCACCAGCGCAGCAAGCTGGTGCTTGGGGTGGCCCATGGAAGGGGGCGGCACGTCCGGGTCTTTGGCAGCAATTTGGCGGCAGGTCCCTCAGTCCCTCTCGGAGGGAAGGACCGGCTGCCGAATTGCCACTGAAGGATGAAGCGGTGTGGTAGAGCAGCAGCCAAAGTGCCGCTGATCGCAGCTTTTTTTTTTTCCGCTTCGCCGCTTGGGGCGGCAAAAAAGCTGGAGCCAGCCCTGGTTGTTAGTGAGGCTCTACCTTCAGATGCCTCTGCTGAGGGTTGTGCACAGCTCTCTTCCCCCACCCCAAGCAGTGGGGCACGGATCGGCAACCTTTGGCACATGGCCCGCCAGGGTAAGCCCCCTGGCGGGCCGGGATGGTTTGTTTACCTGCCGTGTCCACAGGTTCGGCCGATCGCAGCTCCCACAGGCCGCGGTTCGCCGTCCGAGGCCAATGGGGGCCACGTAAATGGTGCGGGCCAAGGGATGTGCTGGCCGCCGCTTCCTGCGGCCCCCATTGGCCTCGGACGGTGAACCACGGCCTGTGGGAGCTGCGATCGGCTGAACCTGCAGACGCGGCAGGTAAACAAACCAGCCCGGCCCGCCAGGGGGGCTTACCCTGGTGGGCCACGTGCCAAAGGTGGCCGATCCCTGCCGTGGGGAATTCAGTCCCTCCCCCATTAAAATGAATGGGAGCTGTCCACACTTCCCCTAGCCCTTCTTTCAGGCCATCTCATGCAAACATCAGCATGTTGGTCACCTGGAGGCGAGCACCATTTATTTTCCTGAAAGCTGAGATTCCAGGAGCCAGGCCCCTTAGTCCAGCCTTGATGCTAAATCCAGGGCTGCCCAGAGGATTCAGGGGGCCTGGGGCAAAGCAATTTCGGGGGCCCCTTCCATAAAAAAAAAGTTGCAATATTATAGAATTGCCCCACTTGCAGCCCCCGCCCGGCAGCCCTGGCTAAATTGGGTACTGCTGGAAATGACTCTGCAGTCTAACCTCCCCAGAGCCTGCTGTGACTCATTGCTAGCCAGAGCTTGCTAGGGCTCAGCCTGTTGCCAGAGTGGAGAGAGCAGGCTTCCCTGCTAGAGGCACTAACAGCACATGTGTCTGTGCCCCTGTTTGGAATCAGCAGCTGGGAACTCCTGCTCACTTTTTGGTGATAGGCGTCAGAAGGGGAGGAAGCCTAGGGTTGAATTCCCTTTCTCCCACCAGCAGAGGGCCAAGTAAGGATCCAAGAGGATTAGCATTCAGAGGAGCGTCTGTCTTGGAGAGCACTAAGGGCTGGTAGAAGGTTAAGTGAGTGGGAGGGCTGGGGGCTATAACGGACAGTGAATGAGCAGGGGCTCTGAGACATTTGGGAAGGAGAAGGTGCCAGGCAGAGACCATCAATGCTGCTCAGTAAGAGAACAGGAGACACTGCAGGTAAGTACAGAAGGCAGAGCTGGAGATGTATTTAATATTCCTTGGGAGACTACTAAGCATCAGCAGAGAGTTGCATTACGTCCTGACTGCAGCTGTTCTTGGAGTTTAATTGCCAGAGGTTCCTCCCTGCCTTCCTTTCCCAAGCCCCCTGCCTGGTAGTCCCTTGGAGGTCATGGGCATGCCTTCTGCGTGGACCCTACCCTGCTTCCCCATCGGGATGAGGACCTGCTCCCCTGCCTGCCTCTCCCCGCTATGGGCCAGGTGCTCGCGGTAGTTCCGGGTGAGCAGAGTGTAGAGGAACGGGTTGATGCAGCTGTTGCCGTAGGTCAGGCAGGTCACTCCAAAGTTCAGGTATGCCTGGGTGGTAGGGCTGAGCCCTAGGCCCTCACTCCAGTACAGCTTAGCGAGCTGCCAGGCCCAGAAGGGTACAAAGCAGGCCCAGTAGGCTGCGATGATGCTGAAGATCCTGGAGAACAGCTTCTGCTTCAAGGCCGGGCCTGTCACCCACGGCTGCATGGCCGCCACTGAGGTCCAGTAGGCTCTGGCAAGGCGGCAGTACAGGAAGCCTAGGATCAAGCCAGGAGCTAGAATGCTGGTGGTGAAGAGCACTGTGAAATAAATGCGGAAGGCCTCGGGCGTCCAGGTGGGGAAGCAGATCCGCTTGTTGTGGCTGCTGCTGTCCCGCAGTTGGATCATGACCATCATAGGCACCGTCAGCAGCAGTGAGAGGAGCCAGAGGGCCAGGCTGGTGAGTTTGCGGCAGCTGTTCCCAGCCTGCCTGGCCCTCAGTGGCCTGGTCACTGCCCAGTACCTCTCCAGGCTCATGGCTGTCAGCAGGAAGATGCTGGCATGCATGGTGAGGAGGTCCAGGCTGAGCAAGAGTCTGCAGCCCACATCCCCAAAGAACCAGTCTTGGGCAAAGTATGTGCATACCACGAAGGGGATGGTGGAGAGGTAGAGTAGGTCAGCCAGGGCCAGGTTGACCACATAGACACACAGGGAACCAGCTGAGCGGCCAGACACGCCTCTGGATGTCACCACTAGAGTGTAGACATTCCCTGTCATCCCAAAAAGGCACATGATTGTCAGGATGGTGCCCAAGAGCCCAGTAAGTGGGCTATCCTCTTCTAGGTTAGTACCATCATCTGAGAAATTACCACACTGAGCTTCCTCTCCCCCCACTGCCATCACTGGCCCAGGGTCACAACACACGTTCTGGTAATGAGAGAAACTACAGCATGGACTGCCAGAGATGCATTTCCCCTTGGTGTGTGGTACTCTTGTAGACTCAGTGTGGGGACAGCTGGGGAAGGAAGGAGTGAGAAGAGACCTTGGCTGACCTGACACCAAAACATTCAGGGAGAGTCTATTTCTCAGACCAAACAATACAGCGCATTAGGTTGTCCCAATCCTTTACAAGCCCAGCTCAGCAGGATTCCTTACCAGTTGTCAGCCCCATGGAGTTGAGAAGAGGTGTATGCCTTCAGATCCAGGGTAGCCAAATACCCTTCCATGTACCGGGAGGTGCCTTCGGCTCTCTTCATCTCCTTATCCCCTCCCTAGTGTTCACTGGCCCTTGGAGACCAACAGAAATTCCTCCTCAGTGGGCAAGTAATTTGTCTTTCTTCCGGATCTCTCCTTCCTCTCAGCTCAGAGAAAACCACAGGAAAATTGTGATCCCCCTCAAAACTATCCCATCATCCCCTCCGGGCGGAGGAACTTATCTAACTCACAGCTTAACACCCAAGTGTCAATGCTGTCAGAGTTTGTACTGGGCTCTTCGCCACTAGGTGAGGAATTGCATTAGATTTCTCCCCCTTCTCCACCCACTTTCAGATCTTTCTCCTTTTCTTTCCTCCTCCTTTCACTTTTCTTTTTCTTTTCACTCTTTTGGTCCTGCCTCTAATTTTCCCCTCTGCAGTTGCTACTTCTTCCACTCCTGTTAAGGAGGCTTTAGACGTAGGATGACACTCCTACTCTGTTGGCTGGTTGAGAGCATCAGGGAAAGTCATTGCATCCCAGAGTCAGACTAGAAATGCCAGGGTCAGTGTTGGAAATGTGTTAATAGGGAACAAGTTGTCAGGGCAGCCAACACACTGCTTTTTTGCCCCTAACCTGGAAGGGGATGGGAAAAGAGGCATATGTGCTGCTTCCTTCTCCAAGGGGGTCCTGGATGGACTGGACACACTGTGGAGTGGCATTTGGGGTTGAATCAATGCAGTAGTGCTTTGCATTGTAAAGCCCCACATATGCCCCACCAATAGTCATACACTGGTGCAAGATTTCCCACTACTGCTGACGGGGCTGCAGTCCACCACATGTCCCATTGTCAATAGCACTTCAAGGGGTGTGAGCACCACTCCGAGACACCCAAAGGGCTGGTATCATTAGACCCCCAAAGTGTGATGCCCTGTCCCCTACCCCTCAACCAGGTGTACTTACAATGTGGTATCTGTTTGCATCACTGCCCCCTAGTGGAATATGACAGACCTGCCTTTCTAGAGGGTAACTTCCCTTTGATAGCTGAGCTACTGGAGCTGCTCCTTCCTTTAGTTATGGGGTGAACTGGATTGTGCTTGTCCACACACTCTACTACGTCTTACTGACCTTCCCACATCCATCCCCTTTGTCCAGACATGTGCCATGTTAGCTATCCACTTGGAGACAGCCATACTTTGAGGCCAGGGTTACATAAGCAAAGCCTATGTTTGCATAGTATAGGCCTACATGTAACCCAGAGTTATCAAATGTACCACTGTGTGTATATTGGGGAGCCTTCTTGGGAGCCTCCTGGTCCACTGGATTCCATCCTCAGTATTGTTGCTTGTCTGCGCTGGAGCCAAATCCCCCTGATTGTATTTAGTTATTGGCAGTATCGCAGGGATTAGAGTGTACAACAGCAGGCGGGGGAAGCAGTCTGTACAGGGTCTATAATGCCCTCAACGCTGTAGTATCTGAATGCCGTCCCAGGATTCACTAAGCACTATGACCAATATGTGTCCCATTTGGTGCATTCTCTCATGCTCATCCTCTCCCCAGGGGGAGAATTAAGTGTGCAGTGGAGTGTTTTGGTTTGGTAAGGTTTTGTTACGGGGGTGGGGGGCGGGGGGTGTTGTTCTTTTTAATGTACACACTGCTCTGTTTTTATTGGAGAAGGCAGGGCAAAGAAATGCACCTTGCACTTACAGAGGAAGGGGTGAGGTTTGTGTTGGTCCTTAGTTCCTGGGGGAGTTCATGCCACAATCTCAAACCAGCCCCTGAGAGAGCTCTGGCTCCTGCACAGGTGAGCTTTACCCTCATGGAAGAAAGTGCCATCGTGCCAGGGGAGCAAGGTGGTCGACCACCGTCTTCATGCCTGAATGTGAGGTCATCTCCCGTCAGAAGATGGAAAGTCCCTCAGATCATGGTGGTTTCAGGCCAAAAGGCAGAAAGGGATCCCCCCAACAGGGGCAGAGAAGGAAAGTGAAGCTGGCTACATTCATTCTTTGTAGGGTGTAACTTGACTCTGATGGAAATAGTCATTGCCCTCTCTGCTCACTGTAGAAAAATACAGACTCTGCCCCCTTTATTCTGCTATCATGTTACCTTCTTTCCTCCAAGAATGAGTCCTCTGGGTTAACTTTTAACAGAACAGGAGTTCACCTAACCAACGATAAACTACAATGAATTTTTTTATTCATTTCTTTCTGAGCTTATTACATTACTGAGTGCACCATTAACTCTAGTTAGCCCCTGTTAATAGATGCTATGTACATACACATGCTGCTTGTGTAATAAACCATGGAGATATCAGAAGGGGTTGAACCTGCAACTTCCAGGATCCAAAACACAGGTCTCTACTGCTTGAGCTAATGAAGAATTCCTTTAACTATGTATAAGTAGCAGGTTGTTATACTGTTGGGGCCAGGCACTAATAGGAGAACATGAACCCACGTGCCAATCCAGTGTATTACACTTCTTTGGAGGCAGTGTGGCCTAGTGGATAGAACATTGAACTAGAAATCAGGAGACCAGGGTTCTGTTTTCAGCTCTGTCATGGTCTGATGGGTGACCTTGAGCAAGTTACTTCACCTCCCTGTGCCTCAGTTTCTCCATCTGCCTACTGCATGGAGCTGAAACCTGGAGGACAACCAAAACAACCATCAGGAAGATCCAGACCTTCATTAATAGCTGCCTCAGAAGGATTCTCCAGATCCGCTGGCCAGACACCATCAGTAACATCCACCTCTTGGAGAAGACCCGTCAACTCCCAGCAGAGGAAGAAATCAGAAGGAGAAGGTGGGGCTGGATATGACATACACTACGCAAGCAGCCATCCAACATCACCAGACAGGCACTGCGGTGGAACCCCCAAGGCAAGCGGAAAAGAGGCCGTCTAAGAAATACCTGGCGACGCGACCTTCAGGCTGATAGCAAAAAAATGGGCTATACCTGGAACCAGCTAGAGCGAATGGCCCAGGATAGAGGACTCTGGAGATCTGTGGTTGGCAGCCTATACCCCGACTGGGGTGACGGGCATGAGTGAGTGAAACTGGGGATAATGATACTTGTTCCTTTGTAAAGTGCTTTGGAGTCTATTGCTAAAAAGCACTAGATAAGAGCTAAGTGGTATTATCATGGAATGCACACAACTGTTAAAATGTACAGCTCAGAATGAAAACAGTCTCAGCCTTTGCCATACTGTCGATAGTCATATAGTGTCTTCCCCATACTCGTATCAGTGATTCCCTAATTTATATATGCACATGCACACCAGTTCTTTAATGTTTGCAGCAAAATTTTGGAGGAAGGTTGCCTGTGAATATGTGACTTGATAGTTGTTGAGTTGGGTTATTGTGTGCAGCTGGCTTGGTCAATGAAAAAGAAGGTGCCAGCCCTGGCTGTAGAACTAATTTTCTACACGTCCTTCCTGGATTTATGATGGTAAAATGTCAAACGTCATCATATTTCCAGAAAAATTCAATTCTCCCCAAGCAACTGAGAAGCCGTTTCCTTGTAATGTTATAATTGCTTCTAGACTACGCCAGAGCTGCACTCCACCCTGCAAACCACCCATGTTGAATGAGTGCTTAACTGTTTCCACTTTTATGGTAGCTTCCCCTTTTCCAGTAAGGTGCGATAACAGAAGTTTAAAAGACAACACCCCCTCCCCAACCCTTCACCACTCCTGGTACTCAAACCTTCAAAGCCTGATTGGATGACAGACCCTTCCAGTCTCCAGTTCAATCACAACATTGCTTAGGAGTGGTCTCAGTGACTGGTTGCTTTGAGTATTCAGTCTTGAAGTGTCTTCCATTTAAAGGGGTACAGCCCAATTTGCCCCCCCGCAACAAAGGGAGGTTGGTTGATCTGTTTAAGAAAAAGTGCTCCAAACCATGAGGTACTGGGAGAGTGTAGATTCTCTGGTGCACAGCTCCTCTTCTCTCCCATAGCACCCTCCCAAAGGGCTACGGCAGAGTAGAGTTGCAGTCCAGTTCTCCGGGGGGTTCCTAAGAGCTGAGCTTGAAGTAGGCTTCAACTGTAGGGAAGGCAAATAGAGGGTATATCAGAGCAGGGAGACAGGCCAGCCTCAGTTCTCTCTGTTATGAGGCTGGTGGGCGGGCGCAGGAGGAGAGAAGTGAACACCATCCTGGCACTTACTTGCGTACTCCTGGGGAGTCATGGGCTGTTCAATGACCCGACTGAAGGCCGCGATCCAGTCCTGCTGGTCGCGCGCTGTCTCGCAGGTGAAGAGATACTCCCGGTCGGGGGTGACAATGGTGAGGCCGTACTGCCAGGAGAAGCCACCCTGAGCCCCCGCTGGCAGCCCTTGCTTGACGCTGTATCCATGCTCCCTACTGCCCACAAACACCTCACCTTTAGCAAATGCATCCTACACAGCAGGAGAGAAAGGCAGATGTGTCATGGGGAGGGATTCGCAGGCATCCAAACAGACGTGGTCTCAGCAGCGCCTGAGCTAGGGGAGTTTGGGAGATGGGGCAGAGCAGATGAGTGCTGAAGGTCTAAGGAGGGGTAACAACAAACGGGATAAAGGGAACTGGTGGTTCAGAAAACCAGGGGAGTTATACTCAGAGGAAGCAACTAAGAGGGGATGGGATTTGGGACGTGGGGGTTGGGGATGAGCAATGATCTTTGGAACAAGAGACCAAAGAATATGGCGGGAGGAACTGGAGGCTCTAGAAGGGCATTAAGGGGGATTACGCAGAGGGTGGCTGGATAAAAAGGGTCTTCTGTCCTCTTCCTGCTATCTTGAGATAGCGTCACTTCCACCATATCGCTATTATAACCCAGTTCCCATTGCTCGCAGGACTGATGCAAGCACAGGGCTTGGAATGACTGGGTGGTGAGGGAGAGATGTGTGTGGAATGGGAAGGCCAAGCATCTGTTGATGGACATTTGTGGAGTTGTGTCTCGCCTCCACCCCACTAGGGAAAGGGACCCTTTGGCTGTTCCTCGCCCCAGAGCACAGCACAATAGAGCTGGATGCAATCCAAGTTCTGACTTACCAATAGGGTGACCAGATGTCCTGATTTTATAGGGACAGTCCTGATTTTTAGGTCTTTTTCTTATATAGGCTCCTATTACCCCCTACCCCCGTCCCGATTTTTCACACTTGCTGTCTGGTCACCCTACTTACCAATGGATCCTTGAAGTACATGAGTCTGCGGTGATCCAGTGTGAACCAGCGCTTCTTGAAGGCCTCTCTCTGCTGTGGAGGTGAAGAGGGGACATTTATAGGAGGAGAGTGCCCTCTGCGGGGGAGAGAGGGGAATTGCTACTGCATTTCATTTAAATCCGGGGCTTCATCTAGACCAGGGGTCGGCAACCTTTCAGAAGTGCTGTGCCGAGTCTTCTTTTATTCCCTCTAATTTAAAGTTTCACGTGCCAGTAATACATTTTAATGTTTTTAGAAGGTCTCTTTCTATAAGTCTATAATACATAACTAAACTATTGTTGTATGTAAAGAAAATAAGGTTTTTTTAAATGTTTAAGAAGCTTCATTTAAAATTAAATTAAAATGCAGAGCCCCCTGGACCGGTTTGCCAGGACCCAGGGGCGGATCTATGTATTTTGTTGCCCCAAGCACAGCAGTCAGGCGGCTTTCGGCGGTGCGCCTGTGGGAGGTCCTCCGGTCCGCGCCTTTGATATACCCGCTGCCGAAACGCCGCCAAAGGCTGCCTGACTGCCACCCTCACAGCGACCGGCACACCACCCCCCGCTGCTTGCCGCCCCAGGCATGCGCTTGGTGCGCTGGTCCCTGGAGCCGCCTCTGCCAGGATCCAGGCAGTGTGAGTGCCACTGAAAATCAGCTTGTGTGCTACCTTCGGCACACGTGCCATAGGTTGCCTACCCCTGGTCTAGACCAGGGGTGGGCAAACTTTTTGGCCTGAGGGCCACATCGAGTTTCATAAATTGTACGGAGGGCCGGTTAGGGGAGGGGGTCGTGGCCTGGTCCCCACCTCCTATCTGCCCCCCCAGGAACTCCTGTCCATCCAAACCCCCCCCGTTCCCTGACGGCCCTCCCAGGACCCCTGCCTCATCCACACACACCCACTCCCTGTCCCCTGACCACCTCTGGACCCCCGCCGCCCCATCCAACCCCTCCTCTCATTCCTGATGGCCCCCCCAGAACGCCTGCCCCATCCAACCTCCTGTTCCCCGCCCCGACCCCTATCCACAGCCTCGCCCCCTGACCACCGCCCCAAACTCCCCTGCCCTCTATCTAACCCCCCTGGTCCCTGCCCCCTTACTGCGCTGCCAGGAGCACTGGTGGCACTACAGCCACACCACCCGGCTGCAGCCAGGCCACACCACCGCCACCATGCAGCACAGAGACCGGGTCAGGCCGGGCTCTGCAGCTGCGCTGCCCCAGGAGCTCACAGCCATGCTGCCCAGAGCATTGCGCCTGCAGCACAGCAAGCGAGCAGAGGGCTGTGGGGAAGAGGGAACAGCGGGGGACGGGCCAGGACTAGCTTCCCGGGACAGGAGCTCGGGGGCCAGGCAGGACGGTCTCAAGGGCTGGATGTGTCCCGTGGGCTGTAGTTTGCCTACCTCTGATCTAGACACACAAACTGGGCTCAAAATCCCTGCCCTGGAGGGAGCCCACTTCTGCTGAGGTGAGAAGGGGATTCAGTACCCATGTTCTTTCAATCCTGAGTGTCTCCACCAACATACAGGCTTCTCACCCAAAGGGCCCCTGAGCTCAGGTGACAGGGAAGGTCAGTCTCCAAGGTCCATGTACATACACTTAATAAACCCACTCTTGTGGGATGAGTGAGGAATTCAGCCTCCATGTTCATCTGATTTTGCATTTCCTCAGTGCCACCCTCACTGCTCCCCAATGAGACCCCGGCTGTGCCCTAGCTGAGGCACAGAGCAGCATTGCCACGGATCTTTGAGAAGTCTGGGGATATGAAGACAAACATGAGGAGCTGAAATGAACCTGGGCAGGTCAGGAACCCTAGTGTCTCTTTGGCAACTCCCCCTCAATTAGATTCCTTGTGCCATCCCATCTTACCCTGGGACCAGTCTTCTCCATGTACCCCTCCTTCAGGAATTTCTGCATTAGTCGGCTTTTGATCTGCATAAAAGGAGAATGGTATATCCCAGCACACCTTTCACTTTAGCTGGTTCTTCTTGTTCACTCCCTCCCTCTCAGTCTGCCCTCAGTGCTCCAACTCCTCTCTTCTCTTCTCCCTCCTTCTCATGATCTTAATCCCCTTCTAAGTTCAATCTGCTAATGTCACCTTCCCTGCTTTGTTGGGGAGAGGGCTGTCTCCATGGGATATGTCAGAGAACAGCTCTTCTCTGCCCATCTCAGGCCCCTCTAACCGCACCACTGTTAGCTTGGCATCCTAAATTCCCTCTAAGCTGTGCAGCCGTGCAGCAGGGTATCAAGGGCCACTCAGGCACGCAGCAGGGAGAGGTGTCTCTCCGCTGGCCTCAGAGCTGCCACGGTAGGGAGAAGCACCTCTCCCCCAGCCCCGGCCCCAGAGCTGCCATGGCCAGAAACTCCCCCAGCCCTGGGTTGCTGTAGCGAGAGAGAGATGGGGGGAGTCCTCTTTCCCCACCACAGCCCTGGGGCAGCCTGCTTCCCAAACCCCTCATCCCTGTCCCCACCCCAGAGCCTCAACCCTCTGCCCTAGCCCTGAGCCCTCTTCCACACCCCAAACCCCTCATCCCTGTCCCCACCCCAGAGCCTCAACCCTCTGCCCTAGCCCTGAGCCCTCTTCCACACCCCAAACCCCTCATCCCCACCCCAGAGCCTGCATCCCCAGGCAGAGCCATCACTGCTCCCGCCCTGCACTCCAACCCTCTGCCCTAACCCTGAGTCCCCTCCCGCACCCCAAACCCCTCATCCTCGGCCCCACACTAAAGCCCACACCCTCAGCCAGAGCCCTCATCCCCACACTCCCCCAAGTCCCCTGCCCCAGCTCTGAGCCCCCTCCCACACTCTGAACCCCTCAGCCCCACCCCTGCCACACATCACTTCCATATTGGTGCACATAGCAAAATTCATTCCGCACATGGATGTAAAAAATTAGAGGGAACATTAGCCAAGCCACAATAGTGAGTTCTTCCCCGGCGGACTCTGACAGATTAGTTCCTCTATCTGGGTGGTGTTAGATACCGATACCAGCAGGGGGACTGGTTATTACTCTCAGGTGACCTCTTACCTCATTGTCACTGGCCACAGGAAATGCCACCTTCAGGTAATGAACCTGCACTGCACGTATCGCATTGAACCAGTCCACTATCTCCTGGGGAGAGAAGCAGCACAGGAGAGAGAGCTTCAGAGTGACCAGTGCTGACCCACCCAATCCACCCCTCCAAACAGCATCTTGGGAATATGTAAGAGCTCCTCCCATGGCCCACACTCTCACAGCGTTCCTCCGTTTCCTCCCAAAAGCCTATATACCAGTCTCTACAGTGGCTCCTAAATTATACAGCAACTCATCCCCCAGCCAATCCTCCTGCCCCTTTCCCTCCAGTGACACCCCCCCACACACACACATGCAGCACTCCCACAACATTTAGTACAGTGATTCTGCCAGCATTTTCCTACACCATTCCCTCCAGCACCTGCTACTGCTGAAGGCTGGGATTGCTGTCTGGGGCTAGGACAGGACCCCGTACCTTTCCATCCTCATGGTAGAGGAAGATATTGCGAGTCTTGTTGTCCTTGAGGTAGCTGAGCTGCAGGCCATTGGGGTTCTTGATCTTCACTGGCTGGAATGTGGCATTGATGGTGTCAATTTTAATATTTATTTTGGGCTCTTTTGCCTGCGAAAGGAAATGGAATCGGTGAGATCTGGCCCTAAAGATACAGATGGGATAGAAACCATTGGCTAGAGACTGAGAGGCACTGTCGAGGCAAGCGGAGAGGAGTCCTCAGGGCAGAGAGTGTGGAAAGGCTTTCCTAGCACCAGCAGAGGGAGTGTGTCAGAGGTTTGGGCGCATTGACTGTGAAGGGGAGAAGAGTAATGTCTCCATGGCACGAGATAGGGGCTTTCTCCCCAGGTTGGGCTGTGCTGGCAGCACCAAGGGAGAATCCCTCTGGGAATGTAGCAAATGGAAATTATCTCCCTTTTACCAGTAAGGGACGCTGTGTTCCAGTGTGGGGGACTCTGAGCATGCAAGGGGAGTCCTCAGGACTGTGTGGGGAGAATAGAAATGTCTCCGTGGCACCAGCAGGGGGCACTCTCCCCAGGTTGGGGTGCACTGAGAGGCAGGAGCTGTCCTTCAAGTAGACCATACTCACGTCCGGTTTGGCAAAATACTTGAGACACCCATCTTGCTCAGACAAGAGAAACTTGCGGGGTAAGAACTGCCCGTTATCCCGGCCCCGTTTCCATAGGATCCCTTCCTTCAGCCCTAGGAACAGAGAGGCCAGTCTGTGTGAGAGAGCTTGCTCTCTGCATGTACACCTCAGCCTCCCAGCCCGCCACACTTAGGCACTTGGCAGTGACCCAGAGCTCTGCCTGCTTCGTTCTGCTCGACCTCAGGTGCAGGAGTTTGCTTTGCTGCACTGACAGGAGAACTTCATCCATGACCACTGTGGTTATTGTGAGTGGGATGGAGGAAGACAGTGATTCCTTAGCCTGGAGCCCTGGCCAGACCAGCACATCAGTGCCAGCTGGGATAGTAGTGCTGTGAGCTTCCTTGTGGCAGTGCCCGGCCAAGATGCCAGCACCATGAGCTTCCTCAAAATAATGTCCTGTAAGTACAAGCCAGCATGTGAGCTCCTTCACAGTAGTGCTGACAGGGCCAGTGGAGATGTCAGCAGGGCCGCCCAGAGGATTCCGGGGGCCTGGGGTCTTCGGCAGCGGGGGGCCCTTCCGTTCCGGGACCCGCCGCCGAAGTGCCCCGAAGATCCACGGCGGGGGCCCCCCCCCCGCCGCCGAATTACCGCCGAAGCGGGACCCACCGCCGAAGTGCAGCCCGGACTTCGGCGGTAATTCGGCGGCGGGGGCCCCCCACCGTGGGTCTTCGGGGCACTTCCGTCCCTGAATGGAAGGGCCCCCCGCCGCCGAATTACCGCCGAAGACAGAGCTGAACTTCAGCGGCGGGTCCCACTTCGGCGGTAATTCGCCAGTGGGGGGTCCTTCCGCCCCGGAGCGGAAGGACCCCCCCGCCGACGAAGACCGGGAGTAGAAGGACCCCCCTGCCGGCGAAGACCGGGAGCAGAAGGACCCCCCTGCCGGCGAAGACCGGGAGCGGAAGGACCCCCCTGCCGGCGAAGACCGGGAGCAGAAGGACCCCCCTGCCGGCGAAGACCGGGAGCGGAAGAAGCTCCTGGGCCCGGCCCCGCAATAGTTTTCTGGCCCCCCCGGAGCGAGTGAAGGACCCCGCTCCAGGGGCCCCAAAAAACTCTTGTGGGGGCCCCTGTGGGGCCCGGGGCCTGGGGCAAATTGCCCCTCTTGCCCCCCCCCCCCCCCGGGCGGCCCTGGATGTCAGTGCTGCGAGCTTTCTCATGACAGTGCCCTGTCAACACCCAGCCAGGGCTGGGGCAGTATAAATGTGAGGGATAAATCCATGACGTGCTCTTACCGTTGGAATACGGCAGCTGTCTCCCTGGCTCGGTGAATTCCTTGCGTTCATACTTGGCCCGTATCCACTGCTCTCTCAGGACTCTGTGGAGTGACACAATGTGGGGCTTAGTGACAGACTGAAGGATCCCAGAAGTGACCGCCCTCTCTTAAGTAATCATTCTTACTGGCAGTCGGAGTGGGTTGGCTGGTAATAGTAAATGGGGATATGAGCCTCGTACATGGCTTTAGCCACCGCGTTCCCATGCTGCTCCAGGAACTGCAAAATAAGACAAGAGAGTCAGCGCCTTCCCTTTGATGCAAATTTCACTGTGGGCCTTTCCCACCCCCTACAGGCCATATAAGCAGATTCCCTTTCCCAACCACTGAAATGTCCCTGGATGAGTGACTACACAAGGGTCAGTGTCTATCAAGTCTCAAAGGCCTGGTCTGACATAGCAGCAAAGAATCCTGTGGCACCTTATAGACTAACAGACGTTTTGGAGCATGAGCTTTCGTGGGTGAATACCCACTTTGTCGGATGCAAGTCAAGTGGGTATTCACCCACGAAAGCTCATGTTCCAAAACGTCTGTTAGTCTATAAGGTGCCACAGGATTCTTTGCTGCTTTTACAGATCCAGACTAACACGGCTACCTCTCTGGTCTGACATAGAGACTTGCATCGATTGTACTGAACCCAATGTAATTATCCCAAAAAGTGGTTAACATGGGGGCAATGCACATACACTTGGCATGTGTACATTTGTTTAGTGCTCTTGCTGTTCCATCCCGTGTACTATGGCAGCAGCAAAGCCTTTTGGGAACATGTCCCAGAGTTCTCAGCTCCTCTCCAAAGAGTGGTGCTATACGGATGATTTTGCATGACTGTCTGGGAGTCCTGGTGAGTGCCCAGGGGAACAGTGGGCAGAGAAGTCAAGCTCCCATAGATCCAGCACTATTTGGAAGCTTTTCCCAGAGTGCCGTAGAGTCTTCCAAGGTGGAGGTGGAAGAGGTGTCATGCTTGGACTATTGAGTCCTGCGCAAGACCTAGGGCCTGGTCTCCAGGTGGGGAATCAGTTGTGTGCAGCAAAGGGGACCCTGCGTCTTGTCAGGGTATGTTTCAAGCAGACTTCCACCCTAGTCATAAAATAACATGGCGTAGGAATAATGCAGAACCACTGCCTTCACTCTGCCCACCAAAGGGTAAGTGCATCGTCCATCAGCTTGGGGAGGGATGGGTTGGGGGGAATCCTCTCCACTGTGGTATTAAAACCCTACTACTAGCAAAGAGGCTAGTTATGAAATGAAAGTGAATGTCCAACAGCATGACTCAAAAGGCCTGATCATGTGGTTTCACTTTCCCAGGACCCAAGAAATTGAGTGTTATGGACAAAGAACCCCGACTTGAGTTGCACTGCAGCAGGGATGCAGGTAGAAAGACTCTCACCTGCACCTGGGCCTCATCCCAGTGGTCCATCCTCAAGGATTTAACTTTGCTAATGTTAGGGATATTGCGGTGGATCCCTGAGCAGCTCAGGCAGATAAAGACACCCAAAGTATGAGATGCCCAGTCAGGATCTGAGGGTAAATAAAAAGGGGATCAGTGGCAGGTACTCAAGGGAGATATGCCATGACTGAGAAATGTGCTGTCAAGGCTCCCAGGGAAATAGATGAAGAGGGCTGTATAACCTCAATTTCATGTGAGCTGAGTTAGTCACCTGCTGGGGAATAGACACCAGCTAATAAAATACATCACTATCATTCAGTTCTTCCTGCTGTTCCAAGCAGTAGGATAATGATCTTATATCTATATTGTGCCTTTTATTTTGAATGATCTGCAAAAAATTTACGGACTCTCTCTCTCTCTCTCAGAATCAGCCACCCAATACAGAAATGCAGCCACCTCTGGGGTGGAATATGGTAGCTATTTAACAATGCACAGCAACACTCCTCACTGTTCAACACAAGAAGTGAAGAACAACACTGAACTCAATTGAAACGAGTAGGAATTTAGGAAGGTAAAATGTGATTTATTACCAAAAATTGAATTTGGGGCTAACGCCCTCATTTTGCTGAAAGTGCCATGGGGTCTTTTAACGTTCCTCCAGGATTAGGACCTTGGATTTCTATTCCTTTCAAAGGATGGCACTTCCAGTAGAACAATATCTCCATGGCAGGACATTGATTCAGTGCTGGCTCCAAGGATGGCTTTCTGAATCACTCACACCACTTTTTGCAGCATATGCAATTTCTTTAGAAGCTTCTCTGTCAAGTCCTGACCGGGCCTGACCCCAAATAATTACTCAGCTTTGACATGACAGCAGCCCAAGGTGGTGTGGTTGCAAAATCTCCCCATCTTTCTGCACTTCAAGCGGTGGGATGTCCCTGTTCTTCCTCCACTGCGCACAATAGGATCTCTTCTACCCAGGTACCATCTCCACACACAGAAAACAAATCACTTCACTTAGTGTCCAGCTAGGTCAATGACTCTCTCACCATACCTTCCCCCTCCATGGAGGAGAAACTCCTCCAGACAGCCCATATCAAACCACCGCAACCTGACATACTGCTCCCCCAAGGCTAGACAGTTTCTGACACCTACTCCTCAGCTTCCTCCCCAAAACTGGCTACTCCAGCTGCCCCTCCTATGGAACTCTCTCCCCAACACCAAGCTCCAATATGGACCCATCTCTGCTAAGTGTTCCCTTCTCTCCACTGCAGCCTTTTCCCCCACCCGTGTTACTGATACCCCAGAGACTCACCTGGCTTCCCACAGTCTGCGCACAAGGCATTCTCAGCTCTCCTCCACACCTCTTTTAGGGCTTTCATATTCTTGTCATCCTTTTCAGCCATTGTCTCCAATAGCTGCCCTTGGGCAGGGCAGGGCCAGGAAGGCAGCTACCTGTGATCAAGCCCACTGGCTCACCCAAGGGAGAAGGGGCTTTGGGGCAGGGGATCAATAGGGTTAATAAAATTGGAGAGCAAACCCTATTGGATTGACAGAGTGCAGCAGAGGGAAAGAGTCAGAGGTGTATGCAGGCTGAGGAGGAGGAGAAGGCCGACTGTGTGGGCGTGAAGGGAAGTGCAGCAATTAACCACAGAACTGGTTTTTCCGCATTCTGCTGGTAAAAGGACAAGCTCCAGGAAAAGAACAGAAGCAGCAGGCAAGTTGCTAAAGCCAACACAGCCATGGCTCAGAGGCGACACCCAGTGTCAGGAGTAATGGCCACCAGGCCGCCTCATAATTAATAGTGTGCCAGTGTTCATCAGAGGATCTCAAAGCACTTTATAAGCATTACTGAAGCCTCGCAAGCTCCCTGAAAAGTAAATATTATCCCCATTTTACAGATGGGGACAGTGAGGCAGAGAGAGGTTAAGTGGCTTGCCTGAGGTCATACAACCAGTCAGTGGCAAAGATGGGAGTCCTAATGCCCACTCCCCTGCTGTTACCACCAAACCACACTGTCTACATAGTGATTGGATATTTCAGGGGGTCCTGCAGCTTGTGTCTTGAGGCACGCTGACATGGCTGAAAACAACCACAACACCCACCCTGTAACTAACAGAACAGCCTGTGTCCTGCTCCCACCAACATGGACCTGCAGCTCCTTTAAAGGAAGTCCGGAGATTTGTCGTATGGACTGATGGAAGAGAAACGGTAAGAATGTGTGACTTGATCTGTAGCCGTGAGTGGGGGGGAGACAGCTAGTTCATGTGACCCGATCTCTGAGGGGACAGAAGAGAGGGATGTAGGACCTGACTGCCAGATTGGGGTCATAAGATATCATGTTATACACATCTGGGGCCTTGCACACCAGCAGCTGCTTTTAAACACCACAGTAGAAAGTGAACTTCAGCCTGAGCTGGAGGCGCTGAGATTGTGAGAAAGTCCCACCCCTGCCTGAACCTGATTGGGAGGGAGAGGCTCCAATCAGGAACCTGTAATCTTGGAGTTGAAAGGTTCCACAAGGTTCTCTGGCAGTTGAGGTTTGGCAGTAGGCCTTTAGCCCCACCTCCAGCCTGAGGAAGCTGACTGGAGTAGAGGCGAGAGTGACAGAAGATTTCAGCCAATGGGGCTTTGAGGCGGGAAAGCGAGTGCTGAGAGGAATGGAGCTCCTGGGATGATTGCCCTGTGGGTCCCCACTGTAGAGGTGCCTTGGGTTTAGGTCCTGGAACTAGAGGTGGGGGGGTGCTGCCGCACCCCCTGGCTTGAAGTGGTTTCCATCATATCCAGGGTTTACAGTTTGGTTCAGTGGCTCTCAGCACCCCCCTGTACAAATTGTTCCAGCGCCCCTGCTGGGGCACATGAGCGCAGCACGATCTGGAGGGCCATGTCTGTTGGGACTGTGTGTGCACCTTGCCCGTTCCTCATGCCCCCGAGAGCATAAAAGGAGGTGCTGATCCAACAACCACTCTGTTCCTTCAAACCACTGTAGGCAGCGAGTCGGCACTGACAGGGCATGCCACTTCCCTTTAGATCTTTGCTTTGCCCCCTAAGGAGAATTTGCTCTTTTTCTGTATGCAGCTGCTTGTTTTAAATACAGTTAGAGATAGAGTCTGTGTTAGATTCCTGATCCACTGGGCACTTAACATCCTCCTTAGCCTCCATCAAGTGTTTCCAGTGCTGACACGCACACCCTTTCATTGGTCAAAGCCAAGACAACTTACTTCAACCCTGTCTTTTCTTTGGTAGTTTAACATCCATCACAGATGACCACATGAGATCCCTCTTCCATTAAGGAAAAGGGCATGTTCCAGGCCAGGGCCCAATTTGTAAATCCTTTAGTTCTCACACTGTCAAGCCCTAGATACCTGCCTCAATTACATTTTTTATAGAGAATCATAAAGGCAACATCCTCAAGGGCAGAAATACCAGAGAAAGCCACACTGAGATCTCCGTCTCACATGGTTGAATCAGGATGCAGACTGGTTCCCCAATGGGCAGAGACACAGACCCCCAAGCCCCTGGAATCCATGCCAAGGATATTGTGAAATCATCCTTTCAGAGCCAATCAACCTGACTGTCCTCTTCTCCAAAGCCAAGTGTCATGGGCAATAAGGAATCAGCTCCTTCTACAAGCGCTACCTCTACCTCTGTGTCCTGCTCTTGAAGCAGGCCCAAAGACCGCTTCCCATTACAGTATCAGGGTTCTCCCTCACTGGTGAAGACAAAAATGTAAAGAAGCCCCAGGCATATTACTCTTTCAATATTACTCTAGATATGTCAGCCATGTCCTTGACAGCAGAGCAGCCCATCCTACTTCCTCAGTGCCAAGTGCTGCAGCCTCTTCTACCTTGGCTACTTCAGCATCAGGACCCTCTGCATCGACTGTGGCATCCGTGTCTTCCTGGGACCTTTCAGCACTGAGGAGGTCCACACCTCCCTTCAGCTTGGTCCTTACTACTACTTCCTCAGCACAAAATAAAGAAGCCCCCACTTGCACCTTTCTATTGTCCTTGACATGCTATCTATGTACAGCAGGTTTTGGAGCCAGAGCACCCCAGAGTTAACCTTGTTGTCAGAAACAGGACCAAGGTTCATCCTTGGATCTCTCACTTCCAACATCTTCATTTTGGTGAGGCTCCTTTTACCTCTTGGATACCTCCTGCTTTCTGGGTTCCTCCTGGCATATCACCTCCATAGCCTTATGGTTCAGTGATATCGTAGCCTCACGGGCCCATGTGGGTTCCATTGCCTGTACCTGAAAGGGGGTGAAAATCCAAGAAGGCAGAAAAGAGGCCAGGATGGTTACATTTTCTTCTGCTGTGAGAGCTCCAAAGCATCTCCCTCAGAAATTCTGATCCGAAGAATGGGAGGATGAAGAGACTGATGTGTATCCTGCCACAGAACCTCCTCATCCCTTCTATTCATCCCCAGATGACACTGTGGCTCCCCCAGCAACTTTGCCTAATGACTACAAAAATACCTATGGGGAGAACTGCTGAGATTCTAGACCTGGAGCTGGCAGCTGAGCAGAGAAAGTCTCAGTTTGTGCCACATATTACAGGCCCTACTAGGGTAGCTATTCCCACAAATGAAGGTTTGAATGCTTTTGCAACCACCCAACCCACAAAAAAGAAACCAATAATCTATTCTTCTTGTTCAACACCTGGGGAGAGAAATTCAAAGAGGCTAGATCTTCTGTGGAAAACGTCATACTCCTCAGCCTCCCTCCAGATGAGGATAGCCAGCTACCAGGCAGTGTTAGCTAAAAACTGCTTCCTCACCTGCATAGGCATGGGAACTAGGAGTGTGCAGGGTGCTGCAGCACCCTCAGGTTTTGCACAGAGCTCTGCTCCCAGCCCCATGCCCAGGGTCCCAGCTGCCAGCCCTGGGCCTGGGGCGCCACTGCCGGCCCTGCGCTCAGGGTCCCGGCCCCGCGTTCAGGGTCCCGGCTGCTAGCCACACACCTGCCCCAGCTGTGGCCCCAGCCTCAGCCCCCTTATCCCTTTCCAGTTCCCCTCCTCCCCCCCTCTCGGCGACATGGCCATGCTCCTGGCCCCAGCTCAGGGGACAGGGGCGCAGACACGGGTAAGGGAACTGGCTTTCAGCAGCCCCACTATTAAAAGTGTTACAGTGCCACTGCTCACTTGGGATAAACTGTCTCACCAGGATCCTGAGGCTGTTAAAAAGGAAACTAAGTCAGGGATAGCAGAGGGTCATCAAGTGACAAAACATGCCTTCTAAGCAGCTTTCGATGCAGATGATAGCAGCTAGAGCAGTGGCCATACCTGTGGTGATGCATTGATATTCCTTGGTCCAGTCTTTAGGTTTGCCTGAGAGGTCCAAAGAACCATTGAGTACCTCCCTTTTGAGGGGCCCTGTATAAAATTAAAGAACTAAAGTTAGCTTAAGTTTGGTTAAGAAAATACATATGTGTTGTAAAAAAAAGGCTGTGACTACCAAGTGGAAGGAAGGCTTTGGAAATAATGAGTTATAAGTCCAAAAATAATAAAGTAGGGAGGATGTCTGGTTCAAAGAATAACTAATGAGATAAGGGAATTTTTCTAAAAAAGAAGGCCTCTGATCAATAGGGGTGACTGCAGATGGCTTTAAATCACATAGAGAATCTGTCTTACAATGAGCCGACACAGCCCTTCGCCAACCCACACGCCAGTGTTAAAGCCTATGTGAACCCAGATGCAATGGGAAAACTGTTCCTCACCAAGAAGGAGGGAAGGAAAGGCCTTGGGAAGAAAGGAGATTGTAAATCTTATCTGGATTAAGAGTGGAAAGAAGGGTGAACTGTCTCCACTCCAGTTGGTTTTTAGCTGAAGTCAGTAATTGGCAGTGACATCACTTGTTTGTTAAAAGGTATAAAAAGTAAACTCTTAAAGGGTTCATTGCTAATACCTTCCTGACCAAGTTGGAGCTGGCTGATATGAGTCTGAGAAATCCCTGGGTTTAGCTCAGTTGTAAGTATCTTGATCAAATGGTTCTAAATGTTTTGTTACTGTTTGGATGTAGTAAATTGCGTATTAGTTAGGTTTTTTAGGCATGTTTAGAGCAATTGTATAAGTACCATTGGCCTTTTGATTTAATAAAAGAATTAATGGTTAAATTAGTTGTTTGGTGATTTCCCATATCAATATTAATAATTTAAAATATTATTAATAATTCCAACAGGCCTAAACTAATGATTCCCTGCATTCTCTATTAAAGATTCAAGAGCCATGCTGAGGTCTCTAGAACTATTATCCTCCATCTGCAAAGAAGTTAACTCCTTAGTTTAGATTTCAGTCTCCGGGGTTATATAGGTAACACACTAACCAAAGGCCTTTGCACGAGTCCAGAGAGTTACTTATGGGATAGATGCATTTTCACAGAGATCAGCATCTGCAACTGCTAACTGGATGACCATGTCATCTGCTGCAAGGTCTTATATCTGACAGTCCAGTCAAGAATCTTGGACCAGCCTTCTCTGTGGACCTGTTCCCCTCCTCCTGCTCCTTTGGCAACAACCTTTCTTATTTCCTTGTTGCTTGGAGTAGAATTGCCTCAGACCAATTGTTCTTAAAAATCATTTCAAAGGGACACTTTATCCAATTTCACTCCATGCTGCCTATATCCCTCTTCCACATCCCTTTCAGGGATCCCTAGCATGAGATAGTGCCAAAGGAAGAAATGTTATCCCTTCTCCACTTGGGTACTGTAGAGATGTTCTGGAGAAAGGTCATTTCATTTCAAGGAGGATGTTAATATTTCAAAATGTGGTTTAATTCCAAATTTCAAAATTCTCCACGAAAGGGAATGGAGCCCCATCTCTGGAGCAGTGCCCTTTAAGTGCTGCCCAGAGCCAAGGACCCTAGAAGCCTGGGGTTCCCAGCAGCCCACCATACAGGCAAGCTGGGAGGAAAACAGCTGACAGACAGGGTTCCATGGGAACGTCAGTGAAATTGCATCATCTCTGCAAAATATTTTGAATTGGCAAATTTGGAACTTTTCCCACCAGCTCTACTCAGCAGCACAGTGGAAATAAAATAACAAAAATAAACAATGTAAATGTTTAAAGCACTGTACGGGTATTAACTTAATAACACCTACCATTTCCTAATGCCCTTTACCAGTTGCCTGCAAGAGGATCCATGTAGGCAATGCTAGAAGAAAAAGTAATTTACCACAGTAACTGTAGTGATCCACATTCTTCTCTACTATTTCAGTTTTGTGATAGATTCTTGAAATAGTAGAAGGTAATGACAGCATGGGCCCTCCAGAAAGTCCTGAGCTTTTGCATGCAAGGAGCATGCATTTCACCTACAAGTGGGATCCATGCAGGCAAATCATCTCAAACAATAATCATTATGGTAAGTAACCATTTTGTAAGTTGTTGTGCCCTTCTGTAAAGAGTGGGCACACCACTCCTGAGTTATGAGAGGGAAGAGTGGATGTGCTACTTCCAGGAGCTCTGATAGTATGGTGATGAGCACTGTATAAGAAGCTAGATAAGGCCATGTCTACAGTACAAAATTATGTCAACCTAACTTATGTTGGTATACAGCCCCCACCATTATTAAATCGCTCGTGTGTGTGCACACTTGGCTCCTTGTGTTGGTGGTGTGCATCTTCACCAGGAGCACTTGTGTCAATTGTATTGTCACTGTGAGGTATTGTGGCTCCTGAAAGCCAGTAATGATCAATATAAGCAATGCAGTGTCTACACTGACACCGAGTTGACCTAATTACATGGAGTGTGACGCTACGCTGCTCGGGAAGGTGATGTTACTAAATTATGGTAGAGAGGGACTGATGTAAGTGAGGGAGGGATAGCTCAGTGGTTTGAGCATTGGCCTACTAAACCCAGGGTTGTGAGCTTAATCCTTGAGAGGTCACTTAGGGATCTGGGGCAAAAATCAGTACTTGGTCCTGCTAGTGAAGGCAGGGGGCTGGACTAAATGACCTTTGGAGGTCCCTTCCAGTTCTAGGAGATAGGTATATCTCCAATTATTATTATAATAATAAGTGGAGACATTCCAGGGGAAGGACAATGCAAGGCAGCTTAGTAACGGTGACTTGTAGACCAGGCCTAAATAAATACGATAGAGAGGGGAAGATAATGGAGCTAGTCCAGATTGCTCCCTTAAGTGCAGTTGCTGGACAAATGTATTCACGCTCTTGGTGCCCTGCAGTGCATTAGGGCAGCCACTACATTGAGGGGAACATCTCCAGGCTCGTAAAGAGTTGGGGAACGAATATGCCCTGAGTCCCAGTGGCAATATCTCCAATGAGTTAAAGGAACAGAGATAAAGGGCCACTTTCATCCCTCATTTACACTCAGTGCCACTTTATTCTGTGGGGTTATATGGTTGTAACTGAGGGCAGAATTTGACCTACTAAGAGGAGAACAGGTAATTGACAAGAGGTGGGTACAGAAAAACTGCACACTGAAGAATGAAGTTCAAATCAGGAAATTAGAGGAAAGGCAGCAAGGCTGTCAATTGATTCTGATTTTATTCCCTTGGTTGCTGTAGATAAGGTGTCAGTGCCTCAGAGAAGGACCCCCACAGAATAGCCAACCTAAGCATTCAAAAATCACAAGTCAGTCTCTCCGTCTCTGCTCCCCGCCAACCTAGGATCCCAGGATTGGGAACTTCCAGTTATTGTTGTTATTAACGTGGGGCGACTGTTCTGGGAACGGCCTCAGGCATTGGGGGGGGGGCGGGGAAGAAAGGGGAGATGCACCCCAGGAGAGCAGGGGCACTGGTTTGAAACTCGCTGAGGAGCTCATCCTTTCCCAAAGCTGAGCCTGGCTGTAAGGGTGGGTCGGCGAGCTAGGGCTTGCATTGTGCAGCCTGTCAGCCACACTTGTTGAGGCTGAGGGCCACCTGGCCCTGGTCTCTCCCACGCCCCAGGCCGAATCCTTCCCGGATGGGGCGTGGGGGAGGGGCATCGCTTCACCCCCGGCCTGCCAGCTCAGTCTGTATCGCCCCCCGCTCCGGAGAGCGGAGCCCATCCGCTGGGGGCGGTGCTGGGAGGCCGCGTGTGAGCCGCCGAGCGGAAGGAGGCGGAGGAGCCGGGCGGGGCCTGGCGGGCGGCTGTTCCCCGGAAGGAGCAGCGCTGCTGGGCCGGGGCCGGGATGGGCCGCAAGAAGAAGGCGGGTAGCGGCGCGGGGCTCCGGCGGGCGGTGATCTTCGATGAGGACAGTCGGCGGTGAGTGAGCGGGGCTCCGAGCCGGGCTCCATGGCCCGCAGCTGCCTGCTGTCACGAGGCTCCCACGGCACAGACGCCGCCGACCGTCCCCACGTGTGTGAGGGGCAGCTGCCCCCCGCTTCGGAGTCACCTCCCCACGTGTGCGTGTCAGGGGGAAAGGCAGCTGGACCCCCCCCACTTCCTCCAGAGGTGCCTCCCCACGCGCGTGTGTGTGTGTGTGTGTGTGTGTGTGTGGGAGAGTAGCTGGACTGCACCCCTTGCAGAGGTGCCTTCCCACGTGGGAAGCAGACACACACACACACACACACACACACACCCCATAGGGATGTTTCTTCTATCCCTTCCCCTTTCTTTGTATGCTGAGTGAGGCGGGCCTCTTGAACTGGCAGGAAGTAAGACTGGCTGTGGCCTCAGCTTTGGGAATGCTTTATGCTGGCCCTCCTCCTCCTCTACTCTGTGGAGAGCCGCAGGCCATATTGCCAGACTGCTGGTTTTCTTCCTCCCAGGGCCGGCTCTAGGCACCAGCGGGCCAAGCACCCGCTTGGGGCGGCATCCTGGGGAGGGCGGCAGAGGGCCCCGGTGGACCTCCCGCAGGCATGGAGCCGCTGACCCGCAACCGCCAGAGCGCCGCCCCGCCCCAGCAAATCCTAGCCGCGGCTGGGAGTTAAAAGGCTCTGGGCTCCCCGCCGCGGCGGGGAGCCCGGAGCCCTCTGATTCCCAGCCGCGGCTGGGAGTTAAAAGGCTCTGGGCTGCCCGCCGCGGCGGGGAGCCCGGAGCCCTCTGATTCCCAGCCGCGGCTGGGAGTTAAAAGGCTCTGGGCTCCCCGTCGCGGCGGGGAGCCCGGAGCCCTCTGATTCCCGGCCTCTGGGCTCCCCGCCGCGGCGGGCAGCCCGGAGCCTTCTGATTCCCGGCCGCGGCTGGGAGTTAAAAGGCTCTGGGCTCCCCGCCGAGGCGGGCAGCCCGGAGCCCTCTGATTCCCGGCCGCGGCTGGGAGTTAAAAGGTTCTGGGCTCCCCGCCGCCGCAGGCAGCCCGGAGCCTTCTGATTCCCGGCCGCGGCTGGGATTTAAAAGGCTCTGGGCTCCCCGCCGAGGCGGGCAGCCCGGAGCCTTCTGATTCCTCCGCAAGGCTCTGGGCTCCCCGCCCAGGCGGGCAGCCCGGAGCCTTCTGATTCCCGGCCGCGGCTGGGAGTTAAAAGGCTCTGGGCTCCCCGCCGAGGCGGGCAGCCCGGAGCCCTCTGATTCCCGGCCGCGGCTGGGAGTTAAAAGGCTCTGGGCTCCCTGCCGAGGCGGGCAGCCCGGAGCCCTCCGATTCCCGGCCGCGGCTGGGAGTTAAAAGGCTCTGGGCTGCCCGCCGCGGTGGGGAACCCGGAGCCCTCTGATTCCCGGCCGCGGCTGGGATTTAAAAGGCTCTGGGCTCCCCGCCGAGGCGGGCAGCCCGGAGCCCTCTGATTCCCAGCCGCGGCTGGGAGTTAAAAGGCTCTGGGCTCCCTGCCGCGGCGGGCAGCCCGGAGCCCTCTGATTCCCGGCCGCGGCTGGGATTTAAAAGGCTCTGGGCTCCCCGCAGGGGGAGCCCAGAGCCCTTTAGACACGCCTGCCGCCCTAAGGGCGCACGGACTGCCCCCCCCAGCCCAGGGCGGCAATTCAGTGCGCTGCTTGGGGCGGCAAAAACTCTAGAGCCGGCCCTGCTTCCTCCCATTCCCCACTCCTCTCTCTGGGGACGGGAGGAGCTTCTGCAAGGGTCAGGGCTTCTCTTCTGTTCAGGATGGCTGTAACCTGCCCCATGTGCACTGCAGGGAGTACCTGACCGGGTTCCACAAGCGGAAAGTGGAGAGGCGGAAAGTGGCGGTGGAGGAGATCAAGCGAAAATTGAAAGAGGAGCAAAGGAAGATGAAAGAGGAGGTACTTTCCCCTAGGTGATCTTTGTGGTTAGCTGGTTAGAGGTGTTTAGTTCGTGGCAGTATGTTGTGGCAAGGGGCTATACAGTAGTTGTGGAATAGCTGGAGTGTTTCAGGCTAAGGGTAAGGTGTATTGACAAGACAGGGTGCTGAGAGGGGAACAAGACAGGACTCAAATAGCTGAAGGTTCTACAGCATTTGGATGTATCAGCAGAGCTGCATGGTAACTCTGGGACTATAATAATGGATGCATTAGGGTAGAATTGATGTGCGCTGGCACATCATGGAGGAAGATTACACCACCCGTCCTCACACTGGATCTAGCCAATGCTGTATATGCAGGACAGCTTGATACTTGAAATTTATTTTGCAGCCCAGTTGTCGAGGAAGGGTGGGGGCATGCTTTGGGCAGGGGTTTAGAGATTGTGCCATGGGTGACAGCTGGTAAGACTGGAAGTACTGCAGTGACTTGACTTGTTTCCTTTCTAGCGTCACAAGGAGTACCTGAAAATGCTGACAGAGAGAGAAGAAGCCCTAGGTGAGTGTTGTCTCCTGTGGTGGATCTGTACCTCATGATGACCAACAAATCAGTTGATTGGGGGGTGGGGGGGGATAAATGGCTAGGCAGCCCACTTAGCCCAGCGATTATTTTGTTGCCCCTTGTGCCTGACTGAGAAGCAATGTTGATGGGCTATGGAGAGGAATCCCTCTGCCACCATTTTTCCAGGCAGAGACTGTATGTGGTTGGGGTGGGAGATATAGAAAGCAGCAATTGGGAGGTGATCTGTGAGGCTTTGTTAAGGTGTGAGATCCTGTATATGGGGGAGAGGATGTTCTTATTGACTCCAGTCTCTGCCTCTGTGGCTTCAGAGCCTTCTCAGCCCTGTAATGCTGGGTGCAGCAATTGGGGCACCTACCCATATAGAGCAGGAACTGGTCAGGGTGAATTTGCCCTGGGAAGCCCATTTGCTTTGTGTTTGTGTTGTTCACACCTTTCCTGTGTAGTCAGTGGTGTGTTTTGTTGACTCTGCAGATGAGGCTGATGAGTTGGAACATTTGGTGACATCCCAAACAGAGTCTGTGAGCATTGATCACCCAAACCACACTGTAACAGTGACTACCGTCAGTGACCTGGACCTCTCAGGAGCACGCCAGCTAGGACTCAGCTCCTCTGGGGTACGACTCCCTGCTGTGTCTCTGTCCAATCCTCATTGTGTCAGCCTCAAAAATCTCCAAAGCTGGTTGGATGGGACCAACATTCCCTAAATATGACAGTAGTTTGAGTCTCCTGGGGCCCCCAGTAGGAGCAAGGATGGGAAAGGAGACTAGCAACTTTTACACTCTTCCTCAATTGCCATAGTTGGTTCATGAGTGGGGGGTAAACTTTCCCAAAAGGCTGCTTCACGCCCAAAATTAAGTTCTCTGATATTCCACAGAAACTTAGTGTTGGTGAAAGGTGGTGAATTGATAGCCCTGGTGGCTGCTGTATCCCCAGAGCAGGTATGACATGACTAGCAAGTGTACAGACTTCCCTACATGGCCTGTCCACTTGGCCTGAGTCCTGTCATGAAGAGATCATCTCTACGGTGAAAGGGAATTTGTCTCCGTGACCCACTTAGTCCTTGGTCTCTCTGCTGAGACTGCAAATGAGGAATCCAGTTAGTTCCAGCTGTGGTGGCTTTTTGGTGTATGGAAACCCCAGAATTGAACTGAGATCTCAAGCTCATTTCCCAAGGGCCTCCAGGTAGTAATTGGTTGGAAATGCCTTATGATCACTATGAGCCTATGGAGTTGAATCAGTAACATAGAAACAAAAGGTTCCCTGTGTGGTAGAGGGAATCCTGCATATCCCTGAGGACATCTGCCCATCCAGAAATCCACCCTGGTGTCTTTTCAAAAATGAAACCCTCTGATTCATAATGAAACTCAATTCTGTCTCCCTTTAGACCAGGGGTAGGCAACCTGTGGCATGCGTGCCAAAGGCGGCACGTGAGCTGATTTTCAGTGGCATTCACACTGCCTGGGTCCTGGCCACGGGTCCAGGGGGATCTGTATTTTAATTTAATTTTAAATGAAGCTTCTTAAACATTTAAAAACCTTATTTATTTTACATATGACAATAGATTAGTTATATATAATAAATTTATAGAAAGAGACCTTCTAAAAGCGTTAAAATGTATTACTGGCACACGAAATCTTAAGTTAGAGTGAATAAATGAAGACTTGGCACAATACTACTTCTGAATGGTTGCCGGCCCCTGCTTTAGACCTTAATTACAGGTTGGGTCTTGGAATGGAACAGGATAGTGGTCCCCTCTTGGTCTGTGGAGCCCTTCCTTATGGTTTACCGAGACATTGGGAACCAAGTAGTGGAGGATTTGAAGAGTTTGAGAGGGTCATCTGTGAGAGGATCTTTTTTTTTACAAAGTTGTTGTCAGAATGACAGAGCTGTGGAACCACCTAACACTGCTCAAACTGACCTGTTATGTTTTGTTAGGGAGGAGGTAGTGGATTAGAAGAAAAGGAAACGTTGAGCGGATTCACAAGCACATTGCCCAAGAAGTCTGGAGATCCCTTCCTGTCCCAGAGGTGGGTATAAAACTACTCACCTCTCTCCTCCTGCCCCAAACAATCCTGCAGCATTCTACCACCCGCTAACTTGGATATCTGGAGTATGCATGTGGGGAGATAACATAGGGTTTTGATGTCCATTCTGGGCTTGCTGTGTTTTGTTAAGCTGATGGTATGCTCATCAGCTACCAGCAGAGGGCACCAGCAGAACACAAGCATAGATGGGCCATGGTGCTCCAAAGCTGGGTTTGAGGGGTGTTTTGCACTGATAGGTAATGAGTGCTCAGTAATGTTAATCCCTGCTAGTGGCAGCAGAAGGATATTGGTGCAGTCTGGGTGAAGTCCCGCCCCCTCCTCAACAGATTTGCGAAAGGAGATGGTTTGCCAATCAGGTGACTTTAAAGCTTAAACCTGTGGCGTTCTCAACATTTTCTAGTGTCCAGGATTCAAAGCTGCTTTGGTGGCATTACAGGGTGGTATTTAATGCTAAAGTGACTGGACTGTGCTCCATTTTCAAAGGGATTAAAACTTTATGCAGCATACTTAGACTGCAAGTTCTTTGACATAGGGGTCATTTTTGTTCTGTTTGTACAGACCGAGTATAATGGGGTCCTGATCCATGATTGGGGCTCCTAGGTGCTAGTGCAATGCAAATATTAATAGCATGGTGCCCTGCATCACCACAAGCAGGCAAACTGCCTTTGTGGTGGAAGCTGTAATCCCCTTGTGTTTAGGCACCCCTCCATCCCAGCTAGGTCTCAAGGCTTGTCTACACTGTAGTGCTTAGTGAAGACACTGCTTATGCCAATGGGAGAGCTTAATCCACCTCCTTGAGAGGCGGTAGCTATATCAGTGGGACAAGGTCTCCCATCGACATAGTGCTGTCTACACAGGGAGTTATGTCAGTGTAACTGCATCGCTTAGGGGTGTGGATTTTCCACACCCCTGAGCAACATAGTTATATCAGCATAAGTCTGTAGCATAGACCAAGCCTCAGACTTTCTCTTTCCTCTACAGGATCTCTTCACTCACTGCCTCACTGCACGCACGCAGCCGGAAGAAGCCCAAGGGAAAACAGCTCAGGCGTGGCCAAGACCCACACAAGAAAACCCAGAAACCTAGTGCTAGACGAACCAGCAAGTCCCAGCGCCGGAAACTGACTGGCAAAAGAGGGCGCAACCAAGACTGATAGACAAACTGAAGTGGAAATTATCTGCAAGGCAAGGCTCTGCATTTGGCAACAGTCTCTGCCTGATGTGACTGCCCAGTTTGTTGTGGATGGGACCTTGTTTGGATTCTTGTTCGACAAGCTGTACAGCCGAGCCCATCTATCTCTTCTCCTGGTTGGAGCCAGTAAACGCTGGGCCCATCATTTTTCGTTGTAATTGCATGCAGTGGAAGGTTTGTTACAGTCTCTGTTGGGTGGGCTGTGAATCAAGCCTGGACCTGCCTTTTCTGCATAGGTCCCTCTGTTCCCTGGAATTTCCTCTTCCCATGGGAGCAGAGGAAAGCTAGTGTCTTACCTTACAGAAATGGAAGAGTTGGGTGTGGAGCGAATACATCTAGATGGTTTACAAGAGGAGGGAGAACTCAGCTTCCACCCGTGCTCTATTGCATTGACTTTGCAGCCCTCCTTGCTCAAGAAAGCTGGCCCCACTTTGAGTGTCTCGTGCTCTTTGCACAAAGCCACATGCCTGTATACAGATAACCAGGGTGAGATTGGTAACTTCCTGGTGTAAATCTTTATAAATATCACTTTGTAAGAGTGCAAATGTGTGTGCCTTATTACAGGTGGGATAGATAGTAGACTAAGCCCAGTTCCAGCTGGGAGGAAAGGAATGGGTCCTGTTGTTGAGGGGTGAGGAGGGCCTTGAATTCTCCAGCACATAGCTCCTCAGCGAGGAGAACGCATGTGGAGATGTTTTAGTGACAGTACTGAGAGAGGCATGGCAGGAGTGAATTGCTCCATTGGTCACGGAAGGCTGCTATCTTACATCTGACAGTGTGACAGTTTAGAAGAGTAAGAAATCCCCTAGTGCACTGGCCCAGCTGTGTTGTTGTGTCCATGGTGATGGCAGCGACCTCTCCAGGCCTTTGCAGTGGTTGTCTTCTGAGCTCTTGAATGTTTGTGCCAGAGGGAGCTGTTTGTTCTCCTGTGGCTTGACTAAAAGATTTTGGGCTAGTCTATGGTACAAGGGCATCGCTGTATAGCTGTGTCAACAAAGCCCCCTAGTGGAGACTCCGCGTATAGCTGCAAATGTATAACTCTTCACCCTATAGTTAAACCACCGCTAGATGACCTAAAATATGACTAAAGGAATCTCTTTCAGGTATCAGATGTGTCTACATGGGGGATGTTGCTGGCATAGCTCTGTTGGTCAGGGATGTGATTTTTTTTTCACACCCCTAACCAACATAGTTAAGCTGGCAAACTTTGTAGCATAGGCCCGGCCTGTGTCTATAGGAATTGGTGACCCCTGATTATGGAATTTGGGGAGAACCCTCTAAAAGAAGATTAAAAGGTGAGGGAGCTGCCCAGCAAGATAATTTTGACCTGGGAAAATATTCTCTCTGCCCCTGTTCAACTTTTCACCTGATGTTCTTATCCATCCCTCCAGAAGAGCAGCGCCATGGCACAAGCTCTGCAAGGCTTCTGGGCAATGAAATTACTATCACTCTTACAGTGAGCTCTTTATGGTGACTTTAATATACCAAATCATTTCTTCCCCATTCCACCCCTCAAAAATTCTGCCGGAGTGAAGGAGAAAAGGGCCAAATGTGGGGGTAGTGTCACCATTTGTTTTCTAGCTGCCATGCTAGAAAATTAACCTCTCTGTGGCAGAATCTATGAAACCTCATTAGGTGATCCTGTGCTGGAAGAGTTCTGAGCTGCATAAAAAGCCTGGGTGGGGAAGAAGCACTTGAGTTGTTTGTTGTTTTCTCCTCTTCGCAATAGAATTGTAGTCTTAATTGAGACAAGGTAAGTTAAATAAAGGAGCAGCTGTGTTCCATTCGTGTGCTGTATGGAACACACAGGAGTGGGAGATCAGAAGTGTGGCTTTATGGTTAAAGGACTGGTCTAGGAATCATGCGGCGTGAGCTTAATTCTAGCTCAGTCACGGACTCCCTGGGTGACTGGCAAGACACTTAACCTCTGTCTCACTTCCCCATGGGTAAAAAGGGGGTGATAATCCTTCCTTTCTCTCACCTGTTGTCTGGATTGTCTGTTTAGATTGTAAACGCTTTGGAGTGAGGACTGTTTGTGTTGTGTTTGTACGGTGTCTGCCACATTGCAGCCCTGATCTCAGTGAGGGCTTCTAGATGCCACTCTAGTACAAATACATAATGAGGAGTTGCCAGTCCCAGAGGCGGTCTAGAGACAGCAGTGTGGATGTAAAACACTAGGTGATAAACCTATCGCAGTGTAGGTGATTTGAGGGGAGTGCCTTTGGAAGATAACTAATGGCACTTCTGTAAAAACTAGAACAAGATAAGCAGAGCACACATTAAATGGATTAAAAGCTGGCTAACTGATAGGTCTCAAAATGGAATAGTAAATGAGGAATCCTCATCAAGCAGGTGTGTTTCTAGTGGGGTCCTGTAAGGATCAGTTCTTGGCCCTACACTATTTTAACATTTTTATCAGTGACCTGGAAGGAAACATAAAATTGTCACTGATAAAGCTTGCAGATGATGCAAAAATTGGAGGAGTGGTAAATAATGAAGAGGACAGGTCACCGAGAAACAGCAATCTGGATCACGTAGTAAACTGGGCCCATGCAAACAATATGTGTTTTTATGTGGCTAAATGTATACATCTAGGAACAAAGTGTAGGACATACCTGCGGATGAAGGGACTCTATCTTGGGAAGCAGTGACTGAAAAAGATTTGGGGTTTGTGGTGGAGAATTAACTGAACCGGAGCTCCCACTGTGGCTCTGTTGCCAAAAGGGCTAATAGATCATTGGATGCATGAACAGGGGAATCTCAGGTAGGAGTAGCGAGGTTATTTTACCTCTGTGTTTGGCACTGGCACAACTGCTGCTTGGAAGACTG
The DNA here is from genome assembly GCF_020497125.1 of Mauremys mutica. NCBI lineage: Eukaryota > Metazoa > Chordata > Testudines > Geoemydidae > Mauremys > Mauremys mutica. The sequence goes on along the minus strand of NC_059072.1, from coordinate 95,126,058 downwards.
TTAATGAGTTCTGGTGTCTGCTGGCCCAGAAGGACACTTATAAATTGGAGAGGGCTCAAAGAAGAGCCATGAGAATGATTAAAGGATTAGAAAACATACTTTATAATTATACTCAAGCAGCGTAATCTACTTTGCTTAACAAAGAGAAAGTTAAGGGGTGACTTGATTACAGTCTGTAAGTACCTACATGGGGAACAAATATTTAATAATGGGCTGTTTATTCTAGTGGAAGAAGGTATAGCACAAGCCAGTGGTTGGAAGTTGAAACTACAAAAATTCAGACTGGAATTTAAGGTGTAAATTATTACCAAGGGGGTATGTGGACTCTCCATCAGTGACCATTTTAAAATCAAGATTTGATCTTGTTCTACAAGATCTGCTCTAGGAATTACTTTGGGGAAGTTCTCTGGCCTTCATTATACAAGAGGTCAGATTTGATGATCACAGTGGTCGCTTTTGGCCTTGGAATCTATGTAGGTGGGAGTGTTAGCCACTCAGGCTTCATAAAGTGAGCTTTCATTTGAACACAACTGAATTTGTAGGCCCTAAAGTTGTGAAGAAAATCTTAAAACAGGGATCAGCAACCTTTGGCATATGGCCCATCAGAGAAATCTGCTGGTGGGCTGGGATGGTTTGTTTACCTGCAGCATCCGCAGGTTCGGCCGATCGCAGCTCCCACTGGCCTCGTCTCACCGTTACAGGCCAATGGGGGTTGCAGGAAGCAGCAGGAAGCAGCGGCCAGCACATCCCTTGGCCCGCGCTGCTTCCCACAGCCCCCATTGGCCTGGAACGGCGAATCGCAGCCAGTGGGAGCTGCGATCGGCCAAACCGGCAGACGCTGCAGGTAAACAAACCGTCCTGAACGGATTCCCTGATGGGCCAGGGTGCCAAAGGTTGCTGATTCCTGTCTTAAAAGCATGAATGAAGTGCAAACTTGGCTCAATGTTGTCTTCCTGAGTCTGCAGCCAGCCTGAAACAATAGGTCTGAGAGCTGTGAACTACCCCACTTATCTCAATAGGATGTTAACACCGAACCCAACAATGGCCATTTAAATGTCAAAGTTAACTATTTCACAGCCACTCATGTTAGCAGTAACACCCCACTCCTGTGCTTATTTAATATCTCTAAAATACCTCTTCTGCCTTCCCAAAAGTTGCCAAAAACTCCAGCTCTTGCTACTGACAATTTCTTTGCTACCATTTTGTGTTGTCCACACAAAAATCCATGGCATGTGGAAACAATGAAAATGTGGGGATTCAATGTATTTATACCACGAAAGCTCATGCTCCAATACATCTGTTAGTCTATAAGGTGCCACGGGATTCTACTGCTTTTACAATGTATTTATAGTTTACACTATTAAAATCACTAGCACAGGTCTACTATACGAAATGTTATTCATTTTCATATTTATTTCATTAACCTCCCCACTCCCATTTTGTAATGTAAATTGTCACTGCATGATTTCCAGTCTGTTGCAACAGTCATGCAAAATCCAGGGACCTTGGTGCAGGGTTTGGAATCAGACTGCCCTAGAGTAAATAGGTCAGGTCTTGGGTGTGAGTGGTTAAGGACGGCCAAGTGCCAAGTACTGGCCCTATGTATCATGCAGGCATCATTTGTCTGTAACTAAAATTTTCCAGAGGTTAGTCAGAGCCTCCCTCAAGTGTAGGAGTATTGGTTTTCTTTCAGTCATTTATAAATGCATTTCAGCCCTTAAGGAGAAAATGTCTTCAAAATCTAACACCACCTGTAAAAATTAACATGCAAGTCTAGCTCCTCATCTAAAGAGGAAATGTGATAATCCTCCCCCTTATTCACATGCTTGCAAACTGATGTTCATGTATGTATTTGCATACATGGTTATATATGCATGCATGTAGCTTTACATGCTGGGTGCAAGCATGCACCCAGGTTATGCACTCTTGTGTACACAGGCTTATACATGTGAGCACACATGCAATGGACTTTTGCATCTCTTCAGCTATGCTCGAGTTTGTTTATGTCCATGCCTATGCACAGGTTTGCAGATGTGCCAGCAAGATTTTCACACTTGCATGAACAAGCTGTTGCGGAGGGAGAATTCTGTTGAGAGGATATGCAGCGATTTGCATTGCCACTGCTCTGAAGTGACTTTACCTCGAGCACATCACATTGTTTTATGTCCTACTCTGGGTTTGGATTAAATCCAGCCTGAGGGGGAAAAAAAGGGGTGAGGTGGGGGGCAGCTGAACCAATGGAATAAAAGAAACAAGGGCCCCCTGAATCTGGAGAGAGGAGACTTGATGAATTGAAAAGGGAGGCAGTTTTAAATAAGAAGGAAAATGGACGTCTGCATTGCTTTGTCACTTTCCCATCAAGGCTATCCTTCCCCCGATCGTTAGCCGAGCTGGCAACCGGACTAATATTGTAAAAGGGGGGGGGAGGCAGCAAAAAACCCCACCAACAATCACACGATGCCCGGTGTCACTGCAACGTGGGTTACAAAACCCGGGCACAGAACAGAAGTCAGATCCTTCCCACACAACGTCAGAACAGCGGCAAAGCGGAGGGGCTCGCACTCCCAAATCTTCCCCTCCCCGCCCTTTTGCTGGGAGCCACTAAGGGAGCCGTATCCAAATGAGCTGCCTCCCGGCAGCCAACCAAAAAGAGACTCCTGGGCGTGGCCTTCCTCCACTTCCCAGGGAAAGTTTACATTCATTGTTTTTTAAAAAATAAGGCAGCGGCAGATGAGCTGGAGCCGGGCTTGAGGTGGTGCAAGGTAACAGAAGTGCCGAGGGGGTGTGGGCAGGGGAAGGTTGGTTTCGGCTATATCCTTCTGCTAGAGGGCGAGGGTGTTACGCTATTCTGAAGTGATTGTTTTTATTTTTTGTATTAATAATCACAGCCCTTGTGTTGAGCTATTTTTACTAGTGATCTCCAAGCCTTTCACAAGGGGTGGGTATCATCCCCCATTTACAGATGGGTTTCAGAGTAGCAGCCGTGTTAGTCTGTATCCGCAAAAAGAACAGGAGTACTTGTGGCACCTTAAAGACTAACAAATTAGAAGTGAGCTGTAGCTCACGAAAGCTCATGCTACAATAAATTTGTTAGTCTTTAAGGTGCCACAGGTACTCCTGTTCATTTACAGATGGGCCGCCTCAGGCCCAGAGAGATGATTCGTCCCAATCTGCAAAACCTCAGGAAAAAAAGGTTTTATCCATGGCTTGGAATTGGGAGTGAATGCAAGTGTTTTTCTCTTCCTGCCCTTCCAAACAAATCTCTGTGCTTGGCAATTCTAAACACAGGGCATGGTGATTAAACAAGCTGGAAAAACATGTAGCGCTAGTTTGGGGAGTGAACCTGTGGGACAAAGAAGTGGATATTGTGTGTGATTTACCTGGCACCCGCAGTGAATTAGTGCAACAGTCACCCTAAGAAAACCGTATCCTATTTTAGTTTGGGTGCTTTGGAGAGAAAATTAAACCTCTGGTCAGCAGCACTGCTCTAAGTTCCGACAATGAGAGGAGAAGCTGCAGGCTAGCACCAGGGATCTTTTTCAGCTGGCTGTCTTTGACAGACAGTTTTTGGGGAGGAAGAGTACCCCTGAAGGGGAGGATATGTGGCAGCTCGAGTATCCCAGCCCATGGTGAGCCAGGCAGTCTTTGGAAGTAAAGCATGGCTCCTAGGACCAGCTTTGGAATTGCACTTTTGGTGCATTGTAGCTAGTAAATATCCCCCCAGTCTGAATAGATCAGCTCAGGAAAAGGCTAAGCAGGTTTCTAAAGCTCCTAAAGCACTTGCAAATGGAGCCCCAGGTCAGGGCATCTGCTGGAAGGTATTAATATAGTCCATCCCTTTTAAAGAAGACTCAAATCAGGCCATTCTGCCAGCAATCGCTGAGATGGTGATGTAGTTCCCCTCCTAAAAGAGCTCCAGATAAGAACATTCCCGAGCTGCCAACACTGGCATATTGATGGTGATTCTCCTTCTAAGGAACCCAAGATCAAAACATTCCCTACTGGGGGCAGTGAACACCAGGCTGTTAATAAAGTTCCTCCTCCTAAATGAGCCGAATACCTAGGTATTGAAGTGTCTTGTCTCTCCATCCTTTATTGCTTCTTTCCTTTGCAGTTACCTCCCTAAGGCAGCACACCTGAGGAAACGTCTTTCCCCTGGCATGGGCTATGTCAGATTTTGTAGAGCATGCCCCCTGTGAGAACTTTGAGGCCAATGTGTTTGCCAGGAGCCGATGCCAGAATTGTTTCCGGGCAGTTGGTGCTCACCACCAGCCCAGCAACCAGGTGAGCTTTTCATGTGACCTGGAGGGCTATGAATATTTCATGAGAGGCTCCATTGTTTTGGGCTGTGACTGCCTGAGCTGAGTGGATGCAAATTCTCAACACTGCCACCCCATGAGGCTTTTTGGATTTCACTGAGGTGGGGGGGGGGGACTGAAATTTCCTCTGTGCACAAAATCCATCATTTAATTATTCCCTAGTGCTCTCATGAATTCTGAGCCCTGATCAAAGAGGGGACTAGTGTTGTACTGCCTGGGAGGGAGGGCTGGGAGTTAGGGTTGAGATGCATTGGCAGTGCTGCGTGGGGAGTCTCAGGGCTGCTATAGCAGGGGGGTGTGGCAGGTCAGGACTGAGAGGCATCAGTGAATAATGTGTATGGGGGAAAGGTAGGATTGGACTATCGGAGCCGATACACAGCAGGATGGAGTTGTAGGCTTAAAGCTGTGTGTGTGTATGTGCTGCCATATGTTTAAAATCTTCCTTTTGAGGAAAGCCATTGGTGCAGGATGGGGAAAGGATACTAAGCCTTTCACCTTGTCACTGCTTGAATCAGCCCAAGTTAGTAGGGACTGAAGGTCTGATGGCTTCTGGTGCCCACATCACAACTGACCCTGATTGGTCCCCTTACTGATAGTCTCAGCAGAGAAGCCAAGGTCAGAACAGACCATGGAGACCAAACTCTCCTCTCGTCCCCAGGGCAAGGCGAGGTGCATTAGTGAGGACTGGTGCCAGTGAGGCTCACACTGCAGCTGTCCCTGCAATACATGTCTGAGGGACAGAAGACTTTGGTCTCCCCGGGCTAGGGTGACCAGATGTCCTGATTTTATAGGGACAGTCCTGATATTTGGGGCTTTTTAAAATATGGGCTCCTATTACCCCCCACCCCCATCCCGATTTTTCACATTTGGTATCTGGTCACCCTACCCCGGGCTGTTGATCAGACACATTTCATCAGTGCCAAACTCACTTTAGAAATGCACTGTGGGCCAGGTGTGTCACCTGCCGGCTCCTTGCCCTGCTGCTAGTGGGAGAGTGTGACACTCCATCCCAGCGTGGGGTGCCAGCTGGTTTCATGTTCACAGAGGGCTTCGCGTTGTTCATTGTTCTCTGGGAGTGATCAGCCCAGGATTATGAAATAGTAATGAGGCTCCCACTCTCTCTGGGCCTGGGCTTCTAGAGTTACTGCCGCCTTGCCTGCGATCGGCTCAGAGCTGTCTCCTCTGAGCAAATCCCAGCGAGGGCGACACAATGGAGAGAAAGCGGCGCTGACAGCCAGGCTGCTAGGAACCTTCCCCCTCGCTGCTCCCATGCTGAGAAGGTAACTGGGCTGGGGAGAAGTGGGAGGCCAGCACCCTGGGGAAATGCCAGAGCGCTATAGAGCCGGGGGGAGGGACTTTGGCTCCAGTCCTCCCTTCGGACTACACCCTCCTTTGCCAGGAAAGCATTTGCCCTGCCCTATGGCACATAGAGCCTTGGCAAAAATCCTCCAGGGGCAGGGGAATGCAGGCGATGAGCAGCTCCTGCCAGTCGGGGCATCGGTTCTCGTGTGATGGGCAGTGTCTGATCTCATGAGCAAAGCCAGACTCTGGCTTTTCCCACTTGTCTGGTGAGCCTGACAGGAGCCTGGCAGCTATATCAGAGGGCACTTACCTGATCAAGCTAAGTCCTGGGGCTCCCCTGGGAAGGTTCCCCCTTTCTCCCCCTGGCCTGACATCCCAGATATCCCTCTCCTCATCCATGCCCTTCAAGTGTTCGCTTGGGTTCAGTGCCTCATCCCTCTTCTCCCTCACTCAATCTCTGTCTTGGGGTGACTGCAGCCCCAGGAGATGGAAGTTAACGGCTCCAGCATCCAACAGGGCCTCGCTAGGCCTCTCTCTGGACTGCTGAGGAAGGAGAAGAACAGCTTGAATGTGAGAGATCATGGAACAGTGAGGGGATCCAGCACTCCCGGAGGCAGGCTGGTGTTAGGGAGATGCCCTGAGAGCCAGGATAGGAATGAAAGGTCCTCTGGAAGGAGGATGAGACTGATAAGAAAGACAACTTCCCCACTAGCCCTTGGAACGGTGGAGTCACCAGTACTTCCCCTTGCTTCCTGCAGGTGCCAGAGGAACATGCTGTGGAGGCCCCACATGGTGATGCCACCAGTGGGCCAGACCCAGGTGGACTTTGGGACCCCCTGTGCATCTTAGCTCCCCAGTGTGAGCTGTATGTGTGCGCGGGCTTCAAGGACAGGACTGAGGAGTGAGTATTGCACTGTGGGAGAATTCCCTGACACTGATCCCTGCTAGGTAAATAATCAGGGGAGAGGAGAGGTAGGTGTCATCCCATTATAGGAGAAGAGAGGCAAGTGTCTTACCATTGATCCCTGCAGGTCGTGCAAGGGGCAGATGGGGCAAACTCTGAAAACCCACCATCACCAGTCCACTAGCCAAGCTCCTCACTGGCAGACTCAGTAGAGGCCAAGGGCTGAATGGGCCATGGAGACTGGACTCCCCTCTTCCTCAGCCTCTCCAGAGCCAGGCTGAGGCCCACTGGCAGCGGTGTGCCATGTGGGGAGCCCTCGCTGGCACTGCCCAGCCTGGCCCTGCTCTGGGGATTGAGGAGTTGGATCTCTGCTGGGCCAGTTCAGCAGAGCCGCACTCACACAGCTCTCCATGCTGGCCCACGGTAACGCATTCAGCTGTACAGAGACCACCAGCTGTTTATGTTTCCCTGCCTCACAGCTGGCAGGAGAGCTTGGCATACACCCAGCTCAGCAGCCGAGCCCAGGACGAGCATGAAGACACCAGCACCCGTACTGATATCAGCACCGATACCAGCACCGGTACCGGAACCAGTGCCACGCTCTCAGGGGTGAGATGGGATCATCTTGTCTTTTTGGATTGGGCTGTTTAATTCCCCTTGTGCCTTAACCCCTCAGCACCACTTTCCCTGGGTTCCTTCTGAGACGAGCTGAACCCCAAAGATAAAGGGTAAATAGGCCCGTTTTGAGATATTCTGGGGAACTGCAGAGTTCTGGGTAATTGGGTTTGGAGAGGGATAGATGCTGATGTCATAGGGACAGTCCCAAGGGACCTTTAACACCCACAAAGTAAACTCCTCTAAAGAGCACACCAGCTAATGCTGGGAGTCCACATTTATTCTCAGTGCTCAATCCATTCCCCACAGCACCCCGTATTGGCTGAGGCTGGGATAGGAATAACTCATTGCTCGCCCAAGCCAGTATTCCTATACCATTTCCTATCATGCTTGCTGAAGATAGAGGTTGGCCATGGAGTAATGGTGTACTCGCTATAGCTAGCAGGTCTGTACTGCTCCCTGCAGTGCCTCCTGCTGGAAGAGCCTGGGATTGAAGTGACTGTGAGCTCCACACATCACGTGCATTTGCATCATTCCCCATAGCACCTCCTGCCAGAAGAGGCTGGGACAGTAGCTTTCTGCATCCTTTGTACTGATGTGGTCTGTTTCATTCCTCAGGACTGGGAAATGACCAGGCTGCTGGACAGCATTTTGGGATTGGACAAACAAGACACAATGAACTACACGGGCCAGAGGAAAGAGGTGCAGATTGGAGCCCTGCAGTCAGACAGACCCAGGTGGGGTCAGACCATATCCTGGGGGAGAACAGAGTCCCAGAGCTTCATGAAAGAAATCTCCCCTCAGAAAGCAGGTTTGTTTTTCTCCCACCGTAGATCATAGTTCTGGATATAGGTGGCTCGTTCTGCATGTGGGGTTGGTCTTGGAGTCTATGGTTCAAGGCTCTATTTAGATTGTAACCTCTCTGGGGCAGGGATTGTCTCTTACTCTGTACAATGCCTGGCAGAATGGGGTCCAGTCTCAGCTGGTCCTTAGGCACTACTGTAATAAACGTGATAAATAGTAATAATAGAGCCCAGGGTCTGTGCAGTTTTCTCCAGTGTTCCTGTGCTTCTCAGCCTCGCCTGCAATTCTCAACCCAATGTCCGTGCAGTTCTGGTTTTGGAGTCTTTGTGGTTCCTGGTGCTCCTCAGCCCGGCCTGGCACCTGCAGTTCTGAATGCAGTGTCTGCAGGATACTAGGTCTTATCCATGTCATTCTGGATTGTCTCTGGCTCTCATCCCAATATCCACTTTGTATCGGATCTGACCACTGCTGGTTCTGGCCACGCTGTTCCTGTGTGAGGGAGGGGATGTATCTGCTTCTTGGAGCTGCCCTAACCTCAATGTTCTGTTTCCCTCCCAGAATCCAGTCCTGTGAGCCAGAGCACTGGGGATGGCTGGGCAAAGCATCAGACGGAGAGCAGTTATTTCTCTCTGGAACGCCGGAAATCTGACCCCACCTGGGTCTCCTCCCCTCCACGAGCCAGCTCCAGCACCTTGCCCACACGCAGTGACCCAGTAAGGACTGGCAGGCATCTCACTTCCTCCATCAGCTCACTGGACTCTGACTTACCTGGGTGCACGAGGGGCGGCGGCGAGGGGCGACATGCCCTGGTGCGGCAGGAATACACGGTGTTGGCTGATCTGCCCAAGCCCAAGCGGATCAGTCACAGGGAGGCATTTGAACAGGAACGCAGCAGCTCCCGCACTCGGAGCCCAGGCCGGGCAGAGGTGGAGCGGATCTTTGGATACGAGCGTAGGTGAGACATGGAGCTGGGTGTGTGTTGGATTGGTATCACTGAAAGCCTGATTTTTGGATGTACGTAAGCAACCACTGCTCTGCTGAGTGCCTGCAAGTCAGCCCCTCCCATTGGTGCTCACACTGAGTTAGAGAGCCATGTTTAAACTCAATTTAAAGATTAGTGTAGACAGGGCTTGAGGCAGGGCCTCCATCTCTCTGTGAAGGGCCTCCTGGGAACTTCCCTATCTGATGTTAAAGTTATAGTGCCCATAGCTGGCGGGGTGAGGAAATGGAGGGAGAGCGAGTATAGATGGGGAGAAGAGATGATGGTGGATAGAGAGCACGAGTGGAAGTAAAAACAGAGTGGCAGTATGGTGGATGGGGTGGGAAATAGGAGGGGTAGATGGGGTGTGGAAAGCATTATTGAGGTACAGAACATGAGGGGGAAAGGAGCCATGGTGGGGAGTGGAGAGCATGACTAGGGATCATTGGGGAGATAGGGAGTCTATTGGGCCTGAGGAGATGCAGGTAGTTGAGGAGTGCAGCATTGGGGGGATGGTTGATGTAGACGAGAGCTCAGGATGGGAGGCAGGCATGAGCGCAGACAGAGGAGTTCATGTTAGACTCTGATGGAGCTGGGAATCAAACTCAGAAATATGGTATCACGGTCTCTGTCCTACTGTGGTCTGTGAAGGTTGGGGCAGGTGAGGACTCTGGGCTGGGGGCCTCTTGAAGCCCAGACAGAAGAGCACCTGTGATTGTCTTTGTGTGTGGCTGTTAGGAAGTCCGAGACGCTGGAGGCGTTCCAGGCCCTGGAGGACGGCCTCCTGGACCGGCTGGATGGCAAGACCCCACTGCTGGCCAAAGAAGGGCAGTTAGGCAGGAGGCAGTCCAGCCCCACCCTGTACAGAGAGGTGAGTTGCTGGACTCATCACCAGCCCCTTCCTTAGCCAGATAGCCGTAGACACGGCCCAGCCCTGGCTTCCTTTCAGCAAACACCTTCCCAAGCTGTGTCTTGTCCCCATCACCTTTTCCATTCTCTCTCTGTGCCACACAACTCTGTCTTCTCCTCTTATTATCACCTCCACTCCTCCCTTTCCACTTGATTCCCAGATCCTTCTCTCTCCCCATCTCCTTTCTCTGTGTGTGCCCCACTGCTGCCCCTATTGCAAAATTAGACCACTGCTCCTTCACTGGTTGGGTGACAGGGGCCACTTCTTTAGGCATGGGATAGGCAGCTCTGCGTGTGTACAGATGCATGTGCGCGCCACTGCCCCCTACTGGAGCATAAGACCTGTTGATGTTTGAAAATTCCCTCTGTGGGCTGAGCTAAGTGCTGCAGGTAGGTCTGTGCATTACTGCCCCCTATTGTAATACAATGGCCCTGTTGGCATACAGTAGTGCCCCTTCCTTTGTAGGCCATCAGTAACAAGATCCAGCGGCTGGAAGTTGAAGGTAGACAAATTCAGACTGGAAATAACATGTAATTTTTTAACAGCGAGGGTAGTTAACCACTGGGACAATTTACCATGGGCCGGGGTGGATTCTCCATCACTGGCAATTTTTAAATCAAGATTGGATGTTTTTCGACAAGATCTTCTCTAGTTCATACAGGAATCCTTTGGGGGAGTTTTATGGCCCGTATTATACAGGAGGTCAGACTAGGTTATTATATAGTGGTTCCTTCTAGCCTTGGAATCGGTGAACCTCTGAACTGAATGGTCTCCATGTGCTAATTGCCTCTTTCCCTGAATGTGCATGAAGGATGTGGACAAGCTCGTTAGATAACTCACTTTTTTATCCTTCCTCTGATCTCATCCCTAGGGGAACAAGAGGCTCCTACAGCAGCTGGAGCAGCCTGGCAGACGTGGAGGAGAGGCCCTGCACTCAGTGAGCCCGGCTCGGCGATCGGAAAGAGACTGGAGGAGCCAAGTGGACTCTATGTGCCACATGAGTACAGACAAGTGCATGGACAGAGAAAGGGTTTCTCCTCAGCCCTTGAATCCTGGAAAACACACAGACAGTAACTGGAAAAGCCAGAGGGATTCCCTGCACCCCACAAACCCCGGGAAGAGCTCAGATAACAGTTGGACTAGCCGAGGGGGGCACCTGCGCTCCTTGAGTCCTGGGAAGCACCCAGAGAGCAACTGGAAGAGCCCAAAGGAGACCCACCCTGTGAGTCCAGTAACAAGCACTGAGAGAAAGTGGAAGGGTGCAAAAGAACCCCTGCACCCTATGAGTGCTGGAAAACGCATGAGTGCGCGACATAGCCTAGAGGAGAAACCCCACCTTGTGAGTCCGGGGAAATGCACAGAGCGAGATCAGAAGGGCCAGGGCAAATCACTGCGCCCCGTGAGTCCAGCCAGGAAACTGGAAAGCGACTGGAGGAGCCAGGCAGAGACCCTGCGCTCCAGGAGTCCAACCAGGCAGCCGGAGAGGGACTGGAGGAGCCAGGCAGAGACCCTGCGCTCCAGGAGTCCAACCGGGAGGCCAGAGAGGGACTGGAGGGGCCACGCAGAGACCCTGCGCTCCAGGAGTCCAACCAGGCAACCGGAGAAGGACTGGAGGAGCCACGCAGAGACCCTGCGCTCCAGGAGACCAATTGGGAGGCCAGAGAGGGACTGGAGGAGCCACGCAGAGACCCTGCGCTCCAGGAGTCCAACCGGGAGGCCAGAGAGGGACTGGAGGAGCCAGGTAGAGACCCTGCGCTCCAGGAGCCCAGCCAGGCAGCTGAAGAGGGACTGGAGGAGCCAGGAAGAGGCTCTGTGCTCCAGAAGTCAAACTCAAAGATCAGAAGACCACTGGAAAACCCAAGAGAAGTGCTTGTGCCACATGAATCCAATGCAACAGCTGGAAAGGGACTGGAGAAGCCAAGGAGAATGTCTGTACTCAGTGAGCTCAGGGCACCAACCAGAGACCAAAAGCCCGGTGAGTCCAAGTCAATGGTTAGAGAGTGACATGAAGAGCCATGAGCAGTCCCTAGACCTAAGCTCAGAGAAGCAATTGGAGAATGACAGGGGCAAAGAGGAGACCCTCCTACATCAAGTGAGTAGAACTATGGAGGAGTGAGAGTCCTGAGAGAACCAGTGGATGATGGGAACCCCTCCCCCAGCAGATCCAAACCCTGGCAATCAATCCTCAGTTTCCACAGAGAATCCCATTCCTTGCAGCCCCACCCAGTGAATAGCACAGAGGTTGGCTTCTCCTCTGGTGTTTAGCTCTGTCCCATTCCTTGTGATGCCTCCTGCTGTCCAGGACAGAAATAGAGCTCTGCCCCTGCATGTTTCCCTTTCCCCTGGTGTCCCCTACTGGCCTGAATGAAGAGTGCTTTGTCCTCAGCGCGGTGGGGATGAATTTCCCCAGTAGTGTGTTGGGAAATGGGCACATGCTTATGGAAAAAGAGCGCAGAATCCTAGGGCTTAGACCCTGATTTCTCTCCCTGTAGTCCCAGCTAGATCGAGGCACAACCCGACCCCTCAACAGTGCCAGCTCCATGGGAAGCCAAGATCTTTATTTGAACACTAACGGGCAACGCCACAAGGTACTCCAGAAACTGGGGAAGAAGTGGGAACAGGAGGGGGAGCGGGGGGAGAGCGCATGGTGTATGTGCATGAGGGAACCTCTCAGAAGCTCCCAGAGTGAGTAGTATGACAAGGAATTGGCTGGGCCATTCTCTGTGACAATTGCACCTCCCCTCTCCCAATACATTTTCCATGCTCGTTAGCACATTATACACACTAATTAATCCTTCCAACACCTCCATTAGGCAGGAAAACATTACTCCCTGTATTTCACAGGTGGGGAAACTGAGGCGCAGAGTGGCAAAGTGATGTGCCCAAGGTCACAGAGAGAGTCGGTGGTATAACTGGGTTTAAAATGCAAGAGTTTCTGACTGCTAGTGCTGAGCTCAGCCCAACCTCTCTTTCTCTCATATCCTACGATAAATAAGGTGTAGTTGACCATTGTATATGGATAAGGGGAGGGGCTTATTTTACAAATAGAATCAAAAGTGCGTTATTGTGCTGGTGCTCTTGTGATTTAGTGATGATCTCTCAAGTGAATTTGATGCTGATGAAAGGTACCAGCCTATCTGATCATTCTGGAGCGTGAATCTTCTGTTGAACCCAGGTCATGTGCTGTGTAGACACCAGTAGTACTCTGTTCCCTGCCTCCCTCCCCTTCAGTGTGCCTTAGCTCTCCCCGGGAAAGATCTCCTCCCAAGAGAGGGGAGTTGTCTCCATGGCCCATTCGCACTTCTGCTGAGAATGTCAAGGAAGGGGCCAATGGAGGAGGAGCATGAGGGTACATTTGTTGTGGGATTTGGGCATCCATTCGCTCTGGACTGTGACTTATCAACTCATTTCCCATGAAGCATCAGACAGGAATGCCTTGAACTCCGTGTCCCCCAGGGTTGGATTTGAAGGGGTGACCCACATGCCATTCCCAGTCCCCTGAGCCATGAAACTCTTGATCAAGAGTTGAAAGGCTCTGTATCCCACCCCCCATCTCTGAACCAGCCATCCAGTACAGGGGGGTTGTGTGTGTGTCCCTCTTCTGAAGTTTGTATTATTTCTGCTAACAACACTGAATTTGCTTCAGGCTTGTTTTTCTCTCCTTTGTAGGGGGCATCTTCTCAATGCTGCAGTGTCCTGGGGCCCTGGCCATATGAGAGAACTGGCTCTAGCTAAACAGCAGCCAGGGTTCAAATCTTTCCTCCTCCCTACCCCCATCCCACCCTTCACCTCCCCCACAGGGGCTATTAAAATGCTAATACTCTTTGAGTACCAGGCTGTCACTTGTAGGGAGGCCCAGCACTCTCTCCTCCTCTTCCCGGAGCTCCTATTGCTTACTTTCCTCACTTGTGCAGCTGAAAGCAGACTGAGTCCTGAGGGAAGGTGCCCTTTCCTCCTTGGCATTTGTTCTTTCTTAGTGCCCTCCTCTCTTGGCCAGGCTGGTGAACACAGAAGGAAGTAGAGGGCCACAAGGGTCACACATCTTTAAGTGTTCTTTATAGTACCTGTCACCATAGTATTGAAGTACTTAAATACATGGTTTAACCGTCGGGTCCCCAACGCGGTGCCTGCGGGCACCATGGTGCCCACCGGGGCACTTCACAGTAAGTGCTCCCGCTTACTGGCCAACAGACAAGCAGCGTCATCCAGAGGCGTTGCCGCCAAAATGCTGCCGAAATGGCGGCATTTTGGGGGCGACGCCTCTGGATGACGCCGCTTATCGGTGGCATTTCGGCAGCGACGCCTATTGACGTTACCGCTTGTTGGCAGAATTTCGGCAGATGCTCGTCCGCCGCCACGGTCCTCCGTGGCTTGTCGTCTGGCACCCGCCAGACGAAAAAGGTTGGGGACCATTGGTAACCTATCTCTATCCATTTTGATGGACCCGTCACCATAGTATCTGGGTGCAGCACCCACATTAATGCATTTAGCCTCACAACACCTCTGTGAGCTGGGGAAAGGTTATTAGCTCAATTTTACAGATAGGGCAACTGTGGTAAAGAGAGATTGAATGACCTGCAGAAAGTCCAGTAGGAAGCCTGTGATAGAGATAGGAATTTGACTTGGACCTCCTGAGGCTCAGTCCAATGCTTGCTTTAACCACGGGACCACCCTTCCTTCTTACACTTCACCCTGACCCCAACATATACCTCTTCAATTCTCACAAAATGGCAAATGACATTTAATGTGGATAAATGTAAAGTAATGCACGTTGGAAAAAATAACCCCAACTATACATACAGTATGATGAGGGCTAATTTAGCTACAACTAATCAGGAAAGAGATCTTGGAGTCATTGTGGATAGTTCTCTGAAGACATCCACGCAGTGTGCAGAGGCAGTCAAAAAACAAACAGGATGTTAGGAATCATTAAAAAAGGGATAAAGAATAAGACGGAGAATATCTTATTGCCCTTATATAAATCCATGGTATGCCCACATCTTGAATACTGCATACGGATGTGGTCTCCTCATCTCAAAAAAGATATACTGTCATTAGAAAAGGTTCAGAGAAGGGCAACTAAAATGATTAGGGATTTGGAACAGGTCCCATATGAGGAAAGATTAAAGAGGCTAGGACTTTTCAGCTTGGAAAAGAGGAGACTAAGGGAGGATATGATAGTGGTATATAAAATCATGAGTGGTGTGGAGAAAGTGAATAAGAAAAAGTTATTTACTTGTTCCCATAACATAAGAACTAGGGCCCACCAAATGAAATTAATGGGCACCAGGTTTAAAACAAATAAAAGGAAGTTCTTCACACAGCACACAGTCAACCTGTGGAACTCCTTGCCTGAGGAGGTTGTGAAGGCTAGGACTATAACCATTTAAAAGAGAACTAGATAAATTCATGGAGGTTAAATCCATTAATGGCTATTAGCCAGGATGGGTAAGGAATGGTGGCCCTAGCCTCTGTTTGTCAGAGGGTGGAGATGGATGGCAGGAGAGAGATCCTGTTAGGTTCACTCCCTCTGGGGCACCTGGCATTGGCCACAGTTGGTAGACAGGATACTGGGCTGGATGGACCTTTGGTCTGACCCAGTATGGCCATTCTTACATTCTTATGACCAGTCCCTTAAAGACCCACAGTCTGGTTGCAAATGGTCATAGGCAATATCGTGTCGATCCCAGGATAAGAGAGAGACCAGGTAGATGAGGTAATATCTTTTATTGGGTCAACTTCTGCTAGTGAGAGAGAGAAGCTTTCGAGAGAGCTCTTCTTCAGATGTGGCTTGAAAGCTTGTCTCTCTCACCAACAGAAGTTGGTCCAATAAAAGATATTACCTCACCCACCTTGTCTGTCTATAGGCAATATCCAGAGCTGTGGCCCAGTCAGAGGCTCTGCTGGGCATATGAACCTTTCTCAGATATCTGTAACCATGTGCCAATTTCACACTATCTGAGGTTCATGGAGCCAGATGCAGGGGGCAAAAGATCAGCCAGTGTAATGGTAGATGATGGGGATGTTGCAGAGGGAGAAGGGCTTGTGTGTGTGAAGGCAGCTCTGCCCTGGGAGAGGATGGCGGATAGTGAAGGTGGGCAGAAGGGGGGAGACTCATCCAGGGTTTGTATTCAGCTTGCCAGCTTCAGCCATGCTGTGGTTAGATAGGAGCACCTTCTCTGACTTTATTCTCCTTGTACTGCCAGTCAGTTACAGGAAAGATGTTTCTAAATGAATTATATTAAATGGGTTCAGGTGTGTATTTCAGAAGCAAACAAAGTAAGCAGCAAATCTGGTCTTCTGGGAATTACAGTTCATTCAGTCAGGGGCTACAGCGATCTCATGAAATCTCCATAAAGAGTTGTAAGGCTGCTCTTCTGCTCACATTTCTGTGAGGCTAAAGGCAAGAGGGCATTTTCGTTCTCCTGCCCTTTCCTGTCTGACAGTCCTGCTGCAGGACAGGAAGCAGCAGTAAGAAGATCCCAGGTGCTACCAAGTGGATGATGCCCTCTGTGGGCGCGCAACTTTTGAGAGAGGAGCTGTGCCAGGGGCAGTGGGCTCAGCTAGGAGCTGAGTGTGAACGTGGGGTGGGGGCAGCAGTCCTGGCCTGCTTGCACCGGGCACCCCCTTCCCCCTGCAGCTCTTCCCGGCAGGGGTCACCTGGCTTAACACTCCTGTTGCATCTGTGCTGCTGATCCCTTAGGCTCCCCCTCGCCCCTCCTAACCCTGCTCCCTTCCTCATTGGCTGCCCAGCTCCGCCTGGCTCCCCCATTGGCTACCGGCCCCTCCGGCCGCGTGCGCGTGCCGGCTCCGCGGCCTCCCATTGGCCGGGGGGACCCTCCCAGGAAGTTTAAAAGCGGAGGGGGAGGGGGAGGAAAAGTTTCTGGGCGGCAGGGAGCGAGCGGAGGGAAGGAGCCGATGGCGGGGCTGGCGCCGCGGGAGCGCTGAGGCCGGGCCCCTGCGCGGGCCGGGCTCCCCCCTCCCGCCCCCGGCATCATGACAGTGAGTCTCTGCTCCGGCCCGGGCGCGGGGCGCGTTCGCCGGGGGCTGAACCGGCCGGGGCCGAGTGGGTTTTACTGGGGACCGTGGAGCCGCCCTGGGGCCTCTCTCCTGGCGCGGGGGGGCTGCTCGGTGCATGTGCGAGCCGGTGCCGTGCCGCTGCGGGCCGCCGTCTGCCGCGCTGGGCGTGCGGCTCGCCCGGTCGGGAGCCGAGCGCTCCCCCTGCTCCGGGGAGCCCGATCCTGGGGTAGGCGGGACCCACCCCCTGGCTGTGCCTACGCCTTGGGAAGGCGCCCGTTTCCGCAGTCACTGGGCGGCTGGCCCCTGGCATGGACCCCCCTCCTCCGGCGGGTCTCCCCACCGCCCCTTGCACTGCACAGGGCTTGTGGTTTGTTGCCTTTTATTATTTACAGGAAGTTCAGTCAAGCAGCAGCTGTTTGCTGGGGCCCCGCGGCGGGCTGGGCTCTTGGGGTGGCACGAGTGCAGCTGTGAGGGGCAGGTCAGCTGTGGGGTGGGGGGTAGAGGGGGCTGTAGGCATGATGCCAGCAGGCGATGGCCTGTCAGTGGTGGGGCAGAGCTCTGAGACTGGTAACAGAGGAGAGGCTGCTCCCAGGCGAGTGTCTGAGGGCTTTGGCTGTGCACACATGGGGCAGGGAGGGGAGAAGGAGTGAGTGAGTGAACAGGGCAGTGAGTTTTTGGTTTTTTTGTTTGTTTTCCCCTCCACCCCAGCTTGAGAAGGGAGAGACAGCCTGGTCGCAGAGAGCGGGGAGTAGAGATTGACAGCCTGGTGAGGGCCCCATGGCGTGCGAGGGGGTGGGCTGGTGTCCAGGCTGGATGGAGTCCTGCTGGAACTGGAAGGGGAGGCACCGAGGGAGGCCGGGATGTGATGACCCTGAGCGCCTTTATGAGCTGTCAGCCTACGCTTCCTTACAACATCCTGCAGCTTTTCCTGCCCTTCCTGGTGACACCCCGTCCTTTTCCTCCTCCCCCACATGGGGTCAGGCAGAGAGGGGCTCATGGAATGGGAACTTTGCCCAGCCTGGGTATAGGAGTAGAGCTCCCTGGTGAGATGCCGTGTTGTAGCTTCCCCCCACCCCAAGTAATAGAGTGAATCTTCCCCCATCACTAACCCCTCCCTCCTTCTCCTCACTTGTCTGTTTTCTCCCTGATTTGGGGAGAGCAGATCCGTCTTGGGAAACAGCCAAGCAGTGCCCGTGACTGTGGTGGAATGGCTGTTATCTGTAGCAGAGCTGTGTTCCTGCCGATTAGATACCCAAGACTTAACAAATGCACTGCCTAAAGCTCCATTTTCCCACCCCCGTTCTGTCCAGATTTGCTGATCCAAACACCCCCTGCTAATTCAACCGAGGCAGCTCTCCCCACCCACTTCATCTCAGTCCTCAGCTGCATCACCTCTGCCTGTTGATCCCCACCTCGGATATTTCAGTCCTCATCAGGGAGGGTAGATGTGTGAAACACACAAACAGAAACTAGGTTGCCAAACTTGCATCACTAATGACCTTGTTCAGGATTTGAACTTGGCCTTTATTTAGAAGCGAGAGGCCCTTGCTCTGAACCCTGCTGTGCTGCTGCCTCCAGCACACACTGTAAAAGAGGATGTGGTTTAGGGGAGAGGCAGTGGTTGGCTCTATCTGCTGAGGGTGGTACAGGAAGGGGACCAGCATTCCTAGGCCCTGGAGGGAAGGTTGCTGCACACAGCAGAATAATGGAGGTGACAGGCTGGGCTGTGCATCCTTGTGCCTGGAGGCAGTTCTCACAGGGCTAGGCAAAGCACAACATCCACTTGTTTTCATAGTATGAATGGAATTGGGAGCTGTGTAGGCCCTTGATCCAACAGAGGGAGTAACTCTGCTTCCACCAAACAGATCATGGGGCAACTTTCCTTCCCTTCTGTCCTGAGTCCTCTGTCACACGACTACTCTTATATATTAACAAGATGAGGGGGGAGGGTGTCTCCCTGGAGCTGAAATGTTTCAAAAATCACTGTGCATGGTAGAGAAAATGGAGCTGGTTCTGGCCAGTGGCCCTGGGGAATGTCTGGGAAAATGCAGGAGGTGGTACTGGTCCCCAGAAGTTAGAACTGGAAAAGACCCCTCAGATCACCCAGTCCCTCTCCCTGCAGCCAGGGTAGGATTGTCCCCTCGGGGACACTTCCATAGGGTTCTGGCCAGTCTGGTTTTAAAAGTTTAAGGGATGGGGCCTCCTCTACCCCCGCCCTTGATAGACTACTCCATAGCCTAATAGACCTAACTGTGGAAGTGTCTTCTGAATGTTCCCTTTCTTTGCTTAATTCCTTACTTCTAGCTATACCCCCTGGTACCACCCTAATTCCTTTCCTTCTTTGGTGTTTACATTCTTCAGATATTTGCAGACTGTTATCATGTCCCCCGCAGTCATCACTTAGCGAGACTAAGCATATTCTGCGTTTATTGTAAACCAGTCACTCCAGCCCCTTGAGCACTTCTTCTCCAGAGCCCTTCCAACTTGTCAATCTCTTTCTAGAGATGTGGTGTACAGAAGTGAATGAAATGCTCTGGGTGGAGCCACACCAAAGCTAAGTAGTCCTTGCCCAAGGCCTCTGGACATGCAGCCTAAAACGGCTGGTTTTTCTGTTTTGCTGCCATATCCGACTGCAAACTTGTCTCTAGTTTGCTATCTGCTGTCACCCCAAGGCCCCTCAACATCCCTGCTTTCCAGCTTCTCCCTCTTGCTGAATCTGTGTTTCAGAATATTTTTCCCCAGACACACTATCCCATGCTGTTCCAAATGGAATCTTCTTTTTAGCCTTCTGCCCATTGACTAGATTCCATGCTGTGCTTCCTGGGACGGAAGGTGCAGCTTGTGGGGGAGAGGGGGCAAAGGTGGCTTTAAGACATCTCTTGTAGCTTATGCTGGGGCTGGTACTTCAACAGCCCCAGGGCTGTCCTAAAACTTATGGCAGTCTCCCCACAGCTGCCTATAGGCTGCTCTGCAACCTCAAATAGCTATAAAGAAAGTGCCACAGTCAAGAAGACCCCTCCTAACCCTGGTGCACCCCCACACATGTGGCTGTAAGGGAAGCAATACAAAGCCACATATGCTGCCCTTAGGTTGTTCATGTGTTGGGGTAATTCTTCCTGAAGCCTCCTTTATGGTCCCTATACCGGACATGGGGGCTGGAGTAGGGTGTCAGAATCTGGTCCAATGGTGCTAAGATGTTGTTGAAGTCCTCTGGCATTGCTGTGTCCCTTCTGGGGTTTGCAGCTCCTCCCAATGAAATATCCTCTGCTAATGTCAGTTCACTTGATGATTAATGCTCTGGTAGTGTAAATCACAAAGAAGATGAAACTTCGCACTGATTCTTGTGGCAACCTCACTAGACACCTGACCTCTTGCTCAGTATACTGCTGTTTTATCCTCCCCCCCACTTTTTTTTTTTTTTTTAGGATCATACTTGGGTTTTAATCCGCCTGACCATGGTATTTATCCAAGGCCATTGGAAGTGGTTCATTGGTTAAGATTTTGTAAAGAGTCTGAATCAAATGCATTACTAAAATCCAAGTTTGACACGTACTGTGTCCCTGTGTTCATTTAGATTTTTTTTTTTTTACGCATTACAAAAAATTAGGCTTGACTGGCCAGTTGTTATAAGTCCCTGCTGCTTATTGGGATATCTATTACTCACCATGAAGTTCTGGGAAGCTGCAGTGTGGACATCTGGTGAAGTAGAGAATGATGCCATACTGCATCTGGGGACAAGGGGTGGGATTGGATAGCAACTGTGGGGCTGGCTTTGCTCAGTGACCTTAGGGTACCTTAGTTTAGTATGTGGGAGTGTATTGTTTGCGATGCACATGTGTTTGGCAGCATGTTGGTTTTCTGTTCCATTTCCCTCCCTGCCCCGCCCCCAGTTCACAGCTAGCTGTGGGGGCGCTGGATTGGAAAGGGGAGCAGCTGCTGCATAGATGCAACCACATAATGTGAAGAGTGTTGGGGGAGGCATGTGAGGGAAGCCTGGCGTGTCTGTGGGGTGGACGACATCAACAGGATAATAAAAGCTTGGGGGACGGATGCGTGTCTCCCTCCTTGTACCCCACCCTCAGAGGCCGCTTTAGGTGAAGGCAAGCCAGCAGCTGCCTAGCA
Source organism: Mauremys mutica (assembly GCF_020497125.1). Lineage (NCBI taxonomy): Eukaryota > Metazoa > Chordata > Testudines > Geoemydidae > Mauremys > Mauremys mutica. The sequence goes on along the minus strand of NC_059072.1, from coordinate 95,105,083 downwards.
CGGCAGATTCTTGGCAACCTAGGGTATGACCTCTCCCACAATAACCTGCCCTGGTGCCGGCTAACTGTCCAGGTGGCCCCCTCTGCACGTTAAGTTTCTTAGTGCCCTTTGATCTAGTGCCATTTCAGGGCCCTAGATCAAAGGGAATTACTGAACTGTGCTCCCTGTGTGCATTCACTCTCACCGAGACCTCAGCATGAGCTATGTGGCTGGAGGGCCTGTCTAGGTGGGGGCAGCTGCTGCCTGGCGGGAGCCTGCCACCTGGTCGGGCCCCTGGTGGGCTCTCTCTGGAAGAGCCTCAGGATGAGGGACTCTCTGGGTGGGTGGCAACCAGGTAAGTGGCATGCCCTCCCATCTGCCCCATGCCCTAGTCTTCCTGCTCCTCTCTGCCTCCCGAGTCCTATGCCCACTCCTCTCCATCGCCCCTCACTTCCCCCTGTGTCTTTGCCCATCTGGCAACCGGGGTCTTGCCCCCACTCTATCTCCCACTTCATTTGCCCCCAACCAGAGATGGGGGGGAGGGGGAAGGAGGGCAAAAGGACCATTGTCTACCCACTCCTACCCCATCTCTCCCAAAAACCTGGCTGGGGGAGAGCATGCCATGGCCCGACTGACCGGCTCCAAGGTCCCGCTCTATGGCATTCTGGCAGCTGAACCCTCAACCTGCTGGCTGCTGCCCTCTGGCTCACCCGCAGGGAGAGTGAGGTCAGGACTGAGGAGAGGCAGGGCCTTTGAGAGGGTTGGGGGAGCAACACACACACACTCACTCTCTTGCACTCCTGGTACCTGTACCCTTGACCCCCAGGGTCTGCCTCCTTCCCCAGGCATCCTGCTCCACTGTACTGTGCCGCCTCCACCCCTCAACCTGCCTGGAGTCCTTTTCCCCCATTCTATTGGCTCCCTCTTCAAGCATCCTGCCCCTGTGTCGTGTCTTCCCACCCCACCTGTCCCATGAACTTCTCCCTGCCCCCTGTTTTCCTAGCCCCCCCATCCCATTTGTCCACCATTGTGTCCTGGTCTCCCCCTGGTCCTAGCTTCCATCTCCCCCCCCCGGTCCTGACTCCATTGTTCCACCCATCTGTGTGGGGCCCCCTCTCCAGCCTCACGTCAGGGACCCCTTTCTGGCCTGCTGCAGCTCCCCGTGTACCCTTGGGTGCCCTTCATCTCACATCAAGGGGTTTGCTCAGGATGGGGGGTCTAGAGTCCATCGGGGGGGGGGGTATGTAGATGCAGTCCTATGCTGAGTCCCAGCAAATGGCGCTCTTGGGGATAGATTCCTAATGCGGTCCTAGGCAGGGCTGCTGGCTCCTTGGGGTGGAGGATCCCGGAGGAGTTCTTCCCAGGAAGCCTGTTTATGGAGGAACAAGCTGCTGTAATAGGTAATAAAGGTAATCATTGGAGATATACCAATCTCCTAGAACTGGAAGGGACCTCGAAAGGTCATCGAGTCCAGCCCCCTGCCTTCACTAGCAGGACCAATTTTTTGCCCCAGATCCCTAAGTGTCCTCCTCAAGGATTGAACTCACAACCCTGGGTTTAGCAGGCCAATGCTCAAACCACTGAGCCATCCCTCCCCCCGGTATTTGTCACTCTGTCACAGTGAAAGGGGAACTGACCTGAGGGGGATGTCGGAGTCACTCCTGTCTGCATGGGGCTTCCCCTTTGAAATGTGGGTGCTGTTGAAAAGGAGTCACTTAGGTCCTATGCACCTTTATACCAGATGATGATGACGGGGAGGTCACATACCTGCCCGCCCGAGCCAGAGCTGTCTGTAGCCGGGTTTAGCATCATAGTTTGATCCAGTCCATATGATTTTCCCTTGTATCCTTATTTTCAAATGTTTCCTCTATGAGTGGGGGGAGGGTGGGGAGCGTCACCCCACAGAGCCCCAAGTATAAGGGCTCTGCCCCTTACCTGCTGGGGGCTTCACCCACATTGTACAAACTGGCGCCCATGTTAAGGAGTTGTTAATGTGCGCAGGGTGCACGCTGGTGGTGGGAGGGGAGGGGGCAGCATACTGACCTACTCCCTATGCTGGCATGTTGTCTTGAGCAGCCTCTGCCCACCTCCAGCACCAAGGCTGCATGGTGAAGAGTGGAAGCCTGGGTCACCTGGCTCCAGTTTCCATGTGTCTCAGCTTCCGTGTGGCATATTCTGTCCCTGCAATTGGACACTCCCAGCCCAGGGAGACAGCGATAGGATAGGCCTGCAGCTGTAATAACAGGTGGCCCGCCCCCCCCCGCCCCGCCTGCTACCAATAGGCTGGTTGGGTTTGGGGCAGGCCGACACTCTGCTGCTGTCTGCCGTAACCTTGGGTGTAACCCAAGAGCTCAGCCCTGCGCGATGGAACAGGAGAAAGCTTCACCCAGTTGGGCCCTGAGCGTTCTGGGCTTATGCTGCCAGCTGGCACCAGGTGGATGTTTCCTGGATTAATCGGAAGCTCTTGGAGTGCTAAGTACCCAGGCTGTGGTGGAGCTGCTCCCCCCACCAGCCCCTTCCTGGGTGGAGCATGTGGCAGTTAGGGACACTCAGCAGCCTACCCCAGGCTAGCAGACCTGGCACAGATGACTCTCAGGTACAGCTCTAATATTTCTTCCTCTCCCTCTTGCCACTGCTGGCTGACCAAGTGTAGTTGCTGGGACTTGAATGGGGCAGGGGGAGTGTGTGTGTGGTGGGGGGAGGTGGTAAGAGATACTGGCCTTGAGAACACAGCCACTGAGCCGAATTCATCCCTGATGTCGCTCCCCTGAAGTCCCGGGTGTTCAAGGAGGGATGGGTTTGGCCCACCTGGCTTGGTAAAGCAAGGAAGAGTAGTTGCCCTGCATCAGCCGTTCCCAGTTCCAGCCCTGAAATGGGAGGAAGAACTGGTTGCGCTGCAGTAGCAGGGTGAGGTTTGGAGGGGGAGGCGGCACCTCCCCCATGGCTGTTGGTGATCTGGAATAGTATCCACACATGGCTGCGTGCGGTGGGGAGGCTGGGGGAGCAGTCGGGGGGTGATCTGTGGCACAGAAACAAACTCCTGCATTTAAGAAAGAGAAGTTTGTTCCTGGATTCTAATACTGGCTCTGACTTGCCCTGTGGCAAGTCGTTTAACATTGTGTGTTTTCCCCGTCTGCTCTGAAAGGATATTTACCTCATGCACAGCCAGGATGAGGGTTGATAATGTCGAGCTGTTCCTGCCTTTATTAAGTGATCGGTGTTGGTGTCAAAGCATGGCCCCGGGCTCTGGGGGAGCGCTGGATTTGGAATGGGTTTCTCTAGTTTTGTGACCAAAATCCTTTCCAAACTGAGGGGCCGTGCAAGCTTTTTTATTACCCCGCCCCCCCTCCAAAAAAAAACAACAAACAACCTCTGAATAAATGTCCACAGGGCAACTGGTGGAAACTTCCCTGGTGCATACCTCCCTTTACTTCTTCAACCCCTCCTTCCCAGGCTTCCTCTTGCAGGAATACCTGCCTATCACTGTGCGAGGACCCGTCCCTTCTGCTACTTGGTCCTAAATCCATGTGGGTTTGGAGGGCGGGATGCTGGACTGTCCTTGCTTGCTCACATTGTACCATGGGGCTCCATTTCCAGTCACCGCTAGACCTGGAGTTGTGGAATCTGTGTCATTCCTGACCACCAAACTCTGCCGAGTCTCAGTCCCAGCCCAGTTGTTAACCCCCTGCTCTGTCCATCTCTCTCCAGCCGGATCTCCTCAATTTCAAGAAGGGATGGATGTCCATACTGGATGAGCTGGGAGAGGTAAGATGGATGGTGGGTGCGTGACACCCAGAGGTCTCGCTCCTCCCCAGTCCCTGTCAAAGACCCCTGTGTACGCAGAGACTTGCCTTCTCCATTGTGACTGTGTCCCTTGCTGGGGAAGGTGGAGGTGAGCTGCTGATTTAGAGACTCCCCATTGTGGCTGAACTCTGCCAAGGAGGTTCCCTGGCTCAGGTGCCTAATTTGCTGTGTGCAGTCTAATCGCCCTCACACAGTTCATCAGACTCCTCTCACTGCCCCTCTCCCAGCTGATTGACAGAAAGGGGGAGGGGGGAGGTATCTTTGGAGGAGGAAGGGGACAGTTGGACTTGGAAGCTGCTCTCTGGACAAGAGGGGTGAAAGGTCAGTAAGCAGAATACCCTCCCCTGTTCCAACACGTTTCCTCGGTAATCTAGTCTGTTCATTGCTCCCGTTCCCTTCCCTTCCCCTCCCCTTCACTGTTCTGTCCGCAGTGGAAGAAACACTGGTTTGTGCTGACGGACTCGAGCCTGAGATATTACAGGGACTCCAACGCTGAGGAGGTAAGCATGGGGAGTGCACTTTGACCTGTTGTTCTTTCCTTGGGGTGGTGTGGTGGTGGGCTCCTGGAGCTGCCTTGTGCCCTTCCTGGAGGGGAGTGTGCTTTGCTCCTGGTGGAAGGGGACTGCAAAGGTGGCAGGGCTTATTATATAGCTTAGCTGCAACCACTCCAGTGTCTGGGTCTGAAAAGGCATCAAGAAAATTAATGACTAGAATGTAGGACCTCAGCTCCAGCAAGGATGGGACAGATACTCTGAGTGGGCACAGACTGAATGTGAAGTGCAGAGAAATTAATGCTTCCAACTGGGATCCAGGCGGCATTGGGGAGATGGCATGAGGTTTGCTCAGGGACTCTCACAGATGGTCTGGGGCTTGTTTCAGGCTGATGAGCTGGATGGTGAGATTGACCTGCGCTCCTGCACAGAAGTGACGGAATATGCCGTGCAACGCAACTATGGCTTCCAGATACACGTGAGTACCTGGAGCCATGCAAACTTGTGCTGAGCTCCTGCTGGAGCTTGCAAGCTAAGCGGAGTCAGGGCTGGTCAATTCTTGTATGGGAAACCTCAAAGGATACCTGGGTCCACAGGAAGCTGCTAATGCTCACCCCTCTCTAACGAACGCAGTCCTCCAAGAGGATGCAAGGAGCTGCTGTGCTGCTACTGAGTGTGCCATTTTCAGATGAGGTGGCCAGCCAGGACCCTGAGTGCTTGTGGGCCATGATTCCATGGCAATTCTGGCAAGAGCAGGAGTGTTAATCCAAGAGACCTAGGCTAATTCCAATTTGGATGACTAGATTTTTGCCTCCTTCAGCTATCCCACTGAAACTGTATGGAGATGGAATTCTTATTCATTCCCTTTCTGTCCTGAAGAACTGCTGGGTATTGTTGCTGTGTGCTGTTAACAGTACACTTGCTACCAATAGTATCAACTTGCCTCTATTGTGATCGATGTCACAGCATACCAGCTGCTTATCTCACTGATCGTAATCCTCTGTTACCTTATATTCTCCCCCATCCCCGTATCTGTTTGATCCACCTGTTGTATCTCATAATGTACTTAGTCCCCGTCCTGAAGATCTTACAATCTATCTTGTTCTCTGTACAGCACCTGGCACAATGGGGCCAGGGCCTCTAGGAGCTGCTGCAATACCAATCACTCATTTCTGTGCAGAGGAATTGAGCTGTGTGTGTAGCTTGGTTCTGAAGTGATATAGGATGCTTGAGATTAGAAGGCACTACATCAGTGCAGGAGGGGGATATATTGCAGGGTGGGGGTGGATGGAGCCATGCTGGGAGTTCCAGCTGACCTTCCCTGGTGATGAAATGACTACAAGGGAACTTAGTCTAGCAGCTGACTCAGCCCAGTGTTCTGTAGGGATGGCCGGGAGCAGATGGTATGGTATCTCGTGGGCGAGGAGGGGGAGGGAGTCTAGGCATAGGCTCACTGTGCTGACAGGCAAACCCCAAAGGTTATTTCACATTGCTTGTGAAATCTGTCTTAGAAAAGAGAGAGCAAACTCCAATAGTGGGAACAAACAAAACAAAAGGCAGTATTTCTTCACACAACACACAGTCAACCTGTGGAACTCCTTGCCAGAGGATGTTGTGAAGGCCAAGACTAGAACAGGGTTCAAAAAAGAACTAGATAAGTTCATGGAGGTTAGGTCCATCAATGGCTATTAGCCAGGATAGGCAGATTATGTCACTAGCCTCTGTTTGCCAGAAGCTGGGAATGGGCGATGGGATGGATCACTCAATGATTACCTGTTCTGTTCATTCCCTCTGGGGCACCGGGCATTGGCCACTGTTCGAAGACAGGATACTGGGCTAGATGGACCTTTGATCTGACCCAGTATGGCTGTTCTTACGTTGTACTCCACCCAGGGGACCTACCTCCCCAGCGCTCCGGGAGCGCAGATGGACACACGCAACCTTAACAGAGACACAGGAGCCGGGGGTTCTTTTGTAAGGGAGGAGGATGTCTTGGAAGCTGACCTGTTAATTGGCACCTGTCTAGCAGTGCCCAAGTGATGAATTAACCTCCACTTATGCTTTTTGAAGGCCTGTCTTCTGTTGGTGTGACAGGAGAGCAGAGAGGGACTGTTAAGACCCTGCTGGTGGCTGTCCTCTGACTCTACTCTGTCAAAGGCGGGCTTCTCCCAGCTCTGCTTACCGGCACACCCTGCAGTCTGGAGAGCGAGTGGGTGTTGCCTCCATCCCAGGCTGTAGCCTGCTATCCTGTGCTGTGGCAGCGGCGAGGGTGTCACTGCACATTGTGGGCTGAGCTCCCTTTGGCATCTCCCTTTCAGACGAAGGATGCCACCTTCACCCTGTCAGCAATGACCTCGGGGATCCGGCGGAACTGGATCGAGGCGCTGAGGAAGAACGTCCGCCCGGCAAGCGCACCAGATGTCACAAAGTACGTATGGGAGTGTGTGTTGTCCCCCACACACCCCACCCATGGCTCGGACCACTTTCTGTGTCAGCACCTTGGCCACAAGCAGGCAATCCTTTCTGGGACAGGAGAAGTCTCCTTGTCCTCCCCTCCCACCTTGGCGTGGGAGAAGATGCTTTGCCAGTCATGCTTCCTTGCAGCAGTGATACTCGTGAGGGTATCACGGGGGTATCCAGTCTTACTGTGTCAGCGGGTGAGTGTGGGAGGAAGCTCTCTGGGGATTTGTACTCGGGGTCCTGCTGGGTGACCCAAGGGCAGAGAACGTCTTCCGGGTTCCTTTGAAGAGTCTAGGGGTGATGGCTGACTGCTTTGCAGTGCCCCAATCATCTCACCACAAGTCCCCGGACCAAGTACATGTCAGCACAAGAGTCTGAAAGAAACAGGCAACACCAAGACTGGATTTGCCTTTCACTCTGCATGCAAAAGGGGAGCAGGGAAGAGTCCCACTAGAGCGCACAGCTGGTGGGCTCTGTTCTAAAGACGAGAGCTCAAGCTCCGATCAAAACGTGTGTCCCTGGAGCTGGGCCTGGTTCTCCCCACCCTACAGGAAGTCTGTTCCCATTGCAAAGCCACTGGGAAGCTTAGCGTGACAGGCTAGCTGTGCTCTGGAGGTTCCTAGGACTGGAATTGCAAGGGGTGTGGCTGCAGGCTAGGCTTGCAGTGCATTGACAGGAGTATGCGTGGGCTGTTTGCACAATGCCTGCCTGACTCCCAGCAGCCCTCGCTCTCTCTCTCTCTCTCTCTCTCTCTCATGCCTTCATGCTCTGATTTTCAGGCTATCTGACTGCAATAAGGAAAACTCCTTCCGCAGCTGCGTCCCCCAGAAAGGCTCCCTCAGGTCAGAGGAGCAGTGGCCAGGCTTGGGGTCGGAGGTTATCTCCAAGGGCAGTAACCGGAAGGTGGATGGGCCGCGCCACACCTTTGACTACGTGGAGCTGGCCCCCTTGCAGCAGGGCCCTTTGAATCAGGGGGCCCCGCAGCGGACGAGAGGCAGTTGGAGGGGGATCTCTGACCGAGTCACCAAGCACGAGGACCTGGAACGGGACCTAGCCCTCCGCTCTGAGGAGAGGCGGAAGTGGTTTGAGGCTCCTGATACTGGGGTCCTGCAGGGCGACAGCCCAGCAGGGGCCCTCTGCTGGAAGGCGTGTGAGCAGGAGCTGCTGGGGCCTGCCCTGTCGGAGGACCAGCGCAGCCGGCTGAGTGAAGAGATTGAGAAGAAATGGCTGGAGCTGGAACGGATGCCCCTGAAGGAGTCTAAGCGCCTTCCTCTGACTGCGCTGCTGAACCAGAGCAAGGGGGGCTTTGGAGACTCAAGGGAGGCGCTGGAGAAAGAGGTAGGAGCTATCTGTCTTTGGGGCCCCATTTCCTCCTTCCCAGGTTGGGAGAGGGACTCCCCTTATTCCCAAGCCCCTTTGGGCCAGGGGCTCAGTAGGAGGCTAAGCCAAAGTGCTGGGGACACAGGAAGCCCTTGTTACACCGTCTACTCCCACTGCCGGCCTTCCATGGGCAGGGAAAGCAGCACCATTTGCCACCTCTGGGTCAGGAGAACTCTAGTTTGCGTAGCAGGTTCATAGACCCGTGCTTTGAGAAGCAGCTTGTCCGTATATCAGAGACCCCAGGCCAAATTCAGCCTTAATATAAACCGGTGAAATGCCATTGACTTAACTGGAGTTGAGCCTGTTTACACTGGGGACACTCAAACCTCTTGTCCTGCCCTTCATAACTGGGATTTAACCTGACTTAGCCCTGGCAGCAGTGAGCGTGTCACTAGTTCCGTGGGGATGGCCATGAACCCCTTACGCCAGCCACTGCCAGGCTTTCTGCCTTCAGAGGAGAGCATGGCTCACACCTAGTGTGTCTTGAGGTTGGGAGGGGTCTCTTTCTCACCTCTTTCCATTGCTCATGTGCTGGGGCCTCTTTCACTGGGTCTGTCCCATTGGGTGACCACCCCTTTCCCTGTGGCACCCAGTGTCTCCTTTGCTCGTCCCTCGCCCCCAAGCCCCTGGCTGAGCCTCGTCTGGCTGAGATGCAGCTTGCTCATTCCAAATGGGAGCTGTTCCTCACGGGTGAGTCGATGTCGTTCTGCTTTCCTGGCGCAGGTCCAGTCCCTGAGGGCACAGCTGGAGTCCTGGCGTGTCCGTGGCGAGAACCTTCGTGACACAGGAAAATCCTATGGAGATGGCCACATGCCCCAGGGATTCATCTCCCAGGTGAGGGTCAGTTGGCAGTAGGCCAGAAACCCCACTTTGCCTTTGAGTCCACTCCAATCCCGACAAGGCTCCGGGGGGGGGGGGGGGGGGTGGGAGATGCACACTCTGGCAGCGCAGCCAGGGTAGGTGTGAATTTCATTGATTAGCATTGCCATGGCAATCCAAAGTGAGCCCAGCTGCAATCAGTGTTAACTATATAGTGGCTGATGGGCACTGACAATCCTTAAAGCGGCAGCTGCCCAAGTATGCATGCAGATGATGGGGTGGGATCTGATGGAGCTGTCCCTTACCACTGAAGCAGGGTTCTGTTGCTTGGAGGGTTGGGACTCGCCCACCAGAACACCCGTTAACGCTGGGGAGATGGGCTTGGCTCAGCCATCCACCTGCCTCCTCAGGCCTGAGCCCCTTCGCTGGGAGAGAAGGGACGTTAATGTGTAGTTGGGTTTCCATAGGTGGAAACAAGCTGATGATGGGTCTCAGGCACATTACAGATAAGTTCATGGAGGACAGGTCCATCAATGGCCATTAGCCGGGATGGGTAGGGATGGTGTCCCTAGCCTCTGTTTGTCAGAAGCTGGGAATGGGCAGCAGGGGATGGATCACTTGATAACCTGTTCTGTTCATTTCCTTTGGGGCACCTGGCATTGGCCACTGTCAGAAGACAGGATACTGGGCTAGGTGGACCTTTGGTCTGACCCAGGATGGCTGTTCTTGTGTGTAGTTTGGGGCATGATTACACCATGAAAGCCATGGAGAACACAGGTTGAGGACTCTGCTCAAATCTAGCTTGGTCCCGTTTTAACTTAGGAGACTGCCCTGCATTTCACCTGGGCCAGGAGGCACCATGTTGTAGCAGGGTCCTGCTTCACGGTAGTGTAGACAGCTCTTCAGTCTCTTTAAATAGAGGGTGGTTTGGTTCAAACACATGAATGTGTCTCCATTCTGAGCTGTAACTGTCTTTGGTTTTATTTGGACATGAATCAAATGTCAGGCCGTAGCCAAGACTATAAAACCCAGTGTGCCACTCATCAACCACATGCCACTAGGAGCCCATCAGCAGGCTCTTGTAATCGAGGTCGGCCAGCTCAGGAACAGGGATTGCTTATGTAAAGCAGTCAAGTCTTATGCAACACACTTCCCGACTGGAGTTAACGGGTCCTTGGAGATAATCCTGGTGGTGCAACCAATTGAGTTGCCTCAAATCACACACAAATCATGGCACACTGAGTTGATTGCACTCCACCTTTTGATCTCTGTGGTTATGAGCAGAGCCCAATCAGTGGAAGAAAAGGCAGTAAGGGCTTAATCCTGCAAGACTCTGAACCTCTCGTTGATTTCAGTGGGCATTAAGGGGCATGGACTCTGAACCTCTCGTTGATTTCAGTGGGCATTAAGGGGCATGGAATCATAGGGCTGCAAGGGACCTCAAGAGGTGTAGTCCAGTCCCCTGCACTCATGTCTAGCCCATCCCTGACAAGCGTTTGTCGAACCTGCTCTTAAAACTCTCCAAAGACGGAGATTCCACAACCTCCCTGGGCAATTTATTCCAGTGCTTAACCACCCCGACAGTTAGGAAGTTTTTCCTAGTGTCCAACCTAAACTGCCCTTGCTGCAATTTAAGGATAGGACAAGCAGCAATGGGCTTAGAGATTAAGGAGAACAATCTTTCTTCCTCCTCCTTGTAACAACCCTTTATGTACTTGAAAACTGTTATCATGTCCCCTCTGTCTTCTCTTTTCCAGACTAAACAAACTCATTTTTTCTCAATCTTCCCTAATGGCTCATGTTTTCTAGACCTTTAATCCTTTATTCAGAGTAGCAGCTGTATTAGTCTGTATCAGCAAAAAGAACAGGAGTACTTGTGGCACCTGAGAGACTAACACGTTTATTTGAACATAAGCTTTCGTGAGCATGCAGTGGAAAATACAGTAGGAAGATGTGCATAGATATATATACACAGAGAACATGAAACAATGGATGTTACCATACACACTCTAATGAGAGTGATCAGTTAAGGTGAGCTATTATTAGCAGAAGAGAAAAAGAACTGTTTGTAGTGGTAATGAAAATGGCCCATTTCCAGCAGCATTTGTTGCTCTTCTCTGGACTCTCTCCAATTTGTCCACATCTCTCCTGAAATGTGGCGCCCAGAACTGGACACAGTAATCCAGCTGAGGCCTAATCAGTGCAGGGCAGAAGAATTACTTCACGTGTCTTGCTCAGCACACGCCTACTAATACTTCCGAGAATGTTTGTTTGCTCATTTTTGCAACAGCAGTACACTCTTGACTCATATTTTCCTTGTGATCCACTATGATCCCCAGATCCCTTTCCGCAGTACTCCTTCCTAGGCAGTCCTTTCCCATTTTGTATGTGGGGAACTGACTGTGCCTTCATAAGTGCAATACTTTGCATTTGTCCTTATTGAATTTCATCCTATTTACTTCAGACCATTTCTCCAGATCATTTTAAAATGTAATCCTATCCTCCAAAACACTTGCAACCACTCCCAGTTTAGTATCATCTGCAATCTTTATAAGGTTTACTCTCTATGCCATTATCTAATTCATCAGTGAAGATATTGAACAAGCCGGAGCCAGAACTCATGGAGTGCTGCTCTGAGTCTGACCCTAATTTTACCATGCTAATGTGATGCCAGTTACTCATGTAAAATAAAAGGGGAGATCTCATTGAAGTGACCCAGTCGCGTACCTTCTTTATTAGCAGCTGAAAAGACAAGATCTCCATGTTGCTGGATTATTGCAACTGATCCATTATATCTGCCACAGAAAAAGCCCGCACAGTGTGGGGCAACTAATACAGCAGGCTAGAAGCCACCCTGTGAGCTTGATAAATATTATGAGACCCAGTTCACATGGTAAAAAATAGCCTCTAATCAACTTCCCTCATCAGCCCTTGATGAGATATTTTGTAACTATTCAAACTGCCCTTCCCATAAAGGATGGCTTTCTGTCTCCCTCCCATTAACCTGTCAATGTTTGATAGCCAATTTCTGGGCAAATCACAGGGCACCCACGTTTTGCTCCACTGAGGATCATGTTGATAATTTGCCTGGAGTCAATGGGTTGCATTAACTCAAAGTGGGTCAAAGAGCAGCTGCCCTTGTTCTAGTACCAGCTGCAGACTACAGGTCCCAGGATGCAGCGCTCTCTTAGCGTGAGCAGCATTTCCCAAAGTGTGGCGTGTGCTCCATTGGGTTTAGGGAGTTGAGGGGCAGCAGGTGAAAGACTATGGAGGAGACTGGCCTCTTGACTATCAGCCGAGACGCTGAAGGACTCCTCTAAATGACATTCTCTCATTACGGTTTAAAAGGAAACCTTAAAAAATGACCATGCTGCACTGGTGCAGCGACTCTGCTTGAATTTCTAGAGAGCCTGGAACAGTAGCTCAGAGGCATGAACTTAATTTTAGTGAGTGCTAATGCCAGTGCCAGTGAGGATATTTTGAAGTCTGTGTTAAGTCCACCTGCACCTCAGACTGCTAATCTGCTTTGAGTATCCAGTCTCTTTGGGGAGGGCCTTTAACAGCAAATGGCTGCATTGAAGGGAGGTTGTGATTGGTTTCATTTTCCTTAAGAGGCAGCTCAGCTTTCAATAGTTAAGGGAATGTTTATCCGTGTCATAAAGCCAGGCACTTTGCTGCATTAGGCAGTGTGGTATAGTGCATAGAGCACTGGACTGAAACTCGGGAGACCTAGGCTCTGTTCTCTGCTCTGCCACTGAAGTGCTGGGTGGCCTTGGGCAAGTCACTTCCCTGTATGTGCCTCAGTTTCCACATATGAGAAATGGGGGATAATGCTTTAGTCAAGCACTTTGAGATCTAAGGATGAAAAGCTTTATTTAACATCTTTATCTTCTTAATAAGACACTTTCCTCCCTCTTGAGGGTATTCACCTCCCCTCTCTCTGATTCAGTGTCGGTGGTGGGCCTGGGTGGAGTTCATCCTTGTAGTGCACAGCAAATGCCAGGCAAGTCGTATGGTATCTTACTGCATCTTTCCGTGTCTCGGTCCCACTCCCCTTCACCTGTTTTTCTTTCTCCCCTCTTCTGCGTGACAGGAGGCATGTGAGCGCAGCTTGGCAGAGATGGAATCTCTTCACCAGCAGGTCATGACCGAGCTCCAGCGGCACCATCAGCGGGAACTGGAGCGGCTGCGGCAGGAGAAGGAGCGGCTCCTGGCTGAGGAGGCTGCAGCCACAGCTGCGGGTAGGAGCAAGAACCCAAGCACCTAGAGGTTGGGGAGATGGCTGCCTGCTGCCCCATGTCCCCTTGCTCCTCTTTCAGACTTTCCCTGGAGTCCACTTGCCACCTTCCCTGGAATCCTCCAGTGCTCCCTTCCCTGGAATATCTCTTGGGACTCTCTAAGCTAAGATGCATCCCAGAACAGTGAGCCTCCAAGGTGCTGAGCGCCCTCGGCTCCTGCTGGCCTCAATGGGTGGCAGCCTCTCTGGGCTAGGCCATGTCTATAAAGCACAAGGTCGGGCGGTGGTGCTGCAGGGAAGCCGTGTGGTCCAGGCAGTAAGACATTGCTTTGAGAGTCAGGAGACTTGGGTTCTAATCCCAGCTCTGCTAGTGACCTTGGGCAAGTCACTTCCCCTCCCAGGTTTTGGTCCTCCCCTGACCTTTATAACCTCTTTGAGGCAGGGGTTCTCTCTGTGTATGTACAGCACCTAGCACAATGGGGCCCTTATCTTGGCTGGGGCCTCTGTTACTGTAGGAGTCGTTTCTGCTTCTTGATGCAGTTGTTCCCCTTTAGGCTGTGCAGTGGGATGATTGCTGGCTGAGATCCAAATCTGAGCTAACAAGATTTCTTTGAAAAGACGAGTGGGTCAAACGCACTGTAGCTATCTGCCCTCTCCTCGTCTGTAGTGTTCTCTGCGGCCTCCTTGGCCCTGAAACTCCAAGGAGCCTGTGCTGTGTATATAGCCCCATGCTGCTAGCTATCCCTGTATGAATAGGGTCATAGGCAGCTGCCCTCCCTTTAATGGACTCAGAAGTAAGACTGGAAAAACCCCTCCCCATACCCCCTCCTTGGATAAGGGAGGTGGTGAGCAAGCATCTCTGCTAGCTGAGGCTGGCAAGATTGTGTCCGTCTCCTTTCCCCCCTGCCCCGTTGTTGGCCAAATAGATGCCTATGTGGCTGAGTGCCCCATGCACACTGGACTTCTCTCCCTGTGCCCTTCATCCCTGTCTCCTGAGTATGAGATGGGATTCCATTTTTAACGAGCAAGACCTGACCCGGAAGCCCCTTTCTTCCCCACCACTTGTGTGTATGTTGGGAACTGGCCTTACTGCCGCTAAGAAAGGAGAGTCTCTGCACTGACGCTGCAGCAGGAAGCTTCAGACTGTAGCATCGCCCATGAGCAGTGCTTGGGGCTGCCTGCTGTGGCTTGGCATGGTAGGAGTTAGCCCCGGGGAAGATGCCCAGGACAGAGTGGAGGAAGAGGGAAATTCTGAACTGTTCCTGGAGCTGGGGTTTCTGGTAGTAGATGGGGGGGAGTCCTCAGGAACTCCCCTTGTTCAGTTCCCACCGCCCTCCTCTGCCAAGCTGGAGAGCGGCCGAGTCTCTCGGGACACTTAACTCCACGTCTCCTTTTCTCCTCCTCCCTAGCAATCGAAGCGCTGAAGAAGGTGCACAAGGAGGAGCTGAATAGGGAGCTGGGCAGGACACGCAGTTTCCAGCAGAGCGGGTCAGGCTCGGAGGCCCTCCGGAGACAGCACCAGTAAGGAGTCTCTGCACAGTCCCTTCTGCCTAGTTCCCTCCATGTGGATGCTGCCCAGGCCAGGCTCCGTGCTTGCTAGGTCACTCACTTTTAGGTAGTTCTTGCCCGGTGGGGCAAGTTGGAAGGGTGCCCATTCCCTTCAACATTGGGCTGAAGGGTGGATATTTATATTCCATCCCTCTCTGCCTTCCAGAGAGCCAGCATTAGCTTCTAGCCTGCCTCCTAGTGCTGCTTCCAGGGAAGGAGGGGGAAGAATGCGATGGCCTGAGATGCTAACCATGCAGGTGAGAGCAGGATATCCCATCTCCACTAGACCTGAACAGGCTACTGTGCTCCCTGCTTTCTCCCATTAGATTCTTTGCTTCTTCCCTCTCCCACCGTCAGTGGGTTCCCCTCCTCTGATTACCAGCTGCTCAGGGGAGGGGACCCTTCTGAGTAACAGCAGTGGCCGTGCGTGACGGCCACGTGAGTGTGGGCAGGGGCAGCGAGTGGTGTCCAGTGGAGAGGGGTGTTGGTGCAAGAGTGGGCCCTGGGAGGGGGATGGGGGCATCCCGCTTCTCTGAAGTAATGTTCTGAGTGGCTGTGGCAGGTTGGACGTGGACTCTCTGAAGCGGGAGCTGCAGGTTCTCTCCGAGCGATACTCCCAGAAGTGTCTGGAAATCGGCGACCTCACAGAGAAAGCAGAAGAGCGGGAGCAGATGCTGCAGCGCTGCCAGCAGGAGGGGAAGGAGCTGCTCCGGCAGAACCAGGCAAGAGACACACTTGCCCAGAGGACTGAGCCTTCTGCACAGCAGGCTGGAAGATCCCAGGGGGCATGTTCCCTCTGGAGCCAGAAATCCCTTAACAAATGAGCTGTGCTGTCCAAAGCGAAGTAGGAGATGGCGGGGGGGGGGGTGCATCTGAGGAGGGAGCATTATGGGCCTGGCTGGCTCTCACCTGCCTGTGGGCTCTGGTTTATGGGTGTACGTGCACTCCCCTGATGACTCCGCTCTGGCCTTCAGGAGCTGCAGACATGCCTGTCGGAAGAGATCCAGAGGTTACGGACCTTCATCACCTCACAGGGCACAGGGGATGGGGCCTTGCACAACGGCGAGAGGAGCTCCTGTGAGCTTGAGGTAAAGAGGCCTGCTGGTGCTGTGTGCTGCTGATCCGCTTCTGCAGCAGGCATGGCACAAGCTGCAGTGCAGGAAGTTGCTACGCAAGCGTCCCCCGCTCAGCTCTGTCACTGCGTCTAGCTCTAGATCTGCAGCACTTCCTGGCCTCATGCTCCTGGCTCTTCCTTCCCCACCCCCTCCGACACTCCCTTCTGCCCTGCACTGATGCCATATCACTCAGCTTGGTCCCTGGAGTCTCTCCTCTTCTTCTCTTCGCAGGTGCTGCTTCGAGTGAAGGAGAATGAACTCCAGTACCTGAAGAAAGAGGTTCAGTGTCTTAAGGATGAGCTCCAGATGATGCAAAAGGTACCATTTCCTGGGAGCTGTTCTCTCCTTCCCGGGGGTTCGTTTTATCAAGGGGAGGGATGTGAAGATCTCCCTTAAGTTGGAGGCAGGAAAATGATGGGGGAAAGCAAGGACCTGGGAAATCATACAGAGCACGAATGCTGATTAGGAGTGGTTTGGGTCTATTTCTGTTGGATTCACTTTGGTTTCCTGCCACTGTTGGTCATTAACCCCAGAGCAAGGGTGGGGCGTGCACGCACCCAGTGTTGGGAGCCCTTCTAGGTGGGGGAAAAAAACAGTGAAATCTGGCTAGAACTCCATTTTGTCTGCCTTCCTTCTCCCTCCTTGACTGTGTGTCGGCCCACCTGCGTCCAGGCCTCCTCACAGTATTGTCCCCATCTCCCTCACCACAGTGTTGACATTAGAGAAGGGCGACCGCTACTGAGGGTCCTAATGCTCCTTCCCCTGGCCAAGGTGCTACATGCAGTATATTCACCGTTGCTGTGTCGGCTTCTGTTCTAAATGGCTCAAGCGAGGTGGCTTCCACCACTTCGTGCCTTAGGAGACTTTCACAACTGGCTGGCTCTTGCCTTTAGGGGAACCTTCCTGAGATCCAGCAAATTTCCTGTTGCTCCTAGGCACACGCCCCTGAACAGGTCCCTCTTCTTGGTGGCTGTAGACAGCTGTCTACTCCCCTAGCCCCCACTCTTAATCCACCTGTTGCTGAATAGCTTCCAGAAACCAGCCCTACCAGTCCGCAATGACTTGTTGCTCTATAGCTGCCCAGCCTCTTGTCCCCCTCCCCCTGTCTCCGAACAGCCAGTCTGAGTTGATCTCTGTGGATGCCATGCCTGTCCCATCTTGTGGGGGTCTCTACTGGGCTCCCACTGCTTGCCTGGCTGAGGCTCAAATTGACACCTAGGTCTTGCTCTCTCTGGCTTTCCTGATGGGGGCCGCCCTCCCCTGGGATGAATACCAGGAGCTGGGTGGTGACTCCTCGCCTTCCACTGCAGGATAAGAGATTTGCCTCAGGGAAGTACCAGGATGTCTATGTGGAGCTGAACCACATCAAGCTGCGCTCGGAGCGGGAGATCGAGCAGCTGAAGGAGCACCTACGCCTGGCCATGGCAGCGCTGCAGGAGAAGGAGACGCTGCGCAACAGCATCAGCGAGTAGAGGTGAGCGGCCAAGGGCCACGAGCTGCACTGTGGGGTTGGCACGAGCCCACCTGCAGCAGGGATGAGTGCAGCTTATGGGGCCAGAGCATAGAGGGAGGAGAGAGTTGCAGTTCCTCCAGTACCAGAGGGCTCTCTAGGGCAAGGAAGGACTGTCCTTGTAATGGGACCCCAGGCATGGGCTCTGTTGTTCCTCGAGCCCTTTCGGTCTAGGCCAAAGTTGTTCCCACTCAGCCAAACACTAACCCTGCACTGAGATGCTCTGGGCCTCTCCTGACAAGGGCACTGTAAAGAGTGGGGCGGGAGGCGGGTGAAGGCAGAGGAGGGGGAATAGATGGGGCGGGGGGGCTGTTCTGCTTGCTGGGTCATGTCTGCTCAGCTGTGAGTCAGGAGCGAGTGCTATTGCCTGTTTGATGCTCACTGGATCCAATCCAGTGGAAATTTTTCTCTCTTTGTGGTTTCTCTTCCTGCTCATGCCCCCCTGGCAGAGACTGGGACCTCTCAGCACTGGGGAACCCTGCTCTCTAGGCCCTGCTTACGCCTGTTGGTGGGTGATGTGGGGCATGAGAACAGTGGTGAGGAGAGGGAGTGGTAACACCTAAGTGGTTGTCACCCTTCCTGTGGTCCGGGGAGTGTTGCCTGCATGGCCGCCGCAGAGAGAAGGGGACCAAATGCACATGTGGGAGGAGTGCCTGACGGGATCTGAATTGGTCTGGGCCCCCACGGCTGCAGTACAAACAGTGTCACTAGCTGGCATCTCGGGGTACAAATGACCTCCTGGATTTGGGGAAGTCCCAGAGTTCTGGGGCTCAGCGACTCTGAAGTCTTTTAAGCCATTTGCCGTGACTCTCTCTATTTTCTCCTTAGGTTTGTTTTGCTCGATTTCCTCACTTGTGGGGAGGTGGTGGTGGCTGTATCCCATCCATTGACACCCCCTCGAGGAAACCAGCTCCCATGTCTTTCACCAATCCCCATCCCATGCGCCTGCATATCTGAGCACATCGTTTGGACTGGCTCCTACGTGCACCTTCTTCAGGATTTTATATGTGAAAAGATATATTTTATAGATACTTCACTTTTTTGTTTTGTGGGTGGGGAACATTTTAAATCTACAATATCTTTTAACCAGCAGCTGAAGACCGAAGAAACACAGCTGTTGCTCCTGCCTCAAGTGCTCCTTGTGGGGTGCATCTGTGGGGTCGTGAATGGCCTTCACCCCTCTTATCTTCCCACTCCTCCAGCCTGCTTGGATGTGCTGGAAGGACCATGCACCATGAGACAGACTGTGGCTAGCCATACGAGAGAACCAATGTCCTGCACACGTTCCCCTGGACCGCTGAATGCAGAGAGGTTGTTGGACAGAGCTGCTCAAGCTGTTGGGGACTGTGCTCTCGCTCTGTGGACTGTATTGAAGGGAGGTTTCGGTACCCATGGGCCATGTGAATGTCCCAGGGCAAGGCCAGTCCCCTGGAGGTTTTGGAAGAGCCTGCCTCCTGCTAACACACTCCTGAGAAGGACCAGGGGACTCTGCACCCGCCACTGCTGCGTCCGCTGGAGCCAAACAATGAAGGCGGCGGCTGCCCTTCCGCACATAGTTTAACTTAATAAAATCTTCAGCTATCTGAGGGGAATCTATTATAATTATTGGATTGGAGGTTGTCCCCTCATGGAGCAGGACTGTCCCTCTCCACAGCACCCTTAACCTTCACAGGGGAGGTTCCACCCATACCAGGCAAAGTAGGAGGCTGGGTTGCAGATCGTGCCTGAGGAGTGGGGCTCTCTTCTAGGATACCTAGAATCTGGCAGGCAGGTGGTGACTAGATCATGAGCTAGCTGCTGGGGGGGAGGGTGCGTGTGTTGACTTGACTCCCTGCCCATCTCTGCTCCTGGCCCCCTCGCCTACTTAATATCATCTAAATCCTGCTTCAAAGCCATAACGTGGTGTACACGTGCCCACATGCATCCCCCAGTCTTAGCACAGCTACACAGGAACAGGCATCACAGTTGGCCCATTTGGCAGCCAGGCCTCAATGGAGGAAGCCCTTTGTGACTGTTGTTGCTATGCTTCTTGTGGTTTAACCCATTCAGCTCTGCCTTAAATGCTGCAGCCAGAAGGCGATGGTATGGAGGGCAGGGGGCCAGGTGGATTTGGGCTCCCTAGCACCAGCTGATGGAAGAACCAGTTTTCACTTTCCTGCAGACATTTCTCCTGGGTCCTGCTATGACAGCCCCTGTGCTGGCTGGAAAAACAAAACCAGGTAGGAATTGAACTTGGAGATCAGCTATAGGGGCCCTGAATACAGAAACACATGGAAATAGTCTCATGTCCCAGAATGTGCAGTTCTCCCTTCCTTTCCTGAGCTGTCTGAAATACCGTTGTCCCATGTGATGCTCTGACAGAGGCATCTGTGTAGTCAAATCAGGGCTGTCAACTACACCATTCAGTTGCGGTCACCTCCAACATTCCCTTACAGTTCTCGTTCACAGTCAGATCTGCCTTTGGAGTCTTGAGCCCTGCTGGTGTGAGCAGGAGGTTCTGCTTACTCAGGGCTTTCCTACACTTGGATGCAGAGCAGGAATGCTGACCAGCAGCTCCACTCCGCTCCACTAGCCTTGAGCTTGTGGATGGAGTGAAGGAGATCATTTCATACCCCTACCCCAGAAAAATCCCCAGTCTGGTTGTCCAAGGAAGTGAGAGGATCCCCCTCTGTCCAGCCTGAGGAGATGATAAATATCTCCACACAAGTGGGGTGAGGGGGAAGATCTACCCCACTGATTCCTCAAAAACAAAAAACCCCATGCCCACTTTCTCCCCACCCGTACCAGTAAGAGTATTTTGACTAAGTTGAGTGTCCAAACTTTGCCTGTTTTGTTAAACTGATGCTGGATTTATTTTTTACTTTTTTTGGGGGGGGGGAGGGGGGGTTCTCATAATCTGTTGGCACAATAACAAAAAGGGAGAATGGGCAGTTCACCCCTCTACCCCTTCCCCATCACCAGCCCTTTGAAGGATGCAAACCAGAAATATTTAATTCCTCTCCTCCCTGCCCCCCAATCACTTTGGATGCTACAGATCACTTATTGGTGTGAAATGCTGATGATGGATAGGTCTGATGAGGAGATGGGTGAAACCTACTGGTAACTGCTCCTCACACTTTCAGCCCACTCCCCTGTTGACCAACAGGTGAACTCTTGAGCTTTTGTTCAGAAAACGGAGCTGTGGTGCTTAGACCCCATGTAAGACTCCATATATCAATTGCAGGGGTGAGGTGCCACATGCTGGAACTGTGCTTAGGAAGGGAACATAAGGCATTAACAATTGGAGGGAGAGGTTACATCAGTTCACGCTGAAAGAGCTGAGAGACCCTAACCAGCTAAATAGGTATCCAGGCCCAGATCTCTCGGTTATGGACATCCATTGAAATCAGTGGGGCTCAAATAATCTTGGTGGAGCTGGGCACAAACCTGATGCCACAAGTTCCCTGAGCCAACTCTAGTGCTCAGCTTGCTAAAAGGGTAGGGTGGAGTGGCATGGACAGGATGAGATGAAAATCTAGTGCTCTCTTGGTGGATGCATTGCTTGGTTATAGAATGATTTGGGGTGTATTCTCCTTGGAGCTAAGATCAAAAGTGCTAGGCTTCCTCCCCCAGCTGGGTGCAGGGCTGCCCTAATCTTTCCAGATCCCTTTGCATCGTGGTTGTATGTGTTATCTGCTAATTTAATTGTAGGTGAATTCACCCAAGGGTGTCAGGTGTGCAGGGAGCAGCAAGGGAAAGTTGTGCACATGTTCACTTGAAGTGGTCAAAGTCTGTGGCACCTTCATTGATTCTTGGACTATGGAAACTGGTGCCTAAAGATTGTGATAAGCATTTTGTAGGCCCCAGCTCAAATACAACTGGTTTAGCTAAAGACTTCCTTTTTGCCTGTAAAGACGTCCATGTAATAGAAACCAGTGATGCAAGAGGAAGGCTGCTGAGCTGCATCCTCTTCCTCCTTTGAGGGGCTTAAAGGTAGGTGTGGATTCTGCCTGTTCTCATGTCTCTGCTTATGGGACTAGATCTTGATATATTAGCCCTGCACTGCTCTCTCACAAACCAGTCTCTGGTCTTCAGAGCAACCCTCTGCGGTTCCTCTCCTGTTGAAGCAGGACCTCCTGTGGGTGACACGTTCTCTAACAGCAACAGTCTTCTGTTTTGGGCCAGCGCTCGCTGCAGGCTCCTCAAGACGAACGAAAGCTATTTAGTCACAGAAGCAGTGTTCAAAATCACCCTTGGCTCATCTCACTCCAACCCTCCACCTTCTTCCCCTGCCCCCACCCAGCCATCTTTTCCTGCCACTAGGTTTTATATAGCAGGAGCGGAACAGAAAAGGAGAGATCTGTTTCAGGCAGAGCTAGGTCTAGCGGATGCCAGGGAACTTTTGTACCTTGAGCTTGTGACTTATCTTCCTGGCTGGAGGGGGCTGGCCCTATTAAGTGCAGTAACAACAAATAACTGGCTGATCCAAGGTCCATCCTGTTGGGACTCTCAACTCCTCTCTCTTCTCCTCCCCCCGCCCCCACCCTTAGTGCTCTGCAGTGAAGTCAACAAGAAAACAACATATCGTTCCAAGGCCCTGTGCTGACATCCTAAGCAGGAATGTGGTCATTCCTGAAGAATGTTGGCATGTTAAATAAGGAGAGCCTAGGTGGGTTTTCAGTGTAATTGATGATTCTCTGCTGTCATCTGCTGTGCTTAGAGAAAGTGGGAGGCCTGGAGTAACTGGGAGTTTTATCAAAGTCCACTAGATTCAGCCTTGAGACCATTCTGATCATTTAGTACAGTGGTTCTCAAACTTTTGTATGGGTGACCCCTTTCATAGAGCAAGCGTCTGAGTGTGGACCCCCCCCCTTATAAATTAAAATCACTTGTTTGTATATTTAACACCATTATCAATGCTGGAGGCAAAGCAGGGTTTGGGTTGGAGGCTGACAGCTCATGCCCCCAACGTAATAACTTCATGACCCCCCTCAGGGGTCCCAACTCCCAGTTTGAGAACCCCTGCTCTAGTCTGACACAGGCCTTAATTACACAATTCCTTCTGTGAGCCCGATATGTTGTTCAGTCACAAGTTACCTTCTAGAAACACATCTCCTCTGGGAACCAAGCTGAGGAAGAATCCACCAGATCTCTTAGCAAAGTGTTCTTGTAAAAGTTAATGTTCAGACTGATTTAAGGAAGCATGCACCTTTAAAAAAAAATAAAAATTCTAAAGTCATTATGTCGTAACTACTCTATCCCACCACTACTCCCTATTTACAGTGCAGCTCTCGTTCCCTATTGTGCATGGCATGGGGCCTACGCAACCTGAGCTCTCTGCCCTCAAAACCCTGAACCACGTTGAACTGCTTAGTGTGAGACATTAACAGATCATGTTAACATAATTGATTCTCTAGGCCACTGGTTCTCAGCCTTTCCAGACTACTGTACCCCTTCCAGGAGTCTAATTTGTCTTGCATACCCACAGGTTTCACCTCACTTAAAAACTACTTGCTTGTGAAATCAGACATAAAAATACAGAAGTGTCACAGCCACTATCACTGACAAATTGCTTATGGTCTCATTTTTACCATACAATTATAAAATCAATTGGAATAGAAATATTGTACTTAAATTTCAGTGTATAAGTACATAGAGCAGTATAAACAAATCACTGTCTGTATGAAATTTTAGTTTGTACTGACTTCGCTAGTGCTTGTTATGTAGCCTGTTGTAAAACTAGGCACCTGTCTAGATGAGTTGATATATCCCTGGAAGACCTCTGTGCATCCCTAGATGTAAACAGACCCCTGCTCTGGTTGAAAACCACTGCTCTAGGCCCACTTATGCCATCAAAATTAACACAGCAGTAACAAACTATATAGTTATGCCAACTTGGTGGCATGATCCCAAATGTCATTGGCCAGTTGCATTCCTCCATTGAAAAGGCCTGGTTGTCATTGTCCAAACTAAAATTTTTAAGTAAAACAATGTGGAAAAAAGCACTTAGCACCCCGCCTCTCGATGTAAGTTGAAGGGAGGGGGTACTCACTACTTCTGAGGAAATAGTTCCTTCAGTGAGTTAGAATCCTAGCAAAAGAAAAAAGCCCATCCCTCCAAGACATGGACATTAATAATGAGCCTGCCCTTCATCTTCGAGTGATTGCTCCTATGCATTCCAGTTAGGTGTGCGTGCCGCGCGTGCACGGCTCTTTGGAAGATTTTTACCCTAGCAACACTCGGTGGGTCGGCTGGGCGCCCCCTGGAGCGGTGCCGCTATGGCGCAGGATATATACCCCTGCCGACCCATCCGCCCCTCAGTTCCTTATTCCCGCCCATGACGGCCGTTGGAACAGTGGAGCGCGGCTTAGCTGACCTCCACTTCCCTAGCTACTCGTAGTTTTCTCTCGTTTAGTATATAGTTCAGATGTTTATAGTTGTTAACTTTATTTGTTTGTAGTATAGTATTTATTTTCAGGGGTTCGGGGTTTATCCCCTTCCCCTCACCTGGTGCCAGGTCCGATGCCTGGTCCACAGGGTTTTACACTGCTCGGCCGGCCACGAGCCGATGCCGAAAAGAGATCCTCTCCTAAGTGCCTCGAGGAATCTCAACTAACAGATAAGTGCCGCATTTGTGAGGCCTTTAATCCGAGAACAAAGGGGAGCGGGACTTTCGTCTCAAGCAGCTCCTGAGGGAGGCAGCTCTTGTTCCTCCGCTCTCGCCGCCGAGCGCTGGTTAGTCTTCAAGGAGCGCTCCCTCAGCACCAGATCGCTGGTACCGCCAAGGCCTCCCGGCACTGGCCCTCGCTGGCTCCCACGTCCACTCGGCATGGTTCCCTCTCCTGGAGGATGAAGAGGCACAATATACTTGCTGCGTCTGAGCTGCCTGCTCCGCAGCCGAGCGCTATGCTCAGTCGGAGCGCCCGGCACCGATGTCGGCCGCGGCTCCGACAATATCCGCACCATTAACTCTGGCCAGGCAAGAGCCATCGAGTCCGGTGCTGGAAGGCTCCCCGGTACGAACCGTGGTAGAGCTCGCTATGAAGCTTCGTCCGAGCCGCCTGCTCCGCAGCCGAGCGCTACGCTCAGTCGATTCACCCGGCACCGATGTCGGCCGCGGCACCGACAATATCCGCACCATTAACTCTGGCCAGGCAAGAGCCATCGAGTCCGGTGCTGGAAAGCTCCCCGGTACGAACCGTGGTCGAGCTCGCTTTTAAGCTGCGTCCGAGCCGCCTGCTCCGCAGCCCGAGCGCTCTACTACGTCGTACTGCCCGGCACCAGTACCTGCTGCGGCACCGACAGTATCAGCACCGTAGACTCCGGACATGCAAGAGCCGTCGAGTCCAGCACCTGAACGCTCCCCGGTGCGAGCTGTGGTCGAGCTCACTATTTCCTCCACGCTGGAAACATTTCCACAGCGAGGGAGTTGATGGCAAGGGCAGAGCCTGCGCTGCTTTAACCCCTGACACCACCGGTGCGGGTTATATTGTCTATCGGCGAGCCTGTCTTGCTCACGCCACCCTGCGTCGGTACCGCAGAGCGGCACCGTTCCCGATCGCGGTCCCGCAGACGTTCTCGGTCCCGTCACCGATCGAGGTCCCGACGCCGCTCGCAGTCTCGGCACCGTTCTCTATTTCGGTACCTTTAGTACTCGCAGCACCGGTCAGCGTCCCGTTCGCTGGCCTGGTACACTCAGCACCGATCCCGCTCCCGGCACCGCCCCAGGCACCGAGACTCCCGTAGCCACTCCTGAACATCGAGCCTCGCACTCTCAGTCGACCACCCGGCACAGCTCTGGTGGCAGGTCCCGTTCTCGGTACCGGTATGTCTCCCGGTACCGATCCCCGGTGCCGCGTCGAGCGACGTCAGTTAGAGAAGGAGACTCTACCAAAGGCTCTTCAGCTCCTTCAGGGCCATCCAGCCACGCATCAGTGTTGCCACGTGCGGACACTTCATATGCGCAGTACTCTGTTTTCCGATGTGCCCTCCAGAGTCTTCCAGGAGACCTATCAGTGGTCCTTCTAGTCACCTTGGGCGTACTACCACGCCAGA
Organism: Mauremys mutica; assembly: GCF_020497125.1. Classification (NCBI taxonomy): domain Eukaryota; kingdom Metazoa; phylum Chordata; order Testudines; family Geoemydidae; genus Mauremys; species Mauremys mutica. The sequence continues at coordinate 95,079,706 of NC_059072.1, read as the reverse complement.
GGCATACCGGTGCTCCCATCTCGCTCCGTTCCGTCGGAGCTCTGGGTGCCAGAGGCAACAATTAGCCGTCCCCCTCCGACCGGTACGGAGCAAGCCCCGGTTCAGCCACCGGGCTCCCAGATCCCTCCGGATCAGGAGGTCGTCCAGGAGCGCGAGCCCACACAGGACCCGCTTGTTCCTGGCCTTTCTTCTGCCTCCTCCCCAGATGAGGCGGGGGCAGGAACATACTCCTCGGGCCCTCCTCTGATCGGAACGCAAGTGCATGGTATCATCCAGGGGGTACGAGTACCTATAGGTACATCTACCCCCCCCCCGCTCCCTTGTCGTCCAGTCCCTCAATGGGATGGAAAGCCATGGCCAGCAGGCACCAGCCCCTAAAGCCAAGGAGGCTAGGTGAATGGTCTTACTGGGCCGTAAGATGTACTCGGTGGGGGCCCTGCCACTTCGTGTAGCAAACTAGCAAGCCCTGCTTAGCCGCTACTATGGGTGGCGGTGGGCAAATTTACAGAGTCGGTTCTTCAGAACTCCTCTCAAGAGTTCGATGCCCTCCTGGAACGAAGGAAGAAGCTGGCTAGAGCTTCCCTCCAGGCCTCGTTGGATGCAGCTGACTCCGCTGCCACAACCCTGGCCTCGGGTGTTGCCACGAGGCGCATTTCATGGCTCCAGTTATCGAGCCTTCCCTCGCAGCTGCTGTACACTATACAGGACTTGCCCTTCAATGGCAAAGGCCTGTTCTCTGGAAAAACGGGCCCTAGGCTGCAAAGCCTGAAGGGCAGCAGGGTCACTTTGCGCTCTCTCTCGGCATGCACACGCCGGTGCTTTAGCGCCGACCTTTCCGTCCCCAGCCTCACCGCTCTTACCCTGCGCCTAGACAAAGACAGGACTTTGCCAGCAGGCGTCACTTACGCGGTCATAGGCGTCAATCAGGCCCCCAAAGGAGCCAAAATTAAGGTCCTTCTAACCACCAATGGGGCAAAAGCCTACCCATCCTCGTCCCTCTTAGGGACCCCTCTCACGAGCGATTCCGCTTGCAACAGGTGCGGACGCTCCTCTTCATCGGAGCTATACAGGAGGTACCTAAGGACGAAACCTAATCCCCTGGGCGAAGGGAGGTCTCAGACCTATCCTAGACCTGCGGGACCTCAACAAGTTCATGATGCAGATAAGTTCCGCATGGTACCCATGGGGACCGTCATCCCATCCTTGGATCCCGGAGACTGTATGCCGCCCTCGATATGAAGGGCGCGTATTTTCACGTCGCCATTTCTCTTCCACACAGAAGGTACCCCCGGTTGGGGGCCTACCGTCGCTTCCAGTATACGGCCCTCCCGGTTGGCCTCTATACAGCCCAAGTGTATTCAAAGTGCATGGCGGTAGTCGCCGCCTCTCTTCGCCACCGTCGGATACACGTACTCCATATCTAGACAATTGGCTCATTCGAGGGACCTCCCGGCCCAAGTTACCAGTCCTGTGGGCATCGACACGGACCTAATCCTGTGTCTAGGCCTGATGATCAATAGTAAAATCCACTCTGGTTCCCACACAGGGAATAGAATTCATTGGGGCCATCCTGGACTCCAGTCTCACCAGAGCCTGCTTACCTCAGCCTCGGTTTCATGCGATGGTAACAATTGTACAAGGTCTACGGACCTTCCCGACAACTTTGGCTCGCCCTTGCCTAGGTTTCCTGAGTCACATGGCTGTCTGCACGTTTGTTTCCAAACATGCCAGGCTTCGCCTCCATCCACTTCAATCGTGGCTCACCTTGGTGTACCACCCGGGCAGAGATACCATACTCCTGGTCGTCTCGTTCCCCCTGAGCATCCTAGGCTCCCTCGACCGGGAGTCAGCACCCTCCCTGGTGTATCCAGGCAGGCTGTTCCATTAACCCCTCAGGGACCCTCATGACAGACACCCCATCTCTCGGCTGGGTGCTCACCTGGGTCAGTTTCGCACTCACGGCCTTCGGTCAGCTCAAGAGCTGGCCTTACACATCAATGTCCGAGAGCTGAGAGCAGTCTGCCTTGTATACCAGGCATTTCAGCTGGCGGATCGCCTCAGCAGATCCTTCCTGTCTCACAAGTGGTCGTTCCTCCGGACATTATCCATTCCGTTTTTCGGAAGTGGGTCTTTCCCCGCATAGCCCTCTTCGCTCCCGCGAGAGCGAAAAGAGAGAGAAGTTCTCTTCATTCCAAAGCCTCTCCCCGGGCTCAGTTTTGGAGGGGTTTTCTGATGCCGTGGATGAGCCATCGGTGTACGATTTCCCACCGTTCCTGCTGGTTCACAGGGTCCTGCTAAAACTCCGCAGGGACAGAGCGCACCTGATCATGATCGCTCCAGCGTAACCCAGGCAGCACTGGTACACCAGGTTGCTACCCCTGTTGGTAGCCAACCCTATTTCCCTACCTCTTTGCCCAGACCCCATAACACGGGATCACGGCAAGCTTCACCACCCAGACTTGTACTCCCTGCACCTCACAGCATGGCTGCTGCGTGGCTAAACCGATCCAAATTACATTGTTCTGCCTCGGTTCTACAGGATTCTCCTGGGTGGTAGGAAATCTTCCACTCGGTTAACGTATCTGGCAGGGTGGAAGCGTTTCTCCTGCTGCTACGAAACGCACAATGTTTCTCCCACCGAGGTCCCAATCCATTCAGTCTTAGACTACCTCTGGTCTCTCAAACAGCAGCACCTGGCGCGGTCCTCATTAAGGGCACTCTTGGCAGCCATCTCTCCCTTCCACCCAGCGGAGAGTGGCCGCTCCGTATTCTTACACCTTGTGGTTTCTAGGTTCCTCAAGGGCTTGGAGCGTATACCCCCCCCCCCCAGTTGGCCCCCGCCAAAACCTGGGTCTTCGACCTGGTTCTAACCAGTTTTATGATTGCCCATTCGAGCCACTGACAACATGCTCACTGACATACCTGTCCTGGGAGACAGTTTTTCCTTGTAGCCTTTCCATCGGCCAGACGAGTCTCCGAGCTTCAGGCGCTCATGATGGACCCACGGTATACTGTGTCTCTCAAGGACAAGGGCAGTTGTGACCACGTCCGGCCTTCCTCCCTAAAGGTGGTGTCAGCCTCTCATATCATCCAGGATATCTTCCTTCCGGTCTTCTTTCCGAAGCCTCACTTATAGCAAGGAGAGCAGCAATTGCCCTCCCTAGACGTCCGTAGGGCATCCGCAATCTATATCGAGCGGACAAAGCCCTTTCGTAACGCCCCCAAATCTTCATCGTGCTGGCGTGCCGGACGAGGGGCATGCCTGTCTCCTCCTAGAGGATTTTGTCTTCGATGACGTTGTGCATCCGCACCGCCTGTGTTTTGGCCCATGTTCCATAGAGCCACCTTACTTCACATTCCACCAGGGCTCAGGCTTCTCTGCTGCCTTCCTGGCTCACGTACCCTTTCAGGGGATGTGTCGTGCAACTACCTGGCCCTCGGTCCACACCTTTGCCTCATTGGCCCAAGAGTCCAGAGATGATGTAGACTTTGGCTCAGCAGTTTTGCATTCTGCAACATCTAACTCCGACCCCACCGCCTACGTAAGGCTTGGGAATCACCTAAATGGAATGCATAGGAGCAATCACTCGAAGAAGAAAAGACGGTTACTCACCGTTGTAACTGTTGTTCTTCGAGATGTGTTGCTCCTATCCATTCCAGACCCGCCCTCCTTCCCCACTGTCGGAGTAGCTGGCAAGAAGGAACTGAGGGGCGGATGGGTCGGCAGGGGTATATATCCTGCGCCATAGCGGCGCCACTCCAGGGGGCGCCCAGCCGACCCACCGAGTGTTGCTAGGGTAAAAATCTTCTGAAGAGCCTTGCACGCGCGGCGCGCACACCTAACTGGAATGGATAGGAGCAACACATCTCGAAGAACAACAGTTACAACGGTGAGTAACCGTCTTTTTCCTCCCCTTAATCCACTCATAGACACTAACAAGTGACCTTTTGTATCTCTTGATTTCAAAAGTCATCAGCTGCTAGCTGCCACATCTTCTGCAGACTTCATATAGCACAATTAGTGTGCAGTGTATGACAATTATTTAAGAAGGGAAAGACCCTTATTTTAAGTACTTAATCTGAGGCAATATAGTCAAAAGGGGTGTGGGGAAGGAGAGGAATGTAACTCATGTCACTTGGATTAGTTAGAGAGCTGTCTACCAGAGGGTTTTGGCTGAAGAATGTCAGACTTCTCAACCACTGTAGATTAGCACCAGCAACCCTTGAAATCCTCACATGTGAGGATGCACATTTAGATCATATAATTCTTCCTCAGAGATGATGGCGCTGCACACCTAGGTCCTGTACTACCACGATTAGACAGTTCACTGACACCAAGAGACCAAAGTCCAATGCAGCCCACACAGAAACAGTAGATGCAAATTTCCTTGATGCTAAAACACCTGATATGATCAGGCTCTTGCCATCAAGGAAGTTTCGGGTATTGAATTACCGAAGCACCAGATCCATCGGTGGCATGAGACACATACCTCCCTCTCTTCTTCCTCTTTGTGCTCCAAGGAACAAGCACAATCCCACCAACAGATCTGATCCCTGTAATCACATACTGCTGCATGGTGGTGATTGCAGCTGAGAGGTCAAAGAGCTTCTTTGGGATAGCTGCGCTTGACCCTGTGTCTAAGCCTACCATAGGGGATGATGAGAGAAAGTTCCCAGGCATGGGCCTTCTGCTGGACATGCAGCCCACCTGGCTGCTGGGGCCTGACTTGTTAGACTGGAAGGCTGGTTCCTCTGGATGGTCAGCAGGGCTGCCGAGAGCGGGTTTGGGCCCCCCAGCAAGGGCAGATGGGCTAAACAGGGCCAACGAAGCCAGGCCCTGGTAATTTGTACCCACTTCCCCCTTCTCATCGGCTGATGGTCAGTACTGGGAGCAGTACCCTCACCGATATCTCCAATAGAGGAGGTGGTAGAACTGCCTTTATCTAGGCAATTGATGAAAGGCTAGCTGGGAATGTGCCCCTAATTAACATGCTCATCTATTACAGACCTCTTGCTTCTCTTCTGATGCCACTGTTGGGAGCTAGTAGATTTGGTCTTAGTCATGGGTCAAAAGACACACGATGCAGAAGATGCTCAAAAAAATAAGAGGGGTTGAGGGGGAGGGCAGAAGTACTCTCTGGAGCCAAAACACTGGCAGATTCCTAATGCTGGTTATCCTAAAACCTTAGTAGCACCATTTTTTCTTACTTACGTTAAATATCCCTGCAAGGGGCTGAGGGGGTAGCACCTGATGCCTTTCAGCTACTGCTTGCTGCTTCTAGCTGTTCTTTATACAGCCTGGTGTTGAGCACATGAAGATACAGGTGCTGTGTGCTTGCTAGCCCTAATGGACACTGCTCTCCAGAAGCCCCAGCTAGATGCACTTCACCTGCAGTAAGGTTCTGTAAAGACCAAGCTCTCAACTCTTTCAATGGAGATGGCAAAATTCCATTCTGAACTACGGTCTGGGGTCTGAATTTCACACTGCGTACTGTTCACCAGCTGTACCACAACTCCCTCTGCTGGCAATGGGAGGTTTACACAAAGATCAAAGGTTAGATATGGATGTTAGGTGGTATCTAAACTTTATTTATTTGGTACTTTTTTGTCATTCAGCCTCACTCAATGGGGAAACGGTGGCATTTTGACGAGCACTGCTGTTTAAGCCCTTTGGTCTTTATGGCTCACCCTGTCTTTTTGTGCAGCTCCCTGGTTCTTCCCTGTACCAACCTCGCCAACATTCCATCCACTATTTTGAGCAATATTGACATAGCTAATGTCAATATTAAGTGTTTTCATTAGCCTTTGGCATTGCCTCTCCATGGAGATTAGTAAGGGGCCGGGGTGTTATTTCAGGCGGGCTGCAGGCTGAGGAAAGCAAGTGTGTCAGTTATACTCAGCTCCCAATTGGTAAAGGTTTTCTTTCCTGAGAGCTAGAAACATAGAAAAACTCAGATTGTACATCATCTGAATACATCACGTGGACTATGTGAATACATGAAGCAGGCTCTGCATTGAGCCAAGGCTTGAAAATAAGTATTCCTCCAAGATCAAAATACTCTGCATTCAAACAGAAAATAGAAATCAGTAAGAGCACCACCTACTACTATCCCAGGGTAGAGAACTCCCTGCTATTGTCAATTTTGTCTATAATTAAATATTCATGATTCTAAGGCAAAGAAGATTTGAACAGAGAGTTCAGTACAGCTGAGGGTGCAATGGTAGGAAGGGAAAAGTATTATTAGATTTATTTAAAAAGAAGATGCCAGGTGTCCCTGCCATGAACTACATAAACAAAATTAGATTATGTATAAAACACCCAACTCTTCTCCCACCCATCTGATGAATCTCAAAGGCCCACCTCCATAGCAGCCCACACAAATAGGCATGTCTTGCAGTATATTCTGAAGTTCAATAATCCTGGGCTGTTTCAGACCAGAGAGGAAGCCTGTGTCGGCACAGAGGCTGCTCACAGAAACCACCACCACCAGCCCCTGCTCTTTTAAATCAAGGAGGATCCCACACAAATGCCTTCACGGCTTGCAGTTGTGACAGTGTGGCACAGAGAGAGAGTCTCTCTAGCAGCAACATTCCAGCCCATTTAGGGCTTTATAGATCAAAACCTGCAGTTTAAATCAATCTAAAAAACAACAGGTAGCAATGCTGATCATAAATCATCAGTGACACATGCTGCCAACAGGAAGCCCTGCTTTTATAGATGACTGCTGCTTAATTTTTGTACCATCTTAAATTTCCAGATAGATCTTCTGCTATGTGATCATCCAACAAGACAACAGCTTGGGATCCATACAACCCCTGCTGTGCGAACACAGGTAATGTGATGGGAGCATAGTCTCAATTAAAGAGAGGTAGGATTACTTCTTGCATTCGTGCATTTTTAATAAATAATGGGCATGCCAGCTTTGCACCACAGGTACCTTATGGTACAACTCTATTCCATAAGTTATAACCAATGGCCATGCATTTGATCACAAAAGTATTGCCTGAAAACATCACACAAGGACAGTATGTACTGTGTATATATAGTATCTTTGTATCTTAAACATGATACTGTGGCGCGGTATTAATCAGAAATAACGCTTAGCTTCTATTTTTCATACAGTAGCCTTCGATATCCTTGAAAGGTCACCCTAAGCAGCAGCACGGCCACGGGATTTGTTGCTTAATGCATTGACGAGGATACTACATTTCCCACAATGCAGTGCTTGGGCGTCCTACGGTGGCCTGTAGTTAAACTCGGCAATCATTTATCTATTCGCTTCTTTAAATGTTAATCAGCTGACTGAAATTCTTCACAGCGGCTATGGCTACCTTCCACGCAGGATTGTTAATGGGTTAGCGTGGGTGATTTTAAATTTAAAAGATTAGAGAGAGAGAGAGAGAGGTGTACTGTTCCCTGAGTGCATAACACAGAACGAAATTAAAGTATATCTCGGTGAAGTTTTTTTATTTAAGCCTTGAAGATCTATTTACAATTTCCCCTCCCCCCACTGAAATAATTCCTGTTGTACGCATAGCCATCACGACTAAATACATAAATAAACATGGGGAAATACTATATAAATTGATCTCCCCTCCCAGAAGTTTGCCCACCTCAATGTTTAGCAAATACCTTATTGTATTTTGGTTTTTGTTTGCAATGCATTTGATATACTTTTTTGCATTGCGGGTCGTGCATAAAAATGGGATTTTCCATCCCTCTCCACCGTTTATTTCCCCTTTCAAATGGTTTCTGTTGAGGTTCAGGACTTTGCAAATAATTTGATGCATTACTTTTCCACCCCTGTAATACTCTTCTGTTTGCTGCTGCCGTTCTATCTAAATTTTCGTTCTAGCACAGCATGTTAATATAGACTCATTTGCATGAGCCACTCCAAGATGAATGGTGGGTTTAAAAAAAATATTTTATTTGTGTAAACCTGCTGGTTTCGTTACGCATCCACATCTTTTTAAAAAAAATCCCCTCGTGTTTAATAAACTGTCACATACGCGTTAAACTGCTGCTAAAGTACATTAGGCACTCGATGCAAATATAGCTGCTGAATGAAGCAACAGCGTCCGGCGTCCGATCCCTGCGTGCCTATTGGTAAAGAAACTGATCCACAATTTGGATCAGAATATTTTAGGAGGTCAGATCCTACCCTCTTCTCACCTAATAATCTCACTTTTGCCTAGAGCTAACTGAATAACTTTTCTCCCCTTAAACTATCGAGATGCACCTATTAGCTTGTCTCTTTCTCTGCTTCATATATTTATTTATAAACCGTAAGTTCATCTCTCCCCTTCCCCCCTATTAAAATAAACACCCATCTGAATTAAAAAGGAGAAAGCTATTAGACGGGGTAGACAAGCACACAAAGAGGGGGCTGGAGAGAAACAGATATGGAAATTTCAAGGACAAATGGTTGATTATTTAAATCCTGTATCTAAATAAAATAATGCTTCCCATGCATTGTTTATAAACTGACAAACTATTTGTCTGATTGTTCCTTATGTCATACCCTGTAATTGAGCTGGGAAGGGTGGGTGGGTCCCGATCTATGGGTCCATGTATGTATATATATATGGGTTTGGTGTGGTTTTCGTGTTGTTAGGATTCCAGGTTATTTTATGGCTATTAAAAAGTGTTTCAGATGTATTTTAACTCTCTCCATCTGAAGTGACTCGGTACCATAAGGTCTCAGATTTCAGCCCCGCACCTCAATTCTTGTGTCCACGATGTTATTTTATCCATATGTTATAAAAAATAGAAGGAAAAGGGGGAAGAAAAAACAACCTATCCTTCCAGCAAAATGGCGATGGCACGTACATTTAATCTCCTAATAGCAATTAAACACTTTCCCAGGATATGTATGTAAATTACGGTTACACTAGCGCTAATCTTCCCCTCTCCCAGTCCCAGGCTCCCCCTCCCCATGTCCCCTCAAAGAGGGTGGAAATATGTTTTGAAACGATAAGATCGAATCCTCACTAAAAAATGCAGGAGGAAATAAACAGCTCAGGATTGCCCCTGTGCAAGTCCCCAAAGCAGTTTGTGGGGGGCACACGGGATGGGGGGGGGCAGGTGCAGCCCCGGGGGAACCTGGCTGGGTGTGTGCGGAGGGCTGGGGTAAGGTAGGAGGCGTGTGGGGTGTGTGTCCCCCAATTTTTTCTCCATGGCAGCTGAGTTTGTTATTGTTCAGGAACCTGTGCCCAGTGCAGTGGGTTTTGGGGAGAGGGGCAATTGAGAGAACCCCCCTCCCTGCCCCGGGTGCCCCCCATATAGCTCAGGCATGGGTGGGGCATGTCCCCTGCCCGTGTGCCCCCAGCCCCGGGCAGGGGGCAGCCAGGGGGACTCGGGGGGAGGGGGATGGCTGCAAACTTCCCATCTAATACCAAAGAAAGTTTTGCAGAGCAGGAGTTTGGGGAGGGGGCAGGAGTGGGGGTCCCGGGGCTGGGGGCGGGAGGTTCTCCCCGGGGACCCCCCCCAGGCTTGGGGGAGCCACCCCTCCCCCCTCCCCGGCCAGGTCGGGCTGCGCCTCGCCTGGCTCGGGGCTCCCTGTGTTAGTTGGGGTCTGTTCCCGGGGCCTCCGAGGGGGTCCCGGGGCCCGCAGCGGGCCGGGATCGGGGTCTCCCGACGGCCCAGACCCGGCCCTTGCCCCCGGTGGCTCGGCCCGGGCCGGGCCCCCCCCGGCCGCCCGGCTATGGGGGCGCAAAGGGGAAATGTGGCGGGGCCCCGGCGGCACCCGGCGCCGTTTGGGGCGGCCTGAGCAGGCGGGGGGCGGCGGCGGCGGGAGCGGGGCCCGGCGGCGGGGAGCCCAGGGAGCGGCGCAGCCGGGGGCGGCGGCGGGGGGGCGCGGGGCCGCCCGGGGAGGGGGCAAAGGGCCGCTTGGGGCGGCGGAAGAAACACAGATGTCGGCGGCGCGGCGCCATTCGGGGCCCTGAGCAGGCAGCCAGCAGCCCTGTCCTCACCGCGGTCCGCGCCGCGGCGCTAAATACCCGGATGCGCCGGCTGCTGCCTGGAGAGCCAGACACCGCGCGGGAGGCGGAGAGGAGGCAGAGCCGAGCCTGCTGGGGGGGACCGAGACCCGCAGACGGCGGGAGGGGCGGCCACTCACAGCCTGACAGGGGGACCCGGGCCCTGACTGACAGACACAGAGGCGCAGAGCAGGCCCACGAGGGACCGAGCCACAGAGAGGCACCCGGGCCCGCCACCGCCAGGAGGGGACGCCGGTCGCACGGGGCGAACCCGTCTGCCCGTTGCAAGGAGAACCCCACGCCTGGTTCCCGTTTCACAGTCCGGCCTTCCGCACGGCCATTAGGACGAAGCACCGCACGTGGCGAGAGCATCTGGGAGCCAGCGGGCAGCGAGGTGGCTTGAGGACCCTGTGCACAGGGCTCTTCCGGTTCCCTTGGCCTGGAGGGAAAGCAAAAGATGACGGAGAATTCTGCCTCGGCCCCTGCCACCAAGCCCAAACGGGCCAAGGTGGCCAAGAAGTCAACAGATCACCCCAAGTACTCTGACATGATAGTGGCCGCCATTCAAGCTGAAAAGAGCCGGGCCGGTTCTTCTCGCCAGTCCATCCAGAAATACATTAAGAGCCACTACAAAGTGGGGGAGAATGCTGACTCCCAAATCAAGTTGGCCATCAAGAGGCTGGTCACCACTGGTGTCCTCAAGCAGACCAAAGGGGTCGGCGCGTCTGGCTCTTTCCGCCTGGCCAAGGGTGATGAACCCAAGAAGCCACCCCCAGCTAAGAAAGCCAAGAAGGAAGTCAAGAAGGCCACGGTGCCCAGGAAAGCAGCTAAACCCAAGAAAGCTGCCACCAAGTCCCCAGCCAAGAAGCCCAAAGCTGCCGCCAAGAAAGCCAAAAAGAAGCCAGCAGCTGCGCCAAAGAAAGCCAAGAAGCCAAAGACTGTCAAGGCCAAGCCAGTGAAGGCATCAAAGCCTAAGAAGGCAAAGCCATCAAAACCCAAAGCAAAGTCCAGTGCGAAGAAATCAGCCAAGAAGAAGTGAAGTGCAAGTCTGGGATCTTCTTTCTTGGACACTCTTCTTCACCTCTACTTCTGTAAATAGTTTTCTCCTTTATTCTCTTCTCTCTTTCTATTGCAACTTTATAAAAGACTGGACTATTATTTCCCTGAAATAGTTAAAATAATTCAGTTACTAAAAATAACAACAATGCAGTGCTGAGACTTGTCTTATAAGTGTTATTGGTTTGTTTTTTCTTCTGTTGTAATCTTAGAGCTCTCTATTTTTTTTAATGTATGAAATACTTATTTGTGTTTTGGGAGCAGGGGAGAATCCATGTTGGATAAAAGGGAATTGAGTTCCCCAGTCTCCTACCAGCTCCAGGGTTTCATACAGGTAAATTGGCTGTGCATGGAACTTGCCCATGCCAGAGTATGGGGACAAAGATCCCTAAATGAAGGGGGTCTGAGAAAAGTAATTATGCTAGAAGATCTCGACCACATGGGATTAATTGCTGTAGCATAAATTACATTTTCTTTAACCTCATATATATATATATATATATATATACACACACACACACTCTCTCACTAATGACAGGGAGACCAGCTCATGATGCATGTGGTGTGTCTTCCCCACCCAGTGAGAGGAATAGGCTGCAGTTGGTAATCTGTCCACCTACTTTGCTCTTTTGGGAGGAGGTTGCCTTTTTACTGAGAGGCTTTAAACGGGGATCAGTGGAGATTTCCTGGTGGGATTTGCAAAGTGGATTTTTCCTAAAAAGGATGGATTTGCAGAAAATCGTGGGTGATGGCATTGAAGTGGAAACAGAGGCGTGAGGTCTAATTCCCCCACCCCCTCAAAAGAAATGAGAGAAAAAAGAGGTTCTGCTTCCAACTGCATGAGAAGCATCGTCCTAATCCCTCCAGAGTCTAATATTTTGTGGGTTAAGAGAAGGGGTTAAGAAAACCATCCCTTCACCACTGACTGTTATTCTGGGTTCTCTGAGTGCTTTCTAACTCTGCAGCGACCGCTTCCTGATCCATAGCTTTGGTACGTAGCCATACATCTACAATAGAAAGGGCACACGATCGACAGTTTCTTTAGGTGTGGATTTTTTTGATTGGGGGGGAGTGGGGAAAAAAAGAAATGTAACCGATACTGAATCTGTCAAAAGTTGCTTTGTGGAACTGGAGCTGTGTACTGTTATTGCTTCAGATGTGGGGGAACAGGGAGGGATGGTTGGGAGGGCAATGTGGAGGGGATATTTCCAATATTCCAATAAAAAACAAAAAAGTATATTTGGTGGGTTTGCTGTTTAAAACCAAGTGAAAATCTCATAGGATTGACGCTTGTTCATTTTATTTTGTAAGTGTAATTTGTGCAGGAAATAATTTGCTGTCTTTGTAATTTTAGAGTTTAAAACAACAGCAGCAAATAAATAGAGGAAGGTTGAAATTTCCCTCATTCACTGTTGTCTTTGTATTCTTTAGTATTTAAAAAAACACAAGCTGGAGAGGGGAACACGGGGAGAAAGGGTTATGCATGTGTGCACACATGGTTGGCTGGTAAGGTGTGATTCCTCTTCCAAGTTGTAAAAACACTGATAGCTTTCTGGTATGTAAGAAGGTGCTGAAGGGATAAGGAAAGCTTACTGGTGCCTGAACTACGGATAACCCCTAGACCTAGAGCATGGGGTGTCGCACAGGGTCGGAACAATTGAAAGAGATTGGGAGGGAAAGCTTCCTTCAGTAAAAGGGAGTGGTGACAAGGGGCATTTCACAAGCATAATGCCTCTTGGCTTTTAGATTGACAGACTGGGTATCCAAGCCAGAATACTCTGAGCACAGAAAGTGCCCAAATCACCTTCCATCTTTCCTGATTTGTCAAATGGACTCTGCCACTGAAATATTGTCAGTGTACTAAAAGAATCTTTTACTGCATCCCAGCTGGCTGTGGAAAAGCAGATTGTGAGGCCATTGTTCAGGCGCTCTGTTTCTGGGGACCATTTGTACAATTTTGCCGATGCTTTTCTGTCCTGACCTGTACTAGCCTTTGCTATTCCAAATCTTGGCTGGAGTGGCAGATTTAACAGTAAGAAGGGTCAGCAAATGCTGACTGCCTCCTCCCAGTCTGGGTCCCCCATCTCACTCTCTGCCAGTAGCAGAGAAGCAAAAAGGTGGGCCTCGGTCCAGGTTTAGATTGTGGTCCCTCACATGCCATCACATGTCCCACATTCATTAAAATAAACTCTCACCTCCTCCACCCCTGCAGTCATCTCTGCCTCTCCTCCCCCGTTCCCATCCTCCCCAGTTCCATGCTTTGCCATCTGCTTCCTCTGGTCTGGACTGTGCAACCACCAGTTCTGCTGCCTCCTAGAGCAAGGACGACTGCTCCCACCAAAGCCAGAACTGCTGTCGTAGGAGCCAGAGAGCCATGAATCACTGCTGCTGCCACCAGAGTTGGAGTCAGAGCTGCTAGGAAGAGCAGCCTTGCTGGTTGCTGCTGCCCACATTTGAATTTGCCTGGTCAGTTGGAGGGGAGGAGGGGCCTCTGACCATTGGTGGTACCTGCTAATCAGAATTCATGGCAGAGCCACCATTTTGGAGGCCTCCCTCCCCAGGCAAATTCAGACCAGTGCATTGCTCTTTCTACAGGTTCCAGCAGGCTGCAAACAATGGCAGCAGCCTGGGCTGTGGCTGAGCAGTGCTGAGCCTGCAGGGGTCCTCCAAGTGCATACATAACCCACACACCTTCTGGGTGTGGTGTTCTGTCCCCTCTAGTGGCATCGAGACCACTTAAAGAGAGAGAGGTAAAATGTAGAGCAGAGGTCGGCAACCTTTCAGAAGTGCTGTGCCGAGTCTTCATTTATTCACTCTAATTTAAGGTTCCGCGTGTTAGTAATACATTTTAATGTTTTTAGACGGTCTCTTTCAAGTCTATAATATATAACTAAACTATTGTTGTATGTAAAGTAAATAAGGTTTTTAAAATGTTTAAGAAGCTTAATTTAAAATTAAATTAAAATGCAGATCTTATCAGTTTTGTGTGATCCTTGCCCTTGCTTTTCCTTGCTGAGTTTTCCAATGTCTGGCTCCTATTTGGATACTTTAAGCTCCACCCAGGCTTCTGAGTTGTTAACCAGCTCCAAGAGGGACAGAGGACAGATTTCATGTGTGAAAATACCTGTTCACACAGCTATGTGGATCCAAATGCCGAAAGCATTGCAAACGCAATTTTCTTCAAACAGTTAAATTTCACTGGCAGGGACGTCCAGCAGGTCAGAATAGAGGCCCCATGATCTCTCTCGGTAGCTTCAAGTGCACTCTGCAGATCTCCAAACTTTGATGCCCACAATTCTGAGCTTTTAACTGAATTAGCTGCATTTCGAAATCTTCAACACCCATCCACTGAAATACAGACAAATCCAAGTCGCTTTTGTTGAACTTTTCAGGTTTAATTAGAAAAGAAAGCATTGGACCAAATTGCTGGAAATCTTGAAATCTATCAGAAATTCTGATTCCTGTTCTTGCATGTACATTCTAATCTCAACGTCAAACGCAGTGCCCTGTTCCACGTGGCATGATAGTGATGTAAGCAGCAAATCAGGACTTAAAATATCTCAGCACAGTGGCGCTGGAACAATTTTTAAGGTGGTGGTGCTGAGATGTGCCCCCTCTTGCCTCTGTCTGCACCCCTCTCTGCCCCAGTGTGGGGCCAGTGGGCCACAGCTGGGGGCGGCTGCAGAGCCCTGGGCTTGGCGGCTGGGACCCCAGGCCAGCAGCAGAGCCTCTTGGACCAGTGGCCAGGACCCGGGGACGGCAGCGGGCTGAGCGGGGCCAGCAGATGAAACCCCGGTTGGCAGGGGGCCAGCGGCCAGTATCCCAGGCCAGCAGCAGAGCCCCTGGGACCGGTGGCCAGGACCCGGGCAGTGTGAGTGCCACTGAAAATCAGCTCGTGTGCTGCCTTTGGCACATGTGCCATAGGTTGCCTACCCCTGCTGTAGAGGCTCATGCACTAAGCTCACGAGGTCCCAGGTTCAATCCCACCCCCTGATGACCGGGGTCTATTGGTATTACACATGGACCCCGAACAGCTGCACCACCTGTTCCTCTGCCATCTGCCCCCTCCCACTTGATTCTAGGGCCCCACTCTCACAAGTAATGTAGTCAGTCACCATGGCAAGGGGGCAGGGGTCCTCCTCCTGCTTCAGGGCAACACTCTAACATCTCACCTGGCCATCAGCCCTGGGGTCCCACCCACCAACCTGTCCTGCTCTGCCTTTGCAAACTTCCCACAGCATTTGCGCATGCCCAGCAGTGGCCAGGAGTAGAAGGAATTTCCTACCCTATCCAGAGTGGTAGCCGTGTTAGTCTGTATCACCAAAAAGAACAGGAGTACTTGTAGCACCTTAGAGACTAACAAATTTACTTGCGCTTAAGCTTTTGTGGGCTAAAACCCACTTCATCGGATGCATGCAGTGGAAAATACAGTAGGAAGATATATATATATATATACAGAGAACATGAAAAGACTGGGAGTGGATGGGTCATTACACAAAACATCTACCAATGTGATATATGCCATCATGTGCCAGCAATGCCCCTCTGCCATGTACATTGGCCAAACCAGACAGTATCTACGCAAAAGAATAAATGGACACAAATCAGACGTCAAGAATTATAACATTCAAAAACCAGTCGGCGAACACTTCAACCTCCCTGGTCACTCGATTACAGACCTCAAAGTTGCAATTCTCCAACAAAAAAACTTTTAAAACAGACTCCAATGAGAAACTGCAGAATTGGAATTAATTTGCAAACTGGATACCATTAAAATAGGCTTGAATAAAGATTGGGAGTGGATGGGTCATTACACAAAGTAAAAACTATATCCCCATGCTAATTTCTCCCCCCCCACACACACACACTGTTACTCACACCTTCTTGTCAACTGTTTGAAATGGGCCATCCTGATTATCACTACATTTTTTTTCTCCTGCTGATAATAGCCCACCTTAACTGATGAGTCTCATTATAGTTGGCATGGCAACACCCATTTTTTCATATCCTCTGCGTATATATATATTTTCCTACTGTATTTTCCACTGCATGCATCCAATGAAGTGGGTTTTAGCCCACAAAAGCTTATGCCCAAATACATTTGTTAGTCTCTGAGGTGCCACAAGTACTCATTCTTTCTACCCTATCCAGCAGGGGTTGCAGCCACTGGGCATGCTCCAGTGCTGAAGGGGCTGCTGCTGGGAAATGTATTTTATTACCATAGCCTCCTCTTGCTGTGGGACACTGAGAGGCGTGTGTGTCCGCCTGTTCCAGCCTCTCCCACAGCACTCTCCGCAGCCATCCCCCACTCTAGTTCTGCCTGTCACTGCTAAATTCTGCAGAGACAATCAACATTTTGTTAGGACTACCCTCACAACTGAAGGATAAATTAAGAAGCAGAAAAATACACTCTATTTAGACCTAGACTTCCAACTTAGTTATTCTCACACGCTGGAAGATGTCTGAAAATGAAAACCATAAACACACATACAAGTCTGGTTTTAGAAAGCAAAAGGACATTTATTACAAACTGCTTCCAGAGATCCTAAGCAGCAGAAACGATCATTCTTCTTCGAGTACAGGACTTGCTCATGTCGATTTCATGTTAGCTGTGTGTGTGGCACATGCCCTGCCGCCAGAGATTTTCCTGCTAGTTGTATCCATAGGGCCGACTGTAGCATCCCTTCGTGGTCTGCACTCATGCACCAGTATAAGGGGCGCTGCCGGCCCTGCACTCCTCCAGTTCCTTCTTATTGCCATTGACGGCTGCTGGAACCGTCCTCTTCTCTTGCTTTGACAAGCCTCCCCTAGTGGTTTACAAATTTCTTCTTGTAAACAGTTAGTAGTTGTCAGTTCTAGTTCTTGTTAGTTAGCTAGTCCCCTTAAGGGACGTTGATCCCAGGACGGGGCATGCCCTGATCCTCAGGCTTCAAACCATATGCAGCCTATATTAACCCATGCTAGTGCCGGAGAGCAACCCCCATTCCAGCTGCCAAAAGTGCTCGGGGGAGGCTCACGTCCAAGATAAGTGCAGGATCTGCAGAGGCTTCTGGCCGCATACCCAAAAATACCATTTTCTTCAAAGACAAGGTCTGGCTGCTTCCGCGCCCAGCCTTTCTATCCAACATGGTGTTGCAATTTCACATCAACCAAGACATCTTTCTGCTGGTCTTCTTCCAAAAACCTCACAAGATAGAACAGTGTCTGCATTCTATGGACATTAGAAGGGCCTTAGCCTTTTACATTGACAGGACAAGACCCTTCCACAAATTGACGCAGCTTTTTGTTGCAGTAGCAGACAGAATAAAAGGGCTCCAGGTGTCAGCCCAGAGGAACTAGTCCTGGATCATGGTCTGTATCCAGGCCTGCTACGAGTAAGTGGGGACCCCACCTCCGGCCATCATACAGGCTCACTCAACAAGAGCGCAAGCATCTTCAGCAGCTTTCCTGGCACAAATACCACTACGGACTTTGTCAGGGCCGTGACATGGTCATCAGTGCACACGTTTGAGTCTCACTACGCCATTATCCAACAGGCCAGAGACAATGCCAGTTTCAGGAGAGCTGTGTTATAGTCAGCATGCCCCTGAACAACTAGCCCACCTCCAGAGATGCTGCTGGTGAGTCATCTAATGTGGAATCGACATGAACAAGCACTCGAAGAGGAAAAAATGTCTACCTACCTTTCGTAACTGTTCTTCGAGATGTGTTGCTCATGTCTATTCCATGACCCACTCTCCTTCCCCACTGTCTGAGTGGACAGCGAGAAGAAACTGGAGGGGTCCAAGGCATAGGTGCTGACTTCTACTGGCGCCGGTGGGTGCTCGACCCCCTTCTGTCCCAGCCCCAACTCCACCCCTGTCCCGCCCCCCTCCCGCCCCCATTCCAACCCCTTCCCCAAAGTCCCTGCCCCAACTCCACCCCCTCCCTGCCCTTATTCCAACTCCTTTCCCAAATCCCCACCCCATCCCCGCCTCCTCCCCTGAGCGCGCCACGTTCCCGCTCCTCCCCTGTCCCTCCCGGAGCTTGCTACAGTTGTTCGGTGGCGGCAAGCACTGGGAGGTAGGCGGAGGAGCGGGGACGCGGCGTGCTCAGGGGAGGAGGTGGAGACAGAGGAGGAGGTGAGGCGGGGTGGGGAGTTTGGCTGCTGGTGGGTGCAGATCACCCACTAATTTTTCCCCGTGGGTGCTCCAGCCCCAGAGCACCCATGGAGTCGGCACCTATGGTGCGGGGCCAGTGATGCCCCTTATACTGGCGCATGAGCGTGGAGCTTTAGGGAACACTAGAGCCAGCCCTACGGATACCACTAGGGGAAGAATCTCTGGCAGCGGTGCATGCGGCGCATGTACACCTAACATGGAATCGCCATGAGAAGCACATCTAGAACAACAACAGATATAGGGTGACCAGATGTCCTGATTTTATAGGGACAGTCATGATTTGTGGGTCTTTTTCTTATATAGGCTCCTATTACCCCCACCCCCATCCTGATTTTTCACATTTGCTGTCTGGTCATCCTAAACAGGGATGAAAAGGTGGGTAACTGCTTTTTTATAAGCTTCCTGATCAACCCCTGCATTCTGAAGTAGAAAGTCAAGAACTGCATATCAATTCAGCAAGTAGGAATCTGTCATTGTGTCAAGGTTTAAGTCAGGAAAACAAGTAGTGCAGTACCACTGAAGTTATACCTGTAGTTGTAGCTGATGATATCTCCAGAGACACTCTGCTTGGAACCAGCACAACTGAAGGTCCTGTAAGATGAGCTACAAACCAACAAAGCCAAAGATACAATAGATTATCTTAAAACAAAAACATCGAAACAAAGATCATGTAGATGAGCATGTTAACAATGAAGCAGATCAAAGCTGTCTCCCTGCTGAAATAGGTTTGAAGTTCCCATCTGATAAAAGTCCCTTTCCAGATTCAGCGTTATCACCTGCCCTATTGTGTATGCTTTATGTATTCATAGAATCATAGACTTTAAGGTCAGAAGGGACCATTATGATCATCTAGTCTGACCTCCTGCACAACGCAGGCCACAGAATCTCACCCACCCACTCCTGTATCAAACCTGGGCCTGAGCCATTGAAGTCCTCAAATCATGGTTTAAAGATTTCAAGGTGCAGAGAACCTTCCAGCAAGTGACCCGTGCCCCACACTGCAGAAGAAGGCGAAAAACCCCCAGGGCTTCTGCCAATCTTCCCTGGCCAAAAATTCCTTCCCGACCCCAAATATGGCGATCAGCTAAACCCTGAGCATGTGGGCAAGACTCACCAGCCAGACACCCAGGAAATAATTCTTTGTAATAACTCAGATCCCATCCCATCTAACATCCCGTCACAAGCCATTGGGCATATTTACTGCTAGTAGTCAAAGACGAATTAATATTGATTCTTGCCAGTCAACTGAAAGTGATATACCAACTGTACAGTTTCCTTTTTTTCCTACAAACTACCATTTTCATTTTAATTTTAAAGAATGAAAAATGCACTGCATGTAGATTTGCATGTCAACTGCCTAGCATACCCATATCTTTCGGATTATGCATACTGTCGCATTTGTTGGTTGTCCAGGGGTACAGACACTCACAAATCAATGTGGGTGATAGATTTTCAATGATGGGAAGAATATGGTAACATCGATGTCTCTTAATGGGAAGAGCAAACAACATATGCAGTCATATAGCAGCTCTACAGTTCACAAAGGGACACAGTATCAATGAAAATATTAGGAAATGGCAAGAAATACTAAAAATATTGCTTGACACAGTCAACATTTTAACTAGTTTACATCTCCCCTTCCACAGTCACTGTGAAGTGTTGGAGAGCAACAACTGTGGTATGTACTTGAGCATAATTAAGCTACTTGTCAGACGTAATACAGCTTTTGCCCAACATATCAGTGACACCAAGAGAATCAAATACTTGAGCAAGAGAATTACTGATGAACTTATGAGTCTTTTGGTATCAGAAACCAGGAGGTGCATGTTTAATAGCTACAAATAAGGTAGGTTTTTGTTACTGTCATTGCAGATGCAACCATGGATATTAGCCACGTTGATAAAATAGCCATTTTGCTTCATTGTGTTGATATTGAGCGTACTGAAGGAAAAGTAGATATAAAAGATCACTTTGTTAGTTTTGTGGCAATGAGGCAGATGCTGCATCCTTGTGTGACCAGTTAACTAATGTTTTATTCTGCAATTATGGATTACAGCCCAAATATATGTCTGGACAGTGATATGATGGGACCAATGTTATGGCTGGGGCTCATGGAGGACTGCAAGCAAAAATGAGAGAACAGCTTTCAGGCAAGGGAGACAAAGCATTATCCAGCACATCAAATTAAGCTAGTTTTGGGGCATGCTGCTGAAGTTAAGGCCAGCCCAGCCCTGAAGGTTTTCTTCACAACTTTGCAGGAAATATATAAATATTTTGCTAACTCTAACCATCAATGGAAAAAACTAATGATTAGGTCTACAAATAATCTGTATCTTCAAACTCTGGCTTGAGAGAGTACAGTTTTGCAAAGAGAAGAGGAACTTGATGGTGCACTGAAGAAGTTGGAAGGATTGATGCAACAGATGAAATTGGACAGGCTTCTGAAGAACAAAGGAGCTCTTTAAATCTAAACGTACACTGCAAGACTAGCAGCGGCCAGTACGTTCCTCAGCCCACACCACTTCCAGCAGCTCCCATTCGCCTGGAGCAGCAAACCACGGCCAGTGGGAGCCTCAATCGGCCGGACCTGCGGACGGGGCAGGTAAAAAAACTGGCCCGGCCCGGGCTTTCCCTACACAAGTGGTGTCCCGAGTTTGAGAAACACTGGCCTAGAAGATGGAACTGTTATTGAATGCAAGAGTCGTGAGACATACATCGAGCAAAGAGCAACCCGTCTTTGATGGGTTGGATGTTCTATCTTAATCTGTTATAGTGGCATAGGATCTTACCCCTGGTGGCTGCAGTCTCTGGAATCCTTTGGTCAAAGAAAATTGATCTGTTCCAAGTCCTCTGGATATTTTAGAGCACAGTGAATGAGCTATTCAAATTCAGATTGAAGAAAAGTATGAGGAAATTATAAAAGAATCTCACAACAGGTAAGAAGCAATAGGTTTTGAAAGTGCAAACTATTCAAGTCAAAGGAAGAGACATGTACACCGCATGGATGATGAATTTGCACATGATTCTCTGTTAGAAGCAAAATATAACTATCAAAGGAAATATTTGAGGTCTTAGACAATATGATCGGGGAACTAAAATCTCAGTGTGAGAGAGATGAAGAGGTAGTTATTCTATCTGGTTTCCTCCATCCCAGACAACTTCAAAATAACTTTAGAAAAATGAAAGGAGGAAGTTCTTAAACTCATGGGAAAATACTCATATTTGTCTTTAAACTTGGTTCACAAGATTATGTCTTTCAAGATGTATTATTTTACAAAAGACACAGAGGTGTTAAGTTTGTCACTTGGAGTCCAGAGCTATTTGAATTTCAGTGTCAAATGATGAACTTGCAAAAAGCACGTTAAGATGTGTCACAAATTATGTGTTCACTACTAAACAGATATGGCTCAGTGACCTTGCTCTCCTTAAAATTGAGAAAGATGAGATTGCAAGATTGGAGCTGGACAGAATCATAGTGCAATTTGCCAAGGAAACGTGTTGCTGTGGTGCAAGGTTCCACAAAATGGAAACACACAAGCCAACACAGTTAGAGTCCACTTTTGTTTAGGCCTGTGATTTTTGATTGGGGTGGTGTGTGTGTGTGTGTGTGTGTTTTGTTTTTTACTTTTCATGTTTAAATAAGCCTAAGGCGACGTGACCATTGAACCCCAGGCAGCGGGTTTGCTGACCAAACTCTGACCCTTAAATCTGCCCCTGTCTGGACTTCAGTCATGACCTGCAGCAGCTCCAGCTTTTCCATTCCCCTCGGACATCCACACCCCTCTGTCCCTACGTACTGCTCTTGGCCTGTGGTCCCAACTGTCCTGTTCCAGTCCTGAGATCCCCCATGTATCTCAAGCCTCCCCTGTAGTACCCACTTGTTACTACAGTTATGAGACCCACACCGTGCTGGGTCAATACCCCTCAATCTTTAGGCTGAGGTCGCTGACCGGAGCTGGGCACATTTTAGTCATTGTACTCCTGTTCCAGCTTTCTCCACACCCTCGTCCAGTGGGTTTCCAACTTTTTTACTGGTGACCCCTTTCACACAGCAAGCCCCCCTTATAAATTAAAAAAACATTTTTTTATCTATTTAACACTATTATAAATGCTGGAGGCAAAGTGGGGCTTGGGGCAGAGGCTGACAGCTCACGACCCCCCATGTAATAACCTTGAGACCCCCTGAGGGGTCCTGACCCCCAGTTTGAGAACCCCTCTTCTAGTCTATACTGTTAGCCCTGTCCCCTTAAATAAACTCTGACGCTGATTGGTGCGCCTGTTGCTACTTTCTGATTGGCTGGTTCAGGTTCCGCCTCCCCCACATGTGTCCATGCTCAGGCTCTTTGCCGCTCGCCTGCTCTCTGTGCAGCTGAGCCGGAGGAATGTGGTGCAGCCGCCTTCTGAGCTACCCCCTCTCGCAGGGGCAATGCAGTTCCTACAGGGCAAGGACGGCCCTGGCCCAACTCAACCACGTCCTGGAGGCTGAGCTGGAGAGCATCCGTGGCGCTGGTACCTGGAAGAGTGAGAGGGTTATAACATCAAAACAAGGGCCACACATCCATGTAGAAGGCAGCAGAGGAGGTAGGTATTGCAGCAGTGAAATGTAACGCGTCTCCGGTGCTGGCTAGACGGGGAGAGGAGAGAGACACAGCGCAGTTACTAAAAGCCATAGAGGATTATGAGACACTCCAGAAGAATTTAAGACTATTCAGGGGAGAGTGCAGCGCTGTGGCAGATGAAACTGTTGGCTACACTGGCGCTTTACAGCGCTGCAACTTTCTTGCTCAGGGGGGTGAAAAAACACTCCCCGGAGCGCAGCAAGTTACAGCGCTGTAAGGCGCCAGTGTAAACAGTGCCCCAGCGCTAGGAGCGCAGCTCCTATCGGTGTAAACTAATCCCCACGGGGAGGTGGAGTACCTGCAGTGCTGGGAGAGCTCTCTCCCAGGGCTGGCGCCGACCACACTCGCACTTCAAAGCAGTCTGACCCACCCATGTGCTGGGGGGAGAGAACCTGGATAGAGAACCCTGTGTGCATATGCAGTAAAAACATGAAAATAATTATTGAGTGTATTTTATAAAAGACATGGAAAATGCAATATTATTTCAGGAAACGCCTGCTTTGGTGCAATGTGTTTTCAGATTACAAAAGAGGTAGCTGAGATTATTGAATCAAGGGCAACGAAGATCGATAGGTCCTGGGTAGAAGTTACATACACCAAAAGATTGCAGAATGAAGGGTTGTTTAATTTAGGTGGGAGAAGTGTTTGAGAAGATTTAAAGCAGCATTGTCAGGCTAAAATAATATTTTTTTAAAAAGTAAAACAAAGAATATTGAACATCTAATTTAATGGACATTGTTTATACACTGTTTATTTTTTGCATTTCTCTCAGCTTGGACAATGATGTTAGATTAGCCAGTTTGTTTTGTTTCTAGTCAATATATCTTTGGGGTTCTGCACAAGCACAATGTGGCAAGGCAGTTTGTGAACATAGTATGGGGCTTTTCATTTGTTTTTGTGTTTTTATTTGAAAACTTTCTCTTTGAATTAAAAAACAAAACCCAATTCTGTGAGCATCAGCTTTTCTAAAACATCATTTATTTTTGTTTGTTTTTAAACAAATACATTTTGGCCCTAATTTGACCCGTCTTTATGCCTATAACAGACAGATTTATTATTATGAGGACTATTATGAAAGATGGTCAGATCCTTCCTTCTTATGACGTCCCATAATATGAGAGCTAGGGATCACTTGATGAAGCTAATGGCAAGTAAATTTAAAGCCAGTCAAAGGAAATACTACTATGTGCCGTGTGTAGTCCAGCCTGTGGAATCCTTGCTGCAGGAGGTCACGGAGTCAAATACTGCAACTGGAGTATTTAAAAGATTTGGATGATTTTATGACCAATGATAACGTTTGTGTTTATGCCAGCTAAAATAAGGCAATCAAAACTCACACTTCAAGAAGCAGAGTGATCACTGCAGGGGTTAGGAATGAATTTGTTCCTTTTTTTTTTAAAGGTTTTTTGGATGACAAATGCAAGGCAGTAGTATTTATGAGCACTGGACTGGGTCTTGGAAGATGAGTTCTTCGCTCTTCTGCAGATTTCTTGCGTGACCTCAGGCAAGTCACTTGAGCTATGTCTACACTGGCAATTGAACAACAAAACTTCTGTCTTTCAGAGGTGTTACCACGCCCCCCCCCCTCCCTTCCCAATCTCCCTGAAAGGCAAAAGTTTTGCTGAGAACAGCACTTTGTTGGTAGGTGCGCTCTCCTGCTGACAATGCAAACGCTGCTCGTTGGGGGTGGAAGTTTTTTGTTGGCAGGAGAGCCAACAAACAGTGGCTACACAGTGCGCCTTTTAGCAGCACAGCCATGTTGTTAAAAGCTGTGTAGTGTAGACATAGCCTTAGGCGGTGTCTACACTAGAGGCCTTCCAGCGGCACAACTCTAAGGTCTCCTGTGTAGTCGCTCTGTGCGGGCAGAAGAGAGCTTTCCTGTCAGCATAATTAAACCACCCCCCACGAGTGGCGGTAGCTATGTCTCCCGCCAACATAGGAATGGCTACACTGGCGCTTCTGTCAGTGTAGCTATGTCTCCCGCCAACATAGGAATGGCTACACTGGCGCTTCTGTCAGTGTAACTTATGTCACTCAGGGCTTGGCTACACTTACAAATTTGCAGCGCTGCAGCAGGGTGTGAAAACACACCCTCTGCAGCGCTGCAAATTGCGGCGCTACAAAGCGCCAGTGTAGTCAGAGCCCCAGCGCTGGGAGCCGCGCTCCCAGCGCTGTCCGTTATTCCCCACAGGGATGTGGAGTGTGGACAGCGCTGGGAGAGTTTTCTCCCAGCGCTGGTGCTTTGACTACACTTAGCGCTTCAAAGCGCTGCCGCGGCAGCGCTTTGAAGTGTAAGTGTAGCCAAAGCCTCAGAGGTGTAGTGTTTTTTTTGTTTTTTTTTGGTTTTTTTTTTCACACCCCTGACAGACAAAAGTTTTTCCAACAAAAGTGGTAGCGTAGACATAGCCTGACTCTCTGACTCTTCAGACTTGAAATAAGGTGGAGACCAGGTGGGAGAGGTAATAGCTTTTATTGGACCAACTTCTGTTGGGGAGAGAGACAAGCTTTCAAGTCCCACAGAGCTCTTCTTCAGGGCTGGGAAAGGTACTGTGAGCATCACCGCTAAGGGCAGGTCTACACCTGCACTGATGCAGCTGCACTGCTGTAGGGCATCTGGTGAAGACGCTCTATGGGCTAGTCTACACTGGCAACGCAGTGCTTTAACATGGCTTGTATGATCGTGGCAGAGTGCTGGGAGAGAGTGAAAAGTGTTCACCCACAGGCAATAGTCAATTTTTGTCTTTTATCATTTTCCTGTGTGAGTTCATTTGAGACTGTAATGATTGTCTGGTTTCACACACATAGTTGTTACTGTGGAATTTAGTGCATTGGCTGAGGTACACTACATGTGATAGGCAAGTGTAGGATGCATGGATTTTGAAAGGTGTGTTGTGGGGGGTGGTGATCATTATAGCAGTGGATATATGTCTGCAGGTTTTGCATTTGTTGTTCTGGCAGGGTCTGGTGCTGCTTTGAGTTGGTGTGTCTTGGTTTGTGGGGAGCTTGCTTCTGATGATGAGCTTGGGGAGGTTGTTTGAAGGCCAGAAGTGAGGGATCAGAAAAGATTTCTTTCAGGATGAGGTCTCCACTCAGTATGGATTGTAGTTGTTTAATGAAACCCCATATGAGTTCCAGCATGAGGTGATGCGATCTACTTCTCTGGTGGAGTGTCCTTGTTTGGAGAAGTTGGTTTTGAGTGTATTAATGTGTATATCCCAGACTTTCTCCTCAGAGCATGTTCTGTAGTACCTGAGTGCCTGGCTGTAGATAACTGATTTCTTGGTGTGTTAGAGGTGGTTACTGGATCTATGAAGGTAGGTGAGGCAATCCGTCGGTTTCTTGTATATGGTTTGTCTGTAGGGTTCCATTGTTGAAACTGATTGATGTCCAGGAAGTTGATGCTATTGTGGGAGTGTTCCAGAGAGAGTTTAATGGACAGATAGTGGTTTTTGAAGTTGTGGTGGAATCTGAGAGCCATCTGTCCAGAGGATGAAAGTATCATCAGTGTATGTCAGGTATATCATTGGTTTTGTGGTGCACTTGTCCAGAAATTCTTCAAGGTAGCCCATGAAGAGGTTGGCATATTGGGGAGCCATCCTAGTAACCAGGGCTGTTCCCAGGGTTTGGACAAAGTTTTTGTTGTTGAATGTAAAATTGTTATGGGCGAGGATGTAATGGATAAGTTGGGAGAGCGTTTGGGGTGGATGTCTGAGGGTTGTCCATTGTCTTGTAAATATTTGAGGCAGGCAGCCATGCTGTCATTATGAGAGATGTTGTTGTATAGGGAAGTGACCTGCATGGTGGCGAGGATGGTGTTCCAAGGGAGATTGTTAACGTTACGGAGTTTGTGGAGGAAGTCGGTTGTGTCCTGGAGGAAACTGGGCCTTTGTGCGATGAGTGGTTTGAAGATGGTTTCTATGAGTTCCAGTATTCCTTCAGTAAGAGTGCTGTGGCCAGATATGTTGGGTCTGCCTGTGTTCCCTTCTCTGTGTATCTTGGGAAGCATGTAGAACAGGAGTGGGCAAACTTTTTGGCCCTAGGGCCACATCGGGTACAGAAGTTGTATGGAGGGCCTGGTAGGGAAGGCTGGGGGAGGTTATGCCTCCCCAAACAGCGAGGCGTGGCCTGGCCCCCGTCCCCTCCCTGCTCTCCCCGCCCCACTTTACCTGTGGGGTGCGCGAAAAGAGGGCTCAGTCCTTTCCCTGTGCGTTTCCCCTGCTCGGTTGGCTGCTATCCCTGGCAGTTGGGCAGGGCTCGCTCCCTGTCTGGGCTTGGCTGCTGGGGACAGGGGCCAAGCATGCTGGGCGTGGAGGGGGGCCCTGGCTTGCTCTGCCCCTGTCCCCGGCAGTAGGGCCCAGGCCCCTTGACCGCTCCCCCTGCAACCTCCCCTGCTCCTCATCTCCCCTCCCGGAACTCCCCCTGCTCCCTGACTGTGCCGCCCTGGAGCACCAGGTCTGGCAGCGCTATAGCCGTGCCGCCTGGCCGGAGCTGCAGCCACGCTGCCCAGGCACTGGGGGAACTGTGACTGTGAGGGAGGCAGGGGGGCAGAAGGGGAGGGGGCAGGGGCTAGCTTCTGCCCTGCTCACTGAGCTGCCGGGGAGTTGGGCTGGTTCCTCCACAAGCCTGTCCTGACCCCGCTCCCTGGCAGGAGCTCGGGGGCCAGAGGGAAGGGTCCTGCGGGCCAGATGTGGACCGTAGTTTGCCCTCCTCTGATGTAGAAGGTGCCTGGGATGAGTTAGTGGGAGATGAGTTTGTAGAGTTTCTCTTGGTGTTGTTTGGGGAAGGATTTGATTATATACTTAAGTTCCTGGGTAAATTGCGATGTGGGGTCTTTTTTGAGTTCTTTATAGTAGGTGGTGGTAGAGAGTTGTCAGTTGGCCTCATTAACATAGTCGTGTCTGTTGGTTTGATCACTAGCTGGTGGTTAGATTTCAGGACTGTATGGCTGTCCTCTCAGTGGTGGATAGATTATGGCGGATGTGATGTTTGCTATGGATTTTGTAATCAGTTTTTTTTCCCTGAAGCAATGAATGTAATGATCATGGGTGTGGTTTCGTCCGCTCTGTGGTATCCAGTCTGATTATTCTTTTTTCTTATGATTGGTGGTGGGGACGTGCTAATAGTGAGTGGTGTTGTCATTCTTTGAGGAGGAGACAGTGGAAGTATTCTAGTTTTCCACACGTTAGTATGGCATCAGGTTCTGTAGTGGGACAGATGCTCCGTCCCTTGGAGAGTACAGATAATTCAGCTCCAGTGAGGAGTAGTCTTGATAAATTGATGACGTTTGGGTGTCGTGTAATGTCCATGTGGTGGGTACTGGTGCCATGGTTTCTCCCAGAGGTGTTCTGCGTCAGTGTTGTTCTGTGGGTTGTGGAGTAGTTGTAGTTGGTTCTACTTTTTGTTTTTGTGTTGGATGGCTGTCCTCGGGGGTTTTTTGATAGTTGTTTTGGATTTCTTGCATCATTTCCAAGTAACTTTCCTGTTTGTGTTTTTTTTTCTTCCAGTGTGTGGTGCACTTTTTAACAGTGAGGGTAATTAATCATGGGAACAAATGACCAAAGGTGATGGTGTATTCTCCATCACTGGAAATTTTAAAATCAAGATTGGATGGGGCTTTTTCTATAAAACATGCTCTAATCCAAATAGGACTTCCCTAAATAAATTCCTGTGTCCTGTGTTACGCAGGAGGTCAGATAGATGATCACAGTGGTCCCTTCCGGCCTCAGCATTGTGAATCTCTGCCTCAGTTTCCCCACCTTTCAAATGGGAATGCTAATAATGTTGCCTTTCTCCCACACTATGTTTTGTTATGATGCCCAGCATAATGGAACCCCAATCACAGTTGGGGCACTATTGTAATACAAAGAATAAAAATTGGCCTGGTGCATTGAGAGTAGGAGCTCTTGTTTCTTCTTCGAGTGCTTGCTCATATCTATTCCAATTAGGTGTGCGTGCGCCGCGTGCACGTTCGTCGGAAAATTTTTACCCTAGCAACACTTGGTGGGTTGGCTGGGTCGCCCCCTAGAGTGGCACCGCCATGGCGCCGAATATATACCCCTGCCAACCTAACGGCCCTTCAGTTCCTTCTTACTGCCTGTGTCGGTCATTGGAACAGTGGAGTGCGGCTTAGCTGATCTCCACTTCCCTAGCTACTCGTCGTTCTCTCATTATTTCTTGTGTATATAGTTGAAATTTCTATAGTTGTAGTTAGTTTTATTTGTTCTATAACATAGTTAGTGTATATAGTTAAGAGGGGTTCGGGGATTAGCCCCTTCCCCGCACCCAGTGCCGGGGCCCATGCCCCGTGCTCGGCCTGTCACAAGCCGATGCCAACAGGAGATCCCCACGACTCCTGTCTTAAGTGCCTCGGGGAATCCCACCTCGCCGATAAGGGCCGGATCTGCAAGGCCTTTAAGCCGAGGACAAAAAAGGAGCGGGACTTTCGTCTGAAACAGCTCCTGATGGAGGCAGCTCTTACTCTTCCGCCCTCGGCACCGAGCGCTGGACAGTCCGCAGGCAGAAGCGCTTCTTCGGCACCGGATCGCACCGGTACTGCTAAGGCCTCTCGGCGCCGACCGTCGCCGGCATCGATGTCTGTTCGGCACCATTCCCTCTCCCCACGGGTGAAGAGGCATAAGACTCCTGCTGCTTCCGTGCCACGTGCACCGCAGCCAGAGCACTCGACTAAGTCGGACCGCCTGGCACCGACACCTGCCGCAGCACCGACAACGTCGGTACCGTCGATTCTGGTCCCGCAAGGGCCGTCGAGTCCTGTGCCTGAAAGCTCCCCGGCACGAGCCGTGGTTGAGCTCACTATTCCCTCCACGCCGGAGACATTTTCCACGGCAAGGGAGCTGATCGTGATGACAGAGTCTGCACTGCCTCAACCCCCGGCACCGCCGGTGCGGGTCATACAATCTATAGGCAAAGGGGGGTCTCAGACCTATCCTAGACCTGCGAGAACTCAACAAGTTCATGATAAAGTTGAAGTTCCACATGGTATCCCTGGGGACCATCATCCCATCCTGGAGTCCCGGAGACTGGTATGCCGCCCTCGATATGAAGGACGTGTATTTTCACATTGCCATTTATCCTCCACACAGACGGTACCTCCCGTTGTGGCCAACCGTCAACATTTCCAGTTTACGGTCCTTCCGTTTGGCCTTTCTACAGCCCCAAGAGTATTCAGAAAATGCATGGCTGTAGTCGCCGCCTCCCTCCGCTGCCGTCGGATACACGTTTTTCTGTATCTCAACGATTGGCTCATTCGAGGGACCTCCGAGACACAGGTCACCCATCATGTGGGCATCGTCAAAGACCTATTCATGCGTCTAGGCCTGATGATCAATATAGAGAAATCCACTCTGATTCCCACACAGAGAATAGACTTCATTGGGGCCATCCTGGACTCCAGTCTCGCCAGAGCCTGCTTACCACAGCCTCGGTTTCACGCGATGGTAACAATTATCCAAGACCTGCAGAACTTCCCGACAACTTCGGCTTGCACTTGTCTCGGTCTCCTGGGTCACATGGCTGCCTGCACGTTCGTAACCAAACACGCCAGGCTACGCCTCCGTCCCCTCCAATCTTGCCTCACCTCGGTATACCACCCGGGCAGAGACGGCATAGACATGATCGTCACGATCCCCCCCGAGCATTCTAGGCTCCCTCGACTGGTGGTTGATGCCGTCCTTGGTATGGGCAGGGATGCCGTTCCATCCGCCTCAGCCTTCTATGTCCCTGACGACGGACGCGTCATCTCTCGGCTGGGGTGCTCACCTCGGTCATCTTTGCACTCAAGGCCTTTGGTCAGCTCAGGAGCTGGCCTTGCACATCAATGTCCAAGAGATGAGAGCAGTCCGCCTTGCGTGCCAGGTGTTTCAACAGCATTTACAAGGCCGTTGTGTCTCAGTGTTCACAGACAACACAACGGCCATGTATTACATAAACAAACAGGGAGGGGCACGGTCCGCTCCCCTTTGTCAGGAAGCCATCCTGCTCTGGGACTTCTGCATAGCCCACTCGATAGACCTGGTAGCGTCCTTTCTCCCAGGGGTTCGGAACACTCTGGCGGATCGCCTCAGCAGATCCTTCCTGTCTCACGAGTGGTCGATTCGTCCAGATGTTATCCATTCTGTTTTCCGGAAGTGGGGCTTTCCCCGCATAGACCTCGTAGCTTCCCACGAGAACAGGAACTGCCAGACATTTTGCTCCTTCCAAGGCCTCTCCCCGGGCTCGATCTCGGACGCTTTTCTGATGCCGTGGACGAGCCAACTGCTTTACGCCTTTCCACCCTTCCCACTGGTTCACAGGGTCCTGCTAAAACTCCGCAGGGACAGAGCGCACCTGATCATGATTGCTCCAGCGTGGCCCAGGCAGCACTGGTACACCATGTTGCTCGACCTGTCGATAGCCAACCCAATTCCCCTGCCTCTTCGCCCAGATCTCATAACTCAGGACCACAGCAGACTTCACCACCCAGACCTGCAGTCCCTTCACCTCACAGCATGGCTGCTGCGTGGTTAAGCCAGTCCGAGTTATGTTGCTCTGCCTCGGTACAACAAGTACTCCTGGGTAGTAGGAAATCTTCCACTCGATTAACATATCTGGCCAGGTGGAAGCGTTTCTCTTGCTGGTGCGAAAAGCATAGTGTTACTCCCACCGAGGTCTCGATCCCTACCATCTTGGACTACCTCTGGTCTCTCAAACAGCAGGGCCTAGCGGTATCTTCATTGAGGGTGCGCTTGGCGGCCATCTCTACCTTACACCCAGGGGAGAGTGGCTGCTCCGTGTTCTTGCACCCTATGGTTTCTAGGTTCTTCAAGGGCTTGGAGCGCTTATACCCCCAAGTACGCCACCCTGCCCCAACCTGGGACCTCAACCTGGTTCTAACCAGTCTTATGACTGCCCCATTCGAGCCGCTAGCAACCTGCTATACCTGTCCTGGAAGATAGCTTTCCTCGTAGTCATTACATCGGCCAGACGAGTCTCCGAGCTTCGGGCTCTCACGGTGGACCCACCGTATACTGTGTTTCACAAGGACAAGGTGCAGTTGCAACCACATCCGGCCTTCCTCCCTAAAGTGGTATTGGCCTTTCATATCAACCAGGATATCTTCCTTCCGGTCTTCTTCCCAAAGCCACACTCATCACGACGGGAGCAACAATTGCACTCCCTGAACGTCCGTAGGGTGCTCACATTTTATATCGAGCGGACAAAGCCTTTTCGTAAAATGCCCCAACTCTTCGTCACGGTGGCAGACCGAATGAAGGGCCTACCTGTCTCCTCCCAGAGGATTTCATCTTGGGTGGTGTCGTGCATCTGCACCTGCTATGACTTGGCTCATGTTCCATCGAGCCACCTCACCGCACATTCTACCAGGGCTCAGGCTTCATCTGCTGCCTTCCTGGCTCACGTACCTTTCCAGGAGATATGTCGTGCAGCTACCTGGTCTTCGGTCCACACCTTTGCCTCACATTACGCACTGGTTCAACAGTCCAGAGATGATGCAGCCTTTGGCTCAGCAGTTTTGCATTCTGCAACATCTCACTCCGACCACACCGCCTAGCTAAGGCTTGGGAATCACCTAACTGGAATCGATATGGGCAAGCACTCGAAGAAGAAAAGACGGTTACTCACCTTTGTAACTGTTGTTCTTCGAGATGTGTTGCTCATATCCATTCCAAACCCGCCCTCCTTCCCCTCTGTCGGAGTAGCTGGCAAGAAGGAACTGAAGAGCCGTTGGGTTGGCAGGGGTATATATTCGGCGCCATGGCGGCGCCACTCTAGGGAGCGACCCAGCCGACCCACC
This sequence comes from Mauremys mutica, assembly GCF_020497125.1. Classification (NCBI taxonomy): domain Eukaryota; kingdom Metazoa; phylum Chordata; order Testudines; family Geoemydidae; genus Mauremys; species Mauremys mutica. Next base: position 95,047,082 of record NC_059072.1, on the reverse strand, counting down.
GAGTGTTGCTAGGGTAAAAATCTTCTGACGAATGTGCACGCGGCGCGCGCACACCTAATTGGAATCGATATGAGCAACACATCTCGAAGAACAACAGTTACAAAGGTGAGTAACCGTCCTTTTTTGACAAAACCCATGGAGAAAACGCAGCCTTTCTACCCCACTGTATATAAATTTCAAAACCCACTTAAAAAACCTAAGCCACTCACATGGCCAACCACCATCTTCCATGAGCTGGTTGGTTGTATCACTCTGGGATATATTCTAGACATTTGATATTCCTATTCTATAAAAAGCTTAACCCACACCTGGCTGTTGATGATTTGTGTCTGTGAGTGCATATCCCTGTCTAGACAAGGACCTATCTCTGGCAGTATTTCGGCCCATTTATACTAAATCACAACAGAAAAACCAAACAGACAGAACTGGGGAAGCTGACTTCCTGCTGCCCCCTGATATGGTTAATACATAGGTAAAGATCTGTCTACAAGAGAGAACCAACTTTTGACTGTGTCTTGTGATAGCATATTGCAGCTCAGTCATCGGACACTGAGGCTTTTGTAGTGTATCTTAAGCCCTTAGGCGCTAACTCTGTTCTTCAAACAGAATTACGAAACTGTGTTTAAACATGCTTGTTGCTAACCTGTTTTTTAAGGGCCTAGGATGACCCTGATCCTGCAAACATATGCATATGCTTTAATTTAAGCATGCGAGTGATCTCTTCTATTTATTTATATATTTTTTTTTATAATTGGAGATATACCAATCTCCTAGAACTGGAAGGGACCTTGAAAGGTCATCGAGTCCAGCCCCCTGCCTTCACTAGCAGGACCAATTTTTGCCCCAGATCCCTAAGTGGCCCCCTCAAGGATTGAACTCATAACCCTGGGTTTAGCAGGCAAATGCTCAAACCACTGAGCTATCCCTCCCTCATTGAGTTCAGTAGGATTACTCACGTGAGTAAGGATAAGTATGTGCATAAGTATTTGTAGGATATGGGATTATGGTTTGGCAAGCCAGTGTGGTCAGGGCCTAATTTTGCTAGATTTCTACATATTTAAAACAAACAAACACCCCTCCGCCTCCTCTTCCCCCCCCCCTCCCCCCCACTTTTTTCGGTAGTTTAATGAACATGAAAGGTGTGGGGTTTTTTTTTGTTTTTTTTAAAGATAGTTTGACCCTCTCTGCATTGACTGGCCATAATGAGGGTTTATTTGGATGGAAAGCTCTTTGGGCCAGGAGTGTGTGTGTGCGCGCACGCAACACCTCGCACAATAGGACTCTGATACTGACTGAGGCCCTTGACTTCTACCATAGTATAAATCAGGGGTAGGCCACCTATGGCATGTGTGCCGAAGGTAGCACGCGAGGTGATTTTCAGTGTCACTCACACTGCCTGGGTCCTGACCACCCGTCCGGGGGCTCTGCATTTTAATTTAATTTTAAATGAAGCTTCTTAAACATTTTAAAAACCTTATTTACTTTACATACAACAGTATTTTAGTTATATATTTACAGACTTATAGAAAGAGACCTTCTAAAAATGTTACAATGTATTACTGGCGCGCGAAACCTTAAATTAGAGCGAATACATGAAGACTCGGCACACCACTTCTGAAAGGTTGCCGACCCCTGGTATAAATGTTAAACAGAAATAGTAAGCATTGATCCTTATCCGTTCCCAGCCCTTTGTGGCTGGGACCTGCCACAATGGTGACGGTTGAATGGGGGTTGTCAGTGTCAGTTTCAGAAACCCATTTTTGTTTAGTGAACACCTGTTGTATTTCAACCTTAATTTCAAATGTAATCTTTAGTATGGCTCGGAGCATTCAGTCTCTAGCAGGAACTCAGCCCCATGTCCAGAAACTGTCTGAAAAGCTGGGACAGAGCACACAGCAATCCACTCCTGGAGCAACGGGGGTTCTACTGGCAGGGCCAATAACGTTGACTGATTCCCTCCCTGCCTGGAAGCTGGTGGTGGGTGTTGGACAAATCCCCAGAGGAAGAGTGGAGGCAGGAGGAGCTTGGCTTCCTCTAAAGGACTTGAACCAAACCCAGGACTCACCAGGGGGAGAGGACACCGAGGAGGCTGTGTCCGAAGTTTGTTGTTTTCCATAGATCTGTAACGCTCTTGAGCTTTTTAATAATAAAGTGTGTGTGCGAAATTCCTTTGCTAAGCCTGCATGTCCTTGCTTTGCTGCCGTGTTGTCCCGGGAGGGGTTAACTAGAAATAACCAGCGATCCCACAGCCAGATGGACTCTGGGGAATGTGTCTAAGCAACTGGGGGCTCTGGGGCTAGGGCAATGGTTCCTAGCTCTGAGGCGGCTGGACTGTGGGGTCTCGCTGTCAGATGTAGGGCCTGCACCTGGTAGTATGCCTGAAAGACCTAGTAGTGGGAATAGTGACCAGTCGCTACCCAGGCCCAGGGAGCTTAGCAGCACATGGGATTTGTGGTTGGAGCCAGTCACAACTGACTGGCGTCTGTTCAGAGAGCGGGATTCGGTTGTGACATTGGCTTTCTATTTAGGGCCTGGAAGAGGTGATACTTGCTCATGTTGTCATCTGAGAATTGGTTTGCCTACTTTTATCTGAGGTTTTCAGATTTTCATCCTATAGTCAAAAAACAAAGTGACCAGAAAAAGCCAGGATTTTAGCATTGTCCCTGAATCAGCCTTTTTTTGGAACCTGAATTTAAAAACCAGTACAACCGGAAACTCAGCCTGCCTTCTGAAGCAACAGGCAGCCTGTTTCCTGCTGGATGGAGATCCCAGGTAGACGGATCCTTGCTGCCATGCCTCTGCTTATGTGAGGAGAGAGACAGAGGAAACTGGCTAAGCTGTTACAGTAATGGGTCATTGTGAAGCAATTGGACTTATCTACTTTTGCTCAATAATCAGCCATGGGGGCATGCTGGAAATGTGGCATAAGAATGTTTCCATGGTTCCGGGCACATACCTGGCTGCTTTTGGTGTGTTAGCTTCAGTCCTGCTATTGGCTGAGGTTTGTTCTATTGTCTTGCTGCATCAGAGGGTGGGTAGGATTTATATGCATTGCTCACTCCTTCCTGCCCTCCTCCTCTTTGCAGAGATCCTGAATTTCTGTGCCAATAACTATCTAGGGCTCTCCAGCCACCCTGAGGTGATCCACTCTGGACTAGAGGCCCTGGAGAAGTTCGGAGCTGGCCTCAGCTCTGTCCGTTTCATCTGCGGGACTCAGGTATGGGTGGGGCTGTGATCCAGAGTGGAGTAGTCACCTTTCCCTGGGGCTAACACCCAATCATCTGTCACCAAGCCACACTGCTCCCAGGTGGAACCAAGAGGGTGCTTTAGGTCTGTCATTTGGGCTCTCCTGGCTGGCTGGCTTCTCTGTTCTAGTCCCTCTTTTCTCTCCTTTTCCTTCCCCTTCTCCCTTACTTCTTTCTCCTTTCCTCCTCCATCTGATCTCTTCTCCTGTCCCTCTCCCCATGGATGTGCTGTCCCCACTCCCTTCCCTTTACTCCTCACTCTGCCCCCCCCAACACATACACACCTTACTGTGTGAGCCTGACCCTTCCACTCCAACAAATAACCAGGTCTCCACATGGGCTCCTGGGAGAAGGCAAAGCCCTCGCTCCCATTCTCTTGCATATTAATTAGCTGCCATTCTCCACGATTTCTTCCCAGGATCTTGATTTTTTCCCCCAAACCAATCCTATATCTACCACCGAGGAAAGAAGCCTTCAGCTTTGCCTATAACAACAGTGCAGGCATGCTGCTCGTGTGCTTCCCTTTCTCTGAACACTTATCAGCACATGCATGTCCACACAGACACAGCTCTACATGCTTATCCGTACACATGGCCACACAGACATGCCCCTACATGCACTGTCAGTTTAAGGGTATAAAATAGGCTTTCTCATGAAACCAATTTAAAAAAACCCAAGATTGTTTTTTTTTTTTAACAAACAACCTGAGGAACTCTAGTTATAAAATAAACACCCCAAATTTCCCAGGGCCAGACCTGCAGCTACAATAACTTGAGGTAGCTTCCATGGCATCAATGAAGCTACCCCAGTTTACATCAGCTGAGGATCTGGGCCCTTTGTGTGGCACTTAAACTTTTTGGTGCAACATCTCAGTTAAAAATAGTAAGTGCCTCAGCACAAGTGCCCTGTCCGCAGGGCTTAGGAGCGGAGCCCAGAGCTGGAGCCCGGAGCAGCTCCAAAGCAGTGGAGCTGCAGGTTTTTGCCTGGAGCTGGAGTGAAGCTGGAGCACAGCTCCAAAGCCCTGCCTGTCCGTGTTGGTTTGGAGTCTTGTGGTTGTAGTGATTGGTTTGTGGGACCAAAAATTCTAACCACAATTTAGGTTCCTTTGTGAGAGAACTCATCTAGGGAAAAAAAATAGGCATCCCACGCAGAAAACCATGGCAAGCAGGGAACTCTAGCTGGACCACTGGTCATGTTAATAGAAATCCCTCACTCTCTGTCTTGGCTTTCTCTAGAATATACACAAGAACCTGGAGGAGAAGATCTCTCGTTTCCACCAGAGAGAAGACGCTATCCTCTATGCCAGCTGCTTTGATGCCAATGCTGGTATCTTTGAGGTTCATAGTGCATGTGTTGTGCTTTGTGTGTAGGGGGCAGCAAGGGGAAGGGCTACATAGGTAACAAGCCAAGCTCCCAAAGCTGTTGCTTCTGCTGATGATCACATTTCCCTCAGCAGGTTGCAAGCTGAAGTTAAGGGAGATGAGATAGGGATGGAGAGAACGCCCAATGGCTCTGTGTGCTGCTGGGGTAGGGGGCTGAGGTGCCATGGAGCTTTCTAGTCAGCCTTCATCTCCTCCTTCCTAGTAGGGTGACCATCACAACGAATCCTAGGTTTTGGGTGGGCCTCTGCAGTGGAACCCATCCAGCTGTCTCCTCAGAGCGACCCATCACTGTTGGCCACTTTCCACAAGCCTCCAACATCCCCAACCTGAGCTCTCTGGACCCGCTCACATGAGAATTCAAAACGGATGCAGCCACTCCACCTAAAAAGTAGGGGAGGTGGCTCATGCGTACTGGCGAGGGTGGCTGAAGCCTGCAGTGGAGGATGGGTAGTCCCTTGTGGGAGCATGGTGATGGCGAGGATCCCAAAAGTGTGGGGCAAGAGGCGACTGTCCCCAACCTAGGCCCAGCCCTGGTAGAGGAAGTCATCGCATCCTGTAGGGTTGGCAGAGATGTGGCTTATGGAACAAACCATGCAAAGAATGCAAAGGGAGAGGAACCACATGGCGGGGAAAAGGAGCTGAGAGATAGAAGCCTTAGTGTTGTATCCCATGACATGAGGAGAGACGTGATGCCCTGGCACTGCCCCATGAGTGGCCTGACCACCAATAGGATGCAGAGGGTTCTGGTGGTCGGCTAGTGAGGCTGCCAAGCCAGGAGTACTGTGGTGACACAGAATTTTGCTCATGTATCTAGCAAGGATGCTCCCCCCGTAACCCACCGCAGCCCATTGTTTTGCTGTCCGCAGGCACTGCTGACCCCAGAAGATGCAGTGCTGTCAGACGAACTGAATCACGCCTCCATCATTGACGGGATCCGCCTGTGCAAGGCCAATAAATACCGCTACAAGCACATGGACATGCAGGACCTGGAGGCCAAGCTGCAGGACGCACAGGTACAAAGACATGCTCTCCCCTGGGAGTGCACTCAGTCTGTGTGACCCACTGCCAGTCCAGGAGCAAGGTGCCCATCTCCCAGAGAATAAGCTTGCATCTCCTAGAGGAGTAACCTCCTTTGGCCAGCATTTGAAGCAGCCTTGCTAGACTCTAGGGAGAATCCAATCCTTTGCTCGTTGGTGGGAGGAAGCCTGCCAGAATGTGAGCTCAAGGATGGATAGAGGGGAGATGGTGGGTGGGGGCCATATATTGATGTACTGGGAGTACTAGACCCCAGTCTCCATTTCCTCCCACTTCCCAAACACATTTGCTCAAGCAGTTGTCTTTAGCCATGATCCCTTGCAGCCTGCCCCACTCTCTTCCACAGAAACACCGCCTGAGGCTGGTGGCTACTGATGGTGCCTTTTCCATGGATGGTGACATCGCCCCACTGAAGGAGATCTGCAGCCTGGCCCAGAAATACCAGGCCCTCGTCTTCATCGATGAGTGCCACGCCACTGGCTTCCTTGGGCCCAATGGGCGGTACGAGACCAGACCTTCCTGCTAGTCCCACGTCTCTCTCTCTGGGGCTAGACCAGCCACGGGTTTGAATATGGGGTTTCATTCCTGTGGGGCTGTGGATCCTTAGAGCCACTAGTCCTTGAAGGCATCCACACCTGGCCATTGACCTCCCCCCACTTTTTACAAGATGGTAGCACCCTCCTTTCTACACCTGTCTTTGTGTCAGGGAGTGGCATAATGGGGGAGGGCTCAGATTTTGCGGGTAGCATTCTCAGTCTTGGGGCGTGGGTGGGCGGGGGCCTGTTCGGAGCATACTCAGAGGGGCCGTGTCTCTGCTCTGACTTATGAAACCACCAGTTTGCTGTGTGCGGGAAGTAAGAGCAGCCTGCACTGGGGAGGGATGAGGCGCCCACGTGCTGAGCCCCCAGTGCTGCCTTTGCTAGCAGGGCTGGCTCCCTCCTGCAGGAGGCGACCTCACCCCATCTGGAGAGAGAACTCTCCTGAGGAGGCCAGCCAGGCTGGCTAGGCATGCTTCCCTGGCCTGCTCCCTGCTGCTTTGCGCTGCCGCTGGCTGGACAAGGCCTTCCCCTCCCACAGCACGGCACATCGAGATTTCACAACCTGCATCCATAGCTACTGTCCTGGTTCTGCGTATCCTTCGTTTTAGGACAAAGCTGGTGGTGGGGATGCAAATGGGTGGTGGTGCCCATTGGGTTAATCTGACACTGGAGGGGTGGCCACTCCATCAGGACTGGGAAAACATCAGAGCCATGCTGGAGAGAAAGTGGCAATGAACTGGTGCCAGGGCCCAGCTGCCACAGCCCAGCCCCCCAGGTTGGAGCTGCCCGGGCTGATGGGGTCGTTTTCTCTCCTCGCAGGGGTACTGATGAACTGCTGGGAGTAATGGACCAGGTGGACATTGTCAACTCAACGCTGGGGAAGGCACTTGGAGGAGCAGCAGGTTCAGATATTCCCCTTTCTGGGGCCTTGTCTTTCTACATGGCCCTGTACCCGAGAGCTCCCCAAAACCCTTCTGTCCCATCCCTTTAACAGTACAGAACCGATGGGGAACACCAAGACGTGGACAGGAGCCAAAGGGCCTGGACCCAACAAGGGTCACTACAGCAAGGGTGAAGGGGGCCTAGCAAGCCCTGCCAGGTGCACCCTCCTGTGACCTCCCTTTGGAGACGTCACACCTGGGCACCCATTAGTGAAACTAACCAGCTGGGATCCCAGGCGCTGCTGCCTGTGTTACTGGGTGTGTGTGTGGGGGGGGGAGAGCGGGGGGGGTGTTCCTGGGGTCCTGTTGGTGGCTGTTCCTCCCCCTGTCCCGAATGATGCTCTCTTTCTGTCTGCTCCCCCTGCAGGTGGCTACACAACTGGCCCCAAGGCCCTTATCGACCTGCTGCGCCAGCGCTCCCGCCCGTACCTCTTCTCCAACAGCCTGCCTCCTGCCGTCGTGGGCTGCGCCTCCAAGGCCCTAGACCTGCTCATGGAGAGCAACGCCATCGCGCAGTCCATGGTGGCCAAGACCAGGCGGTGAGGGCTGAGGACCTGGGATCCTTTCTCAGGGGGAGACCCCCCAACAAGCCCCTTCTCCATGCAGTCACTTCCCTGCCCATCTCACCTCCTTGGCCAGTAGACTCCTTTCTGCTCAGGAGTGAGTTGTCTCTGGTTCATTTTCCATCCTCTGCTGATAGCACCACCTGTGGTTTCCATGGAGATGGCTGTGCTATCACAGCCGTGGAATTACCTAGTGCGAGCTCCAGCATGATGCCACATGCCAGGCACCAGTCTGGATGCGGAAGGCGCCATGATAGCCAGAGTGGCACAGCAGAGCCTGCCATGGAGCCTTTGAGGTGTGCAGAAAATGGGAGGGGATCTCGGAGGAATGGCCCCTTCCGCATGCAGGTTGAGTGGTGCGGAGTTTGATCCTGGCCATGGAGGAGCCAGGATGGTGCAAAGCCACACAGGTACCAGAGCAGTGGGCTGGTGGCTGAGGGGAAGGGCTTCCCCGAGCAGGGATGATGAGCTCCTCTTCCCCCTCCCCCGGGCAGGTTCCGAAACAAGATGGCTGCAGCTGGATTCAGCATCTCAGGGAACGATCACCCCATTTGCCCTGTGATGCTGGGCGAGGCCCGGCTAGCGTCAGTGATGGCTGATGACATGCTGGAGAGAGGTAAACCCAGAGGAGGCTGGGGCTGTCAGGTGGTGGTGTCACGTGCAGATGAAGGGATGGCCTCTGATCCTCTTTCCCTGTAGCTATCTTACTCCATGTCTGGTAGCCGTAGGGGATTTTCTGTACCTCCTCAGCCCCTCCAGCAATGGGAAGCGCCCTGCTCTAGTTATTCCCTTTCACACTGCCTCTGCTTTGCTATGGGGCTTTGGAGAAGAAATTTTCCCCATCCTGCCACTCTGCCGGGCAGCACATACACCATTCGCTCTTCCCATTGCTTCCCTCGCAGCTCTGTAGGGGGCGCCCTTCCAGTACCAGCATGGAGTTGTGTGCTGCTGTCTGATCCCGGCTTACCGGGAGGGCACGGGGGGAGAGAGAAAAGGAGCTAAAACCCCTGAAGACCCCCTCCCACCAGTAAACGAGCCCCAGTATTAATGTTTGCCTCCCCCTTGCACATGACTCTCATCACCAGGCATTTATGTCATCGGCTTCAGCTACCCCGTGGTCCCCAAGGGAAAGGCGCGGATCCGGGTGCAGATCTCAGCCGTCCACAGCGAGGACGACATCGACCGCTGCGTGGAGGCCTTCACAGAGGTGGGGCATAAACATGGAGCGTTGCCCTGACGAGCCAGCTAGCATAGGGGATGTGATGGGGCCTTTCTCAGCCTTTCCACAAGCAAGACCGTGCCTAGCCTGGGGAAGAACCATAACCAGAGTGATGCCCAGAAGATAGTAGGATGTTGAAGATAAAGGGATCCTGGCCTCTGGGAGGCGTTAGCCACCGTAGCGTTCACAGGGGTGGGGGCGATGGTTTGGGAGCGGCTCTTCATGTTACAACACGCATTAAAGATTCAGCCAAGACACAAAATCGGCACAAACAAGCATCTTGGTGTGATTCTCCCATCCCAGGCCCGCAGTCTGTTCTTCCCCTCTTTCCCGCTGCTGCCTGCAGAGTTGAGGAGCCCGGAGGGGTGGGGAAATGGTGTTTTCCCCTGAAGACTGCCATGGAGGGTGGGGGGTTAGAGCCTGCTGTTAGTAACCACTGTACACTTAAAAGGCATGGTTCATCTTAGCCCCTCTGAACAGTTCCAGTGGCATAAAGGGGCTGGAAAGCCAGCAGATCTGTCCCCTAGGGAATTCCCCCAGTGCAGAGGGGAGCTGGCATAACAACTCTATGCCATACCCATTGGTGCACCACCTCACTCTAACTGCTGCAAAGGGCCCATTAGCCCTGACTGGGATGTTGGTGCCACTGTCGCTAGGGGGTTGGGGCCACTCTCCCCTCTCTGTTAATAATTTCCATGCTGCATTGGCCATTTTAAGCCCTTATGCTCAAGTTGCTGCCCCGGTCTTCAGAACACTTCGCCTCCCGTGTTTGTCTCTGCTGTTCCTCTGTAGGAGGCAGAGGACATGCAGCTCAGTAGGTAGACCAGCAGCATTGTACCCCGTGGCCTTCTGGTGGCTCGTCAGGACTAGGCCACAGGTAAAATGGGCTGGGTTGGTTCTTGCTACCATTCTTACCAAGTCTACAAACAACAATCACCATCCAGTAGAGGGCGCTGCTGCCCAACGTCTGTTCATAGAGGAAGGCTGAGGCGGGAGGGAGGGAGTTCACAGAGGCTGTGTTGTCTCCAGGGGTTGAGGAGATGATCGCATTTGATGACAGAAACCTATAATTTGGATTCATTTGTTGCAATTATAACACGCCAGAAAACATGGAGCGAGGCCGGGCGCTGGGACTTGTTTGTTCAAACTCTTTGTGAGCGATTCACTTTGCAGGAACCAGAAGTGAACCTGAGACACCACCCAGGAGAATTTTTGGCATCGTCTTTGCTCTAAATCAGAAACCTCCCGCTTGTGCGTGTGCATGCGGGTGCCGTGTGTTGGCACCACTCGGCAGGGCAGGGCAGGGAAGTGCTAACATGAGTTGGTAGCTAATCCTCCCTGCGTCCCTGGGAGCAGTGGTGGGAAGTGTTACTGCCCCTCTAGAGAGCAAGAGGCAGCCCCCAAGTTAAGGAGGTGCTGGCCTACACAAGGTCTGTAAGATTTGCCCCAGCCCCTTGAACTGTATCCAGCAGCAAACAGGAGGCCAGATGGTGCATGCTCAAGGCAGCCCACCTCACTGAGGGGATGGGCAGCTGTGTTTTGCCCCTGGTGAAGCCTCTAAATGGTCTTTATTAAGAGTGAGAACTCAGGCATCTCTCTTGGCAGTTCTTTATCCAGTGATGCAGCTTGAAAATTAGTTGGCTGTGCTTGTCGAACTGCCACCAAGACACCTATAATAAGCGGCTGGAACAGGGAGGCAGAACTAGCCCGGTTTGTCTCCACTGGTAGCTGCTAGCCCACAAGAGGCACCAGGAGAGAGCTCCTGGGTAGCAGAGCCACCGCAGGACCAAGAACAGTAATTTCTTTCCTGTTACTTTTCCATGTAAGCAATCAGCGCACTTGCCGCTGGGCACTCGGTGATGGGATGAGAGGTGGTTGGGGGCCTGGGAAGGGAGCTATCCAGGAGGCAATTTTTGTTCAGATTTGGTCTCCACCATGAAAACAAATGGGACTTGCCCTGTTTTAAAATGAGAGGGGGCTAAAGGATCAGGAGAACACTTGCTCCGGTTCCCAAAGGGCTCCTGTGTGAGTGCTTCCCATCTGGTCGGCTCCAGCCTTGTGAAGATCTCCAGTCATCAGAGCCTGCTAGCACCGGCACTAGCTGACTCAGAGCAAACCCCCTGCTATGGGGTACCCCTAGCTGAGAGGAAGACAGCCGTGTCACCGCCAGTGTACGCAGAACAAGCCAGCTCTCTCTCATGGCCACAGAAAATGATGGGAAGCTGCCTGCCAATTAGGGGCCCCATTGTACCATGATGCCAGCAGGGAGGGGCTAAGCCTTGGGTGTGCGGGGGGCACTTTACGCCCCCTTGCAAAGCTTCCACCATTTTTTGTCGTCTAAGCTAGTTTTATCTTCTCACAGCCTGTATCTACTGATGCCCTTTTCTCTCCAGTATGGGTAGGACACTTCGTCCTAGGCTTGCCCCTGCATCTGGTGCACTTGAGTGAACCTGCAGCAACTCTTCTGTTCTAGTCCTGGGTTCCCACACAGCTCTACCAAATACTAATGTGCCCCATTCTTGATCTGCAGCCCCCTGCGACTCCAGACCTGCTCTCCCAGTGCCCCTCCGTCCTGGTCTGCAGCTCTCCCTGCTATTCTAATCCAGCACCCACGTCAGCCAGGAGTGTTGCTGAGCCAGGGCGCACAGGGTGATGGTGGTAAGAGGAATCAGACCGGGGAGGAGAGGAGAGAGGCAGTGCCCCTTTTGCTCCTGCCAAACTCTCCCCTAGTAACAAGATCCTTGTGCCTCCTTCCCCAAGTGGCCCAGTTTCCCTCTTCCCCCTCAACTGCCAACCCCCTCCCGAAGGGGCCAGCCCCCCCAGCCCCACACCACCCAGCTGCCAGACCTGCCCCAGGGAGAAAAGCTTGACTTTACTGCTAGTTGCCCAAACCTCCCCACTCCCGCTGCCTCCTCTGTCCCCTCCATCCTCCCACTCCCCTTTAGCTGCCAAACCCTGTTTCCATCCAGGTCTTCCCCAACAGCTGCTCTGGTTCAAGACCCAACTGTGCAGTTTCTGCAGCAGCGTGAGCAAAATGGGGAGCTCTTGAGCAAGCAAGGGCTTGGAGAAATGAAATCTTGCAAACGAATAATGCCCCGTCAAGTGTGGGATTTGTGTTAGTATTTAATTCACTGCAAAGCTCTGGTTCTCACGGTTTCCTGGTGTATGTCACACTGCTGCAGATGCTGCAGCTTCTCACAGCGTTCCTTCTGCCCTGTGCCCCACAGAAATCAGAGGGTGCTTGCTGCTCAGCAGACTACACAAAGCCAAGGCCATGCATCCCCTGCTATTCTAGTCTAGGGCTCTCCACAGTTCTGCTGATGCACCTCAATACTGATCTGCCGCTCCCTCCCTCCTATGCGGTCCAACCCCTTGCAACCCACACCAGTGCACCTTGATCCTGACCTGCCGCTGTTTGCAATGCGCACATGTGCAGCCAGCGTATCTCAATCTGAATCTGCAGCTCCCCTCTGCTCTTCCCATCCTGCGCAGAGGCAAAGACACTGTTAGCAGTGCGTTGGTGCTCTGCACTGGGCTAATGTCCACCGAGCTCATTTCATTACTGATGCCAAGGCAGCAGTTGAACCCAGTCCTCCAGAGCCCCATTAACTCTGCTCTACACAGAGAAGTACTGAGCTGCAGGCAAGCGTTTCGCTGTAAGTGATATAGGTCAGTAGACACAGACCGAGCCCTAGGGGAGAGGAGGGCTTGAATCAAGGTAGCCACGGAGGCTGCTGCAGGCCCGGAGATGAGAAGCACAGGGCTGCTTTGGGTTCATTTGTTTGGGCTGTGTCGGGAAACGGAGCCGACCCTGGCCCAAGTCCTTCGCAGCAGATAAATCGCTCAAACAACGGGCAGGCACAAGGACTCCCTGTGTAAACAGCTAACCACTGCCCTTCCTCCTGGCACTGGCCACCTTGCCTCGGCTGTCTCTCTTCTCCTCGCTCCCAGGTAAGGGATAGGGGACAGAGGGAGCAGGAGTGACCCCACTGCCGAGAGTCCGCGCCAGTGCCCAGTAAGCTTAATGGGAAGGCTCCCATGATTGCAGTGGGCTGTTTCAGGCCCATAGTACAGAACCCACCTCCTCCTGACCCAGCACTGCCCTGCTCTGCCACCACAGGGAACCCTCCAGCACCAGGGGTCGGGGACCTTGGTTTAACAGAGCAGCACAGCACTTCCTTCCCTTTGGGATTACCCTTGCTGTGGTAGCGCTGGGGACAAGCCAATGTCCTGGCGTGAGGATTCGAACCTATGACCCATAAGCAAAGGCCCAGCAGGCTGTGCCACGGAGCCAAGCAGCTGTGGATAGCAAAGGGATCAGTTTGGCTCCATTTGTATATTAAACCCCACAGACTCCTACAAGTTCTTATTCTGTATCTTTATTTCTGCATACACACAGCAGGGCTTCCTTTTGGTAATAGTCGTCGCCAGCATTTCGGTAGCACATTGCCCCCATGGATCCCAAAGCTGTAGAATTAGGAATCTAAACCTGAGATGACTAGTGGTGCCCCCAGTTCCCATGGCACTCTGTTCCTGGCTTCATTCCCTTGGAGATGGGAGGGGAGCCCAAGTTCTGGCTCCCTCTCTTCTGTAATTTTCTAGGGATCCCCAGCTTTCCACACCCTCAGGACTTCTTCCAGGAGGATGCTGGATCCTGGCTGTAGTGGGTGGAGAAATCAGAGGAGTATCTCTCTGTGATATCTTGCTGATCCGGGTGGAGATGAGAACATCTGGAGAGGACTCCCAGCTCTATCTGCAGCAGGGAACGTAGGTGGGATCATGCCGTCCTTCGCTCAGCCTCTCGAGCCTTGGCTGCGCAGGCAATTTCAAACTGCTGCAACATGACAGCAAACCCCTGAAGGAGCACTGAGGTGGCAATGCACCTGTGACCCCACCCCTCCAGTGGGGGAAGAGTCCCCTGCCCCTCACTGTCCTATTACCGACAGGAGCACTTGCAAGCAGACACTACTGGGTAGGGGATCTGCCTCCAGGTGCATTGCTGGAGAATCCTACCCGTGTCTGTGGCTGGGTCCTTGCTCATCCAGCAGTGCCAGACCAGGAGCTTGATGTGGGTGAACTGGGCAGGACGGCAGGTCATGCCAGGAGGCCAGGAGCAGCCAGTGTGGGAGGTGTCGCACTCTGTGTGGCGGACCCAACGTGGCCAGAAGACAGGCCCCAGATCCACCCAGGATGAGGTCAGGTGGCAGGTGGCGCTGTCCACCAGCCACCGACGGAGGCGGTGGGCCACAGCTTGGCTTAGGTTGCTGGCCATCCCCTCCTCAGGGGGCAGCAGGACAGGGAGCTCCACATTTTCAGCCTCCTGCAGCAGCTTCTTCCGGTAACGGCTGGTGCCATCAGCCAGGTCCTGGCTCAGGGTGCCCAGCTGCTCCAGGCTGGTGTTGCGGCTTCGTGGGTCCTGCGGGGACATCCAGAAGGGGTCGTATGAGGGGCCCAGCAGCTTCAACAACCGAGGGGCCCTGAGATGCTTGGGCTTGGGGGAGTAGTGGTAGTCATTGAGAGAGCGGGACAGGCTATATGGCCTCACGTGGGCAGATGGCTTGCTCCGGATGAGGTGGATGTCAGGATTGGGTGGCGTGGTCTCACTGATCTTCTCAGGCAGCAGAAGGTCCTCACTTAGGGGAAGGTCTCCCTCCTGGGAGAGGAGAGAGGCTCCAGAGGGAAGAGGCCCCTGGGCCCAGCTCCCCAGCAGCAGTAGGCAAATGAAACCTGCTCTGGCCATCTCCATGAAGGGTGCAGCTCCTTCAGGGCTCCCCTTGCGTGTGTCTTGCTGCAGGCTGGCACTCTGAGTTCCCTCCCTCTATCTCTCTGGTTATCAGTGGATCCCTTTGGCTGAGTGAAATCCTTCCCCTTTCCCCTAGTTACAGAGTCTGATACCAGACACTGCTGCTGTCACAGAGACACAACCAGCTATTCACAGGGACACACACACACACAAAATGGATGAGTGGGTGCAGAGGCAGTGGGTGATGCCAAGTGCAGTGGGTGCAGCTGCAGGAGTACAAGTGGTGCCGGGGGGTAGGATTAGAGTGAGTTTTGCTGACTGTAGAGCAACAGTAGGTGCTGCTGGGGTTGCATGGTGTTGTGGATGCTGCTGGTCCCACAGGTGCTGCTGGCAGTGTAGAGAAGCTGCTTGGTAGAGGGAGGGTAAGTGGGGTTGTAAAGATGTTCCTGCCTGTTGGGGTGCACTATGTCCTGCTTGGCAAGGAGGGACAATGGGGGTTGCTGGGGAAGTGGGGCTGTGGCAGGGTGTGGCTGAGGTTGTAGACGTGCTGCTGGTTGTAGAGGTGTGATGGGTGCTGCTGAGGGTGTAGGGAGATGCTGCTGGAGGCACCATCTGTTGCTGGGTGTTGGGGGAAATCTCATGGCTAAGCCCTGTTGAGCAGAGTTACTGGAGCAGGCAGCACCAAGGGGTGCATGAGTGTAGGACCGCTAGCCATGCAGAGTGAATTTGAATGGCTGCTTGCCTCTGTGCAGGACTGATCCCAGCACTGCTTAATTTGTAACGAAAGAGGTGCCAGGGCTCAAGCAAATAGGTGCTGGGGATCAAGCAGTTTTTTAATTTTAATAACTGACGCGATAAGCCCAGAGGTGCCGGGGCTCAGCCCTGCCACAAGTTAAGCACTGCATCCCGGCCACCTGGGAAAGCGCCCTCCTCTATGAAGCTGCGCTGCATCCATTAGTCCAGCACTAAAGTATAGGACTGAACCCTTGGCGAAGGGAGAGAAGTGGATGGGGGGCGGCGAGGGTTAGTTGCTCATCCTCCCCAGCACGTGCCTCTCCCAGCAGTGATTGTGTGTTCCACAGTGGGATGGGGAGAAGCCGCGATTGAGAGACTTTGGATCCATCTCATCTAAAATCCCTTGGGGAGCAGGGGAGCCAGGAACTCCCCACTTGACTTGCTCCTTGACAAGGCGACTTGCCTCCAAACGGCCTGTTCTGATGGCGACAGGAGTACTGGGGTCAGCCAGACACAGGCTTTGGGGCCCTTCATCTCCCTCCCTTGCTGCTTTAGAGTTTAACCCTGCGTGTTTAACTAACCTACCCAGCCGCAGGCCCCCGGGGGGCTGGAGTCCTTGCACACCCCATTCCCTCTGATGGGATAGCGCCATGGCTGAGCTGGGCTCACAATGCCCTTTGCACTCTGGCCTGTGTGTTAGTGTCACCGCAGGGCTCACAACTGGCTCTTCCTGTGACCCCTCGCTCCAGTCCCACCCCAAACACCTCCGCTCCCCAGGCGTCCCAGCGTCCAACACTAGCCCCTGTGTGTCCGGCTGCCTGCGGGGTGTGCCCCACAGGGGACTCCCCGCGCCCCCTGCTGGGAAAGCTGAGCAGCAGAGGTGACGGGTGCTGCAGCTCTGGCCTCCCCTGGGGCCATTGGGGCCGAGTGGGGAGCTGGGCTGTGCCTGGGGGCGCTCAGTCTCTGTACCCAGGGCGGGGTGCAGGGGCCGGGGGTAGATCGGCGGGGCCGGGCCGGGCCAGGGCAGCGGGTCTCCGCAGAGCTGCGGGCTCCGGGGGAATTTCTGCCCTGGCCCTTGTGAGCCACCAGCCTCCTGTGCCGAGGCAGCCTCCGGCCTTTGCATGGGGCGGGGGACCCCTGGCGCGGCCGGGCGCGGAGGGGTTAACTCGGAGAGCGGAGCGGAGCAGCGCGGCGGGCGGGCGGCGGAGCGCCGGGAAGGAGGGAGCCAGGGGGGCCCGCGCCACGTGGGGAGAGGCGCAGCTCGGGCAAACTCCGGGTCCCTCTGGCCCGCGGGGAGGGAGCGGGAGCGGGATCGCAACGCCCCGGAGCGAGGCGCAGGTGAGCGGCCCGAGCCGGGCAGGGCTGGCGGAGGCAGCGCGCTCGCTCCCCGCTTGCTCCTGCCCCGTCGGGCGCCGCCAGCGAGAGAGGAGAGAGCGAGCGCCCCTCCCCCCGCGCTGCCGGAGCCCGGGGACTCGACGGGGAGAGCTACAGAGCCCGCCCGCTGCCGTGCGGCTCCGGGGGGACAGGTCCGTGTGGGGCAGAGGAGATGTTTGGAGGGGGGGGGACGGGTGTCCGTGTGGGGCTGGGGGGGAGCTGGGGGGACAGATCTGGGTGGGGCAGAGGGGATGCTGGGGGGGGGAGCGGGGGGGACAGGTGTCTGTGTGGGGCAGAGGAGATGTTTGGAGGGGGGGACAGGTGTCTGTGTGGGGCAGAGGGGATGCTGGGGGTGGGGAGGCGGGGGGACAGGTGTCTGTGTGGGGCAGAGGGGATGCTGGGGGTGGGGAGCTGGGGGGACAGGTGTCTGTGTAGGGCAGAGGGGATGCTGGGGGTGGGGAGGCAGGGGGACAGGTGTCTGTGTGGGGCAGAGGGGATGCTGGGGGTGGGGAGGCGGGGGGACAGGTGTCTGTGTGGGCCAGAGGGGAATCTGGGAGGGAAAGCTGTGGGGACAGATTTCTCCATGTGGGGCAGAGGGGATTTCGAGAGCTATGGGGACAGGTTTCTCTGTTTGGGGCAGAGAGGATTCAGGGGAGGAAGATCTATGGGGACAGCTTGCTCCGTGTAGGGCAGGGGGGACTCTGGGGTGGGGAGGAATCTATGAGCATAGTGGATAGAGGGGTTTCTGAAGAGCTATGGGGGCAGATCTCTCTGTGTGGGGCAGAGAAGATTCTGGAGGGAGAGATGTATGGGGACAGGTTTCTCCATGTGGTGCAAAGTTTACTCATGGGTCAGAGCTATGGGAACAGGTCTCTCCGCATGGAAAAGAGAGGACACTGGGCGGGAGAGCTGTGGAGACAGGCCTCCCCCCGTGTGGCCCAGAGGTACAGAGTCAGCCCCTGGAGAGCCAGGAGTGCAGAGACAACCTGCTGGAGTGAAGTTCTATGAATGAGAGGGAAAGCCTGGTCCCTGCTGGAGTAAGACAGAAGAGACTCCAGGGGCTCATAGCACCCATAAATAGTTGATCAGTTGTTGCTCGGTACAGTGTCCTTCCCTTACGATTACTGATCAACCAATGACAATTTATTCTGCTGCTGTAATAATAAGAAGACGATCATCTAATATAGGATACGATGCTTGTGCCTCATTGGTGACGTGCGCTGTCACGCAGTGCTCTGATTGAGGCCATTGTGTGCGCGAAGTCCTGGTATTAACCAGAATGCTCCAGTTCCCTGCTCATGTAGTTGAACTTAGCTTCTTAATGATTATTACTTTGTCTGATGGTAGTGCCTAGGAGCCAGCCGAGACCAGGACCCCATTCTGCTAGGTGCTATATAGAGACAGAGAGAGACAGTCCCTGCCCCAGATAGCTCACAGTCTAAACTGACAGGCCAAACAAAGTGTGGGAGGAAGGGAAATGGGCGCAGAGTAGGACAGTGACTTGCTTGAGGTCACAGAGCAGGGCTGGCTCCAGGCACCAGCCCAGCAAGCAGGTGCTTGGGGCAGCCAACAGAGAGGGGCGGCACATCCGGCTCTTTGGCAGCAATTCGGTGGTGGGTCCCTCTCGGAGCAAAGGACCAGCCGCCGAATTGCCACCGAAGACTGAAGCGGCGGTGGTAGAGCTGATCGCGCCTTTTTTTTTGCTGCTTGAGGTGGCAAAAACCCTGGAGCCGGCTCTGTCACAGAGACAGGAGTTAGAACCCAGGTCTCCCGATGCCCAGGCCTGGGCTGTATCCACTGGACAAAACTGCCTCTGCTCATACAAAACAGGTCATTTTTCTAATTCATCCCTGGATCTCTTATTACTTCAAACATGGCAAGAGGCAGCCATCCCCTGGTGTGGGACACCAAGTGATCTCTAGGTGCTGGCCCCACCCCTGTATAGAACAGCGGGAACGCTGGGTTGAAAGAGAGAGTGCTAACCCCTTTTTGGTGTGGGACAGAGCAGAGGGAGCTGGGGCCATGCATGCTGGTTTGCTCTTGTAAGGTAGGGCTGACTGTGTCACTTCTAACTTAGATGTTAGAACCTCTCAGCCTAGGATACCTCCCTGCTATCAGAGCTGGTTAGGTGATGCTGTGGGGATAGAAGGTGCAGGGTCCCTCTCCCCACCCCCAAGGGCTGCCTCCTCCTTCCCTGGGGGCCTCTGCTTAGCCCCTGTCAAAGGAAAGCTGAGATTAAAACTCACTAAAACAAGAAATCCCAAGAGGTTTAACAGCTTTGGGAATGTAATGGAGTAAAGAGGGTCAAGTGGTGCCTGGCAGAGGCCCCCCCCCACCAGAGGCCGGTGTCACCGTTGGTACTTGCACCCATGCAGTGTTGGCTGGTACAAGAGATGTCTTGGATTTAGCACAGCTAGGGTCCCTGTGATAACCTAAAGCCAAGCAAATCCTGACTGGCTGATCCCAATAGAAGTCCAGCCAATTATGTCACAGTTGATGAAGGGACTCTGCATCTCTTGATGTCATTGTTAAATCAGCTTATTGGACGCTGACATCTCATGTGAGATTGGACCTCAGGGGCCACAAAGGCATCGGCGAAAGGCCTTGTTCTTAGTTTAGCAGGGTGTCAAAGGCTATAACCCACCGCTGTGCTCTGATGTGACAGCAGGCCAGGGTTCGACTCCTAGCGCCCAGCAAATGTACTGCAGTCTCACCCCAAATGCCACTGCACCTCAGTCACCTCACTGGGGTTTCACTGTGCATGTGTTTGCTCTGGCCAGAACTGGCCCTTGGTTTTGTGGGGCGCTATGTGAAGAGACAGCTTCCGCCCCACTCAGGTTCAAGCCCCACCTCCCTGTATCCACAACTACCCCAGTCTCCTCCTCCCTGCCTGTGACCCCCTCAGGCTGTAACAAATCCCTCTCGCCTCTAAGACATGGTCTACACTGGGCGGGGGGGTGTCGATGTAAGATTCGCAACTTCAGCTACGGGAATACCGTAGCTGAAGTCAACGTATCTTATTCCGACTTACCTCCCATCCTCATGGCGCAGGATCAACGGCCACAGCTCCCCCGTCGACTCCGCTACCGCCACTCGCTCTGGTGGAGTTTCGGAGTCAACGGGGAACGTGTTTAAGGATCGAAATCGATCCCTGATAAATCGATCCCTAACCGCCGATATGGCGGGTAATCTTGACGTACCCCAAGAGAGGCTCTGTGGCTCCTGGGGACCCTCCCTCATACAGGCCAGGAGATGGAGCCAAAGTACAACTTTCTAAGCGGGGGTAGGAAGAGCTGTTATGAAATTCACCCCCTGCCATAGCTCTTGGGCACCAGACTCAAACGGGATCACGGACAGGGAACCAGGGATGAGACCTGATATGACGGGTTAGTGGGAGTGTGAAGTGAGACTCTTGAAGGGCAGGGATCTATGCAGCTGTATAGGCCTAAAGCCACCACCGCTCCTTTACACTAGCATAGCCAAGATGCACACCAGGGCCTCTCACTGGGAGATTAATGGGTTTGCCTTGCTAAGGCCTGGTCTACACTAGGGGGCAGGGTCGATGTAAGATACGCAACTTCCCGTAGCTGAAGTCGAAGTATCTTATTTCGATTTACCTCCCGTCCTCACTGCGCGGGATTGACGGCCGCGGCTCCCCCTGTCGACTCCGCTACCGCCGCTCGCTCTGGTGGAGTTCCGGAGTCGACGGGAGCACATTCGGGGATCAATATATCGCGTCTAGATGAGACGCGATATATCGATCCCCGATAAACCAATCGCTACCCGCCGATCCGGCGGGTAGTGTAGACATACCCTAAGACACCACAAAGGGGCCACAAAGGCGGAGCTCCAGCTGGGCGGAGTCAATAGGAGCAGGGCTGATAGTAGCTGCTGTGTTCTCCACTGAGGGGCTTTCTTGCACTGCTGACACACTGGAGATGCACAGTGGACACAGAGAACCTGCTGTTTTTCTCTTCCTTCCTTTGCCAGGCCCACTGTCTGATGGGGAGATGCCGGAGAGCTGGAATGCCTCCTCCAACAGCCTGGAGGTGCGTGCTGCGGGCATCATCGTGCCGGTGGTCTTCTTCCTCATCTTCCTCCTGGGCACAGTGGGGAATGGGCTGGTGCTGGCCGTGCTGCTGCACAATGGCCAGGTGAAGTACACCACCACCAACCTGTTCATCCTCAACCTGGCCATGGCAGACCTCTGCTTTATCCTCTGCTGCGTCCCTTTCCAAGCCACCATCTACACACTGGACGGGTGGCTCTTTGGCCCCTTTGCCTGCAAGGCTGTGCACTTCCTCATCTACCTCACCATGTACGCCAGCAGCTTCACCCTGGCAGCCGTCTCTGTTGACAGGTGAGCCTCCCCGACCCGTCCCCACTCACGCTTTGCGTCTGTCGCTTTAGTTCAAGAGACTGGATTGGCATGGCGAGGTAAGTGTAGGAGAAAGGCAGACTCCACCGGTGTCTGTCCGGAGCAGGCACAACCCACCCAGGACAGGGTCACTCACTGTGTCTGGGGTTTGATTCCCTGTGGTCACTTGTCACTGCTATCCATTTCTGATCCAGCGGCAGGCTGTTGCACAGGGCCATGCATGTGCTGTTACCCTCAACCACAATCCTAGCAGATCCACCCTGACCCATTCCACAGAGCTCCCTCACCTTCCACCTCCATCCCCTCCCTTGACTCATTCCACAAGTCTCCCTTCTCTGCCAACCCACAGATCTCCCCTCCCAGCTCCCTCCATTCTCCCTTCCCCCCATAAACCTCTCGTTATCCCTCTCCCTCATTTCCCTTTCCTCTCTTCCCTCCCTTCTCTGTTGCTCCTCATCTCCTCCTCTCTCTCAGCACCCAAAACAAGCTCTCCAACAGTCTGCTTACCCAGCCCTTCCTCTTCCTCGTTGGGGAGAGGTTGGTTTGTTCTTCCAGACAGGAGTGGATTGAGGCTGGATTTCAGCTCTCCAAACCCATCAGTCACCCAGGCCCAGTGCAGCAGGGTGCCAGTGAGGAAACTAGAATCTCTCCCGTGGCTGGCTGAGGAGGAGCAGAGTCCACTGGGTGAAGGAGGGATTGGGGGGAAGAATGCTTGGGTGGTGGAAGAAAGAAAGATCAAATTGCCTAGAGGCTTCTGCTTAATCCTCCCTCCCAAGGGGTGGAGGAGGGAAGATGAGAGGTCTCACTGGAGACAGCACCTGGGAGGGGGCTGCATGGAATAGCAGGACAGTGACAGTGAAGTTCCTTTGCTGACTCATTTGTTTTGCTGTTTATACCCCACCTCACCCCATCCCTCCTGCAGATACCTGGCCATTCGTTATCCGCTGAAATCCCGGGATCTCCGGACCTCCCGGAATGCAGCGGTTGCCATCATAGTGATCTGGACCCTGTCACTGCTCTTTGCAGGGCCCTACCTCAGCTACTACCAGATTGTCCACTACCATGGGGTGCCCATCTGTGTCCCCATCTGGGAGGACCAACGCCGGAAGATCCTGGACATCCTCACCTTTGTGTTTGGGTACCTCCTGCCCGTGGTTGTCATGAGCTTGGCTTATGCCAGGACCATCAAGTTCCTGTGGACCTCCGTAGACCCCATCGAGAGAATCTCAGAGTCCCGTAAGGCCAAGCGCAAGGTCACCAAGATGATTGTGGCTGTGGCCATAATCTTCTGCCTCTGCTGGCTGCCCCACCACCTGGTCATCCTATGCTTTTGGTTTGGCTACTTCCCCTTCAACCGAGCCACCTATGCCTGCCGCCTGGCCTCCCACTGCCTGTCGTATGCCAACTCCTGCCTCAACCCCATCGTCTATGCCCTCATCTCTAAGCATTTCCGCAAGAAGTTCAAGCAAGTCTTCACTTGCCTCCTCTTCCAGAACAAGAGCAGGAAGAAGAAGAGAGCTGGCAATAAAGTCCACGTAACCAATGTGGCCAACAATGCTGCAGGTGTGTATGGAGGTAACACCGAGGTCACCCACATCCAGGAGGAAAATGCCAGGTGCTGCCAGGGCCCGCTGCAGAAAGACGCTGAAGACACCCATCTCCCTGAGGCATGGACTCATCAGCTACAGGACGCCACTGTCTCTGCTCAGAGAAGACTGCTGGCTGAAGAAAGTTCGGTAACAACTGGCAATCCACTGGCTGTGACCTCACCAGGGAGACCTCAGGGCCTGCTGACCATCCACTGATAATATAAAGCAAGAGGAGAAATGCATAAACCAGTGAGGGAGTCACCCTTCCACCCCTGAGTATGCGAGCAGATGGAACGATGTAGTCCCTGGGAAATTGCATTGCAGTGACGGCTAATCTTAACAGTGCCAGCTGTGGCTTCTTTATGATTGTTCCACCCCTACCCACTTGCCTGTACCATTCTTGTGGGAGCAGTGGAATCCATCAGTGGAAATTCAGAAAGTAGGAGCATGCTAACATAAAAATGAGAGACATAGAGAACTAGACACAGCATGATCACTGGGGAAAGGACTGGACTCCCAGTGCCCTGGGCACTATATTGAAAGTCTGTGGCGAGGAGAAGGGGAAGGAGTTTTACTACCATGTATGATATGACACCATACAATTAACTGTGTGATCTAGTGTAAGGCATTGCCCACACCTTGGGGTTCAAGGATCTGAACTTCCCTCTTGAGATTAACCAGATTAACTAGCCCCTCGATAAGCCCTGTGCCTGTGTCTATTGCTCACAGGGGCTATTCCCCCTACACATTTAGGCCTACATTTTCATCAATGCCCACTAATTTTGCGTGGCATCTTGGGTACTGGAAAATTGAGACGAGCAAAATTAACGTACCCTGTTTGAAAACATAGGCTGTAGTGTGGGTATCAGGATGCTGGGGGGAGTGGTTGGAAGAATGTGTGTGTGTGTGTGTGTAGCTATGTGTGAAGAGAGTTAGTCATTTTGTTTGGACTAGGGATGGGAATAGGATCTCTGTGTGTGTATGTGAGAGTGGGGCAGTTCAAAACTTCCATCGCTGGAAAAACTGGGGCAATGTCTCTAATGTCCCAAGTAGCAGAATTCTGTTCCCCACCTATGTGTCTTCTCCTCTCTAGTAATTCCCAGCAAGTTTAGGCCTTGCTCCAGTGCTAATCCTCCACCCCCAGCTACTCCGCTCTGTATCAGAGAGGGCCTTGTTTGCAATCCTAGCCCAAAACCCCAATTGCAAGGAAGTCAGCAGCTCATATCAATGGCTTATTATACTAATTCTACTACCATCACTGTTATTAAAATGATTTATTATATAGCAAGTAAAAATGGAAAACCTGGTATTATTACATCTCAGTGTCCCCTCCCACGCATGCTGATAGACTCATAGAAGCTTGAGATGGAAAAGCTCTGTTAGTTTATTAAGTCGGTCTCTTCCCTCCACCTTGGCAAAGCAGGATTATTCTCTATGGGACACTTCCTAGTGCTTTGTCCACTCTAGCTTTACATGTTCCAAGCAATGGAGCTTCCACCACTTCTCCTGGGACTCTTCCCAAGGCTAATACATCTTTCCATCAGTGTATCCTGATATTTGTCTTTGGTTCCTTTCCAAATTCATCCCATTATTCCTAGCTACACCCCTTTGTTCCACCCTAAATAATTCCCCTCCTTCCTTGGTGTTTACACCATTCAAATAGCTAAGAGTCTATTGTGTTCCGCTCCCCTGCATCGCTGTATAGCTAAGCTATATGTAATTTAATTCTTTCAATATCCTCTCATAAATCATTCCCTGCAGGCCTTCTCTGACCTGCATCCAATCTGTCAATATCTCACGGGCACTTTGATTCCCAGAATTCAGTGCAGTGTTCCAGGTTCGATCTTGCCAGTGCCTGACATAAGAAGGACTGCCACTTCCCTGCCCCATGATCTGATCTCTGCAACAGATCGGAAAAGATCTGTTGGGTGGTGGTGTCCACCTCTCACAGCCAGCCAAGGCAGAGGGCAGGATGTGTCCCTACCTTTCTATAGTAGTGCTCGCACTGTTCTCTTTGCAAGCATGTAGAGGCTTTGTGGAGCGGCTTCTGGCATAAAGGTGAAGCATCTGTCACTCCTCAGTGATGTTATTTGCTGGTTATAGGCCAGTCTGGGGGTCTTTTATAGTTTCCAGAGGCTCTTCTGGACAGCTAATCTAACATACTTCAAGCCGCTCTCTGCCCCTTATGCACGGCTTAATGTCTTTCTTTGTCAGATGTTTCTTTGGTGTAACTATAACTGTGATCAAATTTGTGGATGACACCACAATAGGAGTAGTCAACACCAGAGGACTGAACCAGGTTGCAAAGTCAGCTGGTGAGACGAGGCTACAGGCATCAAAGGGTGACTTGGTCCTGACCAGCCTCTGGGGAGAAGACAGCAAGCAACTGCACCCATGGCAGCAAAGCAGGTTTAGTTTAATCTTTACTCCTCAATATTGTCTTAATGCGTCTTTGTCTTCATGGAAATCTCAATTGGCTGCAAGGCGGGTATGGGAACAGGATTGGTTAGTGGGGCGGAATCATGGGGAAGATCTGTCTTAAGAAATGGGCCCCTTTGTTTGATAACCACTGGCACTGTATCCAAAGTTAGAGCTGTTCCATTGCACGAGCCCCCTGGCCTCAGGGCAGTCACCTTGGAACCCTCCCTTGTTCCTGCAACTGTTCCCTGCATTCCCACCTGGTCCTGCAGCCCCAATGGAATGTTTCATTAAGGTAGCTGGACCACTCCCCAGGGGCGGCTCTATGAATTTGGCCGCCCCAAGCACGGCGGCACGCCGCGGGGGGCGCGCTGGCGGTCGCCGGTCCCGCGGCTCCGGGGGACCTCCTGCAGATGTGCCTGCGGAGGGTCCACCGGAGCCACGGGACCAGCGGACCCTCCGCAGTCATGCCTGCGGGGAGGTCCACCGGAGCCGCGGGACCAGTGGACCTCCCGGAGGCATGACTGCGGAAGGTCCGCCGGAGCCGCCTGCCGCCCTCCCGGCAAAATGTCGCCCCAAGCGCGCGCTTGGCGCGCTGGGGTCTGGAGCCGGCCCTGCCACTCCCATTCATACAGTGCTGCCTAGCCCCTGACAAGAGAGTGGCTGACATCCCTCAGTGCTAACCCCATGGGGGAGAACACAGTGCAGGTGGGATGTAACTTGCAGGGCCTGGGGCAAAGGGGATTATTGCTTTCGAGGAGCTGCTGGGATTTCTCTCCTGTGTGAGATTAATAAACCTTGGAGAGTTTCTTTGCCTGGTCTGTGTTCTTCCTTATTCTCCATGTTCCAGCCACAATCATTTAACACGGTGGGGATTATTTCTCTATTTGGGACAGGGGGAGAGGAGCAATCAGGGATTATGTGAGCTTCCTGACCCTCTTTCTGGTGAGACTGGATTACTAACTGGGGGTAAAAAAACTGACCCAACACATACTGCATAATTATATGTAGGGGGCAGGTCTGAGCATTTCAGGAAGGAGCTGAAAGCATCATTGGAATTCAATAGGGAGTCACGGGAAAGATAGATTCATAGATTCCAAGGCCAGAAGGGACCATTGTGATCATCTAGCTGATCTCCTGAATAACAAGTCCCCAGAAATTCCCCAGAATAATTCCTCTAGAGCAGATCTTTTAGAAAAACAGCCAATCTTGATTTCAAAATGGTCACTGATGGAGACTCCACCGTGACCCTTGGTAAATTGTTCCAATGATTAATTACTCTCACCATTAAAAATTATACCTTATTTCCAGTCTGAATTTATCTAGCTTCAACTTCCAGCCATTGGATCATGCCACACCTTTCTCTGCTTGACTGAAGAGCCCATTATCAAATATTTATTCCCCACGTAGATATTTATAGACTGACATCAAGTCAACCCTTAACCTTCCCTTTGTTAAGCTAAATAGATTGAGCTCCTTGAGTCTATCACTACAAGGCATGTTTTCTAAATCTTTAATCATTCTTGTTGTTCTTTTCTGAACCCTCTCCAATGATCAACATCCTTCTTGAATTGTGAACCCAGAACTGGATACAGTATTCCAGCAGCAGTCACATATGTGCCAAATATAGAGGTAAAATAACATCTCTACTCTAACTCGAGACTCTCCTGTTTATGCATCCCAGGTTCTCATTAGCCCTCTTGGCCACAGCATCACACATGGAGCTCGTGTTCAGCTGTTTATCCACCACAACCCCCAACTCTTTTTCAGTCACTGCTTCCCAGGATAGAGTCCCCCACTCCCCATCCTGTAAGTATGGCTGCATTCTTTGTTCCTAGTTGTATACATTTACATGTAGCTGTATTAAAATATGTATTGTTTGCTTGTGCCCAGATGCAAGAAACGAGAGCAAGAGGCAAGGGCTTGATGGAGGGGTGAGGAAGAGTGAAATAAATCATTTGATGCAGTTCCTAGGCAAAGCAACAAAGAGACTAGAGGATGGAGGAGTTTGCTTTAATTCACACTGACAAGCGGTGGGATGCACTGAGAGAGAGGAAGCAGAGCCGGCTAGGGAGTGGAGGAGAAAATCAGAGATAGGAGAAACCCTGCATACAGAAAGCTGTACATTCTGACAGGAGCTTTAGCCCCACCCACTCCCCTTCACATGGGGTCATGCTCTTGCAACGGGCCTTTTGAATAGCCAAGGCCCCAGGAGCACCCTGCCCTAAGCCAGCTTTCTCTGATGTTTCAGGCCCTAGATCAGCACAACTGGCCTTCTTGATCAGCACAGCAGAGAATTCTGAGGCCAGAAAACTTCCCAAAGCAAGAGAGCCTTTGATCAAAGGCCTGCGAGTGAGATCAGTGAACACTCTCAGCTAACAGCAGGGGTCTTTGCCCACAGAGAGCACCTGCCCTTGGGGCTGCAGCAGGAGGGCACAGCAAAGGAATTCTAACAGGGGTTACACACAGTACTCACTCTGCAGTAATGACTGATTTCTACTGTGCCTGCCCTCCGAGGATCCCAAAGCACCCTGCTGGCTTTACAGAGTACGATCCATAGTGAACGCTTTGTAACTCAGAAATGCAGCCATTTCTGGGGTCAAGGCTGTTCCAGAGCATACAGGAACATTACACAACAGGGCAGGAAGAGGGGAATCCCATACTCAATTGAAAATGAAATTTTATGGACAGAATGTAATGAGCAGAATGAAATTAGGCTAGAGAACACTGGGGCTAACTCCCTGGTGGGCCAAAAGGAAATGGGGGCATTCTGGGAAGTGGGCCAGTTGTATAGAAGCACTCTCCCCAGTTCAGCGAGGGGAAATGGTTGTGACTCCTGCTTCTAGCAGGGGCAACTGGTGGGTTTCTTTAGCCAGAAAAAGAAGGTCTGGGCAGGGAGGCCCAGGATCTGTTGGCCTAGCAAGGTAGCGGCTGAAAAAGCCAGGGAAAGAGCTGGGTAGCTCCAGAAGAAGATGGGGGAGAGAGTGTTGTTGTTTGAAACTTGTTTGGGAATCCCAGAGATGGCAAGGGCTGCAGGGTATAAGTGCTAGGGGAGCAGCCCTGCCCTCAAAATGGGAGAGGTTGGGGAAGGCGCAAGGCTTGCTGGGCATCTCTATGAAAACAGGCACGCACACACACACAGTTTGAGAGAGAGGACAAGAGCTTATGAGTGCAAGAGCCTGGGGGAGCTTTTGAAGAAACAGTGGAATGGATCCAGGAAGAAACGGTAAAAAAGACACCCAGCCAATTAACCCTAAGGAGGGGATTGTGCATTGCCTGGAGAGGCAAGTCCTGAGGAGGGGAATTGAGGGTCTTGTGGGGAAGCAGTGGAGGTGACCTTGTGGTAGGAGGAGTCAGGAGAGTCCTTGGCTAGGCTTGACACCTGCCAGGGCTAGTGCCTTTGAACTTCCCTCTGACTCTAAGGGTATGTGTACAAGGCAATTAAAAACCTGCCGCTGGCCTGTGGCAGCTTGGGGGGGGGCTGTTTAATTGTAGCATAGATGTCCACGCTTGGCCCGTAGCCCGGGTTCTAGGACCCTGTGAGGGGGGAGGGTCCCGGAGCTCACACTGCAGCCTGAGCTGGAATGGAATGTCTACACTGCAATTAAACAGCATCGCAACCTGAGCCCATCTGAGTCAGCTGGCATGGGCCAGGCGCAGATGTCTAATTGCAGTGTAGACATACCCTAGGGCTCAGTACTGTAGCCAGGCACAGTGTCAGGCTCTAACACGAGCATTTTGAGAAAGGGAAAAGACTAGTTTAAGGTTTTGGCTTTAGGTTGGCCCTCTTGTTTGGCCTTCCATTTGTTCACAAGGGGGTATGTGCACTTTGGCTTAGCTGGAGGGCTAAACTAACCAACAACAGGGAAACAGCCCCAACAGTTGCATTCTCACAGCAAAAGGTCTGCAAAGTATCAGGCTGCAGGGACTTAGCCGAGAGCTGGCACTGCAGCCCAGCCCCCTCCACACTGCTGTCTTCTCCAACTATGCTTTATAGAGCTCATTTAAAAGCAAGGATCCCATGACTACTTTAGAGGGAAACACAGCCCTAGACTGAAAAAAATGAAAACTCAGGGCTCTGTGCAGTGTGTGAAATCCCTTTGACGTCAATGGAGCTGCACCAGGGCTGAATTTGACCAAGGTAGAGAGCACTAAGTAGTAAAGGATATTGTAGAAAGAAGGGGAAAGTGAGTCTGTTTGATAGCAAAGGTGCAGAACTCCAAGAAAGCATCACTCTAAAATCTGGGTTCGGTTCCAGCTCTCCCACACATTTCCTGTGTGACCTTGAGCAAGGCACTTCATTCCCCCTGTGCCTCCATTCCATGTGTGTGGGGGAGTGAGAATAATTCCTTTCTCCCACTCTCTGTCTTGTCTGTTTAGGCCCCCATCCTGTGACCAGGGAAGCAGGTGCTCAATTTCACAGAGATCAATGTGATTACTCATGCGTGTAAAGATCTGCACATGTTTTTCAGGATTGGGGCCATAAACTTTGGGACTCATGGATGTCCACTCAGATTCATGTGCACTTGCATCAAGGGGAGCTGTGTGCACAGAGATGTGATCAGGCCCCATAATTGTTTTTCAGACTCTCCCAACTTGTCCCGCAATGACTCCAGAGAGCGTTCTCTGTTCACAGCTCCCCCCTAGGAAATACCCCATGGTCTTATCCAGAACAAACTCGATAGACCCAAGACTCTGTATGCTCCCTGCCAAGCTGGTCCTAAATTCTGTAGCCAGACCCCTGGATTCTGTGGCAGTCCAGCACAGCAGATTCAGATACATGTTTGCATTAAAGTTATTCTGAAAATGATTATTACACTCGGCATGATATTCTCCCTCTTATTTAATTAGCTATTGAACTTAATTAGTTTTGCACTGCCCTGAAATGTTCAATTTTTTAGCAGGCTGCAGATTTTTGTAGTGACAATGCATAAATTAATCCTAGGTGTTCTCAAGTTGGAAGCAGGAGGTTTTGGCAGCTTGGCAGGGGGCAGCTAGGCCTGTAGGCTCCCTGGGGGGTATGGGGAGCAGTTGGATAAAGATATCAGATGTTTTTGCTGAAATGATCCATTGATTGCTATTGTTCCGGGCTGTCTGCAGCATGCACTGCCCTGCTTTATACTCAGTGCATATTTGGCCAGTTTTCTTTCCTCCTATAAGGCCTGGAGACTGAATCTGCAGTGGATGCCACAGCTGCAGAATTGCAGAGTACAGAGTGTCTTGTCTCATATGGTTAGGGTGACCAGCTGTCCCAGATTTATAGGGACAGTCCTGATATTTGGGGCTGTGTGTTATATAGGCGCCTATTACCCCCTCACCCTCGTCCCGATTTTTCATACTTGCTGTCTGGTCACCCTACATTTGGTCAACGTGACCCCGGAGCACAGGATAGCACACACGTAAACAAACAGGCTGGTCCTGGTGTCACACAAAGCAGTGTGGGATAGCAGTTGGCACACTGCTAATCTCGTGCGAAGGGGCAGTGTGTTCACATGAGCATTAGTCCACACTAAATAAGTGATGTGCTTAATATACCGTCAAAGTGATTATGGAATAGGTGTTACCTAGCCAGTTAGTACACTCTGAAGCATGGCATGATGCATTATGCAGATGAAGGTCATTTGACTGCATACTAATTCAAGTTACTGCAGATGAACCCCGCTATGTAGACAACACCTACATGAAACACTAATGGGTTAGTTAGTTAACTCTGATAAGCACCTTTCAGAGGAGAAAAGCATTAGCATCAGGCATGCTGGGGTGGATGCTGCAGAAGCAGACACCTGTGGTCTGAGGAACGGAGCACTGGACTGGCACTCAGACCTCTTCTATTCCAAGCCCTGCACTGACCCACTTGAGCTTTCTGTGCCTCTAATTCCCCACCTATAAAAGTTAAATACCGATACCTCCCCACCTGCATAAAGCCCTTTTAGTCTTTGGAAGAGAAGCAATTTGCAAATGCTGAATATTATTAGTAGCGAACGTCACTGGGAGCGAGCAGGAGGCAGAGGGACACAGAGATGAAGAATGTCAGAACAAGAAGAGTGAGAAAAGCAAATGAGAGAAACTGGTTAATGATTCATGGGCACCACCAGTTCTGGGATCATTCCACCTCACCTCATCATTGTGTGTCCAGGTGAACAAGCAAAGGGGACAATTAGAAAGAGATCCCCTTGGGAAGCTGGAGTGAGAGGCTCCCCAGGCAGAATGCCATCGACAAGGAGAGAATCATTAGTGGCTGGCCAAAGAGGAACCAGGGTGGATCTGAGATATGCTCTTACAGCCTGTGTGTCACCCACCAAGGGGTGTAACTCTTGTGTTGTCCCAGTGAATCACTCCCACTGTGCCAGGTGCAGGGTCTAAGGGGGATGGGGGTAGGAGTGGCTCACGGGGAGTAGCTATGCTGAGGTTTGTGCTGCTTTTGAGTTACCAACATCAAGCCACCTCGCAGACGGGGTATGTTTAGATGCTAGCTGTGGTGACGATGGGCTGCAGGCTGAACCTGTTCACAGTGGGCAGGGAAATCCAGGGCTGGCTCTTCCCAGAGGGTGCAGCCAGCTTCCCTTATAGGGGCACAGGGATCCAGCTCCATCTCTGCAATGGTAAATGAGAACATCTTCAGAGTGCACTGCAATATTAAGCCCTTGGGTGCCTCTCTGAGATTGGGTAAGGACTGTTATCTCCATTGCACAGACGGATAAGGGCTTTGAGTCTTAGTCCCTGGGCCCACTGAAAGAAGGAAGGGCAGCAATGGGACTAAAACATAGATTCTCCTGGTTACTAACCCTGTGGTCAGGCCATTGAACCACATGACTTACCCTTTGCGGAGGACTGCTCCTGTGGGCTGTGCCAAGAGGGCACAAAAATAGCTTGGCCCTTTCCTGCTGGACTTCACACTGAGGAAGTGTCAATTTTTTCTAAGCTATAACAGACACAACCATGATGCTGGATCATGGTATTGGGGTGGAAAAGACCACATGAGCACTAGTAGCCCTGATCTCCTTTCCTCTGTCCTCTCCTACCAGAGCTGTGGCTGAGAGTTCCTTCTGATAAGGTGTCTGGCTTACTCCTCCCAAATCCCACCCCACCCAGCTGGGTTGTGTTAAAGACACCCAACCAATACCACCCCCACCAAGCTCTTCCTGGACAAACAGCTTAACATGCAGGGAAGAGTTCAATAGGTAGCAGAGAATCCTTTCCTGCTGCCTCTCTAATCCCAGCTCAGCTGAGGGAACAGAGGTGGTCTATGGTTCCCCCTTGTCAAGATGAAACTGCTCATTAAATTCAGGAAAGGGGGGGAAGTTATCTTTGGTGATTGAAATATGTTGTGGTACCTTCCAGGAGAAAGAAGGCGAGTTGATGACCTGCCACACCTGCTATTTACATGTAAGTTAATGAACGGGATCTGAAGAGCATATAGTCAGTCCAATAGTTACCTAGGGGGAGAAGGACTGGACTAGTCTCTATTAACAACTAACAGAGCTGGTTGGACAAAGCTAAAAAGGAAACCCCTAGGCCAGGTGGTCCATTCCTCACCTCTGACTTGCGTGTTGTTGTCCTGACTGCACGTTTGTTCATGCTTTTTCCTGCCTGATCTTAAAACTCCCAAACAATGAGGTGTTCGTAACCCCTTGCGGGCTCTTCCACAGCCTAGTAGAACTGTCTTAGAAAGCTCTCCCCCCTCATTTCCAGCCAACCAAATAAATGGCCGTGTTTGGGATTATCTTTTTATTTGGATGTTTAATTGTGCACTTTCCCCCTGACCTTATGCTTCTGTTTCTGATCTCTGAAGGTCCCTTGGTATTATTCCTCTGTCCTCACTAATGTCTGCAGCTCGTCTGAATTCAGTAGCCACTGTAAATGCCATTAAAAAACACTGCTTATACCCTCCCTCTGCCCACTAACAGAGATGGGATGCAGTTTCAAACCCCATCCAGTTTGCTATTTATTCCCATTATCCTTTGTTCAGGGTTCCTTAGACAGTCATCAGTGCATGTAGTCATGGTGATCTCTAAAGTGACTTGAATTAATTCTGAGTAAGGACTAGGCTCATCGGCCAGATGACCATGCGGGGTGGGGAATCAAGTTATAATGTCCCAATTGTATTATAGCATAATAATACCTAGCTCTTATACACAGAGCCCTTCAAAACCATTTTTGCAGATCGGATGCGGATCCAAATTTTGTATCCATTAGGGCTCTACTTATACAGCACTTTTCAACCCTAGATCTCACAGCATTTTACAAAGGAGTTCAGACTCCTCATCCCCATTTTACAGATGAGGAAACTGAGGTGCAGAGGCACTGTGACTTGCCCAAGATGACCCAGCAGGTCAGTGGCAGAGCTGGGAATAGAACTCCTATCTCCTGAGTCCTAGCCCAGTGGCTTGTTCATTCTTCCCTGTGTATACAAGGCCAGCCTATGTTTTAACCATGTTTCCGATCTGTGTTACGAACCTGCACAGATTACTGCAAAGTAACTGTATTCTTGTTTGGCTGGATCCCTTTTTCAGACTGGAGTGCAGGGCTGGGTTTTCTAGCAGTCCTTCACAGTGCCATGGAAAGACAAGTGAAATGCATTGGCAGAGCTGTTTGTGTTAAGAGACCCCCAGGTTTGGATTACAAAGCAGTGCTGCAGGTCAATAAGGAAAGCTGTGGGAGGCAGGGGGTGCTGCAGATTGGAAGGTTCCACACACCCCTGCACCTGTCCTCTAGCTCTGGCCAGCTGTACTCAGCCCTATCAGCTCCTTGCTTTCATGAACACTTAATTAAGAAGAGCAGGGAGTTTGGATGTTACATCCCTGTTGAAAGCAACAGGTGCCCCAAATCTGGGGGATACAAGATGGTTGTGCAGATGCAACTAGTGCCTGAGCAGCATGGAAAATTCATACAGTCCTAAGAACAGCAATAATAAAAGATCAGCTTGGTGAAACAAGAAAACAGTGGAGCTGGACAGAGGAGACCATGTCACTGAGACACACAGCAGGGTTTAATTTAAGTAGAGTAAGACTGATTGCCACAAAACCAACTTTCCAATATATTTGGTGCAGTCCCTCTGCAAAGCCCAGCCTCATCTACAGACAGGTTTAACGTTCTGATATCTCTGCTCCCAGCTGCTCATTGATATTAAAATCAGCTTGCTCTTTCACTTTGGTCATTTGTTCTGATTAACCCTTGGAAAACTGGCTTGACTGGGCAAATTTGGCATTAGGTACAGAGGGGAGATAGAGTAGGTTTTGCAGGAAAGATCAGAAGCTGGGTGGGGAGGGCATCAGCATTGTGTTGCTGTGGAGGACTGGCCTGGCTCTGAGAGGGGGTGGAGGTGGAGGTGGTTACAGGGGGGTTAACACAGGAAGTGAGGATGGGATACTTGGCATGGGAATTAGGCAGCTGCTGACTTGTTTGGGTGGGGGGGAGGGTTAGGCAGCTGTGAGGGGCTGCAGTGCATTTAAGGGGCAGGAGATGTAGTCAGCTGGCATGTTCCAGGAATTAAAGGGGCAGTTTTGCTGGTTTTGCAGAGTTTGAACAAGCCCTGAAAATTCAGCCAATATCATTTGAGGGTGTGGGTGGCCTGGAGTATGTGTGGGCAGGCAGAGAGATGAACTCTCTCTCTTCTCCCTCCCCCATCTTATTCTTGGGGAAAGGTGCTGGCTAGAGACTAGGGTTACCAAACAGCAAGTGTGAAAAATCGGGACGGGGGGTAATAGGAGCTATATAATAAGACCCAAAAATCGGGACTGTCCCTATAAAATCAGGACATCTGGTCACCCTACTAGAAACTGAAGTCCCCTGTGTGTTCCCATAAGGGATCATGCACAGGCAGCAACTTCACAAGCTCTCTCACACCCTGCAAGAAGGTGCCTCTGCACAGCTCGGGGAGTGGGAGGCACTACCTTTAGGGGAAGAGGGGAGTTAAACCTCCATGGCCCACTTCTTCCTTGCCATCTTTGCTGGTACTGCCATCAAGCAGGGAGAAGGGTGTTAGCACCACAGTAACAAAGTTTTTATTAGATGAGCACATCATGTAGGAACTGGACTGGGACATCTCTCACCTAGCTGGTGGTAGGGTTGCCAACTTTCTAATTACAGAAAACCAAACACCCTTGCTCTGTCCCCTTCCCCGAGGCCCTGCTCACTCCATCCCCCCTCCCTCCCTCCCTCCCTCACTCTCCCCCACACTCGCTCATTTTCACTGCGCTAGGGTTGGGGTGCTGGAGAGGATGAGGGCTCTGGTTGGAGGTGTGGGGCTGGGGGATGAGGAGTTTAGGGTGTGGGAGGGGATGAGGGCTCTGGTTGGAGGTACAGGCCCTGGGCCTGGGATGAGGGGTTTGGGGTGTGAGAGAGGGCTCAGGGCTGGTGGTTGGAGTACAGGGGGAAGGGAGGAGTGCTGGGGGAGGAGGGGCTGAGGGCTGTGGCTGGGGGTGCAGGCTCTGGGGTGGGGCCAGGGATGAGAGGTGTGGGAGGGAGATGGGGGGTGGGGCCCAGGGGCGGCTCTAAACATTTCGCCGCCCCAAGCATGGCAGCATGCCGCGGGGGGCGCTCTGCCAGTCGCCGGTCCCGCGGGACCAGCGGACCCTCTGCAGGCATGCCACCGAAGGCTGCCTGCCTGCCACCCTCCCGGCGACCGGCAGAGCGCCCCCCGCGGCATGCCGCCTCAAGCATGCGCTTGGCGTGCTGTGGCCTGGAGCTGCCCCTGGTAGGGCCAATGGGTTTGGAGTGTGGGAGGGGGCTCTGGGCTGGGGCGGGGGTTTGGGATGCAGGAGGGGGTGAGGGCTCCGGGTGCAGGTACAGGCTCTAGGGTGGGGCCGGGGATGATGGGTTTGTGGTGCAGGAGGGGGCTCAGGCTGGGGCAGAAGGTTGGGATGCAAGAGGATTTTGAGGTGCAGGCTCCAGGCAGCGCTTACCTCAGGTGGCTCCCGGAAGTGTCTGTCATGTCCGCCTTATAGACGGAGGGGCCAGAGAACTCTACGTGTTGCCCTTGCCTGCAGGCGCCACCTCCGCAGCTCCCATTGGCCACAGTTCCTGGCCAATGGGGCTGTGGAGCCAGTGCTTGGGGCAGGGCCCAGGGCCATCCCTGCACCTAGGAGCTGGACATGCCAGCTGCTTCCAGGAGCCGTGTGGAGCCAGGGCAGGCAGGGAGCCTGCTTTAGCCCCGCTGTGCTGCCAACCAGACTTTTAGTGGCCAGGTCAGTGTTGCTGTCTGGAGTTGCCAGGGAAAACTGGACACCTGGCAGCCCTAGCTGGTGGAAGTACAGGCTAGTGATCACAGCAGGCAACTGGGAAGTGGTTTTCTAGGTTTTATTCCCAGCTCTACCACATTATTATCTGTATTATGGTAACACCTAGAGCACTGGTTCTCAACCAGGGGCAGGCGTATCCCTGGGGGTATGCAGAGATCTTCCAGGGAGTACATCAACTCATCTAGATATTTGCCTACCTTTACAACAGGCTACATAAAAAGCATTAGCAAAGTCAGTACAAACTAAAATTTCATACAGATGATGACTTGTTTATACTGCTCTATCTACTATACAGTGAAATGTAAGCAGGGCTGTCCCTAGGGTGGGTGCAGAGCCTGGGACATAGGCACCGAGTTTCTATCTGCTGAGGGGGTGCTTCCCCCTGGCTCTGCCCAGGTCCACCCCTTCCCCAAGGCCCCACCCCATCTCTTCCCACCTAGTTCTGCCCCCTCCCCTGAGCACACTGCGCCCTCGCTCCTCTCCCCCTTCCCCCAGCACCTCCAGACGCCGCAAAACAGTTGATTAGCGGTAGGTGCTGGGAAGGAGGGAGGTGCACTGATTGGCGGGGCCCACCGGCAGGCAGGAGGTGCTGGGGGGAGGGGGAGGTTGTTAGGGAGGCTTGGCTCCCCCTCACCCCTGCCTCACCTTTCCACCCGCTTCCTCACAAAGTGCGGGGCCCCCTGAAGTGCGGGGCCCGTGGCGGTTGCCCCGATTCGCACTACCCTAGGGACGGCTCTGAATATAAGTACAATATTTATAGTCCAATTGATTTTATTTTATCCTTATATGGTAAACATGAAGAAGTAAGCAATTTAAGTAATGGTGGCTGTGACACTTTTGTCTTTTTGTCTGATTTTTGTGAGTTTTTAAGTGAGGTGAAACTTGGGGTGCGCAAGACAAATCAGACTCCTGAAAGGGGTACAGTAATCTGGAAAGGTTGAGAGCCACTGGCCTAGAGCCCCAGATGAGATCCGTACCCCATTAGTTTGTACTGCAGGGCCTGTGGTAAGATCCCTGACCCCAAACTGCTTACAATCTAGATAGACAAGATGAAGGAAGATTCCCATTTTACAGCTGGGGAGCGAAGACACAGAATGGCAGTGCCTTGCCCCAGGCTATACCAGCAGTCTGCAACTGAACTCAGATCTTCTGGGGCCTAGTTCAGCATTGGAACCACAAGACCAACCTTTTTAATAGCTCTTCCTCTTGTCTATTGACTTACTGTGACCATGGGCAAGGCACGCTCTCTCTCTGCCTCCGCTTACTGTCTATAAATGGGGGTAGCATTGCCCTACCATGTGTGTTTGAGAGGCGCCTGCTTCAGTAAGGACTGTAAAGTGCTTTGCTTTGAGATCCATGGATGGAAAGTACTATAAAAATTCAGTATTGCTAGTTTGCACAGAGACAGGGCTTTGTCTACATGAGAAAGTTATACTGCATAAGTGAAGGGGTGGATATAAACCTAGGTTGTTATACCAGTATCACTCCCAATGGGAACACTCAGTCCAACATAAGTGCCTTTCTTGGCTATCCGCCTAAAACTTAGGGATTCCCCCTCATCTAGCATCTTGGCAGAGCAAAGTTGGGATTTCTTGTTGGGCTGTAATGAAGAGGACCCGCCATGTTGTTAAATAGATGAGAACACCGCAGCTGCTGCCCACTCACTGGGAGGGAGACAACAATCTAGTCCCAGGTTCCCATTTGTGTACCCGCTCCAGCTGATCACAGGAATCACGCTGGCTGTTGCCAGGGACAGTGTGATTGTACAGACTGCAGAAATATGCCTTGCCAGCCCCACCTTGCTATGGTACAAGTGCTCCGTCATTTGAATAAATTGCAGGCCTCGGAACATGCCCCAGGGGAGCCAGCAGAGTGTCTGTTGAGGGGATGGCAAAAATGCCTGCATCTAGTCAAAAAGACCAAGCACACCAAGGAAGAGAGGGACTTGTATTTATTCTGGGAGAAGTTCAAGAGTGACCCAGCCTCTGCAGGGGAAAGGATAGCTGCACGGCTCCACCAAGGGCAGGGGAGTGGAAAAGGTTTGTGTGGGGTGGATTTTAATGTTCATGAAAGGAAAGTCCAATAGCTATGGACTAGAAGCAGGAATAATGCACGCTTAACTCTGCTACTCTCTGCTGATGCACCTCAGTTCTGTTCTGTACCTCTCTGGGCATGTGCATGTGCACACTGTGACGAAGTGGGGCTGTTCTTAATGTTTCCTCTGAATACTGTGTGGGTGCGTCAGTTTCTGGCTGACATTCTGTCTCCGTGGCAACTAATGGCCCGGGCCCTTCCCCCCTGCAAGGGGATGCTAAAGGTGTAGGAAAACAAAGAGGTCAGGTGACCTCCTGGCCCGGAAAAGGAACAAAGCCCAGAGAAGGAGGGGCTGGCTGGGAAATGGAGAGGAGTGCCCCAATGGGGCTGTGGCCTCCCTGGAGGCCCCCAGATGGACCTAACTAAAGGGGGTCCTGTAGTCTGTACCAGCAAGACCTGTGTTCCTGTCGTCTAAATAAACCTGTTTTACTGGCTGGCTGAGAGTCATGGTGAATTGCAGGAAGCCGAGGGTGCAGGGCCTTGACTCCCCCACACTTTGTGACACCCCCGCACCAGGTTTTTGTATATCTGGTCACAACCCTAGTTCTATTTCCTGCTTGGTTCCAGTTAATTTTGACCTCAGCAATGTGTATGAGTAGTTCCAATTCCAATTGCTCTACGCATTCTGCATGGGTTTGCACTGATCTACATTATTACCTAGCTCTGTCAGGTCCCTGTGGTGTTCCTCAGTCTTCTCTAGCCTTGCCTAACCTAATTAATTTTGGGTCCTCTGCAAATGTTGCCCCCTCACCTTTTTTGGGATCACTGATAAATATATTGTTATGCTGAAAGGTGACAATGGCTGCCAGCAGGTGGGTATTGGGATCCAAAACCCATTCATAGGCCTCCTTAAGCCAATGTCAACAGAAGCAGCAACAAAGCCCTTTT
Organism: Mauremys mutica; assembly: GCF_020497125.1. Lineage (NCBI taxonomy): Eukaryota > Metazoa > Chordata > Testudines > Geoemydidae > Mauremys > Mauremys mutica. The sequence goes on along the minus strand of NC_059072.1, from coordinate 95,007,699 downwards.
ATGTGGTAAAAACAGCTGGAGGCTTTGGGGCTACAACCTGGGGAACTAGGCTGCATGGCAGGTGAGAGCTAAGTGCATGGCCTGAGGGGTGCTCCTGGTTGCAAACGCAGGGACTAGAATATGGGTTGCAGGCTGCATGTGTTGGAGGCAAAATGCTGGGTGAAGCTGATAGGAGCGTGATCCTGAGAGGAAGCAGGAAGACCAGGCTTCTTCAGCACAGAGCCTGGTGGAGGGTTATATTTGGGGATTTCTGAGCAATGAAATTGTCTGTTGTTGTTTGCTTCCACTATGTTGAGGGAAACAGGACTTTGTATACATATTTTTGTAACCAAGAATATACAGTAACTCCTCACTTAAAGTTGTCCCGGTTAATGTTGTTTCATTGCTGATCAATTAGGGAACATGCTTGTTTAAAGTTGTCCAATGCTCCCTTCTAATGTTGTTTGGCAGCCGTCTGCTTTGTTCACTCCTTGCAGGAAGAGCAGCCCATTGCAGCTAGCTGGTGGGGGCTTGGCACCAGGGTGGATCGGCAGCCCCCCATCAGCTCCCCGCTCCCCTAAGTTTCTTGTGCTGTAGCCGCCCAGCAGGCTAGCAATCGGCAGTTCAGCTGTCCCTCCCCCGGCTGCTATGTGCTGCTCCTGCCCTCTGCCTTGGAGCTGCTCTCAGAGATTCCTGCTTGCTGTGCAGGGGGCTGTCAGGGTGTCCCCCTGCTCCTGCACCCCGCTTACCCCTTCTCCATATAGAGCAGGGAGGGGACACGGACAAAGAGAGACAGAGAGAACTTGGGGCAGCAGCTGCTGTCTCAACTTCCTGATCCACTTAAAATGACAATGCACTTAAGAGTGGATCAGCTTACTTAAAGGGGCAGTGTGCATCTCTCTCTCTCTCACACACACACACACACACACACACACACACAAGGTGTGTGTCTGTCTGCTATGCTGTCTCCCCTCCCTCATGTTCCTGCTGCCTTGTGTGAGAGGCTACATTAACAACAATGTGTTAACCCTTGAGGGCTCAGCTGAGTGCTAGTTCATCATTTAGCAGCAAGGCATTCCTTGGGAAATATCCCTCCTTCTTCCACCCTCTAACTTCACCACCTCAAGCAAGCTTCCCAATCATCATAGCTGTGAACAGTATGAAATTGTTTGTTTAAAACGTATACTGTGTGTATATCTATATAATATATAGTTTTTTGTCTGGTGAAAAAAATGTCCCTGGAACCTAACCTCTCCATTTACATTAATTCTTATGGGGAAATTGGATTCACTTAACATCGTTTTGCTTAAAGTCACATTTTACAGGAACAAAACTACAACGTTAAGCAAGGAGTTACTGTACCTGACACATAACGGATTTCCCATCCTAACAGAAAAAATCCTGCAAGGGCCTGAATACTGGCTAACTGCTTGGGCCAAAGGGGCAATCTTATTTAAATACTGAAGCTCTGGGACATCCTATGGTTAGCCGTAAACCACAATTAAAATTGTCCATAAGTTCCTAGCCTTTATTTTCTGTCTCTTAACCAGTTCCTGATCCATGATCATGGTTTGTATCTCAATTGCCTACTTTATTTTCTTAATAACCTCATGTTACGGACTCTCTCAGAAGCTTTCAGACAAATCCAAATAAACTCTTTATCTGCCAGTTCTCCTTTATCCGCTTGCTAATCAAACTCCGGCTCCTCACTGATTCACCAGTGGGCTCAGAGCTGCCAAGGCTGCTCTCCCACGCTGGCCTGGCTCTATGAAGAGAAATTATGCTTGTTCTGCACGGATCTTTCTGAAGCAAGGAGGATAAAAGATCAGATGCAAATACTGAGTGAGCAGACAGAGGTAGATGAAAGGTTGGGTGGGGGGCAGCTGGAGATGATGGAGGATGGGAGTAATATAGTTTTCTCTCCTGAAGAGAGTTGTCTTGATGCCCTAGAGTTTAATTATTTCAGCAGCTGAAGAGTGAGAGGTATTTCTGCGTGGGTATGTGCCTGCTCATGCTGGAGTGTATGTGTCCCATTCATTTGTAATCATACATGGGGAGCAGCTGCTTTGGAGTAAGTCCTTTTGTTCTTTGGCATCTATATAATTTCTCCACAGTATTTGTACGTAGTCACGGATGTGCTCCAGTGCCTCAGTGCAATGCAGCCACGTATTGGCCCTGTACATTGGATGTGCCTTGACAAACCCATTCCTCAAATTGGCTGGCACTATCCATGAGGTTATATGGCTTGTGTCCCAGGCACATTGGCATGGCCTTCAGTGCCAAGGCCAGTCCCCAAGGCTGGGTGCTGTGTGTTCAGTCACTGTGGAATTCACTCCTTGCTGCAGAATCTAAACTGAAGTTGAAAAATGTCTTAGGTTGCGAGGAAAAGCTTGAAAATGGGAATGGTATGTAACATGCTGCCTGCCTGAGTGTGCAGCTGGCCTAGTCTGATAGCTCTGAGTGGTGTCAACTGTGCCATTCGTTAATGAGTTAATGCTGAAACCCGCTGATGACAATTTGTGTGAGACCAACGTGAAGCTGAATTCAATATCAAAATAAACAGCACAGGGGAGATTGTATTGACTGGATTATTCAAGTTCATCTTTAATTCAGTAAAAACCTACATTTGTAAAATGTACCTGAAGCTGCCACAGAAGAGTGCTACAAAAGCCTGCAGTAGAGCACATGGGGCCTTCCACCAAGGGAAAGCTCTGGGATCCTATTAGGCGATGTATAACAGGCAACCTGGGCAGGACAGCTAAAGGAAATCAGGTACTGCAGAGACAGTGAAGCATGATGAAGATACAATTTCTACATTCATAGCCACCCCTTCACTCTTATACTAAACTAGAGCAACTGGGAGATCGGCTTCAGATGAGGACTGCCGAACTGAGCAGGATGGTAGGTTTGACTGTTTCCAGCCCAGGATTATGCATCACTGGATGACAGAAATGTGGTAAATGCTGCTCTCTGGCCAGAGAGAAACAGCCCTGTGGAATGTCACTGTGAGCCCTAGTGCCAGCTTGATCTGTGGGTATCTCATCCCGTTGGACTGGCAGTAGAAAAGCAGAACTGCGAAGGGCAACTTGTACCATGTGATCGGCCTGCTCACCAGTTAAAAAGGATCTAATTCCCCTACGGCATTTTGTCTGCAACCAAGTGCTCTTACTAACCAGCAGCAGTGACAATTTTCCCCAAAAACCCATCATCCTTCAGATGACATACAGCTGATGGCCCAGCCCGTGGGTTGTTGAGGGAGAAACATAAAAAGCTGCCCTCTGAGAGAGGTAGACATTAGTGGGCAGTTGCAGGGGCTCAGAGCAGGCAACCACCATCATCCACACCCAGACATCACCCTTTATGACTCCAACCCTGTTTAGGGAGGAGGAGGTGTAAAAGCTCAGCAGCTAACCTCACACTGTGGGGCCACAACACGCTGCATGCAGCAACTTCTCGTGCTCCTAGCCAAAAGGGCTCTGATCTCAGATGTGAACTGCAACAAAAGCAAACCGCAGTCAGTTCTAGCTTCAATACAAGCATCAGCGACAGCAACTGTGGCATTAAAGACAACCCCAGCTGCTCTTTCTTTAGCTCTTTTAATGGTCCCTTCTGTCTCACTCAGGGGATGCTCTTTCCCCTGTAATCTTTAGAATCTAGCCAATACCAGTCTGAGCCCCAGCACGTTGTTGCATTCTTCATTTGGCAAACCGTGATGATTTTACCATGTTTTCTCCCCTCCTGCTGCACACCAATGCCTGCTCTCAGACCAGTTGTGGTCAGACAGCATTGCTTTCCTCTCTGCAGAGTGTATGATAGCTCCTGGCCTGCAGCCCTACAACACACTGTGATTTGTGTAGGTTCTACAGCAAATTCATGTATTTATGGTTTGGATTCGTCAGCAATGTGATTTAAGATCAGAAGGTGAATCAGCAGCAGGGTCCAGGGGTCTGCAAAGAGGCCAGCGTTTGTGCTCAAGGCAACTCGACATTGTCATCTTTAATTCAAGCACTGCTTTTTAAGAGAAGTTGTTACTGAGGCCAGTGTCAGGCCCCAGGCACAGGAGATAGAGGGAGAGATGCGAGTCTTGAGACGAAAGAACTGGTGGAGGACTCCAAAAAAGCTGACAGTATTTTAATGAATGTAAAATGTAGGAGTTCAGATTGTCGTCCACCCCCTTCGTGTGTCTTTTAGCCAGCATGTCAGAACAACGTCTTAATATTCACAGTGACAGCTCCAGCAAAACCAAAACAGAGTCAGTCCCAGACTTCCCTCCCCAGAAGAGCATACAGACCACTCTAAGCCGCATGCACCAGGGTGAAATCCAAGCTTTGGATACATGCGTCTAGTCAGTCTCCTCTCAGACAAGGGATACACCTAAACAGCATCCAATCCTACTGTCCTCTGGATCTAAAAAACCAACTTGGAATGTTCATGATTCAGGGAAAGTACTGGCTGCTCTTGAGAATCAGTACCTTAAACAGAATCCACCCAGCTCTTATGAATGACCACACCCCAACAGATGGCAAAGAACATGCTGTTCTGTGGCAACTCCCGGCATCCTTTCCATGCTCCCCATTTCAGGCCTCTTGTGGGCATCACAACTCATCCAATCCACTGAACTTACTTAAGATCCCTTCCCCTCAAATGAATTTAGCGCTGATAAAATGTGTCCAATTGATAGGCCTTCAGACTGGCATTTATTTTAGCCCCGGGATTAGTGATACGTGGGCAGCAACAACGTAAGTTTGTCCCCATCCTAGCAACACGGCTCACGTCTAAGTTACAGGTCAGCCACGTTGAGGTGGAAAGATGAGCTGTTCTAATGGCTCAAATCAAGGCCTGATCTCCTGGCTGAGACTGCTAATAAAAGGGAAGATCGAAGTCAGCCGTGGGGCTGTCTTGTGAGACATAGATATCTGTCCCCTTAGAACTGGGCTAGGAGTGCGGGGGTGTCCCCCAACTCTAAATGGGCAGCCATAATCTGGTAACAACTTTATCTATATATTTATTTTTAACAAACCCATTGCTGTGGTCTCTGAGCACAACGTTTTAGTGATTCCTTGAGGTGGGATCACATTGGAAGCTGCAACCTTGTGGTGAAAAGCTTTGTATCCCAGTCCCACACTGACAGACTCTTTCCCCTTTGACAGCAGGCCCCTGTGGGAGTTGAGGATGAAGGACCAGGCTCTGATTTTTTTTTTTCCTTCCTCTTCCTGGTTCCACCTACTCCAACCAATGCTCAGTGAGCTCTGCTGAATTTCCATTTTCACTTCCTGTGAGTGCAGGAAGTCAGTCTCCCACCATCTGAACAAGCCTACTCACCCTGTGCAACTAGATACGGGGACCATGTCCAGTCCTGCCTAGTACAGGCAGATCTGTACAAAGGCATGTCTGAGAGCTGTCCCTACCTGAATGCACCTGGTGTGGTTGCTGACCAGGGGCACACTGGTGAGTGCCAACCACTCTGAGCTTGGGATGCTTTGAGGAAGGCTGCGTGTTCAAAAGAGGGACATGCCACACAAGGCCAGCACATTCGTTAAACCATCTGATCTAGAGCAGGATGATAAATAAGAGGGGCCCTTTGCTCCAAAAGTCAGGAGCTCCAGCATTCAATTGTCCTCCTGGGTGCCTCAGAAGGAGGTGGTGATAGTAGCACTGGAAGGGATAGTCTGAGAGTTGAGTGCTACACTGGGGGGAGGGTCCAGCAGGAACAGGGTATCTGGCAGTGGCAGCAATGTTTATAATCTAGGTGATGTGCTCCAGCTGCCCCTCCCCTGGGGCCTCTCCTGTTGACCAGGGAAATGATCTGAAATCCCGTTACCTCTTCTCCATCTTCTGCATCTGTAGACTGAGTGAGGTGAAGCTGGCCAGGAGGTCAGTGACCTCATCCACCTGCCATAGAAACAATGCAGTTTATCATCATAAGACAAGCAGAGGCTGCAAGGGAAGGAAGACTGAGCTTAATGCGGGATGTACCTCTTCCTTGCCTGGAAGGGCCCACATGTGTAGATGAGTGGGGAAATTCAATGTTCTCAGTCCATCTGGTCTTTGACCTCTCTGCTGAGTCTGCCGTTAAGGGTACCCTGGGCACTGGCAATGCTTTCTGTGTTGTGAATACCTATCCAGACATTCTTTTCACTACCCGCTCCCACCAAATGAGTTACTACAACACCTAGCTACTGTGAATCTTTCCGTCATTACATCTGGGCTCTAATGTGAACCGGTGACATGGAGGGGAATGTGTCTGTATCCTGGTCCCAGTCTTGGATGTGACCCTACTGAAGCTGTCTATTCTCTCTTGGATGTATGTGTGAAGCCAGCAATGCAGTATGGGAGTCACTCTGGCTGCCTCTCACCTGCTCCTTAGTACTGGTCATCTGTAACCTGGAGCAGAGATCATCCAACTGCTCCCGCTGCTCATGCTGCCCAAGGCGCTCCAAGTATTCCCGCAACATCTGGATAATCTGAAACAGGCACTATGGTGAGATGCAAGAGCAGGACAACTGTAACCAAGGCAGGGCACCGGTGGTACAAGGACAGAGGGACAACCGCAGCAGGCAGGCTATTAGCAGTACTGCCACAAGCACAGTGTCGCTTCTGAGGTCTGGGGGTAGGTACCCATACAGGAGATCAGAGCCATGCTCCAAAACAGCTGGACAGTGCCATTTGTAGAGGCGCAGTCCAGTGTGTCACCAGAAGACAGGCCACATATTAATCAGATGCTGAGTTTTTTCAGAGGGGCTGGTCATTCAATTGATTCCTATCCATGGCTATTAGAACATAGTGATGAAACCCCAAAAGACCAAAGTCCTCAAAGGGCCAGCCTCACATCCAGTGGTTCCCTGGGTAAAAAATTCTTGTTGCTTTCTCCCCCTCAGGTCTGTTACCCAAATCTCCTCCCTTTCCTCTCCTCTGTTCCCTGACTTGTGAACCTGGACAAGTGGGGGTTCAGGGCCTGCCAACCAGTACTCCAGGAAAGTGCACGGCTGTTCCTATTAGTCAGCTAGCCTTGCCTAATGCCAGCACTGGGAGAACATAAGGGGACTTCTAAGGGGTCCCTCCTATAGCCATTTCTTAGTTCTCACTAGCTGCCATTCAGTGCATTCTAGGGCCCACAAGCCCTGGAAAAATCCTGCAAAATGCCAAGTGGAGTTTAGGGAGATGCTCTCCAGAGGCAGAGAGAGGTGGGTTATCAAAGTCTGGGAGGGAGATGGTCAGGAATCCTAGAATTGCTAGCATGCTGGAGCAGCTGAGGTCCTCAGCCGGGCCACCTGGGGTTGGGGCAAGATGGCAGCGCTCAGGCGCCTCACGCTGGGTCCTGCCGCCACCACCGCCTCCTTGCTTCGGGCTCAGCCGGGAGGAGCCGAGGCGGGCATGGCCGCGGTGCGGCGCTGGGTGCGGGCGCTGAGGCGGAGCCCGGTCCGCGTGCTGCCCCCGCGCAAAGAGCAGCCGCCCCCGGCCAGGCAGGAACCCGCGGAGCCGAAGGGAGCCCGGCCGGGCAGGGGCTGCGCTACGAGAAGGCGGATCCTGGAGACAGGAGGCTGGGGTAAGGCCCCGCGAGAACCACCCCCCCACCCTGTGCGAGAACCACCCTCACTGCCCCCCCCGTGCGAGAATCACTTGCTCCCCTCGCCCCCATTCCACCTCCGAATCCTCTTCTCCCACATCAGGCCCCTTCCCCCAGGGTTCCCGGACACCGTCACCATGGCAAAACGTCACGTATACACAGGCAGCTCGCCCCCAGTTCCCTTCCCTAGTGACAGACGCATAGCGCGTCCGGGCAGATTGCCTGGTGCCATAGCCCGCTGCCCCCCACACCCACGCTGTCCCCATCTGGTGCAGGCCAAGTTACCTGCTGGCAAAGTGAGTGGCTCTGTGCTACTTTGGTTGTGGGTAACGAGGTGGGCATAATGTAATTGGCAATTAATCTGAAGCAGGGAGCCAGACTCTAGCCATGACCGGTCCTGGTTTTGGTTGTAGCTATTGTAAAGTGTAACAGGGAATATCTTAATACCCTTATATAAATCGATGGTATGCCCACATCCTGAATACTGCGTACAGATGTGGTCTCCTTGTCTCAAGAAAGATATACTGGCACTAAAAAAGGTTCAGAGAAGGGCAACTAAAATGATTAGAGGTTTGGAACGGGTCCATCTGAGGAGAGATTAAAGATGCTCGGACTTTTCAGCTTGGAAAAGAGGAGACTAAGGGAGGATATGATAGAGGTATATAAAATCATGAGTGGTGTGGAAAAAGTGAATAAGGAAAAGTTATTTACTTGTTCCCGTAATACAAGAAGTAGGGGCCACCAACTGAAATTAATGGGCAGCAGGTTTAAAACAAATAAAAGGAAGTTTTTCTTCACACAGCGCACAGTCAACTTGTGGAACTCCTTGCCTGAGGAGGTTGTGAAGGCTAGGACTATAACAGGGTTTAAAAGAGAACTAAATAAATTAATGGAGGGTAAGTCTATTAATGGCTATTAGCCAGGATGGGTAAGGAATGGTGTCCCTAGCCTCTGTTTGTCAGAGGATGGAGATGGATGGCAGCAGAGAGATCACTTGATCATTACCTGTTAGGGTCACTCCTTCTGGGACACCTGGCATTGGCCACTGTCGGCAGACAGGATACTGGGCTGGATGGACCTTTTGTCTGACCCAGTATGGCCATTCTTATGTTCTTATGAGGCACTTAAAGCAGTTACTAAACCCCACGTGTCCTACAGAGTGCACCGAAGAAAGGCAGTGCTTGGAGAGCAGATGCACACGGTATCAGAGAGCATGAATGTTTCTCACCTGCTTCACTTCAAGGCGCACGGCCTCCAGGCTCTGAGAGAGCCCTTCCTGCAGGATGTTCAGCTTGGACTTGGCGAGGTGCAGAGGAGTTCTCCCGGCTCGATCCAAGGCATCGACTCTGGCTCCTGAAAGGTGCACATGCATGGGGAGAGAGAGGTTGGTTTAAAAGCGGCGGTGGCCCTGGGGGAAGGTCAAAGAGGTGGTGGTGGTAGCTTTATAATTTGTAAAGAGGAAATGTTACCTCCGCGCAGCAGCAGGGTGATGACAGGAACATGGTTCGTGCAGGCAGCTAGGAAGGGAAAACAGGACACGCACAACTCAGAGTAGAGCTACAGTCCAGGGAAGGGAATCCTGCTCAGTGGTTTGAGCATTGGCCTGCTAAACCCAAGGTTGTGAGTTCAATCCTTGAGGGGGATCTGGGGCAAAAATTGGTCCTGCTAGTGAAGGCAGGGGGCTGGACTCGATGACCTTTCAAGGTCCCTTCCAGTTCTAGGAGATTGGTATATCTCCAATTATTATTATTATACTAAGCCCCCTGGGCACCACAGCACAGGCAACCAGCGCCCTACAGGGTTCTTTGTCAGAGGGTAGAGTAGCACTCCCCTTTGAAGCCTGCTCAACGATCAGGGTTTACAGCCTCTGCCAGCAAGATGGATAGTCTCTAAAATGGGCCTCTTGTTTCTCAGGACCAGCAGAAGGAAGGAGATGTACTTCCTTCAGCTCTGACCCTTACGCCTTCAATTAAAGAACAAAGCTGATGGAACCCCAAGAGTCCAGAACAGGGATTGGTTGCCACAATACAGGGGAGGAAAGAAAGGAAGGAAGGAAGGAAACTAATGGGGATCTTCACAACTCTGGGCACAAAGATCATCAGGTTACAGAAGCCCTGATTTCAAGCTCTTGGCACTTACCCAAGTGTAATGCAGTGTTCCCCAATCCATCTCTCTGGTTCGGGTCTGCCCCATGGTCCAAAAGCAACTGCACTAGAAACAATTAAATGGACCTATTTCAGTCTCTTCCCTTTGCCCAGCAGGTCTAAGAGGGAAGAGCTAGCATTGCCCACAATGAATGGTTTAGAGGATCTTGAGAGGCAGCACATGCACATGCCAGGGATTGAAGGGGAAATGCTGCTTTTAGCAAGGTGTGCAATTAAAGAAACACACAGATTCCTCCAAAACCCCTCCCACAAGGAAATCAGATCATGGAACAATCTCTTCCCACTCACCGATACGATCATTGCCATTGCAGGAGGCGAAGTGCAGGGCCGTACGGCCCTTGTCATCTGCAGCACAGGGGTCAACCCCATCTTCTAAGAGTTGCTGCACTGACATCGCCGAGAAAGAGAGAAGGAGAGACCGTGTTAATCGGGAGGGAAAGCTGATCGGTAGAGCAGCCATGAGACACGCAACCAGATGAGTGCTAGAGCCCAGATATGGGAATGAGAGAGACTGATGATGGAAAGAGATCCCCTTGTCCCACCTTACTTGTTCCTCTCTGCTCCCATCCATCCAACTACCCCTTCAGTGCCAGTGGAAGGGAGACCCTGGTGCAACTTAGACTGCCTCTGTTCCTCAGCAGAGAAGGAAATGTTTCTTTATGTGGAGAATGAGTAACAAGTTCAACTCACAGTCATGGGACACTATTGGAGCAAACAGAATTCATGGATTCCAAAGCCCAAAGGGACCACTGTGGTCATCTAGTGTGACCTCCTGTATAACACAGGCTATAGAGCGTTTTTTTGTTTGTTTTTTTTAAATCCACCCTTGATTTAAAAATTTTCAGTGATGGAGAATTCACCATGACCCTTGGTAAATTGCTCCACTGGTTAATTACCCTCACTGTTCAATACTGACATCTTATCTCCAGTCTGAATTTGTCTAGCTTCCACTTCCACCCACTGGATTGTGTTACGCCTTTGTGTGCCAGAACGCAAAGCCCATTAGCAAACATTTGTTCCACATGTAGATACTTACGGACTGTAATCAAATCACAGCTTAACCGTCTCTTTGTTAAACTATCTAGATTCAGCTCTTTAAATCTATCACTGTAAAGCATCTTTTCTAATCCCTTCAGCATTCTCATGGCTCTTCTCCAGTGACCTTTTTATACTACCAGTAGCAGTGAAATGAGCGAGGTTAAGATTACAGGAGTTATCAATCCTCATTCTTTGGGGTATAAATTAATCCCCAGCTCAGAAAGAAGCTCCCCCCGCATGGTTATTCAATTAGGGGGCTTTAAGTCTTGCTCTAAAGCATTCATTACTGGCCAGTGTTGAAGGCAGGACACTGGAGTGATCCAGCTATTGGCCTGTTCTAGCGTGGCGGTTCCGACATTACCTTCCCTCCTGGGTTCTAGGGTTGGAATCATTATTACAACTGGGATTCCTTCCCCTGCCCCTCCTGGATTGTTTCTAAACTTGGTGGGGAAAAATGGTTCGGGGTTAAAATTGGAAGTAACACCTGAAAAGATGACTTTGCCCTTAGAATAAGTGCAATTCTGCTATTTTAGCCAGGGGACAAGGAGAAAGACTGACAGGCCAACTAGGAGGAAACATTAATGTAAAGTCCCACCTAATCATCTCCCAAGACCAGCAGGAAACAATTTAACCTTTCTCATTCTGACAATGTTTTGAGATCAGTGAAGATTTGGTGTGATGACAGAAAAGATCAAAAGATAATTTCCAAGCTGATGAGTAACTGATTCAATAGCAATCACTTCACTGGCACGACAAGATATAAAACATTGCAAGATTTAATACACAAGGGATCTGCATATAGATTTAGAACACGTTTTACAACTATAATATAGTGGGACACATGGCGTTTAATACAAAAGTCATGCTGTATAAGTCATTTCTGACTCAGTACCTCAAGCCGAGACATGTTCATTAGCGCTCTGCATCAACAGATTTCGAAGCCCTTCACAAAAATGAGCAAGTGTCATCTCCCTGCCTTACAGATGGGGAAATGGGCACTCAGTGACTTGCCTAATGTCATAGAGTGAGTCAATACTCAATATTGTTGCTTTGTTCTTCCCCATCTGTCTGTAGCCACAGGTTGTCTCTTGTCTTATACTTAGCTTGTAAACTCTTTTTGGGCAGGGATCATCTTTTTGTTCTGTGTACAGCACCTAGCACAGTGGGGTCCTGGTCTGTGACTGGGATGCCTAGGTGATATGGTCATACAAATAACAGTAGCAGAGGCAGGAATAGAATCTGCGTTGCCCGAGTCTTGTTCTCCTATCTGGTGTGCCATGCTGCCTGACAACAGACTGGGGCTGTTTGCGCAACAGTCACTTGTCTTTCTTTCAGAAAGAGCTTTGGTCTCCTGTCCTGCTGCAGAGTGACATGTTATTATTGTTGATACCTTGGCTGAAGTCTGTCACATATTAAAAAAACCATGAACTGGAGAGGGTAGAAATGCTAGATTGAATTTTACACCCAGCCCTGTCCTAGCAGAACAAAACTATTTCTGCATGTGCAATGTCTGAACTGCTGGTTCCACAAACCACCTGCATTTCCCTTTCCTCCCCTCCAAAGCCAATTGCAAAACTGCCTTTCCAGGGAAAGGTTCTGAGTCGACCTGGCTGGTGCAGGCTCACCTGTTTCTAAGTCGTTAGCATTGGCGGATTCTCTCAATCGTTTCAAAGCTGTGGAAAAGAGAAAGGGTTACTGCAAAGTGCATAGAGAACAGGGGTAGTTCCATTATTAGAACCCTCTCTTCAGGTCAAGTCCCAAATTCAGGAGCTAAACCACACTGGAAGGATTAGCTTGTCCCTAGAGGAAGGGATATGTGAGATCAAGACCCCAGGTAGCAGGAGATTTCATGCTTTTCTTCTAAAGGTGGTTATTAGCCTTTCCTGCCCAGACAGCACTTCCCAAAGAAGCGTCTTTGTAGTGTAACACCGACAGACCTTGGTCCTCAACCTGGGACCTCTGGAGCTAAGTGTATGAGCCTCTACTGCATGAGCTAAAAGCCATATGGCTGTTAGCTAAGGCTGTACAGCAGACTCATTAACCTCTCTAAGTGGTCTTGGTGCCACAAGAGGGGACAGAACACCACGCCTCGGAGGTGTGAGGGTTACTGTAGCTCAAATTTGAAAGTGAATGAGAACCTTTTCCCAACTCCCCCATGCAACTAATCTTAGGCCTGGTCTACACTAGGGGAGGAATCAATCTAACTCATGCAACTTCAGCTACATGAATAACATAGCTGAAGTCGACATACTCAGATCTACTTACCATGGTATCTTCACTGCAGTAAGTCAATGGCTGACACTCTCCCGTCGACTCCGCCTGCGCCTCTTGCTGTGGTGGAGTCCAAGGGAGAGCGCTCAGTGGTTGATTTATCATGTCTAGTCTAGACACGATAAACTGACACTTGCTGGATTGCTGCCTGTTGATCCAGTGGGTAATGTAGACAAGCCCTTAGATTCAGCCATCTCCTCTCTACTCCACCAAAGGGTGTATGCATTCTAATAAAATATCTTTATTGGAATGGTAGGTTATACAAGGGCTTCCACCTAGACTCGGAGAACTTGGCTATGTGTCTGTACCTGGTTACCCATCTCATGTCCCATTGCCAGCATTGACTCGGAGTCAGGTTGCTGCAATGTCGTGCTATTCCTACCATCCTTTTTCCTTCCCAGAGTGTTTCTTCCTTATATATTAATGGAAAGTATTGTGCTCCTTTGTATTCTTAGCAGCAGAGTGGGAAATGGCTCTTGATGGGGTTTGACTGACACCGAGTGACCTGTATTCCTCTTTGGTGGTTGCCATCCTGTGCACCAGAATAAGTCTCCAGCCCTTATGGTTGCAGAGGGCACGCTGTAAACGAAATATATGCCAGGACATCTGTCAGAGCCTACAACCAACTTGACCCAACTGTTTGGCAGAGTTTTAGTTCTGAAGCCTAGTGATATGAGTTATGCTAGCCATTTCATTGCTAATCAATTGTTTAGCGCAGCTCGATTTACTGTGAATAGACTTTCATTATAACGTATTAGAGGCCAGAGCTGGGGCTCGACTGGAGGAGCGTACCACCATTAATCGGACGTATGGTCTTCGGGGGGACAGGGCAGGGGCCCAGGCTGGAGCAGAGTCCTAGATTGCATTTCCTGCTCCCCTGCACCAGCTGGACCCAGCAAGGCCCCTCCAACCGAGGGGAAGAGGTCACAGAGTGGGGCCCCCCGCTTCTCCCCTTGGCCGGGAGGGGAGGGGGCTCCCTCCTTGCGCTCGAGCCTCATGCCAGCAGGGGGGCTGCGCCCGGGGGCCCCTCCCCTGCGGGGATTGCGCCCATCTCCCCGCCCCGCGCTCGCCCCTCACCGTGGATCTCTTTGCCCGCGGGCCCCAGGGCGCGGTGCAGCCGGGCGGCCCTGCGCTGGCGGCGGGCGGGGATCTTGCCCGCCGGCGGGTCGCGCTGCCACAGGACGTGCAGGAAGCCGAGCGAGGCCGGGCCCAGCGCCTCCGGGGGGGCTCGCAGCGCGGCCCCGAACTCCGCCAGCGCGAACCCGCCCCCCGGGGGCCTCGGCGCCTCGTCCGAGGCCGCCACGGCCCCGCCAGCGCCAGCGCCGTCCATGCCCGCCGCCCCCGCGCGGCCTCCCGGCTTCCGAGGGCCGGGCCCAGGCGCGCTGACAGAGGGCGGGGAGAACCGAGTAACTATAGTAACGGGGGCGGGGAGTCAGAGGCGTGACTGCCTTCCCCAATCACAGAATCCGGCCCCACGCAGCCAATCAGAAAGGGGGGAACGGGGGCGGAAGCGGGGAAAGGGGGGAAGCGCCGGGGAAGGAAATGAATGACAGGCAAGTGCTTCAGCCACAGGGGGGAGAATCTCCAGGCAGTAGCCAATGAAATAAAGCCTGAGGATGACAGCTCGGTATTTCACCCAATGAAAGATCTAGCCAGTCCGACCAGCCGTCAATCAGAGAAGGGGTGGGGCTAGGGAAGTAAATAAGGCTTTATTTGGGTTTGGCAAGAGGAAGGGGGGGACAACTTCCAAAGTTCCCCCCCCACCTGCGTCACCCCAACCTGCCCCGTCACCCCCAGCTACCCCCTCCCGCCCCGTCACCCCAACCTGCCCCGTCACCCCCAGCTACCCCCTCCCGCCCCGTCACCCCAACCTGCCCCGTCACCCCCAGCTACCCCCTCCCGCCCCGTCACCCCAACCTGCCCCGTCACCCCCAGCTACCCCCTCCCGCCCCGTCACCCCAACCTGCCCCGTCAGACCCAGTCACCACCCCCAGCCTCGCCCCTAGCCCCGCCCTTAGCCCCGCTGAACTCCGCCCCCTTCCGAACGCAGCCTAAGACCCGCCCCGCGCCCCGCCCCTTCCGGTTCTCTGCAGGAAGCGGCCGCGTTCCCGGCCGGAGCCTCTTCCTTGCTGCGCCGCCCGTGGCCGCCGCGTGCCGAGCCCCGCGCCCGCACCATGGCCTACCCGGCCGAGGACTACGACACGGAGGTACCCGCCCGGGCCGCGCGGAGAGGCTGGTTGAGGGGCCCGGGGAAGGGCCTGGTCCCCCCCCCCCACAGGACGGGGCGGGAAAGGGCCTGGGTCCCCCTCCTGACCCGGGCCCGCCCCGGGGGAAGGGAGGGTCCGTTGTGTATCTGAGCCCCCCCCCCGGTGACACCCCCCTTCCGTGTCTCTTTTCCCCGCAGGATACCTACGCGTACCAGGGTGACTATGACATGCACACAGGTGAGTCCTGCTGCCCGGCCGAGCCAGGTGCCCACGCATTGCCCTGCCCCTGCCCCAGATCACCCCCCGGAGTCCCTTCCCGCCCGTGTGTCCCTGAGCTACAGCTGGCACATAGGGGACACTCATGTGACTATCCGACGGGGAGGGTCTCATCCCTGCCCACTCCACCCTCCCCTTAGTGGCTTCTCTCCTTTTTTGTGTGTTGGTAGTTGGTCAGAGACATGGCATGGCGCTAAGTCAGTGGTTCTCGACCTTTCCAGACCACTGTACCCCTTTCAGGAGTCTGATTTGTCTTGCGTACTCCCAAGTTACACTTCATGTAGAAACTATTTGCTTACAAAATCAGACTAAAAATACAAAAGTGTCACAGCACATTATTGCTGAAAAATTGCTAACTGTCTCATTTTTACCATACAAATATAAAATAAATCAATTGGAAGATAACGATTGTACTTGTATGTCAGTGTATAGTATAGAATCTTCGAATATCAGGGTTGGAAGAGGCCTCAGGAGGTCATCTAGTTCAACCCCCTGCTCAAAGCAGGACCAATCCCCAGACAGACTTTTGCCCCAGATCCCTAAATGGCCACCTCAAGAATTGAGCTCATAACCCTGGGTTTAGCAGGCCAGTGCTCAAACCACTTAGCTATCCCTCTCCCCCTATATATAGCACTATAATCAAGTCGTATAAAATTTTAGTTTGTACTGATTTTGCTAGTGCTTTTTATGTATAGACTGTTGTAAAATTAGGCAAATATTTAGGTGAGTTGATGTATCCCCTGGAAGACCCCGGTTGAGAACCACTGCTCTAAGGGGTGGGAATTCCCAGGGAAGGACTCTGACCAAGCAGGGTACTTCCTGAAATGTTACTCAACTCTATTCTGCTGTCTTGGTGCTGGAGGTGCCTTCATCTCACCTTGTGGCCAGCTGGTTTGGATCCCAGATACAGCCTGGTTGTGCTGTCTCTGGGCATCTCTCTGAGCTTCCTGGCATTTTATTAAATTCAGGAAAGATACAGAGCTATGCTCATAAATTATATGCTGCATTGCTGCCCTTTTCTTCCACAGGAGACCCCAAACAGGATCTAGCCTATGAACGCCAATATGAGCAACAGACCTACCAGGTGATCCCTGAAGTGATCAAAAACTTCATCCAGTATTTTCATAAAACTGTCTCGGATCTGATTGATCAGAAGGTGTATGAGCTTCAGGCCAGCCGTGTCTCCAGCGATGTCATTGACCAGAAGGTGTATGAGATCCAAGATATCTATGAAAACAGGTACAAAGCTATCTCTCTTAGGGTGGGAATTGCTGTTGTAACTCCTCCTGTGGGGGTTGTGTTGTTGGTTTTTTTTAATTAAAGGGAGCACCAGGTCAGTTGATTTGATCCAAATTTGGACTTTATTTAAAATGTGGCCGGGGGTAGATTTGGATGAGAAGGAAGAGATCCTTTCACTTCTAGATAACTGGTTTGCCGCAAACCCAGTAGTGATTGAAATTCATACCAAATGAGACTCAATCCAGTTCCTAATGTGCATATTAAAAAAATGCCCCCATTGGTGCTCATTAGCTCACTTGCTGATAACATCAGAATATGCCAAGGGTCAAAGAGGCCATGGCGTGTCTGACCCCTTTTCTAGCGATGGTCCCTCCAGCTCATGACTAAGTCACACTTGCACAGGTGGTGTGTGAGACAAGCTTGCATTACTTCTCTGTGTTAAGGATAAAATAGGACTTCAGTTTCCCGATCTGTTGAACTGGTCACTCTCATGCATACTAGACTCATTTATAAATCTGTGTGTGGAAATAGTTTTGATCTAACAAAGCATGTCTTCAGGATTGGAAATCTTTAACTCGATCCTTCTTTCACTGATGAATGAGTAGTTTAATTTGTAATCTCCTCTGCATGTGTTTTTTCACAGCTGGACCAAACTGACTGAAAGGTTCTTTAAGAACACCCCATGGCCAGAGGCAGAGGCCATTGCACCACAGGTTGGAAATGGTAGGTATTTTGTTTATTGGAGGAAAGAGAGAAGCAAACTGCTTTACTTTGGAAAGAGACCCAGCTGATGTCTCTGTCCTGTCCCTTCCTGTTACACATCTACCCACTCAGTTCAGAAGCAGGCTTTCTAAGCATCATGTTGAGAAGTGGAAGTGCTATAAATGTAAAATGTCGAGAGCTGAAAGTCACTGCTTTCTTTGCACAGGAGATATTTGCAATCTGTTCCTTTCTGTTGGAGCCTCCCCTGCTGATTTGGCAGCTGGGCCCCCAATACATCTTCACACTGTGCCCTGGCACAGATGCTGTCTTTGCTGCTTCTGTCTGTTTTCTCTCTTCTTCTATCTCTTCTTCCCCTTCCCTGCCCCCAGTAGGGATAGCTCATTGGTTTGAGCATTGGCCTGCTAAGCCTAGGGTTTTGAGTTCAATCCCTGAGGGGGCCATTTAGAGATCTAGGACAAAAATCGGTCTGGGGATTGGTCCTGCTTTGAGCAGGGGGCTGGACTAGATGACCTCCTGAGGTCCCTTCCAACCCTGATATTCTATGATTCTGTCCTTTGCTTTCTGTTTGTTTAGTTTAGTCCCCTCCCCTCCCAACACACCAGATTTCATGCTCCTCAAGATGAGATTGGCTATTGCTGGTGTTTGCTGGGCTTTGGAGCTGAATTCTATGGTGAGAGCTTCCCAATATGCAGCTTCCCAGGCCTGTAACTGCTGAATGCTGTTCCTGTGGCCATCTGTTTCAGGAACTGCCAAAGAAGAATGGTGGGAAGGTGGGCTTCAAAGAATTGCCCACTGTTTTATCCACAACAGCACATCTGTCATTGGCAATGGGAGTGAATCCAAAGCCATGCAGCTTTCCCTATGCTCTCTGTTCCTTTCCTCTGTCCAATGTCTCCAAGGTTGGGAAACATAAGTTCCTAAATGTTTTCCCTACTCAAGCCCCATAGCGGGACCCTCTTGCTCCTCTTTCCCTTATTGTAGCAGGGGGAAGACCACCAGTGTACCTGAAACATCTGGCTATGTTGATCACTTGGCCAAATGGCTTGCTAATGTCCAGTTCTGCCATCTCTTCCAGATGCGGTCTTCCTGATTCTGTACAAGGAGCTCTACTACAGGCACATCTACGCCAAAGTCAGTGTGAGTATTTGCCTGTGTGGTCCTGCATGCAGGAATTACATGCAGGCTTACCTATGGCTGTTCTGTAAAACTTGCCCTTTCCTCTCTGGATCACACTGTCTGTGATTCAAATAACTCCTGCAGAACAAATCTGTTCATGCTTCTGATATGCTGTCATGAGGTCCTGATTGGATCTTGAGAAACTTGTGCAAGCTTAAGGTTGGTAATGCCTCATTTGAGTTCTGACATTTTAAGACTTGATCTTCCATCCCCTGCTGAGGCTTGCTAGTGATTACTAGCACAAAGTTCATAATAATTTGTTCATGTAAGAAGACAAGGTCTTTGAGAAGTCTATGATCTGAATTAGGTAACACCTCCTTGGGGCAGTGGCAGTCTTTTTGTTCTGTGTTTGTGCAGCACCTAGCACAGTGAGGCCTTGGCCATGACAGGGACCTCTAGGTGCTATGGTCATACAAATAAATAACTACAAATGACACCTGATTATTGTGGTGGGTGAATTAAGGAAAGAAGAGACAACAGAAAACAATTGGATTCTCCCCTTGACAGAGCTGTAATTCCAGGAGAAATGTAGCTTGTTTTGTGGCTTTTTATTTAACTTTTACAATTGTCAGATGGGTGGGTGTAAGAAGCAGTGGAGTGGAGACTGGTGGTGGAGTGCTAGAGTGAAAATGAAACTGATGTGCAAGAAATTGCAGCCTACCACTACAGAGAGGAGTGTGAAAGAGGGTTTTGAATCTCTAGTGGAGAAGGAAGATTGGGCAGAGTAAATGGTTAAAGAGGTGGGAACAGGAAGAAGGAGAGAGCTGAGACGTAGGGAGGAATGAAGCTAATTAGAGACTTGAAAGGGAGGATGTGAGACTTGACATGAATGCCGGGATAGGAAGATGGTCAGGTGATGGTTCAGAGCGGGTGGAAGAGGGAGAAGATCTAGCTGCACTGTTTGAATAGACTTGGAGAGGGGAGAAGCAGGGAGATTAGGAAAGAGATGTTGCATTAGCGTGAGACGTGATCCAGGGATATACTAGTAGGAATAGATTGGGCAGGGGGCGGGAGGGCAGATTTTACAGGCGTAGCAAGGTGATTCTGTGCTGTGGAGTTCTTAAAAATGAAATACTGAGGAATGGGAGTGCTTCCCTGACACGCTTGCTCATTTTACAAAGTGGTCAATAATGAAACACTTGAACTACCATGAAGAGGAAGAATTGACAGGATTTGTCAAGAGCCTGCATGTGAGGGGAGGAGGACAGAGAGCTCTTTAAGATAATCTGAAGATTTTGAGTCTGGGTGGTGATAGGAGGATGTTTAGGAGGAAAGGGGAGAAGTTCCATTTGTGAGATGTTTAGTTTGGGAAAGCAGCAGGACCTCTGGAAGGAGTTCATTGCACATGAACAGTCAAGACTGCTTCTTGATAACAATGGTGTGCACTCATGGTTGTGATGGTGGGGTGTATGATGATGATTGGCCTGGTTGAGTATAAAGACATTGGCAGCTCTACTGTCAGTGAAAGAGTGTCTCAGCTACTCTAGATTATGGCTGCGCAAAAGGCATGATGATAGCCCTGAACCCATTCCTGCCACACTTGGGGGGCCCATGGCAGTTAGCAGGTAAGTGAAGCTAAGTAGACTGTATTGACTTCCCCACTCTCTCTCCTTTTCATTACAGGGAGGCCCCTCTCTGGAGCAGAGATTTGAGTCTTATTACAACTACTGCAATCTCTTCAACTACATTCTGAGTGAGTTACTATGATCCACTTACTGGTGTGAATTTTTGGTGGGAGGGAGGAAGGAAGAACAGAAGCATTCTTGTTTATGGATTATAGAGGAAAGAATCCCATGGTCTTACCCAGGGCCACCCAGAGGATTCAGGGGGCCTGGGGCAAAGCAGGGGAGCTGCAGTGCTTGGACTTACCCGGCGGCGGTCCGTGTCTTCTGCAGCACTGAAGGGCCCCCTGCCGCCAAAATGCCACCGAAGACCTGGACTGCTGCTGGGCCAGGGCTCGCAGGGCATTTCGGCGGCGGGGGGCCATTCAGTTGCACCGGGTCTTCAGCGGCACTGAAGGGTCCCCTGCCGCCGAAGACCCGGACCACCGCCGGGCCAGCGCTCACGGGGGCCCTGCGGGGCCCAGGGCCTGGGGCAAATTGTCCCACTTGCTCCCCCCTCTGGGCGGCCCTGGTCTTACTCAAGGAAAGAAATTGTTGAATTAATAGCACGTCACATTCATCCATCTGAAAACACCCACATTCCAAATCCCTCCACTAATCTGAACTGCTCTGAGCAAAAGAAAAGAATCGGCCTTCTTTAGGTCTGCAAACGGTAGGTGAGTTATTTGAAGTGTCTTCTCCTTTTGCCTGGAGCGGAGCCGGAGCACAGCTCCAAAGCCCTGGCCAGAGCTATTGCATCATCTCTCTGTTGGGGACCTCACCCAATGGGTGAGTTCTGCTCTGTCTCCACCCTTGAAGGGGAAAGCTACAGTGATGCCCATATTTCCCCCTACAGTTTCATGTCACTGTCATCCTACCTCTTGATTGTTGGTGATTACCTGTGGTTTTTCTTCTACAGATGCTGATGGCCCTGCTCCTCTGGAACTGCCCAACCAGTGGCTGTGGGATATCATTGATGAATTCATCTACCAGGTACATGGCCTGTTGCTGGGCCTTCTGGTAGCATAAGTGCATAAGGCTGTTCAGTTCTCCATCATTCCCCCTTCCGTCCCATGTGATTCCTATAGCTGAGATCTCCCCACATGCAGAGTATCCAAGGGGTACTCAGATTTGAGGTCCATAGGAATCAAACACCTTAACCTTTTCTCAAATTATAACAATTCCTTCACGTTATTGGGGCATATTTGGGAAACTCTGGCATTTTACCCATATTTCCATTTTAAGTTCCTGCATCCTGGCCTATTTCTGTAAAGTGCATCTTCCCTGACCCCAGCTCTCCCACATCTAAATGATGGGAAGCTACCTGGCTAAAATCATCTAGAGTCACAAAGAACTTATTAGAATGTTTGTCCACCCTAGCTGGCCAGTGCAGGATTGTTTCCTGTATATTGTATTTTTTCCACCTTTAAATTTCTCAGTTGATGGTGCTTGTACGGCTTTTATTTGGAATACCCTCCAAGTCCAGACATGCAGAGCAATGCAACTAGACCACATTCTGAGGTCTTGCTGTCAGGAGACATTTCCTGATACCAGCTGAAATATCCCTTATTTTCCCCTTCCATCAGTCCACCCTCCCAGACCTTAAATTACATTTGTCTTTCTGAATTCCCTTCTGTTTGATGTCTTGGTGTGAAGATGCCTGGCACTGATCACATTATTCCAGATGTTATCTTGTCACGTGCATATGGAGATGGACTGTCACCTCCTTGCTCTGTGATACAATGCTTCTGTGTGTGCATGTGAGCCACTTTTTCGCTGCCACTTCAGTCATGTCTAATTGTCTGTCTTTCACCTACCCCTTGGGTCCTTAGTGATGCTGCTTTTTAGGTTCTCCCTCATGCTGAGTATATGCTTCACATTAGTCTTGCCCTAGGTGCATTGTGTTTGTATAACTTGTCCTCTTGACCTGCCAAGTAATAACTCAGATTAAGTTGCTGTTGGGACCTGTGGCTTCCTGTACTTCAGTCATATGATAGAACCGTAGGGCTGGTGTTTAGATGAGTGTTTCCATGCTAGCTCCTTATCTGCTTGTCTGTCCTTTCCTCATCCCATAGTTCCAGTCGTTCAGCCAGTACCGCTGCAAAACAGCCAAGAAGTCTGAAGAAGAAATTGATTTCCTTCGGTCAAATCCCAAGATCTGGAATGTCCATAGTGTCCTCAATGTGCTACACTCCCTGGTGGACAAGTCCAACATCAACCGACAGCTAGAGGTCTACACCAGTGGAGGTAAGGGGTCAGGATTCCCAAGTATGCCATTCTGGCCAAGAGAAGTGATCTAAGGGAAAGGGAGATTAGGAATGGGATGCAAAATCTTTCTCCTTGAAGTTACTGGTTCTAGTCTGGGGTGGAAGTGACTGGGGACTGTTCTGTGAAATGAGCTGAGGTGTCTCAATTGTATTTACCAAAAATCCAACCCATCACAAGTGACAGTAATTGTCCCCCTTGTTGGCAGCCTCAGCTTGGAGGCCCAGGATTGAGTGGGCCTGAGATATAACTCCCTTCTCATCCAAATGCACGTGGTAGATTGGTGTATGCTTACACTGCTGCTGTCTGTGCTGAGGAGAGAGAGCTTCAAACTCCAGTGCTGTCAGTCCTGCACTTCTCACCTGCAGCAAACTCCCTCTAAAAATAGGTAAAAGCAGGCAATGAGTAGCTGCTGTCCAGGCTCTTCAGGTTGAGCTGTCTGTGCCCCCAAGTAAAGCTCAGAGAATGTAAATGTACCAGTAGAGTGCTGCTCTTTGCTGCATGGATGAGACTGCAGCGTTTTAAAGATTGGGACAAATCCTTGTTTAATGCCCTTTGACTTCCTGTTGGTTTCATTGGCAGTTGAACTAAACCTTTAATTCTGGCAAGTGTTACCATGGGAAGGGATAATTATTTGAGGTTGATTGGGAAACAGGGTGGGAGGAGTGCTGAAAGCTGCATCTCCTGACTTACTCACCCCTCTGATGTCCATGGGGCTGAGGTAGTTGAGCTGTGGGGAGAGAGCCCATTTCCTCTGTAGAAAGTGTGACACTTCCTCTTTCTAGGTGATCCCGAAAGTGTGGCTGGAGAGTACGGTCGTCACTCCCTCTATAAGATGTTGGGCTACTTCAGTCTTGTGGGGCTGCTGCGCCTCCATTCACTGCTGGGGGATTACTACCAAGCCATCAAGGTTCTGGAGAACATTGAGCTCAATAAGAAGGTAATAAGCCACAGCTCTTAAATGCTCACTTCTGGGTTTAAAGTGCCTTTATTTGAAAGGGCAGCAAATGCTATCTAAAGGTGTGGGGGCCCCGATCATCACAATGAACTGCCCAACTATGGAGCTATTCATTCCTGCTCTGAATGTCAGGTGGGGGTGTCTACTTCCACCCTCACTAGGGACTGTAGTCACAGCGTAATGCAACACTTAATGCAAATCCTACACACACAGCTGTCCCCTGATGGCCGTTGTGGCTGTTCTAGCATGTATACATGTTCTTGGGTGTTTGTTTTCTGGGGTCTAGGGTGCAATTCCATGCTGAGGGGAATGTTGATTGAAGCATCATACGCTAAAGTGATGTTGCACTGCTAGTTAGTTGAGCTGGATAGTGTCCCTTAACAGTATGGCACCCTGGTCCCGTCTTGGTTAGCTGCTGTTTCCCTTAACCCCAGCCCCGCTGGTACCAACCATTCTACCCCGCATATCTAATGCTTTTTCTAGGATCATGCACCCCCTGTGATAGTTGTGATTGGTGCAGCTGGACTGCATCAATCAGGATGGTCACTGGACTGGTCTGGAGCTCTGCATGTTATCCATCTGTGTGCCTGTACTGTGGGGTGTGGAATGGGCTACTTAAACAGCTTGCTGTGGAGGGACTGCAAACACCCTGCAATGTATGAAATTCTATCTACTGAGCCCGAGGCCTATTACCGGTGGGAAGGCATGGGATGTGTTTAGTGTGACACACAGGTAAAACTAGCATGTATGGGGTGAAATGAAGAGAAATTTTAGGCTGAATATTTGGGGAAGGGGGGATCCCCAACAGTGGTGTCTGTTAGCCTGTAAATAATCTGTCCAGGGAAGAAGAGAACTTTTAAACACTAGCCTGGACAAGAAGAGATGAACATCGTGCTGGCAACAATCTTCCATTGCCAGGGAGATGTAAATGATCTGTTAGATCATCCAGTCTGTCTTCTATAATCGCTTTCTCACTTCCTTGTACAGGGGAAACAGAGGGCAGCAGGTCAACCCTCTCCTTTCTCTATGGTAGGACTGGTTTGGAGACTGATGGAGACAGGTTCCCTGAAGGAAAGAGGTGTTAAAGGTTGTTAGGGGAAGATGTCTTTTCTAACTTTGCATGTTTGTGTATCTCTTCCTCCCCAGAGCATGTATTCCCGGGTGCCGGAGTGCCAGGTCACCACCTATTACTACGTGGGCTTTGCGTACCTTATGATGCGGCGTTACCAGGATGCCATCCGTGTCTTTGCCAACATCCTCCTTTACATCCAGAGGACAAAGAGCATGTTTCAGAGGACTACCTACAAGTATGAAATGGTAAGGGGAGCGAGGCCAGTGCACTATCCTTCTCTAACCATCTTTGACCTCTCTGCTGCTGTTGATACTGTTGATAACTTCCTCCTTAACCTTCTGTCCTCCCTTGGCTTGTGTGGTAATATTCTCTCAGCAGCTCCTTGGGTGAGTTGTTGTCCTTCCCAGTTCCACAGTGTTAGCTCCATGGCCCCTCCTTCTCCTTCTACATCCTATTTCTGGGCAACCTTATCCACTTACATATTTTCAGTGCCATCTTCTTGCTGACAGTTCACCACTATGTCTCTCCATTCTATGACCTGTCGCTTTCCATCCAATCTCGCATTTCAGCCTGTCTCAGTTCTTGGATGTCTCACTGACTGTTAGAACCAAGCACTTCACTTTCGTCTTAATTTCTACTCTCCTGTTCTTTTACTGTTGACAACACCAGGTTCTGTATCCGGATGGATCATTTGACTCCTCCCTCTTGCTCCTCACATGTCCAGATCCTACTGTTTCTGACTCCACAACACTTCAGAGATTTGGCTCTTCCTTTCTAGCCAAACAGCTAACTCTGCTCTCCACCTTTCAGCTACTGTGATCACCTCCTTGTTGGCCTCCATGATACACACATCCCCCACCACATGCATTCAAAATGTGACTTCCTTGCATATCGATCTAAACTTGTCCCCCGGCTCTCTGTTCCACCTACTATCAGTTTTTAAATATGTTCTCCCCTTCAGGGCCCTATATAACTCTGCCTATGTTTACATATCTGACCTTGTCTTTTATCACATCATTCCTGCACCCTCTGCTTTGCCACTGGTGCCAGGCTTGCTGTCTCAGTTGTCTGCTTCTTCCATAACCATCTCCAAGATGCCCCTTTCTCCTGGTACACCTCAATTCTGGTCTGCCAAGCCAATACCAACTCCTCCTTCAAGTCCCCTCCTTTAGACCAGTGGTTTTCAAACTGCGGGTCGTGACCCACTACTGGGTCGCGGAATGTAAGACGCTGGATTGCGGCGACTCTGGTCAGCACTGCCAACCGGGCCGTTAAATCCTGTCAGCGGTGCTGCCCAGCTAAGGCAGGCTAGTCCCTACTTGTTCTGACATCACGCCATACCTTGGAAGCAGCCAGCAGCATGTCCAGCTCCCAGGCAGGGGGGCCATGGGGCTCTGTGCGCTGCCCCCACCCTGAGCATCAGCTCCGGACTCCCATTGCGAGCTGGGGAGGGAGGGGTAGGGGGGGCGGTGACTGCGGATGAGAGCCATGCGGAGCTGCTTGTGTGCCACCGCCTAGGAGCTGGACCTGCTGCTGGCCGCTTCCGGGGTGCAGCGCAGTCCGCGGTGCCAGGAAAGCCAGAAAGCCTGCTTTAGCACCCCCCCTGCACTGCTGACCGGGAGCCACCCAAGCTAACCCTGTGCCCCAATCCCCTGTCCCAGCCTTGAGCCCCCGAAAACCCGGACCCCCTTCCTGCACCCCAAATCCCTCATCTCCGGACACACCCCAGAGACTGCACCCTGAGCTCTGAATCCCTCCTGCGCCTCAAACCCCTACCCCAGCCCTGAGCCCCCGAAACCTGGAGCCCCCTCCTGCACTCCAAACCCCTCATCCCCAGCCCCACCCCAGAGGCTGCACCCCCAGCCCAGCGGCCTGACTCCCTCACGCACCCCAACCCCAGCCGAGAACCCACTCCCACACCCTGAACCCCTCATCCGCAGCTCCGTTGGATCATGGGCATCAACAACTTTCTTCAACTGGGTTGCCAGAAAAAAAGTTTGAAAACCACTGCCTTAGACTCTGCTCTTCCACAGTGCATACAACTGAGTGAATAGTAGGTATTGAAAGAGAGATCTTGTACTACCAATAGAGGCGTGTGTCTAAACTGATTAACCAGGCGAGCATTAGCAGCATTTCTGTAACTTATGTCTTACCTCATCCCTTCCGCTCCTATTGTTACTCCATGCTCACCACATGGTGTCCCAGGTTATAAACGCTTTGGGGAAAGGGCATGTCTCTGTACTGTGTGGCACCAAGCTCTCTCCTGGGCACTGTAAAATAGCAATGGAGGGATGGCTTCTAATGGCTGTCTTCTCTATCTCAGATTAACAAGCAGAATGAGCAGATGCATGCCCTTCTGGCCATTGCTCTCACCATGTACCCCATGCGAATAGATGAGAGCATCCACTTGCAGCTGAGGGAGAAGTATGGGGACAAGATGCTGCGCATGCAGAAGGGTGACCCACAGGTGTATGAAGAGCTCTTCAGCTATGCCTGCCCCAAATTCCTTTCCCCCGTGGTCCCCAACTATGACAATGTGCATCCCAACTACCACAAGGAGCCCTTCCTGCAGCAGCTGAAGGTATTCGCCGATGAGGTGCAGCAGCAGGCCCAGCTGTCCACCATCCGCAGCTTCCTGAAGCTTTACACAACCATGCCTGTGGCCAAGCTGGCTGGCTTCTTGGACCTCACGGAGCAGGAGTTTCGCATCCAGCTGCTGGTCTTCAAACACAAGATGAAGAACCTGGTCTGGACCAGCGGCATCTCAGCCCTGGATGGAGAGTTCCAGTCAGCCTCTGAGGTTGACTTCTACATTGACAAGGTCAGTTTCTCTTTCCCTCTGCCCCAGGCATGAAAAACCATGATCAGGAATTCATCCCAATCTCTGGGGTACATGCCTTCTCTCCTCATTTCATATTCTTAATTGGGAGCTCATCCCTAGACGTGGTTCAAAGTGCTACTGTGACGCCAGAATCTTGTTGTTCAACGGTGTCCTTAATGGAGCAGTGGTAGTGCCAGGAGCATGTGTCTGGTCAGGCTCTTTGCCAACCTTTAGGCCTGTGCCACTAGAAACACATCAGACCTATTGGCCTGAGTAAACAGGCCCCAAATACTCCTGTCCCAGACTGGGGGAGCCCTCTCCATGTCACTGATCCTGGGCTGGATATGTTTCAATAATAGCTCAAGACTTCAATTTAAATGCAGTGTCTAGATTTGCCAGCTTTCAGCGCCTCCCCTGCCCATCTCATTTCCCCACCAGGTGGGAGTCTTCCTTGGCCACACTGCTGCGTCAGTAAGTGCTAAAGCCTTTAGCTCTGCCCACTCTCAGCTCTTAGCTATCCCCTGCTCTGCTGGAAATCCAGACCCAAAGAATGATCAGACTCCAGCCTGTCCCTGAAGCTCAAGGCCAGCAGCTGCGCACAGGGAGGAGAAAAGTCCTTCCTGCTAAGCGAGGGCCTCCAGGTACATTGCCACTTGGCTCTTCAAAGAAGGTCTTCCCCTCTCCCCCCCACCTGAATCTTGTCAGGGAGCCTGGTGTATAGAAAGGATTGTGCTTCTAGCCTCGTGGACCTTGAGGTAGCCCTCTTCCTGCAAGGCCTGGCTCTTGCTTTGCCTGCCCCACCCACCCAAACCAAGTGGAACTGCCAGTGACTCCCAAGCATTAGCAGGAGCCCTGCTCCTTTGCTGCTGCTAGAGGGAGGCAGAGAGTGAACCAGACCTTGCAGGGGAAAGCTACCCTGCAAAGCCCGAGAGCTGGGATGGGGAGCCTCCACCGTCAAATTGGTTATCAGGGCTGAATGGAGACACAGCCACATTAAAACATTGTGAACTTGGAATCCACCATTTGCAAGAGTAAACAAGAGCCTACCCCAAAGGGAAAATTTTAATTAGAGTATTGTGGCTTAATTTTGGGCTCCTTATGGTGACTAGTGCAGCTGAGGGGTGTCTCTGACACTGATCGCAGGCCTCAGTGGGTCCTTTCCCCCAGTAATGCTACTGTTTACCCCAGAATTAACTCTGCTCCTTTCCTGATTGCTCCATGTTCTCTTGGCAGGACATGATCCATATTGCAGACACAAAGGTCGCTCGGCGCTATGGGGACTTCTTCATCCGCCAGATCCACAAATTTGAGGAGGTGAGCTGTGGGTAACTAGGGCAGGGGACTCTGAAAAATCCCTGATAGGGAGCCAGGGGAAGGTCTAGGACTAGTGGGAGAGATGTCTGTGTGGGTAGGGAGAACTTTAAGCTATTCCCTGGGGTATCCACCTGTGATGTGTTCTCCTCCCACATCATTCTGATATGTTTTGCTGCCTCCTTGTGGGGGCTCAGTTTTCCTTAGACTCATCTAACACAGGGGTAGGCAACCTATGCCACGTGTGCCGAAGGCGGCACGTGAGCTGATTTTTCAGTGGCACTCACACTGCCTGGGTCCTGGCCACCAATCCGGGGGACTCTGCATTTTAATTTAATTTTAAATGAAGCTTCTTAAACATTTAAAAAACCTTTATTTACTTTACATACAACAAATAGTTTAGTTATATATTATAGACTTATAGAAAGAGACTTTCTAAAAACATTAAAATGTATTGCTGGCACGCGAAACCTTAAATTAGAGTGAATAAATGAAGACTCGGCACAGCACTTCTGAAAGGTTGCCGACCTCTGGTCTAACAGATTTCCATTAGTAACACCAGTGGGAATCCATTACGGCCACCATCCTATGTAGGGCAGGAGGGACCCTTCTGAAGGCTTTGGGACACTGCTCCCGCAGCTTTATAGGATGGCCCTGCCCTTTCTTGCTGCTGAATGCTCAGCAAGGAGGAACACACTGTCTCGGCCCATTCTTCCAGCAGGGGCCACTGCAAGACCAGTCGTATCCAAGTGCTCGCTGCAGAGCGAATGTGAACTGTCTTCACCCCATACCTTGCCCTATCGTTTACTGAAAACACTTATACCCTCTTGTCCTGGATCTCCCTTGTTGTGGGGTGGGGAGGTTTTTACTATTTTTTTCTCCTTACTGTGGACTACGCTTGCTACTGCCTCAGGGCATTTGCACAGTTGAGTGTGGGAGTGTTTGGGAAGGTGCACTTGTGAGAGCCCCAGCAGTGAGTGTTTTCTTGAACTCCCCCCTCTGTAACAGGCTGCTTCTTTTCTTCCAGCTGAATCGAACTCTGAAGAAGATGGGTCAGAGACCCTGAAACATCTGCTCAGGCTGACCAGCAATGTGGAGGGGGAGGGGAAATTATTCTATTTGCTGTGGGAGAAAGGAGTTAAGGATTGTGGCATTTCTGGAATCTCCTGTGGCGCTGACATTTCTTACTTTGCTAAGCAGGTTGCTCAGATCACACCACCAAACAAAGGACCGAGATCATCTAATAAACAACTGAAATCTCCCCCGTGTTTTCAGTACCAGATTCAATAACTTCTTTTTGGGAGAAAGTGTTTGCATTCTGGGCGCAATTGCTAGCAGTGTTCTCCCTTTCTCAGTCTCTCTGGGTAACAAGGATAGGGAACAGACCCTTTCCCTGCTTTCTAAAACTCTATGGACACTGTGAACCCAGAAGATTGTAGCGTTGATTGACAGGCAGGAAGAATGCTAGCAATCACACAGTCGGGGGCTGGAGGAGGTTAGAAACCAAATTGGTCATCCATTTGCTTTCATCTATTCCCCTCTTGAATTAAACTGAGCTGCCCAGGACTCTGTTAAAAAGTTGATTTAAAAAAAAAAAAAATTGGGGGGTGCTTTGAGGTAAAAAGGCCTGGTATCTGGCTGAGGGTTTTTAAAGGAAGGGGATCCTGCTTATTTTTACCTCAGGAATATTAAGTCTGCTCTTCTGACCAGATCTGGTTTTGCTGGGGACTCAGCTGGTGGTCTTGTAGACAGTGTGTGGTGTGAGCCCTCAGACCTTAACAGAAGGGCCAGGAGTGAGACTTCCTCTCTCGCAAACATTCACAGGGGTGTGAGGAGGGATTTTGCTAATATCAATTGACAGTTTTACTTTGACTAAATCTCTTCTCAATATTTTGACCTGTGTCAATTTCTCTAGTTCTCCAGTCACCCATGCACCACCCCCAGGCTAGACAAGACCTGAATTTCTGACGTGAAAAACCAGTAGAAAAGCAATTTTTTTTACAGAAATCGCTTGGGTGTTATTTGAATGAGCTAATACAGCAAAAAGGGACCACCCCTAATTTTTTTTCTGCTTGCAGACGATCTTTAAATAGTTCTGAATGTCTGAGAGGAAGCAACAACTGTAAGGGGAAGGCCTTTGAGTGATCAGAAAGCATGTGCCATATATACCAATTGTTAGTACCCATTCCTTTCTGCTGAGAGGGGCTTTGCTTGTTTCACACACTATTTTCTGTTTAATTAGTGTTCTGGAATAATTAGACTTTATAACCATGCTGACTATGTACTAGGCACTGTCCAAATATAAGCTGCACTTTCTGCTCCAAACACTGAGAAGACAGGCAATTTAGCAGGAGTGGATGGGTGGGAGAAGAGATTGCATCAGGCATTTGTTCTGGTCCTCCTCCTAGCTGCTATTAGGTGGCATTTTCTTGTAGGCATCACACTACAACTGGGTCTTGAGGGATTCAAGGAGGAGATGGCAGAGATCTCATGGACTAGCACAGGGAGGGTGCTGTGTGGGAAGAGCTAGACACAGGTACATGAGGCTGGCAGTTTTGACAGGGTACATCTGCCATGAGTAGCAGAGTAATTATGGCAGCAAACAGTGCCCCTTCCATGATCACTAGTTCACTGCATCCAACACTAACATCTTTCTCAAAACAGGCTAAGGTAGAACAGTGGAGTTACTGAGCTACTCTTATTTTTCCAAAAAGTGTAATGAGATCTCAACTTCCATCTGGCCAGCACCAAACTTGTTTCAACATCTCTTCTGCAGGGAGACAGCTAGCAGGGCAGTACCTCTGCTCAGAGTTGCAAATGAATGCATTATCTGTTTCCTGTAAGGCAAGGGTGCTGCTAATGGGACCCAGCCTACTCTTAATCTGTCACTGGTATGTTAGGATTATAGACCCTTTAATTGCACATACGCCATCTTAAACCTTAAATAATTACAGTCACATGCATTGTTCTCAGATAGTCAAACATGCCAGTTCCTCAGCTTGCATCTGTCAAAAGATTTCCTCATGCTACACATAATATGTTACGCATTTGCAGCCAGTATGACTGGCTCTGTGCCCTGCGAAAGGTTAACTGAAAGGGGCTGGCTTTGTGGAAAGAAGCCAAAGGCGCTGCAGTCTTTGCATACGGTGGAAAGATGGGCTCAGCTAGATGTGGTGCCTGGCACTGGCTGAAACTGAAGGAATGCAGGGCATTCAGCAGCAGTCAAACTGTAGGAATGTCACTAATGCTGTTCCCAAGGCAGGGGAGATGGTTCTGTTATAATCCCTACTCCCAACCTCATCTGAGGGGGCAGAGTCTGACTGGGAAAGCCCCCTCTGGCAGTCCTGGCCAAAGTGGTTCTGATCAATGGGCCATCAGCACAGGTTGCTGCCATTGATGACTTGTGGCAGTAAAAGAGCTGGTCCTACTTCAAGCATAGAGCCTGGCAAAGAAGACAATCCAGCTGAAGAAACATCCAGTTCTGACTGAGTGTCACATTCACCACCGACTACCATGGGGCATACACTGCCTAGACAATACAGTGGTGTTGAATAGTCAGCCCGGTTTTCCAAAAACTATTCTTGATGCAAAAGGTGACTCCTCCCCTTCCCCTATGCCATGTCATTTCAAGATACCTGCTCAGCAATTTTCCCTGTGTTCCTCAAGTTGGGTCCTGGCAGCTATAAAAGTACTTAAAAGGTGTAAACCCTGAAGAGGAAAGGGGAGTTTTAGCATGGTCTAATGGGATGAAACTGAGCTAGGGTAGATGTAGGGAATGAATGTTAGCACAGAACGTGACAACTCATCTCAGCAACATGGGGCTACTGTGAGCACATCACAGCTGTCCTCTGCTTCCTCCACTGGCTACCCATGGAAGACAGTGTCCAGTTCAAGGCCTTAGCCCTTATCTTCAAAGCATTCAATTACAGTTGGGTTAATACATTATTTTTCAGTTTGGTGGCAGTTCTGAAAAAATTCTGGTTTGGGTCTAACTGAATTTGAAAAATGCTCATGACTTGAAAAAGGCCATTTTGGGTTGAATGAAATGTTTGATCTGGAACATCTTGGACGGGGTGCTTTTAAAAGGCTAGATCCAAAACCCAAGAGGAGGTAATGCAGCCACCACCTCCTTGACAAGCTTTAGAGCGTTTAGGGGTGAGGGCATTCAGCTGGGTTGTGGGAAACTTGGGTTCAATTTTCCCCTCTGTCTGATATGGAGAATGGATTTGACACTTGGGTCTCCCTAGCCACTGGGTTTCATTCTTACCTGTTGAAGCTGTTCCACTTTGTATAACTCATTACAGAGTAGGCCAGAGCGACTGCCTCTATGGCCTGGTGGTTTGGGCACTCACCTCTGGGAGATAGGAAGCCCAACGTCAAATCTTACTCTATTATTTATACCCAGTGGAAGAGCTTCAACAGTAGAGATTGAGAAAGGCCCACATCAGAATAGCCCATAGCACACTCCTGCAGTGTGGGAGAGCTAAGTTTAAATCCTGTCTCCACATCAGGCAGAGGGAGGAAATGCTCCTGGGCCTTACACAATCCAGCTGAGTGTCCTACCCACAGACCCAGATTTTAAAGGAGGCAGTAGCACCACCTACTCCAGCTGTTGTGTGAAATGGCACCTTAGTCCACAAAAATTTTTTTTGGCTGAAACAATTCAGCAAATTTGTATCAAATCCATGAATTTTTTGGCTAATTTACTATTTGCAAAAAAAAAAAAAAAAGTCCAGGCTACCATAGCTCAGAGACAAAGACTGCAGTCAATTGCTCCGCTCCTTAGCAATAACAAAACTGCCTGCAGCAAGGGTGCAGTTTGTGCAGAGCTCTCTCTGCTGCTAATTCAAGATTCGGACCAGACTTCCACAGGAACTAAGAATTATCACAAACGTCACCACCTTCCGCTCCAAGTGCAGAGCCCCCTTCTTTGAGCTCGCATTTATCAATCTAAATATATAATACGGTGTACGTACACATTTAAAATATCCCCACACCATTTCCTCTCAGGGAGCGGACAAGAGACAGGAAGAACCACAGGGAGAGATGTTAGTCACGCTGCTTAATGCACTACTGGAAGATGTTCCGATACCACAGTGATGAGGGCTGTACAAGAGCCAGGACAGAACATCAGGAAGCATTTACTAACAGTGCGGTCTATTAGACTCTGGAATAGTATTGCCAGAAAAGCTGGAAGCTCCACCACTTCAGCAATTTAAAACAAGACGGGACAAAGCTCTGGAGAGTATACTGCAGTTAATCCTGGGCTGGGCGGGGGTGACAGAGATGATGTGATCCAATATGCAACCCCACACTGAGTGTCCCTAGCCTCTGTTTGCCAGAAGCTGGGAATGGGCCACAAGGGATGGACCATTTGATGATTGCCTGTTCTATTCATTCCCTCTGAAGCATCTGGCATTGGCTATTGTCAAAAGACAGGATACTGGGCTAGATGGACCATTGGTCTGGCTCAGTATGGCCATTCTTATGTTCATTCCCATCTCGGATTCCTATAGAGTGCTGTGGATTGGATAAATAGCAAAAAGCTCATGGCTCCTCATTCCTGAGACTGGTGTGTAGCTATACAGAGGGGTCAGACAGTATTGAATGGAATCAAGTATCAGAGGGATAGCTGTGTTAGTCTGGATCTGTAAAAGCAGCAAAGAATCCTGTGGCACCTTATAGACTAACAGACATTTTGGAGCATCCGACGAAGTGGGTATTCACCCACGAAAGCTCATGCTCCAAAACGTCTGTTAGTCTATAAGGTGCCACAGGATTCTTTGCTGCTTTTATTGAATGGAAGACAGCCAAGAGACAGAATAAACTCTCCCAACCCCCACAGGGGAACTAGTGTCTTCTGTCTGTCTCTTCACACTGATGTTTTGAAAGTCAGGAGCTGTGTTTACAGTTTAAGCATGGGCTCTGTTTGCATTAATTTGAGCTTGAGGCCTGCATGGCATTCCTTTGGTGGAATCCTCATGCACTATCTGGAGACATGTCTCAGCAAAAAACACCACTGAACAAAATGCTTCTGCGAGCCCCGGTAGCCCCTAAAATTCCATCTACCTCAGTCCATGACTCAGTACATTTTGCAAACAGGTTCTGAAATTTCAATGCAGAATCCGTAACTTAAATTTTCCCCAAAGGTAGGGGGTATCCTATA
This sequence comes from Mauremys mutica, assembly GCF_020497125.1. Taxonomy (NCBI): domain Eukaryota; kingdom Metazoa; phylum Chordata; order Testudines; family Geoemydidae; genus Mauremys; species Mauremys mutica. Next base: position 94,972,864 of record NC_059072.1, on the reverse strand, counting down.
TAGCGTGCATAAGTAGGAAGATTACACCTATTCTGTTGTAGGATTTTCCAGTATCCATCAATGAGTATCCAAGATACCCTGCTGGGACTCAGGAGATCTGAGTTGCATTCCCTGCTCCGCCACTGACCTGCAGTGTGACCTTGGGTAAGTCACATCACCTCCCTGAGTCTCAATTTCCCCATCCGTAAAATGAGATAACAATACTCATCCTCCTTTGTGAAGTGCTTTCAAATCTATGGGTGAGAAGCGCTACAGAAAAGCAATCTACGATTAAACTCCACCCCTGTTTTTTTGTTCACCCCGTCTGTGGAGTATGGGCAATGAAATATTTCTAGCACACTGGAAAGCATTGGAGGCAGCACACAGAGCAAGCTCCAACAGATTGTTAAAGGAAGTGTGGCTTGCCGTGGTATGCTTTATTAATACTAGGTTAAGACCAAAAACATGCTCAATCAGGACATTCCATTCTTAGGTAGCAAATGCCTAGGGAGTTGGAAGAACAGGCCCGAAGCATGGAGGAGGCAGGGCTGGTAGCTGTCTAGGGCAGCAAAACGTTTAACAACTGGCTGGCTGGATGCAGCCTGAGCCCAGTAAAAGTGTGGGAGTTCAGGAGAGTTACTGGTTTGCTTATGGCAGCAGAACCTTTCAGGCCCTGTGAGATGTGCAAGGGGGGTACATAATACAGTGTGGCTTTCCAAGCTACCCACTCTCCTCTCCCTCCTTTGGCACCAAATGCACCACAATCTTCCTATGGTTTAGCCAGAGCGCCTGTTACACAAAATCCTGCTGTTCTCTCCAGCTGCCCTGGGGAAGGAGCTCAAATTAGGCCATCCCTGCCAGGCTACTGAGTAATGGTTGCAGCCCATTTTTCTCCACTGGGTTAGTACAGGCAAAGGGAGGGATCTGCACAGAGCAGCACCAACAAAGCACATGCCCTACCGCACCCAGTCTGAGTCACACCCCGCTCCAGTCTCACTCATCTAACCAGTTTCTGATTTGGTTTCCAGGGTCCCTCCATAAGAACACACAAATGTGCTATCAGATACCCAGGTACACAGTTTTAACTAACTGTAAACTCCCTGGGTTGGGCCTGTGACTTTATTAGCTGGTAAGTACCATGTATACCTATGGGGCTGTATACAGAGGGTAAATAAAATATTATTCTCAGTTTTGTCCTCATCCTCAAAGGAAACCTGCACAACACTCTCAAAAGACAAGCCTGGGAGCTTACATTCATTACTCTGCTAGACACTAAAAATGATGGACTGAACAGAGACACTGGATTTATGGTTTATTACAACAATCTGTAACCCACTAGCCCCTCCTCTCCCTTTCTGTCCTAAGACTGCAGAGATGTTAAAGGGCCACTCTACCTTGAATGGTCCCTTCAAATACAAGTGCTAACTACTATACTTAAACATGTTGCAGGTAGCTGAGCGGCTGCAGGCTGGGAGACAGGGGAGTGCTTTTCCCAGCCCTAAGAGCTCGTGCAGCTCCAAAGCAGGTCTCCCCCCCCCCAACAGAAGTTGTGCCAAGAAAAGCTATTGTCTCGCCCACCTTTCTGGCTCTATTATTGTTCTCCGTGCCAGGATTGCTGGCAGCCCCCCGTGGCTAATAGCAGGCACTCGGGGGACCCCTTGGCCCGGGGCAGGCAGGCTGCGAGCCCCCTGGCGTGCTCAGACCGCGGACATGCCCTGGGCCAGCCGGACACGAGGTACCGGGCGGCTCTGCGGGACACTCCCCCTTGCTCCGGGGTCCGCCGAGCGCCCAGGCCCTGCCCCATGGCCCCTGGCCCGTGCCAGGCTGGGGCCCTCCCCGCCGCGGCTCGGGACAGGTCTGAGCAGAGCCCGGCGCGGGGAGGGAGGCGCAGCCGGCGCCCGCAGGGGGTAGGAGGGAGCCGCGGCACCGGAGCCCTGTGATCCCCGCCCCGCAGGCGGAGCCCCCTGCCCGCCGGGGCCGAGCGCAGGGACAGGAGCCCGCAGGCCGCTCCCGGAGCCCTGCCCGCTCCCCATGAGGCTCCCCCCGGCGGCGGCGGCGCCCTGACCTCCGGAGCCGCCCCGATGTCGGGGCCCCGGGGCGCCCTGCAGGCCTGGTGCCGCCGCCAGTGCGAGGGCTACGCCGGGGTGGAGATCCGCGACCTCAGCAGCTCCTTCCGCGACGGCCTGGCCTTCTGCGCCATCCTGCACCGGCACCGGCCCGACCTGCTGTGAGTACCGGGCCCGCAGCGGCACCAGGCCCCGCAGCGCCGGGCTCGCCTGAGCGCCGCCCCGGCCCCTACACGGGGCGGGGAAGATCGCACCCGGGAAACCTGAGGGACCGGGGGGCTGGGACACAGGGGTAGGGCCACCGGGAAACGCCCTGGGCTAGAGGAAAGGGGGCCCAGGGCCCCCCACTCCCTGGGGCAGAGGCACTGGGCAACCATCCTCCTACCTGGGTGTCCCTGATGCCCAGATGTGTAGGGATTTAGTGCAGGGAGCTCTGGGATCCTTCCTGCCTCTGGGGTTTACAAAGGGCGTCTTTTAGTTCTGGGATTTAAGAAGAGTTAGGGGAGCTGGGCCAGACGGGCAGCAGGAGGAGTGGGCTGGGATGTTTGGAGACTGGCTCCCGGGTGTGCCTGTGTGGGAGCACCTTTAAAACATTTCCTGGACTGCAAGTGCAGTTCTTTCACATTTATTGCATCTCAATAGCTGAAGCCCTTGGAATGTAGTAATAATAATAATAATAAATAATAGATTACATGTGTCTAAGGTCTTTAATCCGTGGATCTTGAAAACACTTTATCAACCCTATGAATTAAGCTTCGAGTATCGATTAATTATTGCCCACGTTCTACAGAGGGAGAAACTGAGGCACAGAGAGGTTATATGACTTGTCCACATTATCCAGTCAGAGTTGGGAATTGAACACAGAATTCCTGATTCCCCATCCCCTGTGCTAATCACAGGACAAATCACTCTGTTATTTGAAAAAAATAAATAAAAATAAAAGTGAGGCTTGGGGAAGGAGCCCTAACCCCTATCTCTGGAACTGTCACTATCAAATCCTACAGGATAGTCTGACGAGGACAGTAGGAAATTAATGGGAAGTGATGTTCCTAATACCATCCTATATATACCCTGTTCCCCCCAAAATGAGCCTATACAGTATTACCGCAGCTTGTGCCCGATATGCTCTATTCTGTTGGCTAAGGCATTTTTGCATTTATTTTGAATATTCCCAGCACTGCCTCAGTCAATAAGATTCTTCCTTTCCAACAACTGTTTATAAATGCAGCATGTATGGAGAAAGCACCGGAGAATATGCTGTAGGAAATGATCCTGCATTGGCCAGGAATGTGGGATGGACAAATGTTACTTAACAGGTGTCCTTCCTAGTCTCCTGTGATTCCATATGTATGCATATTTTTCAGTGGAGGAGGTTTGTGTGCTGATTCAGTTTCTTCCTGGCCTGATTAAGTGCCAGCGAGGAGGGCATGTTGCTTCAGTGGGGGACTTTCTGATCTTGGGTTAGGGGAGTGCCAGGTGCAGGCGTAACTAGTATAATGCTGCGCTGAACACCAGAAATGGGTGATGATGACCGTGGAAAATAGCCACTATGGCTTCCCACCATGCTAATGGCTTGGATTTTAGTTTCTCAGTCTGCACTCCTTTTGCAGGAGGCTCTTGGGTAGAAGGGGATGGACTGACAGATTAATGAGAGGGACAGAGACAGGTGAGTTTGGGAATGGTGTTGCTGAGGGTGATGCTGTCCTCCTGGAGAAATCATATAGCCAGATAGGCAGTGGAGATGATTCCCACTCCTCCCCCAAGCTGCATGCTGTGGCCAGCTCAGAAATCCACCATCTGTCTGTTCCAGTCTTTGCTGCGACTAGTGATCTGATGCTCTCCCCTTGTCCCTAGTACACACATTTCTTCTCACCCATAGGCTAGGCTCTTAAATCTGACATACAGCAGTGCATGTTCCTTCCACAACCAAGGCATTTTTCTTACCACCCCAGTTGAGGTTGCTTAGCACAATAGACTCCTCTTTTGTTTAGGTGCCCTCTGGATGGCCTTCTATCCCAATACAAATTGCTACCCAATTAACAGGAGACATAGTTTTAATATTAATGTGACTAAGGAGCTGCAGCACACGTCCTATTACAGAATGGACCCATGTAGTTAGGAGAAGGTGCATGGACGGCGGATATAATAGGCCACTGGTGCTGCGGTGGCTGCCGGACCCCGGTTGTGGGGTTTTGGGGGGAATTTTTTGATTTATTATGCCCTATGCAGGTTCCGGGATGGCTGAGGAGACAGTACATGCTATCCAGCTCCTCAGGTTCATCAGTAATCTCTCTGGACTCTGGCCATTGGGGGTGGGGTGGGGTGACTGGGTCTTTGGCTGGCCCGGGGCTTCTCTGGCTGTGGGGGGCACTCGGGGCTCCTCCAGGTGTAGGGGGGTGTCTCGGGTCTCTGGCTGCAGGGGAGGGGGAGGTGCGGGTGGAAGGGGCGGAGCTGGGGCTAGCCTCCCTGAAGGGGGGCACCATCCGCCACCCATGAGAAGGTGCTATTTGAACTGGTGGGCTAGAGACCAAGTCTGTTGCCTGCCTATTTCAGGAGTCACCTGCACAATGCTCAGCATGGGTCACTGGTGTGGAAGAGGCAAACTAAAACAGGGATGAGGAGCAATTCATACCGTTTTTATTTTTGCATTAAGGGGCTGAAAAGCAAACCAGCAGGGCCAGCGTGAAAGTGAGATACCCAAAACCCTACAGTAAGCACCCCTCAGTCATCTGAAGGCTTCCTCATTAAGTGGAATTACCATCCCCTTAAGCTTGCTCTTAGTATCAGTGGGCTCAAATCTGTTCCCTGGCAGATAGCTTAACTAAGAGCATCTCCATTAAGTGGAGTGAACTTTATTGTAAAGACAGACCTAGGGCCTTACAAGGACATAGCATGTTAAGGAAGGATTTTTCAAGGAGTGTCCGAAGGGTGTGCCGTCTCATCTGATTTCAGTCGCTTCAGCATGTCCTGATTTGGAAACTCAAGGATATGGAGTAATAAATCTCTCAGAGACAGCGGAGCAAAAGCATTCCCCCTGTTCTTCTAAATTGTATTTATAAAGCACCTTCAGTCCTCTTGGTAATAGTATCTGGCTGGTAACTGTGAATAGGCTTGTACTACAGTTAATGGGCTTCCAATGTGATGAGCCATTCCAGCCGCTTTCAAACAACTGTGCTGCTTCTGCTCATGCCGATTGCAATGGTGTGAACCCAAGAGACCCTGGAGTTCTGGCTACACATGCATTTATAGGCTATCATGTTCCAGCTCCATCAGGGTGTGAACGGCATATGCATGCAGCAGCTGTGCTGAGCTGGATGGCACTCAGTCATGGAACTCACTTCTGGGTAATAATGCTAACCCAGCGCTCTGCTCCTTAGGGTTTCTCCTGGTTCTAGAGCATCTCAGTTTGTGCCTCTCCTCTTTATCTATCAGTTATGTGTAAAGCATCTAGCCTGTCTATTCTCTGGATGCTCTTGCCGCATGGGGTGTCTGAGTGTTCAGCCCAGAACAGCTGCTGTGCCCCCAAGTGAGATGTCCTTGTCTTGATAAGTTCTTGGATGTGAAGGGGAAGCTGTTTGAGAAGAGGGGTGTGATGATGCCTTTTCATGAAATGATGCAGAGACCATAGCCTGTCTCTTGCTGTTGTTGAAAGTAAAGCGAGTTTCCATTCTTGCTCTCCTAAGTCCACTCAAACTAGTCCAATTAATTTGAAATTCCACAGGTGGGATCTTATTGCTGGGTGTAGATACACTCTCCTGGAAAGCTTCAGGCAAATGGAACAAGACTTTTGGAAGCAACGAGAGTCTAAAAAAAGCAATGAGAGCTGCAAGTGCTCAGCACCTTTAGGATCTGGCCCAAGGTAGCTCAAGTTGGGCACCCAAACACAGGGGTGAGCCTAAGCAATTTGGGGCACCCAAACATGAGCTTAAGCAATTTGCTGCTGGGGTACTGTGGTCTATGGGGTTAGGCACAGGCTTGGGAGTCTGGAGATGCGGGTTCTGATTCTGCTTTTGACCCCCACTGGTTTTGTGACCTTGAGCAAGTGATTCAGTTTCTCTGTGCCTGTTTTCCCTATCTGTAAAATGGGCAACAAAGGTCAGTCTCCTGGCTGAGACCTGGACTGAGATTCTGGAGATTTGGGTTCAGTTTGTGGCCTTGCCACAGACTGAGTGTGTGACCTTGGGCAAGACGCTTAACTTCTTTTTTCCCCCATCTGTAAGACTGGAATAATATATCCAGGCCTACTTCACAGGAGGCTGAGAGGATTAATTAGCTAATGCTTGGACAGTGCTTTGAAAATCTAAAGCACAATGTAAGAATTTAGTGGGCTTCCCTTGCAGCTTAGTGAAGCAAGAAGCAGCTATGTATGTGAGAGAATGAACATCTCTTCCCATGTCCTTGCACTGCTGTCTTGCACAGAACCTGTGGAGGGAGATTTCGGGATATAGACCCCGAAAGAATAAGACAGTGTCTGGCCTCGGCATTTTCGGTAGAGAGAGAGAAGCAGATGTACACCGAAAACGAGAGGAGAAGGAGGGACACACCATAGCAACATTAGATCTGAAATATTTAGTCTGTTTCGATTCATCGGTTCAAATCCCAGCAGGGTCAGCTCCACTATTCCTCTCTGAGAGAGGTAGATTTCAATGCACTATGCTGTGTGGATTTTTTGGACAGGATCTTAAAAGCTGAAGTCCTCCCTGCTATGTGTAGCTGTTAAAGAGCCCACAACGTATTTTGAAAAAATATGTGTTTGCTCTAGTGTTTGCTGTACAAAATGCCCCCTGCCTCTCAGTATTTTGTGGGCTTGTTGGCTGCTGTCCTAAACCACAGAGGCCACTACTGCTGCTGCATCTGTGTAATTGGCAAAGCACTTTGGGATGAAAGATGCTATATCCATGGAAATTCTGACTCCAAGTGTGTTCTGCTTTGTTGGGACTTGCTGAATCAGGGCAATCATTCTACTGGGATGTCTTCCAGGAAACTGATTTAATTATGAGGAATGGTACTACAGATGCTTCATCAGGACAGTATTCCTATGAATCAGATATTATGGGACTGCCTTAGGCTGATGCCAAAGTAGTGATATGTATTTAGCGAGGTGCCGGATGGTTGAGAAATTCTAAATTCAGGTATTTCAGTCCAGGAGTCGCCAAATAAAGCTAAAGGGGTGTATTTTCCTGGAGGCTTACTGACCTGCAGCACCCAAATGCACTAGAAGGCACCACCCCAATGCGTGTTAGTTAGTTACTCCCTCCCTGAGTGCTGTTGTGTGCCCCACGGAGTAGAACTTGGGCTCCTCAGGGCCGGATGGAGCTGTGAAAGGAGTGTGATGGACAGGAAGAGGGGGATGGGCTGAAACCTACCCACCATTTGTGTGCTATGTTTCTCACCATGTAGATCTGAGGGTGGAGACCAGGTGGAGCATAGTGTTTGTGGAATTTATTCTCTACAGTCAAAGTTAAGACCCTTCTGCCCTACCTTACTAGCAAAGCAACCTGTATCTTCGCACCCCCAATCACTTGGTAACACTCATCATCATCTTCTTTCCACATGCACACCCCACCCACCCAAGCAGAATGGGCCTGTCTGAATAAAGTGGTTTTGGGTTGGCAGAAGAGATTAGGGATAGGGGTGAAGATTATTTTATATTTGGTCTGGCTTTGGATGCTCCTCATTGGCCAGTGCTATGGTTGCTACAAACTCCACCAAAACCAATGCTCAGTTTCCAGGCCAATCATGTACACAAGGAAAGCTAGGAAATTCAAATGACAGTTATTATTTTTGAAAAGGGAGATACAAGGTTAACATACTCCAGTCAGCCGTCACTCTGATCTCATATCACTTCTCTCGTGTTGCTGAGCTTCTTGTTTTTAAGAAAAACAGAACAAACAGAATTCTCAGGCCAAAAAAGCCCTTTGAGTTAGGATCATAAATATGTACAGGGAAAACACTTGTACAGACCCTTGTCTTTAAAAAAAACAACACACAGACAGCTGTGAGTCAGTAAATCCAAAGTTAAGGTTATGGAGGATAGGGAAAAAATGCCAAATATGGAAACGAAGAGTTAAGATACATCAAATAACCTTAACTCAGCCCTTGTATTCCCACATGCTCCCATTACATGGTACAGTGCTCAGCATACATGTGTGTCGGTGTGGGTGTGAACACATCTGTATGTGCCACCTACTTGACCAGGGTCTAGCCTCAAACTCCACTGGTCTTTGGTGAGAACAGCAACACCAGTGTTTTGCCTCTGAACAGAGGAAGTATATTCTTGCTCTGTCAGAGACTGTGACTGGGATTTATTTCAGTGTCTCACAGATTTCCTGTGCAACCTTGGGAAAGTCACTGAGGGACTTTTTTCCATCCTTCCTCATGCTGGGAGTAGTCTTATTGCCCGTCTTTACACTAAGCTTTGCTGCGAAGCTAAACTGGGACAGTAAAGATGAGGACATTTTGTTTTTAGTGTAGCCACAACCAGTAAGACTCCTCCTGGGTTAAAGTACTAAATGTAAGTAAGAGTGGCCCATTCTGACCTTTAATTTCTGGGCTTGTGTCCTCATCTGTAAAATGGAGATGATACTTATCTACCTCACAGGTATGCTGTGATGCTGAGTTCATTGTTTAGTATAGAACGCTGAGATCATCAGCTGGACGGTGCTGTAACAAGCACCAAGTGATGCTGTCATTACACTTCATATGTACACTACAGACAGATCCAACTCCTATCCTATATTTTCTTCACACAGGGAACAGGAAATCTTACAACCGTTTTAACCCTTTATTCTCCACACTGGTTGGGCCTCCCCTGGCACAGGACATTTTAAACCCTTGCAGATAGGCTACATATACGCTCCACTGGCTATGATTTAAGTTGTCTGCAGCTGCATGTGAAATGCCAGAGTATGCTGGGGTTTAAAGTGTTCCCAGATGCCTAGATTCTTGTCTGAATCTGCAAGGCATCCAGTGTTTAACGTTTCATCTAGCTGCAATACTGTATTTGATTGATCATCTGCCTCAGACCGGGGTGTAGGGGAGATGAAGGTAGAGTTGGAGTAGTCTGAGGCACTTTTTCTGTATTTCTCCATGTTTGGGGTGTTTTTGATACGTAATCTTAAATCTTCTACTCTGTCACAGTGGGGCTTCGATACTGGCTGGAACCTTTAGGTGCTATTGGAATACAGATGATAAAGTCTGAATTTCCTGGCTTTCAGCCCTTTGTGTATTTTGCAAAATTCTCTTATGGTCTCTTGCCCTGTTTGCAGTCGTAAATCTACTTTAACAAAGGTTTTGTTTGTCTGGGAGTTTGGCTTTTTGTTGTTGAAATGCCCTTGTAATGTTGGTTGTCCTGTGAACCTGTTTGTGGTGTCTTGTGGAGCCATTCCTCCCTTTTCTCATATCACCCCTCTGTGCTTTCTTGTTCCAGAGATTTTGATTCACTCTCCAAGGACAATGTCTACGAGAACAACCACCTGGTGAGTCCCCGTGAAGCCTTGCACTGAGGGAAAGAGGGAGTCATGGACATGGGAAATAACATGATCGAGTACGCAATGTTGGCATAAAGTGCACTCGAGGGCTGGGGGATGTGGTGGTAGTCACCTGTACAAGGCTAGAAAAATCTATTCACTCTGGATAAGGCAGAAGCTTACCTGGGTGAGTGAGGGGACCTGAAGTGTCTTCTTCCACACATTCTAAGCTTCCATTAAAGTGTTCTGAACTTTGCCAAACAGCTGAAGACTGAAGCTGACAAGAGTCTGGTTAGTTTCACAGCTGCTGTTCCCAACCTCATAGGCAGCAGTGCAGCTGTCTAGATTCATGTTAAATTCATGGCGCTCCTTGGAAAAGCTATCATCTGCAGTAGAGGCAGACACTGGAGTTACTGACAGGAGAGGAAGGCCCAAAAACCAGAAGCTGGGAGTGGAATAGATCAGTGACCTCATCTTCTCTGTCTTCCTTGCAACAGCCAGGAGGCATTGGTTGGCTTAAATTAGTGGAGACCCTCCTCCTTCACAGCAGCCAGGAGGCTCTGGAGGAGAACGAAGAGAGAGAACGCTCCTGTCTCTCAGCAGCTAAAGGTGTGGCTGAGCGGGAGCTTCACATTTATCAGACACTAGCCAGAGGCTGACATAAAAGATGGAGCCCTGGAACATGGTCTAGGGACAGCACCCTCACCCTTCCCAGCAGCTGGTGGCAGGAGAGCTGGGTTTCTCACCAGGATGGATTTTCATGTCTTGACAAGTAAATGGCTGGTAGATGTTTTCAAGTTTTGTTTGATGAGATGCTCAGCAAAGGTGCTAGATACACACAGATCACAACTGGCGTGGCTCCTAGTGAAGTATCACACTTGAGGAAGGAGCAGTTCCTGGGGATCGGTGGCCCAAAGGGCAGTATGATCCTAGGGAAGGGACATTCCTGAGGCCAACACAGTTTCTGGTGAAGTGATGGTCTCAGAAGTGGTGTGGTGCTAGGTAGAGCTACTGCTCTGGGAGAAGCCATGATCCCAGGGGTGCCCTCTGTGGAACAGTACTGAATATGGTGTCCTGGGGACGATAGTGCTTCAGTGAAGCAGTGTTCCCTCACCGCCCTTCTGCCCAGCCCCATCACCTCCAGCAAGCCCCGCTCTTTGGTGCTCACTGGGGTTGGAGAAATATGCTTATTTGTTCCCTTTTGGCCTGAGAGGTTAGTGGTGGAATGTGCTTGGATCCCCTCGTGGCTACCAAGTGAGTGTAAACAGGAATCCAGTGAAAATGGAATGGTGAGGTTGTCTGAAAATATCTAATGAGAGAGAGAGCTGGAAAGACAAGGAACTATGGAAGGTAGGCATCAACAGGGCTCGTGGAAGGCTTGGCTTCAAAAGAAAACAAGTCAATGGAGCAGCTGGGGATCCCAGGGGTTCCCCAAAATAATCACACACTCCCACCCAAAGGGAACTGAGCTACAACATTTGGAGTTCATTCAGTCTCAGGGCTTCCCATACACTATGCTCCCACAATGGGATCCTAGCCCTGCTCTGTCTTCCACAGTAAGTCCATTTAAACCCTTAGCCCTTCTGCTGTCTGGCTCTGCCTGCAGACTATTTGTGAGCCCCTTTATGTTATCTCAGGGTTTGTTTTGCCAACCCTGGTTGAGACACTTGAGTGGCAAAGTAGCAGGCCTCAGCAATCCTATCTCAGGCCAAAGGTGCAGCAGGTCAGCTACAGACATCTGGGCTGCCCTGCCAGAAAAGCAACAGCAAGCGCAGACATTTAGCTGCAGTGAGGGCAACACGTCCCTCTACTGGGCAAGCTTTGGTGGCGCCGCAGAGCCTAACCATGTCCTGTGCACTGTGCCTCATTATTCCTGGCTGGCAGATGTCCTGTTTGACCATGAATTTATCTGTCCATGTAGGCACCCCCATCCCAGTAGTATCTGCACACCCTACACATATTAATGGATATATCCCCATAACACTACTCTGAGGCAGGGCAGTATTATTGTCCCCATTTCGCAGAGAGGGAACCCAGGCACGCAGAGATTACGGGGCTTGCCACAGGTCATACAGGCAGTCTCAGATGGGGCCGGGAATTGAATCCTCAGCCCCTATCCAGTGCCTTATCCACAAGATCATTCTTCTTCTCTGAAGATGAGACCGGGATCTCGGCACAATTCCTAATGGGGCAAGTGCCCACCTGGCTAAAGCCACCATCCCTCGTAGTACTACTGGGCCATGTTATTGGTGGGATGGTCCCTGGAGATTGAACTCCTTGCTTTCTCCCCCCTCAGGTCATAACTCTAAGGAGACTTCCCGGGAAGAGTAGGGAACATGGAAGAACAAGCGCACTGGATGGTATAGCAGGGGTGAGAGGAGAGGGGAAGGGTGATGGCTGGAGGGTCACTGAGAACAAGCGCACCTCCATCACTAACCATCCCTGCTTTTTGTTCCTCTGACATACAAGTGTGTCCATTGGGCCTCTGTTCTCCACAGGGTGGATTTGATTTAAATCTTAAATCACTAGTCAGGAAGACTCGATTTAATCATGGATTTCTACATAAAAGCGCATTCTTGTTGGTTGTTATAACCTTAATACGTATTCTTCACAACTCAGATGTAGGCTTCATTTTTAGAAGGTACACACTATACATTTTTAAACAATGATCTATTTTGAAAACTTTTCAGATTAGTTTTACAGCTATATCAGAAAATGAATGATTGTTTGGTTATTTCATTTACCAAAGGTAATTGAAGCAGATATTTATGAAGTCATTGGGAGGTGAACTCTCTCCGATTCAACAGGTTAATTGTTAATATTTGGAGGATTTTCTTGCCATGCTGTGTTAGGAGGCGAACATCACCAGACAGACATTTACATTGTTTTATTTAACTAAAACAACAACAACGTTAAGTATTCTGGATTTTTTTCTTCAACAGCAAACATATAATATTTTAACAAAACAAGCGTCCCTCCCTTCTTATATTTATCTCCAGACTTATTCTCCTTGTCCAGATCTATTCCGCCCCCAACAATCTTCTATTCATTGAACTTTTTGAAACTTTGCACTTTTAGAGAGAGGTAAGGGATTGACTCTGTGTACACAAATTTGCAGAGGGACAATAGAGTTGAGGTCTGTTATTTCTCACCTCTATATATTATTTATTTATTTGCTGTTAACAAGCATGGTATCTCTGGAGACACAAATCCACAGTTTGAGACCTGCAAAACTACACATCTCTGATGGTATCTTCTAGACCAGTGGCTCTTAACCTGAGGCGCACGCACCCCTTGGGGTGTGAGATGCCCTTTCTGGGGGTGCGAGACATGCCAGATTTTTTTAGAAGGTAAATCATTGAAAACACAAATTAAACACAGGTACGTAAGTACAACTGTTTTGTTTCATAAAACCTATGTACTTATTAACATTATACATTTTAAATTATTACTGTAATATACAAACAAAAATATATCTAGGTTTAAGGGGTGCGAGAACATATTTTGAGAACCAAAGGGGTGCAGGCTGCAGTAAAAGTTAGAACCACTGTTCTAAACTGAGCACTGAGTCGCATTGGGTAGAAAGAAAGATTAACCTAAATAATCTATACAGAAGCCTGTGGAACCCCATGAGATTGGATCCCTAATCCATGAACTATTGGAACTCATTTACAAAACTTTTTTTAAAGGTTACATGAATATATTGTCTCATACTATAGAATTAGAATTTATAATCCCTATTCCATGATGAGATATCTTTGAGCTATAATGTATCTTTAGATAGGTTTTTTCCTCAAAAAGCATTTTATCAAAAAATACGATTTAAATAAAAAAAATCCAATTTTTTTTTTTTAAATCATTGATTTTTATCCAGCCTGGTTTTCCAGTGGGCTTCAGTTTTAACTCCTGTCCTCCCTCTCTGGAACTCTTGCAGGCCTTTGAGTTGGCAGAGCGGGAGCTGGGGATCCCCGCCCTGCTGGATCCCAACGACATGGTCTCCATGAGGGTCCCCGATTGCCTCAGCATCATGACCTACGTGTCTCAGTATTACAACCATTTCACCAACCCCAACCAAGGTGAGAGCTACAGCCTATCCTTCCAGCTTCCGCCCTGACCCCCTCTTTTTTATGTAAGGGAACTCAACCATACTTTTGCAATCTCTCACTGTGGCAGTGTCATCATCTGTCCCTCTCTACTTGGGTAGTGAGCTCATCACAGCTTTCTCTTTCCAACCCAGTGCTTCCTTTTCTCCCTGTGGAAGGTACTGCTTCAGGAAGTGACTGGGGTGTATGTGTGTGTGTGATTTGGCCTCCTTGAGTTAGCAGAAAGTATTCTTGAGTTAATCACCATTCTCATAGCCCAGCAACACCTGGGAGGGCAAGTGGGTCTCATGGCCAGGAAGTTAGTGGGGAGAGAGCACCCAGATCTTCCCTTGTTTCCATCTTCCTTTGGGGATAGGCGTCGCAGCTGCAGGTGCTGTTGTACTTTAGGATGCCCTGGATGGTACCTGGCTCTTACTGGTCCCACTTGAACAGTGGACAAAGGGTGTGGGGAATGGGAGTGATGAGAAGCTCAGTGCCAGCTGCCCAACAGAGCATCTTTCCTGTAGGGAGCTGGGCTTCCCACTCATCCTTCCCCGCTCTACTCCCCTGATCTAACCCCCCAGGTGCAGCCCATTATAGCTTATAGTAAACCTCCTCCTGTCTAATATGCACACCAGCCCTTCTCAAGACAGACCCCGTGTCTGATCTGAGGGCTCTGTCCAGGTGTTAACAGACTACAGGTGCTCCCCTCCCTCCAGGTGTTAGTGAGTGTCAGCCCTGGCCATGGTAGGGGTTTTGTCATATCCTGCGGTCTGCACTCAGGAGCGTGATTGCCAGGGGGATGTAATAATACTTAGCACTTACCCAGTGCTTTGCATGCTTTAAGCATTATCTAGCTGATCATCACGACACCCTGTGAGGTAGGTAAGTGGTGTTATCTCCATTTTACAGATGGGGAAACTGAGGCACAGAGGAAGTGAGTGATTTGCCCAGGTCTACAGAAGGGAGTCGTTGTCAGAGCTGGGATTAGAATGCAGGGTTTCTTGATTGTCAGTCTTGTGGCTAACCCATTACCTTATGCCTCTCCCTCCTTCCTGGAATAGGTACCGAGGTGTAAAAGTGGTCAGGTCCCATCCTGGGTCACAAGGCCAGATGATTTTCCTACGCCATGTGCTTTGCATGAATCATCCTCTTCTGTCAGTGGCTGATTCCTGTTTTGCTCTGTCTCTCTCTCTCTCTCCAGCCAGAGTCCCTCCGCCCATGAGGCACCCGGCTGCTGTCTCATCACCCCCTCTGCCAGCTCCCAAGAAGCCTGTGCCTGCAGCGGAGAGCACCACGGCACCACAGGTACCTCATCTATTGTAGCAAAGTTAACCCCATCTTTTAACTTTCGGTGCACTGTGCTCATCACTGGAGCCTCTGAGTGAGCATCTGGCACAATGAGAGGAATCCAAACAGACAATGTGTTGCATTCTCTGGGACATGAGAGTGTATGTGTGTGTGTGTTTTGTAGTGTGCTTTGCTTTGTGGTGGGTTCCACTGGGAGAAGGGTCCAGCTTGAGGAATTCTCTCTCTCTAGAGGTCTTGGGTATTAAATGCTGCTCACCACCTGCTTCATTCGGTGAAGAGGGGGAAGAACGTGCAGTGTGCAATGCAAGAGGACTCTCTGAGAAGCCAAAGGTTCCTGGGTAACCCCAAGGCCCTCCCCTTTCGGGATGATGGAGGAAGGACACACTCACTGGGATGGGTGTGGGCAGGGGATTCCCCTTCCCTTCCCAACCCTCGGCCTCAGGATTCAACAGCAGGCAAGGATGTCTCTTCCCTGGGATGGACCAGGGCTGTGACTGCAGCCCCTGGATTCAGTAGGGGTTAGAAATGTCCCTTTCAACTCTTCCCCTCTTGGATCGGGCAACGGTAAGGAAGGGGGATGAGGATGTCCGTTCTGTGCTGGGACAGGGCTCAGGGAGCCTTCCTGAGGATTGGGCTGGGGGATTGGGACAGCCCTTTCTCCGGGACTGGCAGAGGGTGGGCTGCAACCTGAATGTCGGGGGGTGAGATCATTGCTATTTCTTTATATTGTCCTGTTCTTCTGAGTGGGGTTCACCCAAAGCTCAGCTGCTGAGCAGATCTCTCTTCTTGTACTGCAGTCGCGCCCGTGGCCCCAGTCAAGATCAGGACCCCATTGTGCAGAGTGCGGTACAGATGCTCAGTAAAAGACAGTCCCTGCCCCAAAGAGCTTCCATTTGAAATACACTCTATCTTGATTGCTGCCCCTCCAGTCTGTATTCTCCTTGTGTTCTGCCTCAGGATGATGTTGTCGAAGGCCTGGCAGAGCGATCCCAGCGCAACACGCTCAGCAGCACCTGCGCAGCCTGCCACCAGCACGTCCACCTGGTTCAGCGCTACCTGGCCGACGGCAAACTGTACCACCGCCAGTGCTTCAGGTAAACCACCCCCAGAGCCAAAGCAACCCTTCATCCCTGCCCTTCAACACAGGCAAACTGTACCAAAGGGGAGGGATAGCTCAGTGGTTTGAGCATTGGACTGCTAAACCCAGGGTTGTGAGTTCAATCCTTGAGGGGGGCCACTTAGGGATCTGGGGCAAAAATTGGTCCTGCTAGTGAAGGCAGGGGGCTGGATTCAATGACCTTTCAAGGTCCCTTCCAGTTCTAGGAGATTGGTATATCTCCAATTATTACCTTTATTACCACCGCCAGTGCTTCAGGTAAACCACCCCCAGGCCCAGAGCAACCCCCCACCCCACTCCACAATACTGCAGGCAAACTGTACCACCGCCAGTGCTTCAGGTAAGCCACCCCAGGCCCAGAGCAGCCCCCTACTTTCACCCCCCAACACAGGCAAACTACCAGAGCCGGTGCTTCAGGTAAACTACCCCCAGGCCCAGAGCAACCCCCCAGGCACACTGTACCACTGCCTGCGCTTCAGGTAAGACATCCCCAGGTCCCGAGTAACCCCCCACCTTCACCCCTCAACACAGGCAAACTGTACCGCCGCCAGTGCTTCAGGTAAACCACCACCAGGCCCAGAGCAACCCCCCACCCCACTCCTCAACACTGCAGGCAAACTGTACCACCAGCTGTGCTTCAGGTAAACTAGCCCCAGCCCCAAATTAACCCCTCCCTGCCTGAGTTGACCTGTAGCCACAGCCAAGTGTCACCACCAGATTAATGTTGTCTGTCTGTTTGAGTGTGTCAGAACACAGACACTGAGGTGTTGGAACAGACCAATGAGGCAGTCCAGGAGTCTGTCTGCAACCGTGACTAATGACAGGAGCTTTTAGAGGAAGGCAAAACAAACTCTAATACATGTCCCTGGGCAATACTGTACAATGGTAGGAAGCGGATTTCTACCTGTTGCTGTTTTATACCCTGAAGACTGAGGATTGAGACCTTAGTAACTTTACCCTACATGTTGTATCTCCAAATGTTCCCTTTAGCAACTTCTCATTCTTTATTGACTGTTTTGAGTGATTCGCCTCAGTAATATCCTGCAGCAGTGAGTTCCATGGGTTAATTGAGGTAAAAATAGCCTCTTTTCTCCATGTTCAAACTTGCTGCCTTTTATAAGAACATAAGAACGGCCATACCGGGTCAGACCAAAGGTCCATCTAGCCCAGTATCTGTCTACCGACAGTGGCCAATGCCAGGTGCCCCAGGGGAAGTGAACCTAACAGGCAATGATCAAGTGATCTCTCTCCTGCCATCCATCTCCATCCTCTGACGAACAGAGGCTAGGGACACCATTCTTTACCCATCATGGCTAATAGCCATTTATGGACTTAACCACCATGAATTTATCCAGTTCCCTTTTAAACATTGTTATAGTCCTAGCCTTCACAACCTCCTCAGGTAAGGAGTTCCACAAGTTGACTGTGCGCTGCGTGAAGAAGAACTTCCTTTTATTTGTTTTAAACCTGCTGCCTATTAATTTCATTTGGTGACCCCTAGTTCTTGTATTATGGGAATAAGTAAATAACTTTTCCTTATCCACTTTCTCCACATCACTCATGATTTTATATACCTCTATCATGTCCCCCCTTAGTCTTCTCTTTTCCAAGCTGAAGAGTCCTAGCCTCTTTAATCTTTCCTCGTATGGGACCCTCTCCAAACCCCTAATCATTTTAGTTGCCCTTTTCTGAACCTTTTCTAGTGCTAGAATATCTTTTTTGAGGTGAGGAGACCACATCTGTATGCAGTATTCGAGATGTGGGCGTACCATGGATTTATATAAGGGCAATAATATATTCTCAGTCTTATTCTCTATCCCCTTTTTAATGATTCTTAACATCCTGTTTGCTTTTTTGACCGCCTCTGCACACTGTGTGGACATCTTCAGAGAACTATCCACGATGACTCCAAGATCTTTTTCCTGGCTCGTTGTAGCTAAATTAGCCCCATTTCATTGCAAACCCCACCTCAATTTGGGCTTATTTCTCTAGATTTCAGCATAAACAGTGATAAACCAGATGCCACTACAAGAGTCCTGAGTGCCCTGGCACCTAATTAATCTTGCAGCCACCAGCTGCATTGAAACAAACAGGAATCCACCAGCTCGGCTCTTGTGGGATTGAGTGCTTGAGTGGGCTTCTCTGTGTGGCTCTCACTGTACATAGTAAGGACAGCCCTGCTCAGGCTGGTATAACTTCCTTATTACTGATTTGTATTACAGTAGTGCCGAGAGGACCCTGTTCAAACACGTAATGAGACAGGCCCTGCCCTGAAGAGCTTATAGTCTAACTAGATATGGCAAAGGGTGAAAGAAAGGCCCGATTATTATTCCCATTTTATAGACAAGGGACAGAGGCAAAGAGAGATTAAGTGACTTGCCCAAGGAGTCTATGGCAGAGTTGGGAACAGAACCCCAGTGTCCCAAGTCCCAGTCTAGTGCACTAACCATATGGCCATCCTTCCTCCCTCAGCCTTTTAAATCTCCCCTGCTGTAGAAGGCCCTTTCCCCACCTTCTCAGGATGGTTTGTGTCTCTCGCTGGCAGGTGTAAGGAATGTTCCAGCACACTACTCCCTGGAGCCTACAAGCCTGGGCCGGAGTCGGGCACTTTTGTGTGCACCCAGCACCGGGGCAAGCTGGGCCTGAGTGGGAGGACGGAGTGCAGGCCCAGCCCTGACTTGGAGCACCCAGGCAAGAGGACTGAGGCTGGGGCAGCCACTGTGGGTGAGGATGTCCCCCCCTCAGAGGAGGAGGAGGGGAAAGAGGACGGTGTGCAGACATCCCTGGCGATTGCGTCAGAGAGCCACCCACCAGGAGAGAAGGAGGCAGGTGCAGCAGAGAAGGGTCGCGCACCCGCTGGAGTGGAGATGGCAGCGTCCCCTGTCTGTGCAGAGAATGAAACGCCCAGCTCTGAGCCCTGCTCCCAAACTCCACCCAGGCCTCCTCTCCCCAGCAAACCGCCAGTGCCCAGCCAGGACAAAGCCAGCCCACTGGACGGACGGCTCAAGGACACCCGTCCCACCCCCGCCCCGAGGAGGGGCGCAGACGTAGCAGCCCCGTCACCACCAAGCTCTCACCCCGTCCCTCGGCCTAGATCCAACGTGCAGAGTGAGGCCTCTGAGCCAGGGCCTGGCCTGGTGAATGGTAAGAAGGTGCAAGGATGGCGTGTGGGATGGTCCCCATTTCCCCATTGCAGTGCAGCTTATGCTCAGCAAAGCCTCTGTCCCTGATGAGGCTCAGAGATGCCCTTCCCCCGCCCCTCTCAGACTGACACCCCCAGATCTCTGATTGAACCTTGGTCTTGATCGCTGAGCCTCAGTCTGCCAGCTGTCCCCAGAAGGGGCACAGTAGCGTGGATGGGTCTGGTGCCCTAGTGCCACGCTGTATTTGGGCCTGACAGAGTGTCTCGATGGCGCGCAACATTGTCCCCAGCGCTACTCCACAGCTTCCAGGAGGTGGGAGTGAGGGCAGCTGCAGGGGGGTGAGTTTTGGTTAACAAGATTACCCAGGCTGGAGTCTGGCCTGGGTTCTGGGGCTGACACCCCTACGCCAAGGGGGAAAATGCTGTGGGATCTGCAGCGAGCAGCCAGAAGACAATAGGAAATCCATCGAGCTTTTCATCTGCTTCCTAATGGCCTTTTGCTTTTCTTACTGTCTTTCCCATTGCCTGTCTAGGTAGGGTACCTGAACCCGGCCCCCCAGTCCCCAAACCAAGAGGGAGACCCACCTCCTCAGATCGGTAGGTCCTTTGGCTTGCCCCAAAACCATATAGATCAGGAGGGATTGTGCGTGTGGTTAACTCATGAACTCTCCTTCCAGCCCCACCCCTCCCTGGCTGATCAGCTGGCAGTGGGGAGGGAGGGCCTTGTGGCTAAGGCCTGGGGGGCCCCCAGTTCTGTTCCAGGCTGGGACACAATGCGGGGCTAGAGCAGTGCTGCCCAGACATTTTACTGAGCCCACCCACCAATTCCATTTGGTCTTTTTTGCAACCCACCCATTGCAGGGAGGGCCAAAATCATAGACCAGTGTCCTTTGCCTCCTCCTCGCCCCACTGAGGGGGGGCACCACCTACCCTCAGCAGCTCCATCAGCCCTGGCACCATGACCCTAATCCCAGCCTGGTGGCGAGGGGAGGCCTTGGCTGGAGAATATCCCATCCCTCACTCATTCTCCCGTGGTGGCTCCTGTCCGGTGGGGCTGGACCCAGTTCCCAACCCCAGACATTGCAATTTGGGGCTCGGGGTTGCACTCCACCCTGTCCTGAGTGGGCCAAACCTGAGTGGTGCTGAGACCCCATGCGGGTTGCAACGGCTGGAGTGGGGAGCTGGCCCCAGCCCGGTAGGACTGAAGCTGCTGCTGTGGGATGAATGCAGGGCGGCTTTGCCCTCCAGACTCCCTCTTGGGGCCTCCCCTCTGCACTGGGCCCACAACCCACGTTGAACCTTCCTGCAATCCACTGTTTGGAAACCACTGGCCTAGAGCAAGTCCCTTCTCTCCTTGTGCCAGCCTTTCCTCATCTGTACCTGAGGGGGGATAATGCAGTGTCTGCCATTCAGGAAGCCTTGTAAAGTGCTTGGAGATCTTCACGTGAAAGGGGCTGTGGAAAGGCAAAGAACGCATTTTGTACTCATATCTCAATGTCTATACTTTGACCCGTTAACCTGTTACCCCCAACCGGGGGTATTGCAGATTATGTATTCCTTACACCATCCGATCTTAAACCAAACTTCGCACCCCTTGATAATCTGTATGTTATTCCCTGATAACCAGAAACTTCTACACTTAAACTCTGTACCGTTCACTTTTTTAAACATCGTCTTAATAACATTTTTAAAATTTGATTGATGTATTCAGGATTCCAAGCCACCCTGAATTGGCAACACCGAACAGCTGGGGAAGAGGAAATGCTTGGCTGCCTGGGGGAATGTTCCACATTCCTGGGTGGGGGTTTCTGTTGTGTGTGTTTGGCTGTAATGGTGATACTTTGCACCTATACAATGCTTTTCGTCCAAAGATCTCCAAGCGCTTTGCAAAGGCTGGTCTGTATCATTGTCCCCATTCAGGGAGAGAGAGAAACTGAGGCACGTAACGAGTAAAGGCGCCTTACCTGCCTCAGTGAGCAATGGGGCAATTGGGCACCTGAGACATTTTCTTGCATTGATTATTGGGTGAAAACTGATCCAGTGAACTGCTCCCACTGCATTCCCCTCCCCAACTCATTGTGTAAAGAGAAGTGACTTGTGCTGGGGGAGGGGCAGTTCTCCAGCTCAGCCAGGGTGCTCGAAGATCCCAATAAACAGCCCAGCTGGCTGGAGCCATTTGCTTATGATCTCCTCAGTCCCCAGCCATTAGCAGCATGTCCACTAAGCGTGGCAGATAGTTTAATCTTTCTTGCTGTGGTGCGACATGGGGGATGGGAGAGAGGCCACATTTCCTAGGAATGGCCAATTAATATTGTTTGCCAGACAGTGAAGTGAGGATACAGAGCTCTGGTTCCCAGCCTCATTAGTGAGGCTGGAAGGTTTGTGCTCCCCCAGCCTGTGAACCCACATGCCCAGTCCTACCCTCAACCTGTCCCTGGGGGTGAATGCTCTGCAGAGAGAAGGCAGGGGCAGCCCTAGCCTGACGTTTTCCCCCTTATGGGCAATGTTCTACCTGGTTTGTCATGAATTCTCTCTTCCATGCATCCTCCTCATCCCCTCTCCCTCCCTGACACCGCTCTTCTCTTCAACTAGAGCGGGAGCTGCTGTGAGACCAAAGGACCCTCCGTGGATTGCGTTGGTCCAGCCAGAGCCCAAGAGGAAGCCGGCTCCTCCCCCGCCAGGCAGTGGCCAGGAGATTCCCACGAGGGCTTCAGAGGAAGAGGAGGAGCAGGGGAAAGGGAGGGAAAGGGAGAGCAGTTCCGTCAGCAGGGATCCCAAAGCCTACAACCCCTTTGAGGAGGAGGAGGACGAGGAGGAGGAGGAAGGTGCAACACCAAAGAGCACGCCAAAGCAGGACCAGAGTGAGAGCATGACAAAACCCACTCATCCCTGGTACCGCATCACCCCCACCAGCAGCCCCAAGACAAAGAAACGTCCGGCTCCACGAGCACCCAGCGCCTCCCCCCTAGGTGAGTCCCTCCCACACCCTTCTGTGCACACCCATCCTACACAGAACTCCCGCTCTGGACACCAGGGATAGGCAGCCCCGACACTTTCACCTCTCCAGCAGGCAGAGCAAGTCCTAATGTCTACGCCAGCTGGGCTGGGCTCTGTGCTACCTAATCCTGCTTCCCACCCAGCCTCACAGGGTGGGCGTCCAAGAGATCTTGCTCCTGAAGGTGCCTCCGGCAGTCTCCATCTGTGGCTGGTACATGTGTGTGTGTGGGGGGGTATTTGTTACTTCCCGTTCCCCTCTGACCTCTCTCTTTCCTTTGTAGTTCACCACCCCATCTCCAGGCTCTCGCACTCAGAGCCATCCTCCTCCACCCCATCACCTGCCCTCAGCCTTGAGAGCATCAACTCCGAGTGTTCAGCCAAGGCCGCTGGTGACCCGGATGAGGCGTCAGTGCCCAAGAGCTCCTCCGAACCCACGGTCCATGTGCCGGCTGCTTCCAAGATCTCCTGTGCAGACACTCCGCTCACCAGTGCCTCCTCCAGTGAGAGCCCCGCAGCCCCAGCCAGCCTGTCCGCCAACTCCTCCTTCTCTTCCTCCAGTGAGCTGGCCAGCTCCAGTGGGGAGGCACAGGGGGGAGCTCAACAGACCAGCAAGAGCTTTTCTGCCAGCAATTTAAAGACCAGCCCCAGCCAACTGCCCCCCAAGCCTCCTGCTAGTGCTAGTCCCACACTCATCGTGTTGGCCTCAGACATGGGTGAAGGAGGCCCCAAGAATTCCCCATCGCCCAAGCCTCAGCTGAAGGTAGGCTGGTGCATTTCTCCTAACCCCTCCTTTTCTCCCACCCCTCCCCGACCCTCATCACAACAATCATCTTGTCCTCGAAAGAGGCCCAGAGGAGATGCCCTTCAGTGCCCTTTGGGAGGGGAAACCCACCCCTACCAATAGGCCTCTGGCCTTAAGCTGCTCGCTGTTTTTCCACCTCTCCACCTGGAGACATCTCCACACTGGAGCTGAGGGTCAGGCTACCAGTCTCCAACACTCTGCTATCATATGGTGATGTCTTCACCTCAAAGCAGCTCCGGTGCCACCAAGTGGTGAGACTGTGTACTGTGGCTTTCAGTAGTAGCATTCTGCTCTGGACCCATTTGTGCAACATTGTTGGCAGGGCCGCCCCAAGCGGCAAAGCGGGGGGGGGGGGGGAGAGGGAGATAAAGCCGATCGGTGGCACTTCAGCAGCAGCTCAGTCGCGCTGCTTCATTCTTCTGCAGCAATTCGGCGGTGGGTCCTTCGCTCTCTCTCTTCCTCTTCGGCGGCACTTCAGTGGCAGCTCAAAGAGGAAGAGAGGGACTGAGGGACCAGCCGCTGAATTGCCGCCAAAGACCCGCCACCGCCCCTCTCCATTGGCCGCCCCAAGCACCTGTTTCCTTCACAGGTGCCTGGAGCTGGCCCTGATTGTTGGCACAAAATGTGACCACCAAGAGCTGGTCAGGCAGAGCCAGAGCTAAGATTCTCACTGTCTGGTGGGGTAAGCGCTAGTTAAATGGTAATCATGCTCTTATTCACCCTGCCTCAGGGTACAAATCAAAACAAATGAAAATGCTGCTCAGAGCAAAATAGCTTTCCATGCTGTTTATGATTAAGCTGTGGAACTCACTGCCACAGGACATTACTGAGGCAAATAACTTAGTGTGATCAAAAAAAGGATTAAATATTGATACAGATAAGAATAGTATCTGCAGTGACACTGGCTAGGATAAAATAACCAGGGCTATAAATCCTTATGCCTCAGGGGACATGCTAATCACTGGCTAGAGTCAGGAAGACGCACCTCCCGTAGTTAAGTGAGGTGCATTCTGGGGGTTTATACCTCCCTTGGAAGCATCCAAGGCTGTCTGCTGTCATAGACAGGATACCAGAGTATCCAAAGGGCAGTCTACACTTATGAATTTTGTAGCTACCGTTTCCCACCAATGCAACTCCAGCAGTGGAAGCAATAGTAGAAACTATGGTGTAGACAGGACTTGGGTTCTTTTAGCACTCTGGTATCAAACCATGCTCTGGAGTTACACTGGTGGGGAATTACACCTGCAGAGTTTGCTCCTGTAGACAAGGGCTGGTGGACCAGCTGTCTACTCCACCATGGCAGAAGCGGGGATAGTGGCTTAGGTGGACTGTTACTCTGCTCCAGTATGGCAGTTCCTATGAGAGGGTGTTTGCTCAATGTTCACACCCTGCCTGGGATCTGCTTTATTGCTCTCTCCTGGGCACCAAATCATCTCCTTGGTTGTTTTCCCCAGTCTTCATGCAAAGAGAATCCCTTCAACCGGAAGTCGTCACCTGTCACCTCCCCCTCAGCCCAGAAACTCCCCAAAGGATCCAAGCCAGCACGCCCTCCTGCACCGGGACATGGCTTCCCGCTGATCAAACGCAAGGTAAAGAGGACAGAGGAGCATAGGGGCAAATGTCACCTCCCCACTGTCGGCTGGGACTGCAGCTCTGCTTGCTGAACCCCCATTTCCTTTCCTAGCTTCCAGCGGTGGGAGGCATGTGTGGCTGGCTGTTGAGGGATCTGGGGGATGGGTGGAGAGCCTCCTTGTGCACGCATACTCCCTAGAAGGCTCTTCAGAGTGGTGTCCATTGACTTGCATCACTAGTGGCTCCCTTTGGGAGCTGCAGGTTGGCCAGACTGCCTAGAACCAGCCACCCGGGGCCTTACCTTGGCTCCCACTCTCTTCTCCCCACCCAGTCTCTGCCCCTAGGCGTGTCCTGATTCACCGTATGGTACAGCAGTTGCCATACCTCAGGAGGGAGTTGTCTGAGCAAGAAGGGTGTGCTGAACAAGGGGGGCAAAGTGTATCCTCACCGCTCCCCCAAGATAACTGGGGGCCAGTTTGAGCTGTCGATGGAGGGAGATTTTATTGCATGTGCTGCAAGTGCATCTTCCCCCAGCAGTGCCATTAGTCTGTGTGTGATGGAGCAGGGTGATTTCCCCCAGGAGAGGTTTGATTTCTTCTGATGTTGTGTTAGTCCAGTGGGAGGGAGTTGGTCACTCCCATTGCTCTCCCTCCTCCACAGAAGAGTGCTAGTCTCCCCTGCTCTTTCCACTACCCACCAGGGAGTGCATTGGGGTCCCCAGGCAGGATGCTGGAGCAGATCGGTCAAGGGCTGTCCAGGGAAAGCGGCTGCCCATAGCAATGGGTGTTCCTGCTTGTGTGGTTTGGTAGGTCCAGGCGGATCAGTACGTCCCAGTGGAGGATATTTACGGAGAGATGGACACCATTGAGCAGCGGCTGGATGAGCTGGAGCACCGAGGGGTGGAACTGGAGGAGAAACTCCGCAGTGTCGAGAATGGTAATGTGGATTATGCCAACCGTGGGGATTGGGTGGGGACGGGAGGAGGGGAAGAGAAGATGTGTCATAGAGGATAGGGAATTTTAAGATGTAAGGGCTGTACCACCCCTGTAATGGGGGGAAATGAGGAAGGAGAAGTAGTGATAATATGCTCTTTGTTTAAGGTTAGGGTGATGAAGGATCAAGGGAGTTGAGTGGGGGAAGGATGGGGCTATGCCAACTGGCTTGGGCTATGAGGAAAATGGATCAAAACCATCACTTCTCCATGGGAGGCTGAGAACTGTTTAATTCACTCCACTTCCCATGTGTTCAGGAGCTGGATGAGGTCAGGTTGATTATAAGTGAATCTCTCCCTCCCCAGCATGGTAGAGCCTGTCTTGGCCTGCTGCGCTGTGTGGGCAGAAAGCCCTGAGGAGTGTCTCTGAATTCTCTCTCTGCCTTGTTTGACTGGTAGACAGCCCTGAGGACAGCCTGCTGGTGGACTGGTTCAAGCTCATCCATGAGAAGCACATGCTGGTGCGCCGTGAGTCTGAGCTCATCTACATGTGAGTAGGGGGAACGCACTGACGCTGCCTCCAAAGCTGGGGAGGACGGAAGAGCCTCCCTATTCCCACCTGAGACGCTTTACCAGAAGGCCCTGGTAGGCTTCCTAGTCAAGGGGTGGGGCTAGCGATCTATGAAGACATTGACTCTTTGTCCAAGTGTACTTGGAACTACTCAGAGACTGGAGCTACAAGAGCTGTGGGCTTCCCCATAGCCAGCACTCCTGCAGTGTTCCCCATGGCACTTCCTTCTGTAAGAGGCTGTGAGCACCCTGTAGCCACAACTCCTATATCAGTCTTTACTGGATGAGGCTGGGGCTAGCATCGCTAGGAGTACAGCCAAGGCTCCTGCCCTTTCACTACAAGTCTCCTGGTAGGTAAGGCTAAGGTCACAGTTGTTACTTTCAAACCTGACCCCATGGAGATGGCTTCCCAGAGAGGACATCTGCTTTCCGGAGGGATCTCTCTGAGCCTTGCAATGGGTTTTTGATGGTGTTTCTCTTTCTTTGCAGTTTTAAGCAGCAGAACTTGGAGCAGCGTCAGGCTGATGTAGAGTACGAACTGCGGTGCCTTCTCAATAAGCCAGGTAAATCTCTTAGTACTGGTGAAATGCCACCCTGAGCAGGTTCTCTGTCCCCCCAATGTCCATTATACCTTCAGTCATGGCTAGTCCCAGGGTAAAAGGGACCAAATGGGACTTGCCTTTGATGGATATTAATACTCCTCCTTAACTGGCTGCAGGGTGGCTGTTGAGTAACATGAGACAGTCCCTCCCCAGCAGCAATTCCTGAGCATGCTGTCTAGACTGTATTCCCAGTCCCCACATTGAGAGGCCATCATTCTAACCTAGTGTGGAGATCCACAGAGTCATCTGCTAGGCTCAGGACAGGAATCAAACCCAGGTCTCTTGTATGGCACTCCGGACCCCTGAACTCCTTGCGCAAGGGAAACTTAGTCATTTAACTCCCTGTCTTTTCTGGGGTGGCTAGCTAAGGACTGGACGGATGACGACCGAGAGAGGGAGACGGTGCTGATGCAGGAGCTGGTCACCATTATTGAACAACGTAATGCCATTGTCAACTGCCTGGATGAGGACCGGCAAAGGTAACACGGCAGAAAGGGGGAGATCTGTCTGAAACCCAGCTGCCTTTACAGCCCTGTCTGAGTGACACAGTGGAGAAGGTGGTGCAGACCACCAGTATGGGGTGAACTTGTACTGTGAAGTGCAACACCACGATGCCACTGTTATTGACAGACCTTCCCGAGGGTCCCCCAATCCTTGTTCCTGTCAATCAATGCTAATGACGTGTGTGTGTGTGTGTATGTGTATGTATGTATCTCTGGATGATGTCTGTCCTGGTCTGTGTATATGGGGAATATGTCATAACTGTAGCAAGGGATTATGGGATACCAGTGACCATACCAGTCATGAGCCGTGGTGAGCTCTTCTCTTCCAACCATGTTTTGGCTGTTGTCCTGAGAGTAGAATCTCTCAACAGTTTCCCACTGTTTCTTTCAGAGAGGAAGAGGAGGATAAATTGTTGGAAGCCATGATTAAAAAGAAAGGTAAGAAAGTGAATGAGAGCCACATTCCAATACTGGAGGACTTCAGAGTCCTGGCTGCTCTCTCACGCTCCCAAGAAGAGGGCAGAAGAATAAAGGGCATTAGTATAAATGCACATGAACATGTGCATGTGTTTAGGGATTTATTCTATTATATGTAGGTTCTTATATCACACCCACCACCTCCGAGCATCTTCCACAAATGCATTATGCAATCTGACTAACCCCCATCATCTTTTCTCCTCTCCTCTTGTTCTCATAGGGAAAAGTGTGTTAGAATGTCTAGATAATATACACACACTTTGCTATGTGTTTATGTTAGAGAAGGCAAAGTCAAAGAAATGTGCTTTGCACTTGCAGCAGAAGGTGGTGAGGTTTGTATTGGTCCTTAATTCCTGCGGGAGTTCATTCCACAGCCTGGAAACAGCTCCTGAGAAATCTCTGTCTCCTGTGTCTAATCTCAGTGACCTGCACTGAATGTGTGTGTCTTTTCATTCAGGCACTGGTGGCTCACACAGATGTATGCATCAAGTAGTTTAGCCCCAGTCTGCATCCATCACACAGGTGGAGGCATGTGTCTATTGAGTGTATAGGCACCAGTATGCATGCATCACTCCTGGGCTCTGTCCTTTAGAAAATAACCTCTCCTTGCAACGCTTCTGCAGAATTTCACAAGGAGTCTGAGGGCAAGAAGAAAGGAAAGTTCAAGCCCATGAAGGTGCTGAAGTTGCTTGGCAATAAACATGAATCAAAGAGCAAGTCACCCAAGGAGAAAAGCTAGAGCAGGAGAAAACCAGAAGCAAGGATGGATGCACTGCTGTCTGATTGCATCAGCCCTCCCTGTGGCTGGCTGGATACCTGCCACTGGGGCTTCTGCCTTCCACTCCTCTCCAGAAGCTGTCTCTCCCCTCTCGTCAACCCCCACATGCCAACGCTGATTTCTCCCAGGGAAACTCAGCTTTCAGCCACAGACATGGAGTTGCCCAAAAAAGAGGAGACATGGCGAGTCTGATCAACAATACTCCCCCTTCCTAAGGCTGTGGAGAGCCTGATCAGAGGAGAAAAGATACTATCCACAAGCTTTGGGGAGGAGGGGAAATAGCTTTAGGAGATATTACCCAGTTGTGTGTTTATTATTATTATTAACTGTCTGAGCAGTAAGTAAAGGATTTTGGTGTTTGTGGGAAACTTGCACTAATTGCCCCGTCCCTCACTCTAACTGTGATAATCACATGTGCCTCATACCCTCAGCCTTGGGGGACTGTACACAGTTGTCCCTCCCAACCTCCAATTCATCCCCTTGCAGTCTGAATTCCCATTCTTAACTTTGG
This sequence comes from Mauremys mutica, assembly GCF_020497125.1. Taxonomy (NCBI): domain Eukaryota; kingdom Metazoa; phylum Chordata; order Testudines; family Geoemydidae; genus Mauremys; species Mauremys mutica. Next base: position 94,943,955 of record NC_059072.1, on the reverse strand, counting down.
TAAAAGACTCGGGGGCTTATAAACAGGATTATTTTATTGGCACTAAATTCACATTGAAAAACTAAATGAAAAGGAAAGAAACCCCACAAATGTCCATGCCTCAGGTTCCTAAAAAAAAAAAAAAAAGTAACCACTGTCCTGTTTGTGGAGAGATTCCCCTCCCCCTGACGACACGCACCCCACGAGCTTCAGGGCTGGGCGGGGTTCATGACAGGGCCAGGCAGAATGGCTAAGGAAAAGGGATTATGGGGAGTCCAATGGGACATGTCCAAGATACCCCACCCAGGACATTTAACCCTCGCTGCAGCTGCTAAATAGACCCACGCTTACGCTTTTTGGGGGGCAGGGAGGAAAAGAATGCAAGACTTTATGCAGTGCCAGCAAGGTTATCCTGTTGCCTTGCTTGCTCGTGCTGCCCTCTGCCAGCTTGGGAAGTGGGGAGGGAATCTCAGCTGGCCCTTCTCCAGCTTTGTCTGTATTTATATTTTTAAAAGTGCAAAAGGGGGGATTTGAGTTTGGTTTTTTGAATAGTTTCGTTACTAGATGGTTTCAACCCCACCCAGCTTTTTAAACCCTTGTTTTATTTGTTGTGTGTGTGCGTTGGGGGATGGGGAGAGCAGTCTTCCCTCCTTCCTTTCTTTTTTCTGCCTTCTCCAAGGTGAGGAGCTATTTATTGAGCTGTTTGATTGGTCTGAGTTAGACACTGAGTTTTGTGGGTGTTGGTTGGTCAGCTGTTGTCTTGCCGTGTTAGCAGAGTAACTACCAGCCCAGAGCAAACTGCTGCATTCCCTTTATAAAAATACTACAGGTTTGATCCAAACCACCCTTGCTGGAGTATATTTTTATACAGGGATCCCTGTTTACAAAACCATTGAGGGAGCTGAGTTTATCATCTTGGTCCCAAGGGTCACCAGTACTGGTTGGGGCAGCATACTCAGCCCCTAGGAATGGAGGGCCCCATCATACTCTTGCAACCCCCAACTGGCTGCTCCAGGAGCAGTGGCCACCTTTCTATGGTCATCTCTGGGCAGGGGAGATCCCAAAGCACAATTTACCCTCTCCAAAGCAAAGCAGTCAATTTGGCCTTGTAGCATGCTGCTGAGCCACTGTCAAAGGCCATTAGAATTGCTGCAGTCTGACACCCCCAGTCCTACTCCCGCCAGTATTTTGATTTGTAAACTATTACTGTACTAACTCTGGGATTGCCATTCATCTGCAGAAAAATAAAACCAGTGGAGTTAAAAAAAAAAAAAACTACTGCCACCCTGTGTTGCTTATCCTTATCTGTGCTTGGCTCATGTTAGGTACCTGGCTAGCTCAGTTGGTAGCACGTGCACCTCTTAATCTCAGGATTATGGGTTTGAGCCCAACCTGGCTTGGGGAGGTTTGGTGGAGTACTGCTGACAAATAGTTCAGCCGCTGAACCTAAGAAAAGGATGAGATTTGGGGATTCCAGCAGCCTCTTGGTTCAATACAGAGGTAACTGGGTGAAATTCTTTAGCTTGTGTTATGAAGCAGGTCAGACTAGTAATGATCCCTTCTGGCTTTAAAATCTATGAATACCTTGGCCCCACTGCCTTTGGACATATCAATCCTTGTCAAGATGCTCCCAGGGAACAGAAAACAAATGATCAGGGAACAGACTCTCCTGCACTGCGAACCGTGAACTCCTCCCCTGGCCCAACCCACCGTAGCCATGTTTCTAAGCCTGCATGTTTTAGTGCATGAGCAAGAGACAAGATCCTAAACACACACACACAATCTCACCAAGATGCAATCACATTAAAATCAAGGCTAATATTTATGTAAGGCAGTGTGGTTGCTCCTCCCTTACCTGCTCCGGAGCAGCAGCTGACACAGTTTCCAGGGCTGTGCTGACATGAGTGATGATATGGATCAGTGACGAGGAAGTAAACAATCCCATTAATTTTCAGCTTCCACCAGAAACAATCAGAATCCCCAGAGTTTGGGCCATTATGGAAAAGGGAGAGAGATTTTCCTTCTGGGTGTCTGTTGTGTAGGTCAGCTTTGTTCTGACACCTTAAGACATGTGTCATAGGTGGAAAGAGACCTTGCGTCACTATGTTTCAGAGGCAACTGGAGCATGCTGAGGTCTTTTCATCTCCTCCTAGTCCCTCCAGAGGAGGGAACCAGGCTAATTCCCTGATTTGGTTCCCCCAACCATCAAGTTCACCCAACTGTGAAACAGCTGCCTGAAGGGAGACTAGTCAGTGTTGGTAGGATTTTGCAAAGATTTTCTCCTGTTATGTATTATGCATAAATATTTACTGCCTTCTTGGATTTACGCAACAGGTGCTACTGACATTCCTCTAAGAGGATCTGCCTTAGATGAATAGGCATAGACCAGTTCTGTGACCCTTCTATGGTGGAAGCCCAGCCCTATTGGAAGGGCAAGGAAAGAAGGGGTGGAAATGGTCTGCTGTGGTGTCTAGTCTTGGTCTAGCTATTGAGATCAGATTTGTTTCCCACAGGGAGGATTTTTGCCATTGCCTCTCTCACATCCTTACTCCTCTTCTTATCGATGATCTCCATCTCCCGCAGTTTCTGTAAAGAGCAGAACAAAAGGTGAATTGGTGAGAATGCCAGAAACTCCTATTTTCTGCCAAACTTGAGAATGAAGGATCCTCTTCCCCAGTGAAATTACATACAGAAATGATAGAGGGGCTGGAGGCCTCTCTCCCGCCCCAACCTCCTAAATTCATCCCTCTTTTTCTACCTCATCTCCTGAGAGAAAATGCTGGGCTTTCCTCCTTCCAAATCTAGGCCACATCTAGTTATTGGATAGAAACCCTAGAACTCAGATCCTCCAACACCAAGGTTCCCTCAATCCAACATGCTGCAGAGGCCAAAGGGGTTCCGAAGATACCTGTGAGATTTCAGTGAGGACAATCCCTCGATACTGCTTGCTCTGGCCCAGAGCCTCCATCTCTGCCAGGAATTCCTTCCGCTCCTGAATTTCATTCACCACTGAGCACAAGAGAAAGAGACATGGACAGAACCAGTCAAAGTGGGGATACACCAGCATTACCTGAACTCTGACCTCCCCACTTCCCAGCCCTGTTAGAATATGGGTGTGTGGGGGGGTAATATCTAGAATGACACTGACTTTGCCCTCATCACCACAGTATTTTAGCACCTCCTGCATTTAAGGATAGAAATAGCCATCTCTTTATTTCTCTCTCTTCCCAGCCTCTAGGAAATACAGCTTGATTTGGGGCTGGGGAGTATTTGTAAAAGCTTATTCAGTGCAGTGGGATGTTGGGATTTACCCCGTAGGATTCTACACGCCAAAGCAGAGCAGTGGTCCAGCGAAGGCCCAGCCTACATTAAAAGTTTTGTCAACTTTAGTGGTTCAGAATGTGAAAAAAATCACACCCCAAACTGACACAGCTATATCAGCAAAAGCCCTACTGTAGGTGCAGATATACTAGCAAAAAAGTGTTTTTGCCAGTGTAGCTTTTTATTTGGGGGAAGTGGTATAAACTATACTGCCAAAAGCAGTTTTCTGCTGGTATGAGCTGCATCTCCACTAGAAGTGTTTGCTGGTATAGCTATGATACCATACTACTAGTATAGCTATATCAGCAAACCTTTCTAGTCTAGATAAGGTCTAATCCAGCATTCCACCTGCCACAACAAATCTCAGCTCACTAATGCATGAATCCCCCCACCCTGCCTTTTGTAAGGGGCCTGTATCTAAGGCCTTCCTTTGTGCCTTGGCCTATTTCCATACGTACGTTCTTCAAACCGGTCAGGTTCAGGTATTTCTTCTTCCTCTGTCTGCACTGGCTTCTGCTGTGGCTTCTGTTCCACCATGTCCTTTCCAGTCGCTAAGATATTTTGGAGCCTTTGCTTCTCCCTCTCTAAGTCGCCTGTGGAAGATAAAGAAAACAAATCTTTGTCAGACTGAGGCAGAAATACAGTCTCCCCACCAAGGCCCTGCTGGCAGCTGTGCCTGGACACACGCAGCTGGAGATTCTATATAAATAATTGCACAGGAAATATCTATTATGGTACATCCCATTCACATCCTATATACAGCACAGGCACTACACATACTGTACCGACGGCAAAAGTCCCAGCTACATTTACATCAGTGGTCTGATACTAGTCTATGAGCCATAAAATTATGTGAGAATTGCCTTGTCACAATAAGGTCAAGTGAAATCCTGTTCTGTCAATGAGCCACCCAGCCAGCAGGCAGGGTTGGGATGTGATCATCAATGAAGGGAGGCGCTGTCAAGAGTCCCCTCACAGCTCTGGCTTTTGTGCATCTGCCAGTGGATTAGAGAGAAGGAAGAAGGAGGTTGGAAAGCAAATAAGAAAAAGTCTTCTGGAGACTGGAGGAAAATCGGAGGGAAGGAAAGAGAGGAGGCAAAACTGATCCCTTAGCAGAATTTACTCACGAGTGGCCCGGGGTTTGAATTTCTCTCGGGTGTAGGCATCGCCTGCCCGGCAGATCTCGGCAGGTCGGAGATGAGGTCTGGCCAATAGAGTGACTGAAAGACAAGGCTTTGGTGGAGAGGGTGTAGGCTGCGCAAGCTGTGGTTCTTTGCTGGATGTTGGGTTGCAGTGAGTGGGCAGGGAAACACCTCCTGGGAAAGGAAGGGAAGACAAGACAAGTCTGTGGCTTGGTGATTTCCCTGGACCACATAATGCAGTTCCAGTATTAAGTCTCATTCCCTCGACCAGTTACATGGGGAAATCCCAGCCAGTCCTTATAAAGAATATGAATAGCTACCAAATTTAGCCTTAAATGATGGAGATTGGATGCAGGGTTCACGAGATACTGTTGTATGATGAAAGAGATGAGAACAGCTGCAGTGGACCAAATGCTGAGGAGAAAGAAATACTCCCCAATTTCTTCCCAATCCTCCAGTCTATAGGCAAATAGCCTCTGTAAAAAGAATGATCTATGTATCTAGGCCATGTGAATGCTTCACCACAGCAGCTGTAAGGTGTACACAGGGATTAGGAGCAGAAGATCAATAAGCAGCAACCTGCACAAGGAGGAGTACATGTGTGCGGGTTGGGGGTGGACAAAGCTGAGGCATCACTCACGTTTCATGCAGTCCATGAGGTGGCGTTGCTGGAAACTGGTAAGTTTGGATTCCTCCATCATCACTGAAAGGCAAAAAACGTCTGTAAAGACCCCAGCCTGAGAACTCAACTGAAACAGCCTGAGGAAGGGCTTTGGAGGAAACTCCATATTTGTAATCGAGATCCTTTAGGAAAAGACCTAAGTGATTCATGATTCCTAAGGGATTTAGGCTGAGAATTTCAAAGGTGGGTGCCTAAAGTTGGGTTACTAACTCCATGTTTATGCACCTAAACAAGCGGCCTAATTTACAAAAGTATTGGCATTCTCCTCCATACAAAAGGAAACACCAGCTTTAAAAATGGTACGTAAGGGCTGTGGTGGAGGTAAAACTGTTCTCCCAAATTTGAAAGCAAATGAGAACAGCATTTGCAGTAACAGTAGCAAGGGAACTAGTTCTAATCCTTTAGCTGATCACCAACTGGGGGATCAGGATGGTATTATGCACATGGCGTAGTAATGTGGAATTAGTACAACAAAGAGGTTTTATGTCTTCAACTTTGGCAATGGTTGGAGAAGGGAGACAGAATGAGGTTATTATTTAGTATGTGGTAGAACCCAGAAGTGTGCTTGGCAACAGGTGTTGTGTAAAAATCTAGAGAGACTGACAGGTAGATTGGATTAGACAGGCACTTTACAGAAAATACATAGAAGACAGGTTCCTGCCCTGAAAAGCTTATACACTAAATGATGGATTTGAGATGTGAGAATATAACAGCAGGAAAGGGAGGGATGAGGAATGGCATGGGTTAGGGTGATACAATGATGGCTTTAGTCAGATATACAGTTTAGTGGTTCAAAGTGTGTATGTGGGAGAGAGGGGGCTGCAGAAGGGGTCTTTAGGAGTTATTTGAATAAGGTGAGGAAGGAGGATGAGAGAATGGATTTAGGAAGAGCATTCCAAGCATCAGAAGCAACATGGACTACTAACATTCTTTCTATTCTATGTAGGTTCTTTTACCATCCTAATCACTGTGGTACCTGGGCACCTTCCAGTAGTGCATTAAGCGAGTGACTAACATCTGTTAGATGTGCTTCATTCTCTCTTTCGTCTTCTCCATGGGGAGAACTGTGTGAGTGTTTTGGTTTGGTTTTTTAAAATGTCCATACTGCTATTATACAATGATCCAGTGAAGCCAGAAGCATGATATGAGTTTAAGGGGGTCAATGGCCTTTTCACTGTTCTCCGTTCAATCTTCCTGCTACCTTTAAGCAGCTCTTTTGTTTCTTGGCCATAATGAGTTGTCCCTGGAGAATGCCAGAAACCGGTTCCTTTTGGGACAGCCGGCGCTGCTCTTCTTCCATCCTGGGAAGACATTGTGAAACCCTGAAAATGACAGTGAGGCAAGGAGTCAGTAAATCATATTCAACTTCTAATGGTTCAACTCAAAAGAACATTCTCTCTTCACCGCCCTCAGTCATTCTAGGATTCCATTACACAGTCTCTACTACCTCAAAATCAACCGTAATACTTACTTAAATATAGCTAATCCACTGAAGTCTTGACCCTTGAAGAGTTACTGTAGTGTTTGAGGGACTGGCTGGAATCTCCCATGTCCTCTTTTATTCTCCTCTCTGTTGCAGTCACAAACCTGCTTCCAGCTGAGAAAGGTTGTGAACCCCTAAAACCCACCACAGTCCTACTAAGCACTGCTCAGACTGGAATACCTTGACACCACAAATTAAGGTGCTGTAATTGTTGCACAAGTAGACATACCCACACACGTTTTAATCTACAGAGTGCAGGTAACAATGGTAGTGAAAATGTGAGAGCATGGACTTCAGCATTGTTAGCAATCCAAGTATGTACTAAGCATCCCCTGTGGGCTTGTGCTGGGATTGTTAGCCTGTGCCGAAGCCCATGCCACCACGTCTTCGTTGCTACGGTTACTGGTGCTAGCTCAATTAAAGCTAGTGTTGGTAAGCTTACCCACACTACAATTACACCTTACTTTGCAGTGATGGATGCATGGACTCAACACATTTACATGCTTGATCTCAGAACATGGCATCCATGGCACTTCCTCTCCTGAGGAGATAACAGGTTTGCTGCCTGTCCTGAATATACCTAATGTAATCTGAAGAAGAGCTCTACGTAGCTCAAAAGTTTGTCTCTTTCACCAACAGAAGTTGGTCCAATAAAAGATATTACCTCACCCACCTTGTCTCCCTATATAATCTTCATTAAAGCTGGTTTGATCTATAGCGGGGGTAGTCAATTATTTTTGTCAAGGTCCAGATTTCTGGGTCAAGGTATAACCAAGGTCCAGGTTCCAGGGGAAATAATAAAAAATACTGACAATAATGATAAGTAAATAAAAAGATTTCGGGGTCTGTTCAAAAGCATCTGGCTGTCCAGATTTGGCCCACCGTCTGCCTATTGACTACCCCTGGTCTATAGTCTTCAAGGACTTTTAGCACTGCCACACACAAACACACGCACCCTCCCACCACTGGCTGAAGGAAAAACACCTTTTTCCCTCCACATGGTGTGCAGTGATGTATGTTCAGTTCACATTTGTGATACCACAGATGACACCACCATCCAATGCCATAGAGAAGACACCTTGCTCCACAGTACAGCCACGGGGGGACACTCCTCACACCTTGGCACAATACTCCTCTCACCCGACTCTGCATTGTCACAGGACAGTGCCCCACCCACCCATTGCATAATGCAATAGGATGATGCCCAAGCCCCCCGGAGAAATGCCGTGGGGCAACACAATAATGCAACAAAGCAAGGCCCATGACCACACAGTGCAATGGCACCTGGGGTCGCCGCCATGCCCCCCACCGCACACAGTAATGGCCCCACTCATGCCCAACAAGGTGCAATGCTGCGATGTGGCACAGGCCCTCGCCCACCACGGGGCGCACCCAGGGCGGTGCGATGCCCCCTCCAACGGGGCCTCGTCACCCAGCGCCCAGTGGGAGGGGAAGCCTGTGGGGTGACGTCACATCGGAGGCTAGGATGCACCAGATGGGGAGAATGAAGTGCCAAGGCCGTCTTCCAGTCTCCATGGCAACCCGTGCTGGTCCCTGATTGGCGGGTAGCCCGGCCGCGTCCCGGGAAGCGCGGAGATTCGGGCGTCCGCAGCGATTCCTTCTGCCTCGCTCGACCCTCTCACTCACCCGACTTAGCGGCTCCCGTTACCATGGGAACCCGCTCCGCCGTCCGCTTCCGCCTACGTCAACGCCGACCCCGGAAGTGGCTGCTTGGAGGTCAATCGCCGCGCTCGTGGGTTGCCTGCTCTGTGACGACTCCCCGCCCCTGGGGGTCTGCGGTTGGGATCGCGTCGCGAGAGTCTCGCGCCGGGCCGGCAGCATGTCCGACAACGAGGACAAGTGAGAAGGAGGCGGGGGGCTCGTGTCCGGCCCGGGGGGAGGGGTCAGGTGGGGGGCGGCCGGGGGCGGCCCAGGGAAGGGGTGATGGGGAAGGGGGACCCCCAGGGGGCGGGGCAAGTGGGGCTGGTGGAGTGGTGGGGCTAGGGAGGGGCCCGAGGGGAGCGGGTGGCCGAGGGGAGCGGGTGGATGGGTGGGGGTGGGGACTGGGGGGCCGAGGGGAGCGGGTGGCTGGGTGGGGACGGGGGGAGCGGGTGGATGGGTGGGGGTGGGGACTGGGGGGCCGAGGGGAGCGGGTGGATGGGTGGGGACGGGGGGAGCGGGTGGATGGGTGGGGGTGGGGACTGGGGGGCTGAGGGGAGCGGGTGGCTGGGTGGGGACGAGGGGAGCGGGTGGCTGGGTGGGGGTGAGGACTGGGGGGCCGAGGGGAGCGGGTGGATGGGTGGCGACGGGGGGAGCGGGTGGCTGGGTGGGGGTGAGGACTGGGGGGCCGAGGGGAGTGGGTGGATGGGTGGGGACTGGGGGGATGGGTGGAGGCGGGAAGGGTGTCGGGGGCAGGTGTGGCATTGCAGGGGAGAAGCAGGGAGCAGTATGGGGTGGGGAGCGGGGTGGGGAGGCAGCAGGGCTGCATTCGGATCTCCAAGGTGGGCAGCAGCAGCCTATAGGCTGGGATCTGGCTGTAGGGTGATAAGTGGCCTTGTGTCAACTCTCATTCTTTCATGTATTTATACCTGCTCCTGTATTTTCCACTGCATGCATCCGATTAAGTGGGTTCTAGCCCACAAAAGCTTATGCCCAAATAAATTTGTTAGTCTTTAAAGTGTCACAAGGACTCCTCATTGTTTTTGCTGATACAGACTAACACGGCTACCACTCTGAAACTTGTGTCTTTTTTGTCACCCACAGCTTCGATGGTGACGACTTTGACGATGTGGAGGAAGATGAAGGGCTAGATGACTTGGAGAACGCAGAGGAGGTTAGTGCTCAAATCCTTCCTCCCTTCAGCACTCTGCATTGTGCCCACATGCTTCACCTAGCCTCCTTTTTTATGCAGCATGTACATTTTTCTCAGACCACTCCAAGTTCCTGTCATCCAGGGAGCTAGGGACTGGGAATAGTAATTGAACCAAAGTCCCTATGATGACACTGCAGAGTGCCGGCTCCTAGAGCACTCAGCTGCCATAAAAAAGATGGAGAAAAGTTGTTCTCTTGTCACAGAGGGCAGAACAAGAGTCGGTGGGTTCAAGCTACAGCATAGCAGATATAGATTAAATCTCAGGAAACACTTCCTATCTGTAAGAACAATAGGACAATGGAACAGACCACCTAGGGAGGTTGTAGAAACTCCTTCACTGGAGGTTTTCAAAAAGAGGCTGGATAGCCATCTGTCTTGGATGGTTTAGATACAACAAATCCTGCATCTTGGCAGTGGGTTAGACTAGATGACCCTTGCGGTCCCTTCTAACCGTACGATTCTATGATCTTGGTCCTATCGCGCTCTAGAGAGTGAGACACTGGGAATGGGATTAGAACCCAAGTCTCCAATATGGAAGTTCAGAGAACCAGCTGTTAGGGCACTGCACCCAGAACCTCAGAAAGCCAGTCTTAGTATCTCTGTATATTAGTTAGATAAATACACTTCCCAACTGAGCTTTCTACTCGGCTTTACTCAAAGTCCTTGGCTAGAATTCCGTGTAGACTTTAAACCTTCATTTTTGATGGTTCCAAAGTCTGACAAAATCTGTTAAGGACCTAGAGCTCCCTCAATGTGCTTACAATAGCTTATGTTCCTTTATTTCTTCAGGAGGGTCAAGAGAATGTAGAAATCCTTCCATCTGGAGAGAGACAGCAGGCAAATCAGAAGCGGATCACAACTCCATACATGACCAAATATGAGCGAGCCAGAGTCCTGGGCACTCGTGCACTCCAGATAGCGTAAGTACACTTGTTCCACACCCCAGCCCTGGCAGTGGCATCTCATGGCATTTCAAAATGTTTTTTCCATGTTTAAGTTACTTTCTTACTGTTTGGGATCTTCCATAGCTCTGATGATTCCCCACCTGCCCTGTGAGGTTCTGTGTCATAGCTACTGCCAGCTGCAAAGTGCAAGGGCCTGGAAATGGAAACTGGAGCCCCTAGACAAGTCTCTGCAGCCTTCCTAGAGCATTATACCCAGGACAGTGCTACTGATGGCTTATCCTTTATCCCATCTGTCTCAATTGCTTCTGAAGTGGGAGGCATTTCTCATCTGTAATCAGCCCTCTCTGCTGAAGACAATGGGAGAGTGGGAGTAGTGTTCTAGGTGTATCTCCTTCCTTACCCAAGGGGAAAGCAAACTCTGCTGAGAAACTCAGGATATTTACAAAAGCCAAGACCCCAGGAGAAATTCGAGGTCTTCATCAACAAATATCATAGGACTGTAGAAAGTACGAATGGAAAACGTATACCTAAACTTTTAGATTGAAATTATTTTGAGGGGAGGGATTGTCATTTACTTGTTTGGACAGCAGCTGGGACAATGGTGCCCCAGCTTGGCTAGTTTCCCTGCACTACTGTTCATGTACCATCCCACCTGCTGCTTGTGGAGGACTGCTCTCTGCTTTCTCTGGTGCTTTGTCCAGTCTAACTTTAAATTATGCAAGTCAATGGGACTTGCATTCCTTGGGAGACTGTACCACAGCCTAATAATCTCAGCCTTAGGAAAGTTTATTTATATCCACCTGAAATAATATCTTTATTTGTTTTCATTCTGTTACTCATGGTTATACCCTTTCAATTCTTCTCCCTTACACCTTGCAGATAATTGTAGGTGGCTATTGAGTCTCTCCTTAGTCATTGCTTTGCAGAGATATTATTTGCCTAGCCATCATTTGGCAAAGCCATTCTTTACATGTTCTTTTAATTCTCTGGAAGGCGCGCACACACACAAAAAAAAAAGTTCTGAGCAATGAAGTGGGTCTACCATGGCTCTGAATCCAAGAAATGCTGGTGCCTGTTGCTACATTATCTACTCAAGCTGTCTTTAATTCCAAATCTAGGCCAGCAGCATCCCCCAGTGGCCAAGTTCACACAAGCAGTGGAACCTCAGAGTTACGAACACCTTGGGAATGGAGCTTGTTTGTAACTCCGAATTTTTCGTAGCTCTGAACAAAACATTATGGTTGTTCAAAAGTTTACAACTGAACATTGACTTAATACAGCCTTGAAATCTTACTATGTAGAAGAAAAATGCCGCTTTCCCTTTTTTTAGTAGTTTGTTTAACACTATACTGTATTTGCTTTTTTTTTTTTTTTTTTGGTCTCTGCTGCTGCCTGATTGTGTACTTCTGATTCTAAATGAGGTTTGTGATTGACTGGTCAGTTCATAACTCTGGTGTTCGTAACTCGGAGGTTCTACTGTAATAGCACATGCTTCCCTTGCTGCCGTCTCTTAAAAGGAGGGTTACAGATAATCCTCATCTTTGACACCCCACTCTCACTTCCCCTCCAAAAAATACATTAAATTTTCTATAGTCAGGAGTCCTGATTAAGAAAATCAGCCCCTCTCTTTTCCCCAAAACAAGATCTGCAAGATATTGAGCATCTCAGCAAAACAACAAATCCAGTAAGTGTGGAGGTGAGAGGATGATTTCACTGTGCTTTTATTGGCTAATAAATGGTACTTATTACTGGGTTAATTTTAGAGTCACTGTTTTCCGTCCTCACATTAAAATATGTTCGGAAGTGACCCCTGAAAGGGATGTGGGCTTCATTGTGAATCTCAGTTTTGCTCACAAGCTGGGATTTGAGAGAAGGGCCATGTGCGGCATTCAACTAAAAACTCTGCCTGTGGCCACTTGCACCCTGTCACTAACTGCCAGACGTGCTGCTACCACAATAGGAAAGGGTCTTTTGAAGAGAGAGATTCCTGAAGAGCTTTGTCCTCCAAGTCAATAGAGATCTTACAAATCAGAATTGCACCTGTCATTCCGTCCTTCATACTCTGCTGGACTTTATCTTGGTAACAGACATGTTTGGAAGCAAACATTTAGCATATTTCTCCAACTCCCTGCTGTTCCCCTTGTGACTGTGGATATTCTTCCTCTTAGGATGTGTGCTCCAGTCATGGTAGAGTTGGAAGGAGAGACAGATCCTCTGCTGATTGCAATGAAAGAACTCAAGTAAGTCCTGGAGATTTTGTCAGTGAGATGTCCTTAGAGTTACATTCCTCTCGTCAACACTCAACGATGAGGGTTTATTTCCATTAGTTCCCGAGGCTACAGTTTGCGTGCTCTCTTGATAACAGTGGGGGAATACAATCTCCATGTTCATTCAGGCAGTCTGTCCTTGCATCTGTGTCCCTCTAAATCAGGTTTGTGGCTAGAATGGAATTTCTGGCCTGGGAGTATGAATCCCTCTTCCTCTTTTCAGTTCGGAATCTGTTTCCAGCAGTAGGTAGCTTGGGTGTCTGTATTCTCCAGTCCTAGGAACTTCTGCAGTGTCCTACTGGTTAGCAACATTTTCCTGTTTTTCTTATTGTATATTGGAATTCATATTTTTTCTTTAATAGGATCCTAAGGGCCCCATCATGAACTTGTTGGGATCGGAGAAGTCCCTGATTGGAACTGATTCAAATGTAGCCATTTGGACAAATTCATATTTTCACATATTTCCACTGAAAAAATAATGTGGCTTAATAGATTAAAATGACTACAAACACATGGTGGCCCCATTAAGAATTCCCTGACTCCTTCCACCTGTTCCCTCCTGTTTTCTGTTTCTCCCTCCTACCCAATTCCTTGTGCCACAGCTTCTGTGGCATGAGAGAGAGACACGCATACACACCTACCAGCTACCTAGCCTGATTCCCGCCACCTCTCTGGCAGTGGAGCTTTGGATTGGTATCTGGATACTGACACACGTCATTTGAATTTCAACATACTCCAAAGAAGTGGATTTATGACATCCCTTTTCATCTCCTTCTGTAAATCAACTCACCTCTAGCTGTGTGAAAGTGGTGGGTGGAGGCTGTTGAGTGGGTGACTGGTGGGTCACAACTCACCCTCCATTCAGAACTCCCTGCTGGCCCAGAGTTCCTAGCACAGCCTGTGACCTAGCAGACTGGCCCATCAAATAGCAAACGATTTCCCCACTTACTCATCAGATACTGGTTTTTGAGTGGAACTGGTGTTTTTGTTTGGTTGGGATTTTTATGCTTCAATTCATTGTAATTTGTCCTGCAGACTTTACACCCTCATAAGAGAGCCTTATCTTAACTGCATTCCTTCACCTTTATCAGCAGCCAGTACCATCTCAGTTTGTGCTCATGGCTGATCTCCTGAAACAGCCAGAGTTGGTTCTGGTCAGTGCTAGAGTGCAAGACCTGGGAAATAATCAGAGGTGTTGTAGGAAGTAGTGATTGTTTCTTGGCAGGGGGCGCTCTGCTCTGTCAATACCAAGTCAATGCCTCAGGATGGTGCTAATGAGTGCTTTGTTACTGGAGAGGCCATCTTTTGGTTAAGACTTAAAAGCATTATTCTGAATGCTTGTGACCATTAAAGATCCCATGTTATTTTCCACAAACTGTAGGGTTGTAAGCCTCGGGTCCTGGCCCAATTCCAATCAGGTTAATTACATGCTGCTGACTTAAAAATGCCTCCTAGATTAAATTGAATTCAGTGTTTTCTAACTTTCTGTCTTGAACTGTGGTGCACTGTTGCTGGGCACTGTTAGCAGCAGCTGTGTTCTGACTTAGAGGTAGCCGTTTTTGGTGGTGGAGGAAATGATCTGTGTTCTGTGCATACTTAAAATACACCCCAACCCTGTTATAATACAACACGAATGCAGATATAACGCGGTAAAGCAGTGCTCTGGGGGAGCGGGGCTGCACGCTCCGGTGGATCAAATAAAGTTCGATATAACACGGTTTCACCTAAGATTTTTTGGCTCCTGAGGACAGCGTTATATCAAGCTAGAGGTGTATATCAACTGCTTTGGATGAAAGATACTATGTAAATGTTAGTTGTTTATGAAATTCTCCACAAACCACTTCAGATAGTGCAATGAGAGTTGTGAAGAACTTATCACTGTGGGTTTCCTGTCCGTCAGAACAGTAGCTTCATTTTTCAGTTCCATTGGCTCTCCCACATGCCTCTTGGGATGCACAGTCTCTTACTGTTGTGATGTTCAGTGGCTTTAGATTGTTTCCAGTGTAAGAATTCAGCACTGCAACGTGCTGAGCTCCTCTGTTTTTTGACTTCTTTGGGGGTACACAGCACCTTATAGGATCTGACCTTCCAAGGGAAAGAACTTTCACTGTAATTTCACATCATGAGCACCTCCCCACTACACCAGAAATCTGCTAATGAAACAAAACCAGTGAGTTATTAGCTCTCACCAGCATAGCACATCTGGACTCCTGTAGCTTGCTGAGAAGGTGTAATTAAAGCTCTGGCATTTCATTTACCTCTCTGTCCTCCCTTCAGAGCTCGGAAGATTCCCATAATCATCCGCAGGTACCTGCCAGATGGAAGCTATGAAGACTGGGGTGTGGATGAGCTAATTATCACAGACTGACCTGCTTCCTGTCATTCTCCCTGGTTCCTCCTTCACTGCAGATGCTTTTATTTTTGTTTATATTTGTGTAAATAAATAATAAACCCCCATTTTTAAGCAAATTGTGGGTTTTTTCCCCCCCTTACACAGTTCAGTCTGCTGTGGCTGGGGGGAGATGGCCTCTTCCTCCTTTCCATCAATTTAGATCTGTAGTTATTCCTTCCCTCTGCGTCAGCCAGCCCTGGCTTCTCTCTTTAGAAGCACAGTGCCTGTTAACTTGCTGTTAGGCTCACTGAGCAGTGTGAAGTGTCTTTCCCTCAGTGCTTCCACCTCAGAAGCCCCATGCTTGTAAGCTAGTGTAAAGATTTGAGGGGAGCAGCTGTTTCCCCCTACTTAGTGGCCCCTCATCATATTAAAACTTTGCTCTGTAAAAATGATCCTGCAGCTGCCTGGCTTCCAGAAACCCTCTGAAGCAATTACGAGCCCTCTGCCCACATCCCTTTTTACAACAGCCAGGGGTTGGAGTGCAGGAGACACCTCCATTGCCTTCCAGTAGACAGCAGAGCCTTTGTGCCCTGGAGCAGGTTGCCGTGGAAACCCCCAATTTCCTCTCTGATCAGGGCTGGCTCTGGGGGCTTCTCAGGAGTATCGTAGAGCAGCTCTCATCAAATCCCCCATTGTTTCTCCACTCCTGCCCCCCACTTCTTATCAATCACCAGGATCCCCTTTCAGTGGCAATGCCCCAGCAGGAAGCGCAGTTGCCTGCCTGAATCCCCACCAACTGGGAACCTGTTCAACAACTATAGGTGCAGTCTGTGCTTCTATTACATATACAGTCATCCCCTCTCCCCATAAGTCTACCAGTGCCTTAGCCATTGCCCTACTGTGTGTACACACGTGTTCCTCCCTCCCCCCCCATCACTACAATAGCTAGAGAACCATTAACAGCTTGAGTTTTTTTAAAACAATCTGACTGGTTAAGAAGTGGTGGTGATGTTCTTTAAGACAGCAGTAGTCACGTTAACCTCCACTGTTGACATGGTCCAAGAGAGGAGCACAAATGGGGCCCACTCTGCCACTAAGAGAAGCTGTTTCTCCATGGTAAAGTCCTCATGGGCCTAAACACTGCTGCTGCCTCTAGATTTTGCCCTGAAGCCTTTGTGTGTGTGTGTGTAAGGACTTCAACTCTTGGGGCAAAAAAGCCAACAGGAGGGTAAAACAGCTAGTGCCTTTCATTAGGGCCGATTGTATTATTAAAAATTGCTCTTGGGTTTAAAAAAACAAAACCACCACCAGTGGTTTGGTTGTGCGTGCTGCCCTCTGCTGTAAGTTCATACCTGAAGCACAGGAGCTGTTTTGCCCTTGGATAACATTTCAGTGCCTATGCTTTTAGAGATAGTTAACAATTGCAAAATATATACCCCCCGACACACTGTGCGTGCGTGAGTGCCCACTTTCCCTAGGGGTTTATATCCACCTGCCTGTAGAATTGTTATACAGCCCTACAATATACCAACAACCTCTGTACATTACTCATATAATCACTTAACAAATCATATAGGCACCAGTTAATCTCCCTCTTGTGTCTGTAGGGACATGAGACATAAATAAGGGGATGGCATCTGAGGCAAGTTTAAAAGAGCTGAATAGGTCATTGGCCAAATGAGGTAAAGGGGGGTTATATACCCAGCTGCATCTAGGGAAAGGGTGTAAAATCCCAGGAAGCCAAGTATTTGCTGTCCATGCCATCCTTGCCAAGAAAAGGTTAATCCACAGAGCGATGGCCTTCAGCCCTCTTCCCCCACCCCTCCATGGAATCCTTTAATCACGTTGGCGCGGTGAAATTTCAGTCATGAACGGTGTCTTTGTGCAATCGTTTTGGCGTCCGCAATGGAGCGCAGGGGTCGTTTTCTCGGCCCTTTTTTTTAAATGGCTTCTTTGTTTCATACCCGCCTTCTCCCCCCACCCCACCCCCCAGCATTGCATCTGTATCAGATACGATTAAAGGGATAGCAAAGGACTCTGGGCCAGTTCCTGCTTGGCTGCAAGGGGAGTGTTTAACCCCTTTGTTCCCAGTCCAGAGGCTAAGGGTGGGGTTGTTCTAGATCCTGTATCAGCTGGGGGGTAGAGGCCTGGTGATCCTAGGCCCCCCTCCCACAAGACACTGATCAAATGAGAACCCCACCCCCTTCCTTAAACTGGAGAGATATGGGAGGACATTTGTATCGTGAGTAGGAATTTTCTTTTCCCACTCCTCACCTACCCTTCACCTTTTGTGCTCAGCCCCCTTCCTCCCCACAGTCAGTCCCTTCCCTCTGAGCTGCCAAACAATGTCATCGATCGATAGTTCTGCAGACCCTTCCCCCAGTCAGTGGTTTGTAGTGAGATTTCCCTGCTCTCCTCCCTTTCAAAGGCTTTGCCCACCGCTCTGGTTCCCTTTCATTTCCCTGCACCGAACGAACTAGTCTATGTGTTTAGGTCCGAGTCATTCCACGGTGGTGCTTGTGTGCTGCAACACCTCTGGGGCACCTGAACTGAGTGGGCCTCATAGATGAGCTCTTCCTAAGACTCCCTTTGACTTCAGTGGGCTTTGGGTCTGGTCTATAGTTCCTAGACCATATACATATCCTGCTCACCCACTGTGCACTTTGCATACACAAACACCCTGAACCAATTACATGCCTCTGCTTAGGAAACCTTGGATCTTCCTAGCTCTTGTTGTGTCCCTTTCCTAGCTGTGCATCCTCTGGTTCTATCTGGCCAACACTGCCCTGGGGAGACTTTGTTCTGAAGTGGGGCGGGCTCTATCATGTGTTATGCTCGTGGAGGGAAGTAGGTTGATGTTCATGTGTGCAGGATCCACGCAGGCAGGCAGTAGGCCTTGCTTAGTGGGTGCCAGATGTTAATTTGCAGGTCAGAAGATACTGATAGTATGCAGGAATGTGTGTGGGGAAAGAGGGCTTCTGGTATGGAAGTATCATGATCTAGTGCTTGGAGCTGAGACTCGAGGTGAGGAGAAGAGAAATGAAGCCCCTAGTCCAAGCAACACTATTAACTCACTGTCAATATCCTTTCAGTGATGGGCATAGAAGAAATGTGTACACGCACCCAGGGTCTGTGCCATATAAAGGCCCCCCTTCCCTCTTACTGGGGAGGAAGGATAAAATGTGTCTGAAAGGGGAAAAAATATTAAAATTTGAAAAAATGGACACACACAAATGAAACCTTTAAGTTTATTATTCCATACATTTAATGCAGAGTTAATGGTGCTAGGACAGCATATTCTGGGGACAGGGAGAGGGGCTTGGTGGGAGGGGAAGGTGTAATGGAATAAATAAGGGGAGGGGACAGCACTGGGTTACATGCATACAGGGGAGCAAACGTACTACATGCTCTTTTCAAACACAGAGGAGGAGTCAGCCAAAGCTAAGGGTGGAGAGAAAGGTGTATAAAGGTCATCCTCAGCGGTCTCAGTCGAAGGAGAAAAACGGTAGTGAGGATCACGAGTTCTGCTTGGTCAATCTGTTTCATCTTCCCAGACCTGCATATCAGCTGGCAGTTCCATTGTGTGTTTTTGGTGGCCAATGGGAGGGCATCATCTTCTCCCACCTTCAGTTATGACGTCCTTCATGTCAGCATGCTCTCTGGCACTGTGAAGCTCTGCTAGCCCTGAAGATGTGGGACGGGCAAGCAGACCACCCAAGAGAGCAAGGGGAGAATGAAGATGAAGACAAGAAGGAGGGGAACCAGTCGGACCACTGAGGATGGTTGCTTCCAGTTTGAAACCCAAAAGGGAAGGCGAGTTCATTTTCTTTTTACGTGGACTAATTGTCTTATCCAACACTGAGAGCTTTCCCTCCACTTGGTGCCACAACAATATCTTCCCCTTCTTTATGAGGGTAGGCCAGCAGTGTTGGTAAATTGGAACAAGCAATGAACAGGCAGGAGGGGGTGTATTCTTTAGTTCAGCTCTGCTTGGGGGCGCAACCTTGCAGGTTTAAGGTGATTATTTTCGCAAACTGTGTTTGGGCAAGTGGGATTCATGCTGATGCTTCTGTGTGCTGCAATATCTTCAGCTACTCTTCCCTCACATCCAACGCACGCACACACACACGTGCCAGAAGGACAAACACTGCCTTGGCAGTGTATCTTTTGAAATATTAGAGGGTGAATGGAAGGATTTAGAAGGGACCAGGAAATGTTTGAAACAAACTAGCCATACAAAATAATCGTAAGAAAGGAGGATTCCGTCCCTGTTGCCTTAACAGTCCAAGAAGCCACTCACACGCACCTGCCCCCACATGTATGTTGTGACATGCATAAGCTAGAACCAGCAGTATGGTTCCTGAGTCCAGTACAGTGTGGTGCAGTACAGTAAAGAGAGGGTGGGTTGAAGAGAGGATAGGATGTAGATGTGGAAGTCAATAGGAAAGCAAGCATAGGTTGGTCTTCCAACAGGGATCAAGAGTCCTGCATGTGTGAATTTTAGATGGGAATGTTGCAGAGCACCGATCACAAGGAAGTTGACTTTACTGACCTACCTCTCCTCCCACAACATGTCCACCAGGGTGCCCAGCCAGCTACTCTTCACCCACAACAGGTGACAAAGAGTTGGCCATTGTGGCCTATCTGAAACACTTGCAAAATCACTGAAGCCGTTGGGGGATGGTTAAGGATGGGGGGTATCTCTTATTTTACAGTCCAGGGTGTACACAACGAAACCCACCATGACCAGTCACTTCATGTCTAGAATCATCCTCATCTAGAAGACCAAAAGGGTTTTGCAAGCCAATTGGGTTGGCATACATTGAATTTTGGGGGGGAAAGGAGTAAAACCTTCCTCTAGGCGGTGAGCCAGCGATAACTGGGGTCAAGATAGGCATGTCTGGATACTCAGTGGGTTCTGATGCCTGGATTACACTGAATGACCTTGGAGTTCGGAGTCCCTCCTGCCTGTGCTGATTCTTCGGAGCCTTTCTGTTGCTGCTTTGGTCACTGTTCCCCTTTTCCTACGGTCTGGAGAGAGTTGTATACACAGGCTGTTCCCAATGTGTGGGGCTGTGGGACTGTGGCACAGAGGGTGCAGGGTCAGAGATGGCAGTGTATAGGGGACGTTGCGAGGGTCCCATATACGAGAAGGCAGAGTAGAGGCCAGAGGCTTGGCTGGAGTGACTATAGTAGGGTCCTGAGGGCTGGTGGTCGGGGTAGTCAAACTGGGGCCTGGAGATGGAGGGGAAAGCTGAGCCATAGTGGGGCAGGCTCAGGGACGTATATGCTATCTGGGAAGTGGAGGGCTGGTCAGTGTAATGGCCTCCAGGGGCAGAACCCTCCGTTTTCACCTGTGCCTTGGAGTCCACCACCGATGACGAGCCAGCAGACAAGGAGACTCCATGCTGCTTGGAGATCCAGGCAGAGTGTCCACTGGCTGCAGCCAGGGCACTCCCAAGGCCATAGCCAGCGGCCGCTGCAGCCGCATAGCCCCCAACATGGCCTGGATGGCCAGCGTGTCCATTGGGTGGCAGGTACTGGTCGAATTCATTGACGTCAAAAGTCTCCATGTTGGACATCACTTCATGGCTGATCTCCCCGATATCCACGTTGCCAAAGTCAATGTGAGGCTTGCCCCCTTCCCCAAGAGAGCGCCCTTCCCGCTTGGAGTCAGCTTTGCCTGCCTGGAGTTCTGTCTTTGGAGTTGTTGGAGGAGTGGGGGGTCCATGGCTTTGACCTGTAAAGTGAAAACCATTTGGGGGGAAAGAGAAAGAAAATGTGATACCAGTTCACAATATAGCCCCGGTACAGCCTGACAGGCAATAAAATAGCTCAGCCAGCTACATGCAACAGCTCTGCTCCTCCTACTGCACAGACCCGATACTGCCAGGCCTCCCTGGGAACCTCACTGTAGAGGGACAAGAAGGAAGGAGGTGGCCAGCCGTAACCAAAATGGCAACTGTGCATATGAACCCTGTGGGAGATGATTTCCCACCTGTCCAAAGGGATGGAAACACCTGTGGAGTGCAGGCGTCCTCAATGCTGGTGACAGCACCGAGCACATAGGAGTCATGCCCAACTACTGGGTCCCACCATGGGTTGAGGATCCAGCTCACAAGGTGGTGCCCCAAGACTTTAGAGAGCCATCAATTCTCCAGATGGCTTGGGGGACTCTCCTTGGGAGGAGGATGAGCTGGTAGTAACCTGCTGGTGTAGCTGCAGACATGGGACTGACCTGAGGAGTGCTCGGGGTGCCCGTCAGACATGGGGGATCCTTCCCCAGGGTGTCTGTGATCCAAGTGGGCATTCTTATAGTGGGCCTGGATAGCTGCAGCCCCGCCAGCTTCTCCCTCGGTTTGGCCCTCACCCTCGCCCTGGGAGGCCTTGCCATTTTTCCGCCGGCGCGGCTGGTACTTGTAATCGGGGTGGTCCTTCTTGTGCTGCATCCTAAGTCGCTCTGCCTCTTCGATGAAGGGCCGCTTGTCGCTTTCATTCAGTAACCTACAGAGACCGGAGAAAGAGGAAGAGATGGGAACAGGGATGTCAAAATCCTACTGTAAAGCATCATGGGTACTAGAGAGCCATCCCATTTCAAATACTGCCAAGTATCATAGAGAAGGTAGAGAAGTATTTAAATAGAGTCCTCAAAGCTTCAGCCCCTTTTTTATTGTTGTTAATGATTAAGCCCTGACAATGTGCTCACTGCTGTTCAGAGCCAGAGGAAGACATGATCACTCCCCCAAGTGGATTACAATCTATAACCCATATAAATTCACCTCCCGTTCCATGTTTGTACTTGCCTTAGGGGACAAAGTAATCATACTGTGATGACTGAAATCAATGCAGGGCTTTATAGTTACCAGACAAGCTGGACTAAAAGAACTTGCTACAGATGTGAAAATTGTGATTATTGCTTGAATTATGGAAGGGTGGCAAATCTTTGTTACCAATAATGCTTTGTCATGTATCTCTGTCTCTCTCAAATCAACTTGTCTCGGTCACCTTAGCTTCAGAGTTTCTGTGTCCTGTCCTGACCTTCCATCCTTGCTATTTTATAGGTTTTGTTCTATCAGCTTGAGTGTGAGTGATCACTGAGCCCAGAATGGCTATTGCATTTGCCAGCACAGTGGCTGTGCTGCTGGGATCTGCCCCTTAAAGAACGCTGGTATCTCCTAAGAGTGAGTTACAGAAGATGCTGGAGGAAAAACACATTTGCTTTGCTTCTACTTTGAGGATTCTTGATCACACAGCTGCCATTTTCCATCCCAGAGGTGGTTGATGTGGTTCCTGTGCTAAGGATCGGAGAGTTGCAGGTGCTGAGACACAGCCAGGATCAGGCTTGTAAATCAGGATCGGTTTGTAAATCATCTAAATACTATGGTGCTGGACACTGTAACAATAGATTAACTTTGATCTTTGGGTGAAAGACTCTATGGAAATGTAAAATCATTCCCCATATACCTGTCAGATCTAGGGCTGCTCCAGTCAAGACAGAATCACCTAGGAAATTATGTAACAGAACCACTTTGGATGATGGAAAAAGAGATGAAACCCATTTGATCAGTCATTTTCTTTTAATTTTGAAAATGTTTGATTTAATTTTTAATTTCTTTTTCCTACTTTTCATGTGGCCTCCAGGGCATTCTGGTTTCAGCCAGAAGAATCCAGAACACTGAAAAAGGTCAAGGCTGTTTTTATGTGTATTGCAACTCAGCCAAAACTCTGAGGCTGCAGAAATCTCAAAAGCAAAAACTCGTTCCTTTATGAGATTTCCAGCCTTGATTTTTCCAGCCCAAAGAGAGTTGGACAAAGCTTTGGGGATATTCAGCCAAATGTTGAAGAGGAGTCTCTGACCCCCCTACAGCCTTAGAGGCTCTGCTTTTGCAAATTCCACTGATTAGATTTAACCCTTTGCAGAGCAGAGGATTAAAAACCATGAATCTGCCTTAGAGAATTTAGGAGGAGCAGCAGTTGGGGTTTGAGGGGCCTGTTGGTAAAACAGGTGAGGAAAATCAATAGGATCCAAGCAGGTCCTGACCAGCATTGAAGCACCTCCATTTTTCTCCTTCTGTCCCACCAGCCAATAGCCAGAGGGTGTGATCTGCTTTGGAACCTCTTAAGGTGCTGACCTGGGTTCACACCAAGCAGCCCTGAGAAGGTCATGGCCGCACATTACATTCCACCACTGCCTTAATCCAGGAGATTAAACAACTGAGCCGCCATGAGTCCAACACCAGCTTTCCTGTCTCCCTCCCGCCACCATACACCACGCTCACACATCCCGAAGAACTCTAATCCTCCACCCTGAATTGCTCCACACACAGCCTTCCATCACATCTAAAGGGACATGCATAACCTCAATCTCCTGCAGCGCCCTAGCGAGAGACCTGCATTGGGAATTAAACATGTCCCTGCAAAGTGCTAGCCCCTGCACCTCCCAGACTCCATTGGCTGATGAGGGGAAGCAAAAGACCAGCTGTGGGAGTGGAACCAAGCTTTCCACCCTGACCGTACAGGGCACTATCCACGAAGGAACCAGGTACCGGCTCCTCAGCACTCCTAGCCCCTCCTGTTGCACAGCAAACAAGACTCCGAGACTGGGAATGGAACCCACATCTTCCACGTGAGCTCAACCTCTCAGCCCCTACTGATTCCAAGGAGTTCCAATATCCTTCACCTTTATTTGTGGGTGGTACCAAGCATATAGGGTTACTGAAGCCAAACTGCCAAAGGAAACCTGCAATGGAGAGAGAAGCCGAGACCTCTGTATTCGTCTCACTGATGACCTAAATTACAGTGATCTTAGGAACTCTAGGAGATGAACCTGGGTCCACTGAGCTGTGCTCGCCCTCCACATCTTCCTGCCAGCATCCTGTAACCCTGCAGACAGCAGGATCGCACAAAGTCTGTTCCCCCCATCCTTTTCTTCTCTCTCCCGGTCTCTCTGCTCCCTCCTCCCTCCCTGGGATCAGAGCTCAAATCGGCTTTAACAAAGTGAAACCGGTGTGAGCAGGCAGAGGCCAGGAGATTTGGGGGATTTAGATTTCACTTGTTTCCTGCCCCTGTACCCCCTGGTCTACAATGCAGTGGAGTCTTGCAGGGACACAGAAGGGAATGGCTCAAATAGCAAAGCCCATGGGCTTAAGTGAGTCTGAACTGAACCTTCTCCCCCCAGTGGGGAATGCTCAGTACAGAACCCATTGGAGACCCCTGTTTTGGTGGGAATGGAGAGATGAAAACTCTGTCTCCCTCTTTTGTTCTCTTCTTCACCACCATATCGCTACTCGCACAGGGCGTTGTGCTGAATGGCGGGGGGAACCCAAGCCCTGTTTCTTGCATGTCAGGTGACTGGAGCAGCCTGATGCATGGCCCCTCCCCGTCACCCACGCGCGGCAGCTGCAGATGAGTCAGTGTGGCATGAGAGTCTCAGTAGCGCCAAGTTGTTGCAGCGCACGCATGGGTGAGGGAAGGATTGAAAAGGAGGTTAAAACATTGAGGGGTGGGGGGAGATCTCTCACACACACAGGCCCTGATCTTCCAGGCATGGCTCGGCTCCTGGGGCCCACTGCCTAGCTAAAGTGAGGTGTAGGTAGAGAAAGGTTCTGTTGCTGTCCAGATACAAAGATCCCTTCACCCCATAGTCAGCTCTTTGCTGCCTCTTTCTACCCATGTCTCATCTGTTTCCGGCCCTGGAGATGTTTCTGGCATTGGTCATTCGTGCTGACCTTTTCAACAGTCATTACATCCCACTCCATTTGAGAACTGTTCCCTGCCCTGTAAGGAGCAGGAAGTGCCCCACCCAGGTGAGGAAAGGGGAGCCTTTGGGCAGGACAAGTGAGGAAGTCTCCCTTCCCCCTGCATCCTTAGGTAATCATGCATCCTTGGGATGGGGGAAGGGGTCAGCCCAGCCTGCAGTGCTGACCTGGCTGCTGCTGGAGAGAGGAATAGCTTCCCTCAGCACACCCAACAATGGGATGCTCAGAACAATCAGGGAGTGTCTAAAGCCAGCTGTACCCATAAGAGAGCCATCAACCCACCGTCAGTATCACGTGCCAGTTATGCTGAGGAGGTTGACAAAAGCTCATGGCCTTGCGGAGGCATGAACACCCACTGCCCCAGGCTGGGCCATCACCTTGCCAATTGTCCCAAAGTGTTTGCAAATGAAATTGGGCACGAGGGTCAGATTTGAGAATGGAAACCTTCATTTGGGGCCCAAGGGGACTCTGCACTGAGGATAACACCCCTTCCACCACTGTGTAGCTTAGTCCTGATGTCTATCCCTTTCCCAGTGCGTTCCTAGGACTCGCACACAAGCTGTGCTGATGCACCTCAATCCTGACCTGGAGCAGTGTCCATTCCACCATTCTGATCATCAGTGATTTCCTCCCTGCCACTCGGGAGCCTGGCTGGAATCTGGTCCCGCAGGTGGTTCTCCACTGTCATTAACATCCTGTTTGCCTTTGCCCGACCAGCAGCTGCAAAGTCTATAATCTCCCACACTGCAGCCCAGTCCTGGCAGTTTCTTTGTTATTCCGCAAAGGGTGAGGCTCCTGATTCTAACCCGCTCATAAGCGGAATGAGTTGGTGCAGGTGTGAGGGGTCAGCCTTGACACCCCCACACAACCTCCCAAAGGATCGTTTGTCTACATAGCACTGATGCAATTTGGCACGGCCATCTGCCTCCGTGGCTTTCTCTTTCTCCCTGGTTGCCTCCCTCCATCTCCTGCAGAATGGCATGTTTCTTATCCCGCAGATCCCAAGTGCTTTACACAGCACTTGGTTTGAGCTCAGCAGCACAGTGGTTGCATGAGCAAACGTGGCAGCCATCCTCCGTGCAGCGATCACTCACACAGAGCTAGCCGAGGGGCTAGATTCCATTTTGTAGAGAGGATCATGTTGGATGGGACCCTGAGATTGTTTCTCAATCTACTGGACTCCTTCCAAGAAGACACACAGGATTTTTAACTATCCTATAGGCAGCATCTCCTTCCGCACCCACCAGAGATGGGCAGAAACAAGCTCAGTTTAATGTTGCTTTTGACTGATCTCTCTCTTTCCCTGTCTGTCGTACAGAGCTTATAGTGGATTTCTCTCTGCCTTAGGTATTTCTAATGCACCCATTAGCACAGCATCTAAGCACTGATATAAAATCAGACTCACCTACATGGAAGTATATCTAGGTGGCCCAAATTTTAAAAAATGACTGGTGATTTTCGGTGCCCAACTTGGCACCTTACAGGATTCTGATTTTCAGACATTCAGGCCCCCTCTTCAGGGATCTCAAAGTTAGGCACTCAAAATTGCTAGCCAATTTTGAAAGTCTGGATCATGCTGCGTAGTGTGGAGTTTGGAGTGGGAGGAAACTGGCATCAGAAAATTGTCTGGAGGACTGTGGGAGACCATAGGGGCTATGATAGTGTAGTAAATTTCCTATGGGACAATCACCCTTTGGGTGACTTCCCCTGGCTTTTGTGGTTTTATTTTATTTTCCCACACCTAACAATGCCAACAAAGGCAGTGCAGACACCGATCCTGCCCATACATGCACGCCCCCAACTAGCTCTGCCACATTGCCCAACACAGACTGGTAAGAATATCTCCGAAGGCAGCAGGCTCCCTGCCAGTCCATTAGCAAAGACAACACAAATAGCAGATATGTGGGGGAAGGGGGAGACTTTTCCCTTTTAAAAAATGCAAAAGTATTTGACAGTTACAGTCCGAGGCCCTGATCTTACAAGCTGCTCTGTACGGCAGACCCCTGTGCCCAGGCAGAGCCCTATTGACTTCAGCGGACTGCCTGTGGGCTCTGCAGTCTGCCTGCAGGATCAGGAACACTACAGTGTTAGGACAGCGTCTAAGGTTTATCACTGCAGCACTGTGCGGGGGAACAGTCATGTACAATGCTGTCGCATATCTGGACAATGGAGCACTCTGGTCTCTTAGGGCTGTTACAGGAGTATTTAAGGGCTCATATACTGCAGTCTTGTATCTTCAGGCCAGAATGGTAATGTAGCGCTTAAGGAGGTCATTGCTACAGATTCCTGCAGGATCCTTGGAACAGTACAGTAGCATTTTTTTTAAATAATACTTTTGAAAATTAAAATGGGGGTCTTGCTTCTCCAATAGAATAAAATGTTGGGGTGGAGGTGGGAAGAGAAATCCAGGAAGAAATCAGAAGGAATGGTTAGGAGCAAAGCATACAGGAGGTAATTGTTAGTAAAGGAAAGACAAGTGAAAGTGCAAGGAGAGAGGCAAATAGACAGCATAACGTGACTGCGTTACAAAGTGGGAGAGAGTAAATAAGAGCAATGAGAAATGCTCAGTACAGTCACATTGCTACCAGAAAGGAGACAACAGGGGTGGGTTAGTGCAATGTGAACTAGCTGGGATCATCATTCTGATGGTATCCAGAGGTGAGCACAAGGTTGGAGTAATCATAGGAAAGGCAGAGGGAGAGGGAAATGGGAAGGGTTAAAAAACACCCAGGCATGGGAATCATATTGGAGGCCTACCACAATTCCCTGCATTAACTCTCCAAGGAAATCATTTTGTTTGAGTTCCATGAAAAAGAGGGGTTTGGATAAACTTATTGATGTGATCAAGACAGAAGCTAACATCCAGGGACTCAATTCTCCCACACAGGTGGAGCTAACAGAAGTCAGTTGGATAATCGAGCCACAGGTGGCAATGGGATGGTCACAAGGGTGGGGTTTGCTTCTGTTTTGGAAAAGAATCTGGTCTTCCTGCAGTTCTCAGGAGACATCCCACCCCACCCAGTGGGTGGGGGTCTCCTGTTAAGGGTAGCGCCAGGGAAGGGAAGGGTATGAAAGGGGGCCCATTTCTATCTCTGTGGAACTTCAAGGCCATTTACATGAAGCTGAGGGTTTTGATTTGTGGCAGGAAGCCCAAGGCAAGGAAGTGATGGTGGCGGAAAGGGGTGTATCTCGGACAATCCCAGGGAGGGGGAGGCATTTATAATAATTTGCTGGAGTTATTTATGGAAATCAGGTGGAAAAGTGGAACCACTGGCCTTGTGTCACATGGGTATTAGGTGGTCCCTCCACCCTCGTCTCTTGGCAGAACCCAGCAGTTCCAATGGGGGTGACTTCATGTAGGAACCCTGGGGGCAGGGAGGATGGGGAAAGGACCCAAAATTAAAATGGCTTTTACAAACTGAGGGGGTAGTGTGGGTCCGAGGGATGAGCATGTGTCTGTGTTAGGAAGAAGGAAGTGTGTACATGTGTATGCATAGTGGGAGTGGGAAGCCTGTGTCAGCCTGTACAAACTCGCTACAGGAATGGCTGCTGATTTGCTGTTGTTATTTATTGCACGCCACAGGCCTGCAAACAGAGGCAGAGTTGCAGCCCCTGCAGTCTGAGAAGACACAAACAATGCTGTTCAGCCATAAAAAGCTGGGAATGGCAAGGCAGGATGGCATACTGGGTGCATCGGTTGGAGTCTTTTTCCAACAGCCCCCTCTCTCCACTATCCCTCACTGTCCTCTTTTTTTCATGACTTTATGCTGGGATAACCCATTCGCACCCCCACTTATGCAGTACCTGTGCTGTCAATGTTAAATTGACATCTCCTTGAGCGGGATCTAGAACCAGCAGCTAGCCGGGTCTGTGGCTGGCCATCAGAGAACACGTTCTTTGGGTGGGATGTGTGATTGGGTTTCACTGCTTGGCTACCTGCTCTCTCTCCTTTGTCCCAGACAGGAGTCCAACCCACTAGGTGGAGCTCTGGGAGTTAGGGTCATCTAGCCTGTGATCTCTCAGACCTGGTTCAAACAGGCCTGAGGAGATCATGAGTGTAATGAGTTTGGTGAGGGTCAGCCTAGTTAACCTTTCTGGGCCTTGGTCTGCCAAACAAACACACAAACGGAGAGATTGGGCAGCTGAGCCTCAGGAGAGGACCAGGACTGGAGTGGCACAGGCCAGGAATGAGGTACGCTGGCACAGCCCGAGTAAGAGCGGGTTAGAGTGGAATAGCCAGGTGGGGGCTGCAGGTCAAGACTGGCAGAGCTTTGCAGAGGAAGCTCTCCATATAGCTGATGCTAATAACCATTGTTGGTTCCTCACTTTCCTGTGTTTTTCCTTTACCCCTGTGATCTTTCCCCTTGAGGAGGAACTCCCTTTAATAGATGCCCCTTTAATCTCATTCTGTTCCCAGCCTCCAGTTTGAGATGCAGCCTCTCCATGATTCCATTTGCCCTCACCCTTATGCCCTCCTTACCTCCAGAGCTTCCCGAGGGTCTTACTGAGCTCTGCATTGTGGAGGTGAGGGTACTGATCAGCCAATTTCCTGCGGGCCGCCTGTGCCCACACCATGAAGGCGTTCATGGGCCGCTTGACATGGGGTTTGCTTTTGTTGCTCCCATTGACCCGCACAGGCATGGGCACCAGGGTCCAGTCATAGCCACTCAGCACCTGGCTCACTGCCTCCCGGATGCACACGGGGAACTTATCGTCGTCCGTCTCTGAGTCTTGCTGTTCCTTCTTGACCTTCCCCATCTCTCCGCTCCCAGAGCTGGTGAGATGAGAGGGGGTATCTGATGCCATGGAAGGTCCCGGTGAGAGGCAGTGATGGTCTTCGGAACCCACCGGGCTCATTTCCACCTCTGAAAGGTCTTGGTCATCTGTCATTATATCTCTTGTTCTTGCTCTTTCTTCCTTCTCAATATCCGTCTTCCCACTGGGGAAAAAAAAAAGAAAGAAAGAAAAAGCAAACACCAAAACTAAAAGACTTGAACCTCTCCCAGTAACCGACCACGAGACAGGAGCCACTTGATAAAAGTGAAGCAAAGGAGCTGCCATGCGTGCAGCTTACGGGACCCACAAAACCCATGATCAAGTGGGGGAGGGGATCCTGATTAATTGGAGTCAAGTATCAGAGGGGTAGCCGTGTTAGTCTGGATCTGTAAAAGCAGCAAAGAGTCCTGTGGCACCTTATAGGCTAACAGACGTATTGAAGCATGAGCTTTCGTGGGTGAGTACCCACTTCGTCGGATGCATTGGATGCATTGATTAATTGGAATCTCCCGATCTGTGCTCTATTCTGGAGTTTAACATAGGCATGTAGAGGGCATGTCTGCTGCTGGCTAAGCACATTGGTGACATGAGTCAAAAAGGCGAGAACAAGGGGAAATGGACCCCATTCTTTAAGAATAACCTTACTCAGGGCCCTCCCCAACATTTGGCCCTTGGGAATGACATTTTCTCTTTAAAACATGCCTTGAAAGTCTGACCAAGAACATAGATGGGAGGAAATGAGTGGCTTCATTATTAATAAATCAGAATGAAAAGGTCACCAGGTTGCAGGAGAAAGTTTAGCAAGAGTCGCTGAGTAGAGGCAAATCCTGAGCGCACCCCTGAATTGCCAGGCAAGGAATCTGATGCAGACTGGGAAAATGTGTTTGTGAGCGGAAACGCTAACACTTTGTACATATGCATATATTTCTTTTTAAGCCTCTTTGGCAAAGCCAAGTCTTCAACTTGCCCGTTTCACTCATCCCCCCGTCTCTCTCTCTCTCTCTCTCTCTGCGGTCACCTCCAAAAGTCTCTACCACCACCCACCAGTTCCACCATCTTATTAAAGAAATGCTGAAAAAATAAAGCCCCCCACCCACACAAAATGGTTAGAAAAATGCATCTCTCTTGGTTTAGTTGCAAAAGGGGCCAATATGGAGCAGGGGTTGTTATCCCCCCAGTGAGGGAGGCAAAGACTTTTCCTAAAGAAGAGATTGAAAAAGTAATTGAAGGTAGAAAAAGAGTGAGCGAGCGTGTGAGTTCAGGTAGGAAAACTTACGTTGGCTGGTCTGCCTGGTAAATCCTGAGAGGGTTGTAATTTGTATCCCAATAGTCCCTCTGTTCTCCTCTCAGAGCCCTGGCAGCGTCGGGAGCCCTGCGTGGAGGAGACTCTCAGACGAGTGCCATTCCTAGAGGGAGGCTTGGTTTTTACTAATCCCCTGGCTGGATGTCTCTCTGCCTGGCTTGCTGCTAAGCACTGGGGGAGGGAAGGGCAGAAGGTGGAGCTAAGCACTCCTTATAGCTGGAATACATTGATTTGATGCAGGCAGGGAGGGGACCCTGACAGCACCCGCAAACTCCACCTCAGCCACATGCACGCTCCTCGCTTTCTCGAGTGCAGCCTTCTCTGGGAATGCTCCAGTCAACTTTTATTTTATTCTTTTTTCCCCCCTCTCGGGGATTTAAAATAGGATATTATTTAGGCCATTGGGCATAGGTGGTGAGGGGTCTGCATTGTTATCTAAGTGGACTGGATTTAAGTCTCTGGCCTGGTCTCTCTTGCCCTCGGCCAGCAGGGTTTGTTCTACGGGCCAGGCCTGGTGACCTAGGAGTTAGCATGGAGAGATGGGTTCTAGTCACAGCTGCTTGCTGTCCATGGACCAGCAGGACCTGCATGCACTGCAGAGGGCAGGCCTGGTGTTATGGGGGTAGTACTGTCCTATGAAGGAGACCCAGATTCAGTGGCCACTCCTGGTCTTTCACTCTCTAGAGCTAGTGGGGACTGGGAATAGTCCAGGGGTTACCTGGGGATGGTGTGTACTGGATACATTGCAGGGGTTGGGGGATTTATACTTTGTGGCCATGCAGAAAACATGAGCTTGATTCCCTCTCCTGGGCTCTCATGCCCCTAAGGTGGGACTGACACATGCATGCCAGTGAGGTGTCAGGAGTGTTTTGTGTCTCACCCATGCTGCTGATAACCCAGTAATGTATCCATTCAGAATTCCCTCTGCAAAGTTGTCAAAACCAGGAACCAGCTTTCCCATATCCTCCCATGGTACCAACTAGACCAGTACAGAACTCTTGGCATGGAGTCCGAAGTGGAATGTCAGCTTGGACATGTTTCTGTGCCGGGCGAGGAATCACAGAGTGAAGAAAGGATGAGTTGTGGTGAGACTCAGGGAAATAATTCCATCAAAGGAGTTCTAAGGACATTATGAACCCCTGGAGCAGAGCTTGACTCACTAGAAGGCCCAGTGATGGAATGACAGAGTAAATAATGGCTGGGCCCACCCAGAGAGACAGGGAAATAATGCCACGGACAGGTGGTGAGCATTTGAGCTACAGTTCCCAGAATGAACCTGGAACTGACAACTAGGATTGTGTTATCTGATTGACAGAGTATGACCATTTTCCCTCCATAATTCTCAATGGTTTCTTTCACCTCATGCATCTCAGTGTGGTGAGGGCTGGAGCCACAACATGGCACCAAGGACAGCTGCATTAGAGCCCAAAGGAGAAGTCTATGTTGGAAGCTTAATGAAGCCAGGTTAGGGGATGACAGGGATGGGGCTCCCTGGTGCTGATGGCAAGCACAGGATCATTGGCACCAAATACTTAGCACGCATGTAGTATTCAATGCGCCAAAGGGCAGCTTTCTGGGGAGGGCTTGGCACCAAATAACCCCCTACAAGGGGACTGACTTTAACTCTCCCTCCTTCCTCCAGCACCGTCTGTCTGTCCATGTGACAAAAGGCCAAGGCAAGGGTCTGGTGGTTCTCTCCTACCCAAGAAACACAAGGACTCATGGCACCTATCCTAGTACTGTCCCATCTTCCCTGGGAAGGTGAGGTGTGTAAGCTCCACCCTCTCTCTTTCTCACACACACTTCCCAATGGAAATCTCAGGGGAGAAATCTCAGGCCCTGATTCCTAGATTAAAATGGTGTAAGTGCTGGTGAGGTGAGTCCTCCCAGGTGTTATCACACAGGTGTGTTCCCCTATTGGGAAGAAATCCTATGTCTGTATTCCCAGCAGAGATTCTGGTGGCTCCCACTGGTCTTGCAAGGGTTGTTTGGCATTTTTAGCCTCTCTCCATTGGGATTTTCGTGACCTGCTAAAACTGCCCCCGTAAAGGGAAAAGAACTGGGGCAGGTAACCCCTTCCCAAGAGCCATACTAATAGGCACATGCTAGATGCAGTGTCGCTGTATCACACAGATTTTGCTGAACTGAGCATGTCTTCTTTAGTCTGTGAGGTTCATCATTAGGCTGACAAGAGCTTGTGTGAGGGATACAGGAATCTCCATGGAGAAGAGGAACAGCCTGAGGGAGGGGGAAGGGGTCGTCTCCTGGTCCCACTGGGAGGTAGCCACGGCTGAGAAACACTGGCCTGATTGTTCCCCTGTCTGCGGCTAATACCAACCTGGGATGGGGGAAGGGCAAAGCAGGATACGATAAGATGGGGCATTCGTTTTCCATCCCTCCAGGTGCAGGTTCCTGCTGACCTCGGGAGACAGAGAGAATGGGGAAGGGATGTTTTTTCCCAGGAGTGGGATTACAGGGTCCTGGTGGCCAAGTGGTAGGGAATAGGGCATCCGAGGATTGAAGCGCCTGCTCTAAGAGAAGCCCACTTAAATCTGGGGGGAAGGTGGGACTGGCGAACCCACCTCTTCAATGCATATGTGTCCCCAGGGATTTGAGGGTGGAGAGCGTACGCTGACCTTTCCTAGTGTTGGGACAAAGAGACAAAATCAGAATGAAGCAGTTCTTTTAAAGCATGAAGTTGTGGACCATCACTTGTTTGTTTGTTTATGTTGCAGTAGCACATAGGGGCCCCTGTCACAGACCAGGACTCCAATATGCCAGGTGCTGTACAAACACATGAGAAAAAGCCAGTTCCTGCCCCCTTATGTTGCGGTAGTGCCTAGGGGCCTCAGTCAAGGATCAGGGCACAATTACGCTAGTCACTGTACAAACACATCCCCAAAAGCTGGTCCCTGCCCAGGAGAGTTTACCATCTAGGTAGTTTCTGCTGAAATGACATGTCAGTGGCACCTCCTATTAAACTGGGAAAGGAATTTTTCTTCTTTCTTCCTCTCTCCATTCCTCTCCTTTTTCTCTTTCTTTGCCCCATCTCTCTTGGTCCCGTCTTCTTTTTCTTTACCTCTCTGTCTTGATTTCCCCTCTCTTCTTTTTCCTTCTGCTCTTGGGATTGGTTTTCAGTTCCCGCCGTGTTCCTCAAATACTGGAGGGCAGCACAGGTTTTGCAGCCTAATTTCCTGTCCTGGTAACTTTTCCTGTTGCACGAAGGCAGCATGGTGGGAAGTAGCCAAGGGAATTTTCTCTCAGTCATTGTGGCTGACGGTGGGGCACCATTTCTCCAGTTGAGATGAGAGGACGCAGAGTGAGAGAAGAACAGCGACAGTCTCTCTGCAAGGAGTTGTGGGTGGCACTTTTCTATCTACAGATGAAAGTTGTTGCCTCCGTGAGGATCTCTGTAAGGGTATGTCTAGACTGCAGCTGCAAGGTGTAATTTCCAGCGGGAGCAGAGATACTCACTTTAACTCTGATTGAACAGAAGTGTAGCTGCTACAGTGCGAGCAGCGGGATGGGCTGTCAGCCCTGACTATGATCCCATCCAAGACCATACGTAACGACTAACCCCTCCGACCATTTACATTGCCACGGTGACACTTCTATTTTTAGCACTCTAGCTTGATCAGGTTTCTATTCAAACTGGAAATGACACCTTTGAGCTCCTGTGGAGACCTACTGTGTGGTTGAGAAGCCTCCTACCATATCCAATGTATTTCAGCACTGATCGTCTTTCTAAGGATAAGAGTCCCTTGGGTCCTGCACTGGGTACTATGGTACTCCGGCAACAATCTCTTTAAGGCTTCCATCCTTTTTCCCCAGTTAAATTATATTTTTTTCATTATCTCTGTAAAGCTATGATCTCCAGGTCCCAACCTCTGGTTTTAGACTAGAAAGTATAGTCCAATGGTTAGGACACTAGCCTGGGACTCAGGGAACCTGCTGTGCCACACACTTCCCATGTAACCTTGGGTAAGTCACTTAGTCTCTCTGTTCCTCAGTTTCCCATCTGCAAAATGAGAATAATAGCACTTCCCTGCCTCACAGAGGTGCTGTGAGGATGAATACATTAAGACTGTGAGGGACTCAAGTACTACAGTACTAGGGGCCATATAAGTACTTTAGATAGATCCCAACTGAGAGGGTTTTCAAATCCTCCCATATAAAGACATATAAAGCCAGTGGTTCCTCTGCCATAATCTTTTAAGTGTGAGGTCCCCCAGAGCCAGTACTGGGCACCCATCCAGTTATACCTCTTTAATAATATCTCAACACACACATCCCATTGTGGGCTGTTTGTTTGGGGCACCTCTTGATAACCTCCAGTAGGGTGCAGCTCTGTCAGCTTGACAACTCTAGGACCTAAACCTGTGACAGTCAATGACACCCTCACTCTGTGACCTGGGCTGGTTGTGTGTTTCATGCTCCTTACTATTACATACAATTCTCTAAATAATGTTGGACTGGTCTGTCTAGGGGACCTTCAACCACTATATGTCCCATTGCTGCATTTAGGATTGTCAAGGTAGGAATTACTGGCTGACCTGCAGTACAATCTCAAAGAGGGAGACAGGCAGGCAGGTAAATGTCTCTCAAGGGCCCATGGCTTTGGATTGCTCTCCCATGGGCTATGATTCTGTCTATTATTTTAAAGTGCTCCTTCGCTCCTCTTCTTTTCATCCTGCCAAGCTCTCTGTGCAGGAGGAGGCTCCATGGGTGAATTGCCTAGCACTCCAAGCTCCTATTACCTTCCATTCCCACTGCAAGGGGATAAGGTTAGGCACCAACATGGGATCCTGCTTTTAGCCAACCATTAAGGGTCAAGACAGGAAGAATGAGTGAGCCACCAGCAAGCCGGCAGGAAGGGTGAACCTTCCTAGGAGCAGTCTGCAGGTAGGATCCAGGCTCAGCGTGACTCTGAAGAGTTACTGTGCAGTAGTACTTCAGTGAGATACCAAGAGGCCAATTCATCTCTGGGACAACTCCATGGAAGTCACTAGGGATTAATTTGGCCCAAAGGAGGAAGAGTCGGTCTGAAGGAGTCAGTTCTGCAGAAAAGGACCTAGGGGTTACGGTGGATGAAAAGCCGAATATGAGTCAACAGTGTGCCCTTGTTGCCAAGAAGGCTAATGGCATTTTGGGTTGTATAAGTAGGGGCATTTCCAGCAGATCGAGGGATGTGATCATTCCCCTCTACTCAGCACTGGTGAGGCCTCATTTGGAGTACTGTGTCCAGTTTTGGGCCCCACACTACAAGAAGGATGTGGATAAATTGGAGAGAGTCCAGCGGGGGGCAACAAAAATGATTAGGGCTGGAGCACATGACTTATGAGGAGAGGCTGAGGGAACTGGGATTGTTTAGTCTGCAGAAGAGAAGAATGAGGGGGGGATTTGATAGCTGCTTTCAACTACCTGAAAGGGGGTTCCAAAGAGGATGGATCTAGACTGTTCTCAGTGGTAGAAGATGACAGAACAAGGAGTAATGGTCTCAAGTTGCAGAGGGGGAGGTTTAGGTTGGACATTAGGAAAAACTTTTTCACTAGTAGGGTGGTGAAGCACTGGAATGGGTTACCTAGGGAGGTGGTAGAATCTCCTTCCTTAGAGGTTTTTAAGGTCAGGCTTGACAAAGCCCTGGCTGGGATGATTTAGTTGGGTTTGGTCCTGCTTTAAGCAGGGGGTTGGACTAGATGACCTCCTGAGGTCCCTTCCAACCCTGAGATTCTATGATTCTATGATTCTAAGGAGGGGATGGGAAGGAAGAGTCTCCTTGCAGAAAGGAGGTGAGGAGAAGAAGCGCAAGAAGTCTGGGGATGCCTCTGTTTTGAAGAAAGCTTTGGGTGCCCCAGGGCCGCACTTATTCTTAACCAACCTCTCATTTGAGCTCCATAGCGAACTTGTGCGTGTGATACGTACCACAAATACCTGAGCTGCTTCACCCCAGCAGCAATCTGGGTAAGACAGACAGCGGCTGCTTTTGTGCCATGTCCCTTCTCGGGGGCACAGGACTGGTATTGTCCTGGGACCGCATGGGAAAATGGGAGGGGCTCACAATGAAATCTTTCCATACAGTAAAACAGCGTCAGAGTGGGGAGAACAGACACTGGAAAAAACAGACACACAACAGTCAAACAATAACGCCAGTGTGCCGAGGGAAAGGGAGACCCATGAATTGGAAGTTTGATAAGGGTTCTCTCTCTCTCTCAACAACCCCTTCAGTTTCCCTCTACACCCCCCTCCCTCCCTTGCCTGCTTTCTTGTTTGGGCCTTTAACAGTGCGCTGTCTTTGTTTGAGATACAGGTGAATGACAATCATGTGATTAACACACACACACACACATAAAAAGCTTTTTAAAGGCATCCAGCTTGCCTCAGACCCGAACAGGAGAGAGGAGACAGGGCTAGCCGGAGCAGAGAGAGCAACAGCTGGACTGCAGGGCAGGGCAGGGCTCTCTTGCTGGGAACCGACTCCTCTTTGAAATGGCAAGACCCGGTCCTGCAGCCATCGTTGGTGCATTCCCTCTGGGATTAAGGATACATGCTGCTTTTATGCGAAAGAGGTGGGGAAGCAGGAAGAAGAGTTGGAGAATGTAGGGTGGGCTGGGTTTTTATTTTGGAGGGGGTATCTTGCTGGGTCCCTCTCCTGTTATTTTTGTTCTCCTTCCCCCATGCTACCCTCCCTCACGTCCCATTGGCAGGGGCGGTGGATTGGCATGGATTTCGGCTGGCTGCCTCTCTCTCCAGTGATATCAGGAAGCCGCGATGGAACTAAAATGAGGGACCTTCCCAGTGCCGTATTGGGGGGGATAGCAGAGACAGCTGAAGGTTTGTCCTTTCCTTATGTTGCTAATTTGGTTGAGGGGGACCTGGGGAAATGGAGATGGTAAGGGCTCCCCACCTTGCCTCTCAGGGGGCAGCAGCGCCTCCCTCCTGTTTCACGCTTTGCCAATCCAAGCTCCAGTAATGCTCATGACCTGCCCCAGGTGCCACCGCACACATCAGCTCTGCCCTCACAGGTGTGCGATGTGCCACCTTCTGACATGACAGAAGCGTGTGTAGAGAATTCCACCTCTTCCAAGGTGCCAGGTATATGAGGAGGAGGGGGGGAATCATTTTCACTAGAAAGAGGGGAGCGTGGAGGGGATGTGAGCCCAGTGATCATGGGTGGGAGGAGGATTGAGAGGTAGATTCCTTCTGTCTTGTGCCCCACTGGGGAGAGAGCAAGGGCTGGATGGCTGGAGGGAAGATCCTAGACAGAGGGGACGTCAGACATACCCTGGATATCCCATTGCCTCAGGCAGAAACAGGGTATCCAATATACACAATGACAAGTGAGAACTGTGTCTCCCTTCCGATGTGAAGATGTCACAGGGCAGTGCCGTGACATCACCCCGCATCATTGTGGAAATGGCTGTGAAGTCAACTACACTGCTCTGTGACATCACTGGAGGAAAAGGAGGCCAGGGAGAGGAGTGTAGAAAGAGAGCCAGAAAGGTTTCAGTGACACACAAATATCTGCATAATCATGAAGGCAGTCAAAGGGGAATGCCAGGAAGGAACCCAACGGATTAGCAGGGTCTCAGCAAAATATGCTCTTTGTTTAAAGCTGGTCTGAGTGTGACAGTCAGAGAGAGGGAGGGAGAGAGGAGGAAAAGAGTCTCTTCTTTATTATTCTTGTAAAACGACACTGTAAAATCTATGGATCTGATTCTGCTCTCACACCAGTTTGACACCAGTGTAATTCTATTGACTTCAGTGAAGTTACTCTCGATTTACACCCGTGTGAGATCAGAATCAGGCCCTATCCATTTATAGAGCCCATCACCACAGTATCTAAAAACAGCCTCTTGCTACTGCCCCACCACCATCTTCTTCCTAGATCCCTCCCTGAGCAAAGGCCACAACCCCTCATAACATTCACACACTGGTTCTGATTTTCAAAAGTCTTTCCCAATCACAGCAGAATTTATAGCGTCCCCATGTTTATGTTGGGCTCCAGGATGATGCAAACATTGCCGTGTTGTGAGGTGACTCTTCTGTTCCAATGGACAGTTCCAGAGTGGTAGCCAGCCTGGAGTCTGATCAACCTCAGTTTGTGACAGAATCAAAGATATTTTTCACCTGACATTGGGGTCCCTGCAGATGCAAGGCAGCTGTAAAAGTGACA
The DNA here is from genome assembly GCF_020497125.1 of Mauremys mutica. NCBI lineage: Eukaryota > Metazoa > Chordata > Testudines > Geoemydidae > Mauremys > Mauremys mutica. Next base: position 94,904,962 of record NC_059072.1, on the reverse strand, counting down.
GACAAATTCTGGTTTGTTTCATTCCACATAATTTTTGGCAGAACCCACTGGTGCCAGTCCCAGAGCTTCTCAAAGGCACCATTCAGTTCTCCCTCAGCCACTGGCCAAGCATCAGTAGTCTCAGAGGATTCACCACAGGAGAGTTACCCAAGCAGGCAACAGTGGAGGGGAAAAAACAAAATCCTTGACCTGGCCACAACCACTCACTCTATAACAGTTTCTGGTTGTTGGCTCTATGTGGCTGAACTGTAGCTGTCTGTGGCGTTCCCTCAAGGGAATTGCAGTAACTGTTGTCATGGGGAATCAGGGGCAAATTAAAGGCATCTTAGGCATGGAGGTTGTTTACCATGTAATGAGTTAGTTATTTCCTTCTATTAGAAAGATTCCCCTTCGAGTGGCAGGCCCAGTGGCTGAGGGAGAACCAGATTGCATTCCCCATTTGAGTCTCTCACTTTCTGAAGCACCACAGTGTCTGGGAGGTCAGTGGTTCCTGGGCCCAGTTAGCAGTTTGTACTGCCCCACTGATCAATCAGGTTCAGGCCCCAGTCCCATTCTCTCACTAACCTGAGGCAGGCTGGTACTGGGAATGCTATGGAGTCTTTTCCCCATGGACTCATGAGGATTGAACCTTTTACCTTTAGGTTACTGATTCCAGTCTAGCCCCGGGTTATTAGAAACTGAGAAATGTTTATCATTTCGGATTGTTCACTCAACTGTGTGGAATGAATAGGGGAGGAAAGCGGCAGGGGTGTTTAGCTCAGTTACTACCAGGACAGGTGTCCCCATCACAAAAGCATCGTGTCCAGTGACACTAGTTGTTCTCTTTGTTACAAGTCCCACCAGACCAGCCAAAGATGGAATGGGCCACAAAGACAAACTGCCCTCCTAAGCAGGGCTGAGGGACATTGGGGGGGCAGGATGTGCAGGAAGCTGGCACGGCTGCTGCCAGTGCTGTACCTGCTGTTTTGGGATAAACAGAGGACTTGATTCTCCAGTGCTTGCAAACTGAAGGGGTGGGTTGCTGAGCAAAATACTTCAGAGAGGAGCTGTAGGGGACCCCGCTAGAATGGGAAACAAAAATCGATGTGGGGATCACCATAAAAACCCCAGGTTCTATATCCGTCACCTTGGTTATTCTAACATTGTTTTGTGGGTTGGTGGAGGTTTTACAATTGCTAAATAGGACAATTTTCCTGCATTACTAGGGTCTGGGAAGATCAAAGAGGGAGCCAGGCAGAGCATGTCTGTCTGCTACCTGCTTTGACAGGTGGCTCTCCGCCTTTCATTCCCTTGCTATTAACCCCCTCATGTCCTAAAACAGAGATATGGTTTCCAGGTATTTGTCAAAATGAAGCATTACAAGGGTGGGGACTGGGGGGAGAATCCCCGATTTTGCTGTTGCACTAGCTGCGGTTGGGTTTTCTGTATTCAATCTGTTGTACCAGAGAGAACTTTGGGGTTCTTGGAGGTGATATTTCTGTGAAACACAGGGAATTCTTGGAAGGTGGAAGAAAAGGGTTATCTGGTAATGGATATAACATAGACAGTGGTACCCTCCTGTCTGAGCCTCTTGTTGCAGTGTCTTTTGGTGAGCACAGGGGGTTCTATTGAAGGAGGATGATGGGGTGCTGGGGTGATCTCTCTCCCACTCTCTGATTTCTCTGCTGGCCCTCTGGATGTAGGGAGACTCCTAGGAAGTCAGGGGAAGGGTTAAGTTGAGAACTCTTCAATCTGCTGCCTTGGCCCCTGTAATTCCTCAAGGAGAGTAGGAATGGAAGAACAAGGAGCCCATTCTGTACACAGGAATTAATAGCGAAGAGTCATCTGGGGTGTCATTCAAGCACTGATCAGCTCCCGGAGGAATGTGAGGGAGAGAGCAAGAAAGAGAGCAAGGCCTGAGGCTGAGACGTCAAAGCAAGGGCAGAAACGGTTCTATTGGTAACCAGAGCTACCAACTGGCATTCAGACAGTGCGACATTCCTCCCTTTAACCCCCAACCTTCAGAGTCCCCTCTGCCCCACAGGGCTATTTCCAGTCCTTTTGCCCAAAGCATCACCACACCAGAAGGGGGCTGTTTACATACTGTAAGTCCCCAGTTTTCTGTCTGTTTCATGCGAGGAGGGGGATGTCTCCATACCATGAATCCAGACTCTCTTTTGCCTTAGGCTGGGAGGGGCTGTGTGTCTCAGTGCGATACCAAAGGGGATCTTAATACACACCAGAATCTCTTCTGTCCCTTCTCTTTACTTGAACCACAGTACGGTGCCAAAGGGGATCTCATATACAAGTCATCTCCTATAACCCCAAACTCAAGCATCCAGTTGGAAGGTTGGGCTTGTTTCTTTCACCCCAGACTCACATGAGAGACTGAAGAAGGATTTAAATTCAAGTTTGTTAATGGAGAAGGTCCTCTAGAATTCAATCCTCAATTATATTCATCAGAAGTATATCCAGCCTGGGAAATGGGATAGCTATGGGAACTGAGAATGCAATACAGAGTCTTTCACCTCTTGGGCATTGGTTCCAAACTGACATCAGGCAAAGGCCAGGCTTGCTACCCAGCTGATTTTTTCGGGATAATCTCAGTTTTGAGGCAACTGTTCCACATCCTACAGGATCCTCTTAAAAGATGATTAAAAGGTCAAGAACAAAAATTCAGGCCAGCAAATCAACGTATCAGGTCTTCACAATACTGCACCAGAACCTCATGAGATGGCCTTGTGATGTTGCATTGGGATACAACAAGCTTTGGCTGAAGTGGTACACATAACCGATGAGAGAGCGAAAGAGATACTGAATCAGAGAATCATAGCACTGTAAGGCTGGAAGGGATTTTGAGAGGTCATCAAGACCAGCCCTTTGTGCTGTGGCAGGACCAAATAAACCTGACAGCTCTTTGTCCAACATGTTCTTAAAAACATCCAGTGACGGAGAGTCCACAATGTCCCTTGGAAGCCTGTTCCAGAGCTCAACTATCCTTATAGTTAGAAAGTTTTTCTAATATCTAACCTCAATCTCCCTTGCTGCAGATGAAGCTGATTACCCCTTGTCCTACCTTCAGTGGACATGGAATACATTGATCACCATCCTTATAACAGCCCTTAACATATTTATAGATCGTTATCAAGTCTCCCCTCAGTCATCTTTTCTCAAGACTAAACATGCCCAGTGTTTTTTAACCCTTCCTCACATAGGTCAGGTTTTCTAAACCTTTTAATGATTTTGTTGCTCTCCTCTGGACTCTCTCCAGTTTGTCCACATCTTTGCTAAAGTGTGGTGACCAGAAATGGACATGATACTCCAGCTGAGGCCTCAGCAGTGCTAAGTAGAGTGGGACAATTACCTCAGGTGTCTTACATGCAACATTCCTATTAATACACACCAGAATGATTTTAGCCTTTTTGCAACTGCATCATGTTGTTGATTCATATTCAATTTTGATTCACTATAACCCCTAGATCCTTTTCAGCATATTACCACCTAGCCAGTTATTACCCATTTTGGAGTTGTGCATTTGATTTTTCCTTTATAAATGTAGTACTTTGTATTTGTCTTTATTGAATTTCATGTTGTTGATTTCAGACCAATTTTCCAATTTGTCAAAGTTGGTTTGGATTTGAATCCTATCCTCCAGAGTGCTTGCAACCCCTCTCAGCTTGGTGTCATCTGCAGATTTTATAAGTGTACTCTCCACTCCATTATCCAAAACATTAATGAAAATATTGAATAGTACTGAACCCAGGACAGACCCATGCAGGACCTCATTAGATATGTCCTCCCAGTTTAGCAGCAAACTGTTGACTACTACTATTTGAGTATGGCCTTTCAACCAGTTTTCCCCCCACCTTATAGTAATTTCATTTAGACCACATTTTCTTTGTTTGCTTATAAAAATGTTGTATTGGACTGTGTCAAAAGCCTTATTGAAATCAACATATATCATTGCAGTAACTTATTGATAGGCCTAACTTCCATTAATATCTGAGTTGTGCTCCAAGGTAACATTTTAGCTTTTGTAGTTTTGGATGACCTGCTTTGCTTTGGAAGTTTCTAGTAGTTTCTAGAAGAGAAACAGACTGGTATATTTGCATTTGTATAGGTTTTGAAAGATAGTTAAGTGGAATTATATTTCTTGTGTTGGAATTAGGTATGATGTGTTATACTGGCTGTATAAATAATCTACCATTTGTATCTCTATTACAAAATGTCAGTTGAGTAGAGGTGAGGTCCAAATTAGAAGATCATTTTGGAATGTGTATCTATGTCCGCTCTACTTCATAAAACGGAGGTATTGCGATATTCAGTTATTCCTTTAACCTCACAAGGTTCTTTAGTAATATCTGTGGAACCATTAAAATGTTCTAATAGTAGCAGGTAAATATTCTGAAGACTGCTGTGCATTACATATCAACCACACTTCAAAACTGCTATTAATTTTTTTATTTTTATATGAAAAGCCTGCAGGTGTACTATGTGTGTTCAAGTCCCCTCTCCTCCTTAGTCCTGTTGATATGCAGCTGCAATCTTGTTGCAGAAGTAAAACTAACTTGAATGATGGAATTATTGTAACTGTTTCAACGGAATGTGTAGTCAAAAGGTTTACCCATATAATTTATCAATGAAAACTGTCATTTATTTTGGAGCTGGATCTTGGTCTATAAAGCTAGCAACTAACTTTTCTTGCAGTTGAATAAATTCAGTTCATCGTTGCTTGGTATTGTTGTAGGAATCCTATAAGTAATTTTGTATACCCTGTACATTTTACACTTTACAACATGAATTTTTTAGTTGTACAGATGAGTCCTAGCACAGAATGAAAGTCATTGATCTTTCTCAGTAGTGTCGCATAGGGAACTGGTCTGACCTGGGGATTTGCCCAGAGAATCCTCCCAATTTTCATCTCTTTTTCAAGTACAAATAGAGCAGGTGGGTGACATTGAAGGACCACTTCTTGTATATTGGGGGGTTGGGAGACAATGAAATCTAAAATTCAAAAAGCTGTCAAGGTTATTGTTCCTAAAAGACAAAGTATGGTGTTGATAGAAAAACACAGAACAGAACAATGTGCATCAAGATTGAGAGATAGCTCAGTGGTTTGAGCATTGGCCTGTTAAACCCAGGGTTGTGAGTTCAATCCTTGAGGGGGCTATTTAGGGGTCTGGGGCAAAAATCTGTCTGGGGATTGGTCCTGCTTTGAGCAGGGGGTTGGACTAAATGACCTTCTGAGGTCCCTTCCAACCTTGACGTTCTATGATTCTATGTCCCCATCTTTCCCCCTCTCAACTAGGTTAGTAACCCTGTCAAAGAAGGAAATTGGGTTTGTTTGGCATGATTTGTTCTTGACAAATCCCGGTTGGCTATTACTAATAACCCTATTATCTCCTAGGTGCTTACAAATTGATTGTTTAATAATTTGTTCCAATTTCTTTCCAGGTATCAAAGTTAAGATGACTGGTCTATAATTCCCTGGGTTCTCTTTATTCCCCTTTTTAAATATAGGTACTATATTCTCCTTTCACCTCTAGCTCACTGGTTCCACTCTATCCCAGGCTGATAGTGAACAAAAGTTCCATCTAATAGTTGGTGGATCTAATCTTCAGTGGCCTGTGTGAAGTGAGATTATTTAATCTATCTATTATCTAGGTATTCCTAATTCATAGATTTCAAGGCCAGAAGGGACCATTGTGATAATCTAATCTGATCTGCTGCATAACACAGGCCAAATAATTTTACCCAGTAATTCCTGCATCAAGTCCATACCTTGTGGCGTGGCTCAGCACTGCAGTATATAATGCAATCATCATAACTTAGTATCTGGGCACCAATAACCAGTCTGATACCCAACACAGTTCCTAGCAGATGTCCACATCACAAAAATACCATCAAAAATGGCTACTAATTGGCCTCCTTATTGGCAGTCTCAGCAGAAAGGGCAAGAATTGATTGAGGAATGAAGACCAAATTTCACTCTCACCATTAGAGGAGCTCCATTAAAGTTCCCCTGAAAGCACATTGGCAGGACAGTGTTAGAGAAAGCTCACTCATTGCCTTTGCTAGTGCTGCACTGGTTCTATGACCAAACTGTAGTCTCCAGGGCTATTTATCTGGCACCTTCACCAGCACCAAATTCACTTAAAACTACAGCTTATCATCAGTTAATATTGACTATCAACACGTGTTCGAGTGAAGAGAGAAGTCTACAATGTAATGTGTATATTCCCTCTCTCAAAGCAAATACTGTGTAAACCCAACACTGCCACCATGATAAGGGTCCATTGTCAAGGAAGGGTTAATAAATGATGCAAGGAAGGAGCCCTTTAAGAGAGGATGAACTTTGACCTTTCATAAATCACACTGGCTGGGTTGTGAGTGTGTGGGGGGCTATATGCAGCTGCGCGCGACGTTGACATTGTTCCCACCATCTCTAAGTGCAACAAATCCCTCTATTGTGTTCCTGGTTTATCTGGTTCCTCTTGTTTATTAGCAGAGGTTGTTTGGCACTGGTTCCAGCCCTGGGCGGGTGGAAAGAGTGCTGGCACGCACCAAAGGAGGGCGGGGGGACGGGGGACGAGAGGAGTGCATCAATGGCTTTATTGTCCCCTCTTTTTTGTTTCTCCTGTAATGATATGTTCAAAAAAGGGTATTAAAAAAGAGAGTGAGAGAGAAAGAAAACTGCGCAGCGGACTTGGTAAGAATTGTTGTCTGGGCCCGAAGCGGATGCTGCTGCAGCTGGGAGGATGGGCCAGGACAGAGCCGCGACGGGGCTGCAATGCGCCTTTATGCTGCTCATTCAGGTTCTGATCTGTTAGCCCAGTTACAGAGGCTGGAATCCACAGGTGCCAGAGCTATTCATGGGTGGGTGGGTAGGTCTGCGCACATGCAAGGGGGGAGGGAGCAGTGGTTTTCTATCCTGACCTTCATCTAGTCTGAACCTGAGATTGTGAGAGGAACGGCTTCTCCTCAAAGCACTAGGGGCTCTTTAATTCATTACAAACCCCCTCATGAGCAGTATTGGGGGTTCCCTCTCAAATTAGTGAAGCCTTTTACACCTAAGCCATGTCTACGCTAGGATTTTTGCCCCTAAATTTCCCACCGTTTCTTACACTGGTGCAGCTCCACTGGTGTTACCAATGGTGGGAGTGGTAATGTAAGCAAAGTGCTGGTAGCCACTGGCATTTTTACCACCATCTTGGCTAGCCCTGTTGTGTGCAGTGTTAGACAACAATGTGGTAGAAACTCCAGTGGCCACAGGAGCCTTGTCTACATTAGTGCTCCCACCATTACTACCACTGGAGCAGCTGAACCAGTGGGAGCAATGGTAAGAAATATTCAGCCAAAAACCTAGTATAGACACAGCCATAGCAAAGTACTGAGGAGTTCCTTCTCAGACTACCAGGGCACTTCTACCTAATCGGAAACCCTCCTCAATTACCCCTGTGAATCATGAGAGGTACCAGTGTAATATAAAGAGTGGAACTGGAGAAAGAGGGTCAGGTTTCAGGAGGCACCTCGTTCAGCCTGACACCTGGGGACTCAGGAATGCAAGATGGAGTCCAAACTTCTAACTCTCAAACTCTAGAGCCCCTGCATATAACACTGGCCACTCAGTCTCATCTTACTTAATAAAGATTTCTTTCCTGCAACTCTGCCTGAGGCCTCTCTGCCACATCATTTATTGCTAGTGAAGATGTCCAGGTATTCTAGCACCCAGGTTAAAACCATCTCTCATTGCTTGCTCTCCTGCACCTTAGTAGGATATACACAAAATACTGGAGTCTCATATCTGAAGTCTGATTCCACCTTAATCCCACCTTGCCATGAGTAGTATCAGGGGTTCGTTCTCAAACTACTCTTTCATCAGTGTATCCCACCCAGACCCCAAAACTATTGGGAGTGGAGCTTAGCTCTGACATCATACCAGCCCTGGTACAGTAGAATTTCGAGTAAAGATAATGTAACTCTGCCTCATGCATTCATGGGGCTGTTTCTTGGGGAGCATGTGAAGAGTTTTGGTACTGGGGCTTGTACCATTGTGATGCTATAGGGGATTCAGGGTTATAGGGGACCCCTTCACACACACACATTATTATAAAGCTCTGGAATATGAAATAAGTAATATCTAATAGATGTTTCTTATTCAATTAAAATTAAACAGATTCTCCTCCCCAATGTAACCTTAACATGGAACAATGAACTGTCCAGGTGGGAACAACAAGATGATCCAAATGGTGACAATGGAAGAGTCCAGTAGTGATTAGCTCTGTAACCCGAGGCAGTCTCCCCTGATTCTGGGATTGGAACATTCAGGTCAGCCCCATGACCCACCTCTCCCACCCTACACTGGCTGCTTTTGTCACAATACTTGTCTGTTCTGCTTCTCCCCATTAGGAGACTCCACCTGAATATGACACTGGCTTCCTCCTGCAGTGAGTTCTGTGTGTTCAGCTGGCCCTCTCTCATCAGCTTGACCTCACAGACATGAGGGAGGTTTGGATGGGCAGGGAGTGAACAACTCATGTCTCCTACCCCTATGCTGCCTTCTCATATAGACATCCAAGGGAAATTGCCCTTGGCTTACCGACCTCCAACTCAGTGACAGAAGGTTAATGGGGGATTTCAGAGTTCTGATTCTGGGGAGTTATGGTGTTTTCCAAGGAAGTATCTGGTTTTGTACGGAATTTAACAGCAACCTTGAGATGGAGTGGGATTTGAATGGGTGGAGCAGCAAAGGGAGGTGTTGGTTGGATAAGATGGAACCAATGAAAATCCCTTATTACAAATCAATCAATAACCAAAGAGGAAAATTAACACTCAATATGCACATGAAGGCGAAACACCTTTCTCTGCCCAGATAAAATGTGAAAGACCCTCTCTCAGTCCCCTGGCTCGCAAGATTATTTGGGATGGGTTCAACTCTAACCTTTCCTACTATAATCTTTTGGCGCAGAAGCAGGGTTGAAGACGACTCCAGGAACTTCCTGATGGAGAGATATTTAACCTCTCTGTTTGGCCAAGTTTTCTCTGTCTCTGTGGTGATGTTTCCTCTGCTTTTCAAAGTGTTTGTCCCACGCCACAAGTTCCTGTTACTCACAAAAGAGAAAATCAACAGAAGGTTCCTTCTAGTGCTCAGGAATTCACCAATGAACCACCATTTGAGCACCAAACTCAACAGGTTCTAGCACCTACGGTGAGTAATCATTGGTAGGTGCTCCCTGGGGAATGCTTTGTCGAACCATGCTGTTTATGAATTTTTCCAGAGCCTATGGCACTGACACAACTTCGACAGCTTTCAAGTGTCCCACTCCTATCACTGTGTTTTGCTCTCTGAATCTAAGGGAAGTTCACTTGGTTGCCAGCACTGATCTGGCAGTCCTTAAATCACTATTGGCACCAGGCTGTAAATTCTTAACCAGAGACTGCCTGAGAATTCCTAGTCACTGATCACACCATCCTGGACATTTTAAATCAAAGAAAGCACTGGCCTTGAAGCTCTTTCCTGGAGACAGTGCAGACTTCAGAGTTCTTAACCAGAGACCACATCGGCATCAAGAGAACGCATGACTAATGGTGATTAACCCCTAAAGCTGTTTAACTAGAGGAAGTTTTCAGGGGAGTCAGCCATTGTCACTCAAAAAGACACTTGGTCCTCATGCTTGTTACACACAGGGACTAGAAGACCAAAGAGAATTAGCTCAAGGATTTCACTGGTGGTGGGTAGCTCCCACTTGAGAAACTCAGCTTGAGTGGTACAACTGGACTGACCCATTTCAGGTGCAGGACTCCAAGCAGAGGAGGCAACGGGCTGCTATTGAACTACATTCCTTCGAGGTCTATAGGAAGAATATCTAAGTATTAAGTTTGGTTTGTGCTCCCCATCATCTGTCCCCACAGGGGCCACCCGGCATTCATGATTGTATGGTCACCCTACAGGCCCAAAGACAGGGGTCCTATCACCCACTCCCCCTTTTCATCATCTGTTCACTTTCAGTTTGAATGGACACATGAACATTTCCTTCTTTCACACAATCCACTCTCTCCCCCCACCCTCAGCAAAATCTCCCTCCCTCCCCCTCTTCTCTCTCTGGAACTTCCCTGCAGCTGCAGAGCTGGCCAGACAATCGGGTGTTTTAGAGAAATACATTTTTGGGCTAATTTGCCATGCATAAGTGTTTCTCTTACCCTTTAAAGGCAGGGAACAAAGAGCACATTCTCCAGGCGCTCTGCCCTGTTGTGAGCAGCCCTGCAGCTGTACAGCGCTGTGCTACCCTCCGCTCTCCTGCTCCATTCTCTGCTAGCTTTGTAAGGAGACGGGGCACTGCTTTTACCAGTCCCACCAAAGACCATGCCATCTCCTACTCGCTGTTATGTATTTATTTTTGTTTGGAAAGCCAAACAGAGCAGGTGGGGAAGGAAAGAGTGTGGTAGCATCATCTGCCCGCATAGGGTGACCACATAAGCCTTTATTTTAAAGCGAAATCCCTTATTTTAAGAGACATCCTTTATTTGAAGGCATATCCCTTACTGGTGTCTAATGTCCCACATCCTGTACCAGGTTAATATTAGATGCATTTTGCCTCATATATGTCAACAACAATCATGCAAAGGATCGTATATAGTCATACAAATGGACGATATTATGCTGCGTATGATTTTGTATCATCAGTCAGTCATAGTGAGGTACTGACCGTTAAAAATAACCTTTGTCTTATATTTATCAGTATTGCCCTTTATTTCCTTAAAATGCAGGTAGGCGGTCACCCTACCCCCACCTTGTTAGTCTGCAGGGGAGGGGAATTTTTTTTCTTCATGTTAGGATGCTGAGTGGTGATAGGAATTGATCCAGCAGATTGACATATGCAGAGGAAGAACAAGTTCTGGTTTGAGTGCCTCATGATTGGCTTAGCCCACAGGTGGGGAAAGGGAGAAAGTTTGGATTAGTTGGGATCTGCAGGACCAAATTCTAGATCCAAACCTATTGTCAATATTTTGGGGGTTCATTTCAGAACTTCATATCCTTAGAGAGCGGCTTCTGACAAATGCACTCTGACCCAACTGGGCTGGTTTGATATGAGCCAAAGAGCCCCACTTTCCCCCACATACAGCCAATCCAGCGCAATCCAGTTCAACCTCACTGTCCCCAATCCAACTGTGATCCATTCCAGCCCATTCCAGTCCAACCTACATGCACTCAATCCAACCCAAGCCAGTGCCAATTTCAATTCAATCCAAGCTGACCCAGTCCAACCCAGTTTAACCCACCCTGACCAAACTATGCCCAATGCAAGCTGCTCTGATTCCTTCTAAAGGCCTCATCCAAAGCCCATTGAAGTTAAATTATACCCAAGTCAACTAGATCAAACCCAGGTCTAATCCAGTCCAAAGCAACTGTGCCTAAAGTATTCCAACACAGCTCATTGATCCTACCTAGTGTAATGCATTCCAACCCCATCCTGTCCAACCAATGCATTCCAACCCCATCCTGTCCAACCAAGTCCAACTCAGAAGTCCAATCCAATAAAAGTATGAACTGTGGTGATTGACCTGGTTGAAGGACTAAAGCCAAGACTGGTTCAAACTCAGAGATGTTTTAATGTATGTTTATTTATTAAAGTAAACACTTCCATCAGAACCAGGATCTGTCCTGCAGGACTGGATCAGCACAACCATTACAACACCAGAGCTCTAGAGGCGTTCCTCTCTCCCTGTTATGTTCAAACACAGCAATATGGATCCTCCAACCCCTGCTGGTTACTGCACTGATACAGCACCCACCACTCCATCTGCAATCCTCTCTGATACATTGGCACTATTATTTTTTTATGGTTTGCAGAAGAGCTCATAGACTCAAATCAGGAGCAGGGCCACATTGTGCTGGGCATCATACAAACATATAGGAAAATGTGGCCCTTGCTCCAGAAAGTTTACAAACTAATTTAAGAGACGAGGCAAGCAGTGAGTGAAAGAAACAAACAGAATGAATGGGGGAGGGATGACAAAGGTAACAGCAATAAAACCAGGGATCTACATAGGCTGGCAATCTGCACAACTTGGTCTTTTGTAATTATTTAAAAGGATCAGGGATTTGAGGAGTTGGAGGAAGGAGGGGAATTGAGTGGTTTTATTTTGCCCCAGTCAAGCCATGGTTAATTGAGAGGTTTCAGGTTGGCATTACAGCAGAAGTGTGTTTTGAGGAAGTATCTGGCATTGGAAAGGGTAGTGGGTTTATGGACTAGATCAGAGAGGGTGTGCCATGCATAAGGGGCAGCATGGAAAACAGCACAGAGACAGCTGGACAAATGGACAGTCAAGACTGGCATCAGTAGCAGAGCAGTAAGTGTGCAGGACAATACAATAAGAGACACAAGCGCAATAGGTTGTCAATTCCTCCGTGATAGTCTTGGGCAGAGTACCTTGGAGCCTGCCAAGCTCTCCCCAACTGGCTGTGTCACAATTCCACAGATAGGGTGACCAGATGTCCCAATTTTATAGGGACAGTCCCAATATTCGAGGCTTTGTCTTATATAGGCTCCTATTAACCCCAACCCGCTGTCCCAATTTTTCACACTTGCTGTCTAGTCACCCTAGCCCCAGAGCTCATTGATCCTTCTCATATCATGTCTCACATAGTCCCACAGAGCCCTTCTGGCCACTGCCATCAACAATGGCCAAGGGCCCACCAATCACTCTGGATCTGAACCATGGCATTGGCCAATTTCTCTGTGATCATCTCTGATATAATGCTACGGACCTTGCTAATTCTTCTGATCAGCTCCAGCATGGCGACAGGGAGCCTGAGGCACTTTCCCTGACTGGTATAATGGAGCTTACCAATCCCTCCCCCATCACTTCTGGCACAGCAATGTGAGGCCTGACCATCCTCCCTGATTATTTCTTGTATAATACCATGGTTTCCACCATGTTCTCCTTGATTGGTTCTGGCGCAGCATCACAGAGCTTTCCCGTTTCCTTCCTATTAGTCTTGGTACATCACAAAGGATCTGTCAATCCCTCTCTGATAGCCTTTAGCACAGAGCCCATCTACCTCTCCCCGATCAGTTGTGGTACACAGCCACAAAGCCCACCAATCCTCCCCAGTTGGTACTGTTACAGTGTAAGGCATCTCATCAATTCCTTCCCTAATGACTCTAGCCTACCCTCATGTCTCATGCTGTAGACATTAACCCTTTATATATGTATTTGGAAGAGAGCTTTTTTTGAACATAGTTAATAAATGGGAGGTAATCACTTAGCTGCCTCCAGTTTTATAGCGCATATGGCCTAACTGAGAGTCTGAGGGGGGAGTGTCTGAATCAGAGGGATCTTTCAGGGGATCTGTCACTGGATTGCAACCCAGAAGGTTCATCTGGGTTCAGTTCCCACTCTTCCTCCTCACCCACTGGATGGCTGTATCTGGGCAGCCAGCACTGAATTAAGTCTGTGTGAGACTTTGATCCACCCGAATCTCAGAGTCATGACTTATTCCAATTCCCACCCCATCAGACTCCCTTCTAGGCCCCCTGCTCCAGAAGGATCCCTCCGCACTGTTCTGTCTGTTAGAAGGTGGTGGATGAATACTGCTCTCCTCTTTCTGGCTGCAGGAGAGGTGAATGGGATAATAACCTGGTCCCCTGTCATGCAACCTGTGTAACCGTGACTCAAATCATGTGACTGGGACCAGGAAATAAAGTTCAGCAGCTCCCGTGTGTGTGTCAGACCTTTCCCTCATCTCCAGAGTTCCTTCTGTTCTTCATCTTCTCTTACCCACCTGGTCTCAGTGGCTCCTTCTTCTCCCCTCTCCCATCTGACTGTGCCTAATTTCTAGCAGAGGAAGCCAAGTATTGACATACTCTGTCACTGACACAGACAGACCCATGCGTGAGTTGTTGAGGCTGGTAGTGGATCCCGAGAGTTCAATGCTGTGTGTGTAGTTCCCAATTCTGACACCTCTGAACTCAGTGGGGTTGCCTGGCCCCATTTCCTAGTGGTCTCTCAGTGGAGACAGGGCTTAAAGTCAAGTGGAATTTTCTCAGTCTTCTGAGTGACCCCTGTACATGAAGGGAGCACCATTGTGGGCTTGTCCTGGAACACGGGATCTGGATTTTAGTGATCTGAGGATCCTGCCTTAATCTGCCACTGTGAATGGATTTGATGAGGGGTCTTTGGGCTTCTGGAGATGCACTGGGCCACGACATTTCTTCGTTTCCTAGCCTGGATCCCAGAAGACTGGTGGCACAAAGAGTGGAATTTAGTGGCCTTGTAAGTGAGTCAACTAAATGCCAGTCAGGTGTAAACAGGCAGTGCAAAGAGAAGGCTGATCTCTGCAAGGGTCATAGAGGCAATCCCCATCAAACAAAGATTTATCAAATTCAGCATCCAAGATGGGGTACAGTGGACAGGAGCACCTTACATCACTCTCTGACTCACCAGAGCATCATGGATTTCAAAGAGTCATTGAACAGTGTCCTCTTTGTGGCTGTTGTGTTGACAAGTTGACAAGTTCTGAAAGGGAAATTCTGCCTCATTCTCCTAGGGACAGCAGCCAGGAGGCATAACGTAAAATTGTAGGATGGGAGATTTTCAGGGCTTCAACGAGGTTTCCAAGGTGGGAGTGGGGAAGGAAACAATGCAGCCCAGGTGATCAGAGTGGCACAGGTAGGGCTGATGCCAGCTGAGATGTGCCAACAAAAACACCCCAAGGCCCAGTACTAAGTTAATAAGAGCAGAATGCCATTTCAGCCTTTGTGGTTAGAGTCACAGAAAAAAAAAGAGAGCGACAAAGCAGATCAAGGGTAGGGCAGGGAGAGGGAGCCTGCATATTTATGTTTCCACATGATTTCCTTGGCTGTTTTCAAAGTGTTACTGTAACACGCGCATACAAACACACCAGTCCCATGTGATCTCTCATTTACGAAAGCAAAGTCGTAATGTAGTGCGCAGTCTGCATCCTCTCATCATCCCACCTGACCAACATGTTTCAGGGACACAGACTGCAATGCTACAGTCGACTCTGCTGAGGTTCCCTGCCTGGCCTGTTGCTCTTCTAGGACTGGCAGGGCATAGAGGTTCTGGTAGACAGGAAGCTATAGCTCTGCACTGTCATGTGGGAAATGAGGTTTTCTTTCTTATCTGGTTGTCTCACTTCCTGTAAGGCACAGACAGCCGGCAGTCAGGCTTACCCAGGCTTTCTGAGGGTGCAGTGCTCAGCAGTGTCACATGACCCAGGTTCTTTCCCTCTCACTCTCCGGGGCTGGGAGTGCTCTTTCTGGCCCTGTGCTCATGGTCCCAAACACGTCTCCCAGTGTCCACATGTGGGCTATCAATACGACTTCAGCTTACTCTGATTTGTTCTTTGGATTGTAGGTCTCCTCTCTAGAACAGCATGTGATCAATAACACCTAATGAAAGAGGAAGCTTTGTTGGAAAGGGGTATTGTGGGGTTAATCCACTAGCCTCTCACTTCTGAAGATCTGGTCCTACCAGGGAGTCACTGGTGAAATAAGTGGTTTTGGTTTTCAGTTTTGTTCCAATTTATGCATATCACAAACCCACAACACTTGTGAAATTGGTCATCTCAGCTAACTAGAGGCCTAGGACATGCATAGCAGAAGGTGCTCTGTGTCAGAACTGAGGTGTGTTAGCAGAACTGTCTGGGAGCCCAGGACTGGAATAATGGAGATTGGAATGGGACAGATTATCATAGAAATGTAGGATTAGAAGGGACCTTGATAAGTCATCTAGAACTAGCGCAGTCCCCTGCACTGAGGCAGGACTAAATATTATATAGACCAGTGGTTCTCAAACTTGGGCCGCCACTTGTTCAGGGAAAGCCCCTGGTGGGCTGGGCCGGTTTGTTTACTTGCCGCGTCCGCAGGTTCGGCTGATCACAGCTCCCACTGGCCACGGTTCGCCGCTTCAGGCCAAAGGGGGCTGCAGGAAGTGGGGCGGGCTGAGGGACGTGCTTCCGTTAGGAAGTTTTTCCTTATGTCTAACCTAAATCTCCCTTGCTGCAGTTTAAGCCCATTGATTCTTGTCCTGTCCTCAGTGGTTAAGGAGCACAATTTATCACCCTACTCTTTATAACAACCTTTTACGTACTTGAAGATTGTTATCATATCCCCTCTCACTCTTCTCTTCTCCATACTAAACAAATCCAATCTTTTCCATGTTTCTTCACAGGTCATGTTAGACCTTTAATCATTTTTGTTGCTCTTCTTCAGACTTCCTCCAATTTGTCCACATCTTTTGTCTCATTGGCAGAACTGTTTTTCTCTGAGAAGGCCAGGACTCCATCATCCCCAGAAAGAATATCCCAAGGAGGGAAAGCTGAGACACTACCCACACTGCCAAGATGTCTCCAGTCACCTTGCCAAGATTTCAGATGGAAACTTTCCTAAAGAGAATGGCTAGCTCACATTTTTAATCTTCTTGTGGTCAAACGACCCAACCTCCTCCCCACCTCCCTTTCTGAGATAACGAATCCTGTCTTTAAAGTGCTGAAAAAATAGCACTGCTGCCATCCTTAAAATTCTCCTCCCTCTTCAATGCCTGTCCTGCACCCTCAGTGAAACACCTTCATGAAAGGGTTAATTCAGCCAGGGCCTTTCGCTCCAAGTTGTTTTCCAAGAGGCTGAGATAATAGTTCTCTTGTTACAAACATGGCTTCTGGGCATTTGGTGATGCTTTCCCTTTTTTCTCTCTAAACCACAAAGGAATCTTTTGTTCCTTTCTGAGTCTCTCTTACTCCCCCAACCCTGCTCCCGCCTTTTCCCCCATTGGCTGCCAAGTGACTAAGGAATGGCAAAAAATGACCATAGCGCGGTCATGGAGAATATTTCTCCAGCTCTGATTTGATTGGGACATTAAAGGGCTCCGTGAAGGGCCCTACACCTTCCATTAGGCTTCTTATAGTGATGAGAGTAGGGCAAAAACCTCAGACACACCAAGGTAGGCGATAGGTTGAGTCAGTCCAACATGCTTACAGGAATTTCAGATATAGAGTCATGATGCCTGTCTCAGAAGAATCAAACAACAGGGACTAAGAACTGGCAGGAGTCCAGTAGTGGCCACATAGAGTCCAGATTTCTACAGGAACTTTGCATTTATTAAAACACACTGAATGCACAGAAAAGTCACTTTCTTTGCTCCATACTTATTGTTCAGCTGCTTGGAAACAGGAGCTGCCACTCTTTGTTAAATGGATTTAAATGTCATCTAGTTCTCTCAGAACTCCCATTGGCATCTTTGAATCCCTGGTTGCAAAGCTATTGTGTACAAGAAGTCCCTACAGTGAAACCCTCAGTGACTCCCCACAGATATATCTTCCTCCTGCCTCAGGGTTAGCCCTTCCATGGCTTCTTATAGATATAGCACCATCCCCAAGTTGATAATCCCTCAGTGACTTCCCAAAGTTATCCTTCCGCCTCCCACATCAATAATACCTCAGTAACTCATCATGGAGATCTCTTCGCCTCCCACAGTGATAATGCCTCAGTGACTCCCAAGATATATCCCTTCACATCCGATGGCAATCTCAGTGATTCCGCACAGATATTCCTCCATCTTCCACAGTGATAACACCTCAGTCATTCCTTAGTTATATTCTTCCCCTTCCCTTGGAGACAGTGACTCTCCATATATATTGTTCCACCTCATATAGTGATCACATCTTCTTTACTCCCCACAGACATCCATCTGCCTCCCACAAAGATAACACCGAAGGGTATGTCCACACTACGGAGTCTATGCTGGCAAAGCTATGATGGCAAAGCTGCCTAGTGTAAACACAGCTACATTGACAGAAGTCGTTTTTCTGTTGGTGTAGAAACCCCACCTCTCTGTGCAGACAGAAGCACTCTCCTGTTGACACAGGGCTTGGCTACACTTAAAAGGCTGCAGTGATGAAGCTGTGTCACTGTAGAGTGTCAGTGAAGATGCTACAGGTAGGTAAACCATCACCCCAAGAGGCGGTAGCTATGTCGGTGAGAGAAGCACTGTCAACTTAACATTGTCTATCCCGGGAGTCAGGTCGGTGTCACTGCATAGCGCAGAGGTGTGGATTTTCAACACCCCTGAGTGATGTACTTATAGCAACGTAAGTTGCTAGTGTAGACCAAGCCATAGCGGTTGCGTTTTGTTGGCATAGTTATGCTGGTCAGGGAATGTTTTTTTCCCTTCACTGTTATTGTCTCCCATATGAAACCCAAATTCCTCATTCTTACCCTAAACTACTTTGCTCCTTTCTACCACACTGCTCTTGTTGCCTTTCCCTCCCGCAGTCGCCCTCTTGACTCATCTGAGTCCCTTTTCTCTCATGCCTTCCTCTGTGCCTTCTGTCAGGTAGTTAAATCAGTACCAAAATCTGCATGTCACATCCCTTATTGTAAAGCACCATGCCCCTCTCTATAAGTAATTAATAATGAATAAATAATCATCCTCATCCTTGATCTGCCTTCATACTGTCTGAGTGAATGGCTTCCCAGATAGAGCTAGAACTCTTTGCATTACGGGGATGCCTCAAGGACCCAGCCCAGCGTGCTGGACGCTGGACGAACACAAACCAAGAGGCAGTCCTTGCCAAGAGCATATCAGCTAAACAGATAAAGGCGTATTCTCTCCGTTTTATGGATGGGGAAGAGAGGCACACAAAGATGAAGTCATTTGCCTGAGGTCACACAGGGAGCCTGGGGCAAACCCAGCTCTCCTGAGTACCAGTCTAGTGCCGTAACCGTAAGACCATCCGTCCTCTCTAAACTATGCCCTTCATCTCCACTGCTTGATTCCTCATTGAATCTTCTGAGCTCTCCCTCTGTCTAGGGATGGTGAAGCAAGGAGAGTATTTTCTCCCTGGTCTAATTCTCCTCTCACTTACACTGGTGTAAACCAGGGGTGAC
Organism: Mauremys mutica; assembly: GCF_020497125.1. Classification (NCBI taxonomy): domain Eukaryota; kingdom Metazoa; phylum Chordata; order Testudines; family Geoemydidae; genus Mauremys; species Mauremys mutica. The sequence goes on along the minus strand of NC_059072.1, from coordinate 94,886,072 downwards.
TCAGTGAGAGGCTAATTAGGCCGTCTGTTCAGTGGCAGAAGCACGCTGGAGCGCCAGGGCTGTGCTCTGTAAGGCTGCTCTCTGCTCCTCATGGAGACCGATAGGTAGGACTGTTCAAGTCACTTTCAGAAGATAATCTGCCATCATTTCATTTCCAGAGGAGGTGGATTATTGATTCCTATTTAGATAATTTTAGATGAATCAAGAAAGGTGGGGGACTGAGGGGGCTAAATAAAGCCAATGAGATCACATGTTCCGTCTTTTTATTTGCTGTTCTTATTCCGCTTTCGGATAACAAGGCCTCCTTTCATACAGAACGGGAAGGGGGTAGGGCGGGCGGGGAGAGGGGGTGTCACAGTCACCCCAATGGCCCCCGGTCACTTCTCCATGCTCCTTAATGTGATGTTCCCACTGTTGGAGAGAGAGAGAGAGAGAGAAAAAAAAAACAGTGATCTCATGATTCCAAAACTGACTCATGCAAACAACACCAGGGGGATGGGATGAGGGATACAGGAAAGGAGCATCATGGGGGTTGAGGGGATGAGTATGCAGGGAAAGGGGCAAAGGGGATAGACGTATAGAGGTGAGAGGGTTGGGGGAGGGAAAGGGCAGAGGTGATGGGGGACAGAGGCAAAAAGACTGGAAGGAGCTAGGATGGGGCAGGAGAGACAGGAGGAAGGGGCTGGGAGGACTGGAGTGGATGTGGTTTGAGAAAGGGGATCAGAAGATGAGGGAGAAGGTATGGAAGGACGGCGGGGACAGGGTAAGCCAGAAGAAACTGGGGGATGGAGGCAGGGCAGATGAGGCAGACCTACTGTGGGACAGGGTTAGAAATGTCATGTAGAGAAGTGGAGGGCAGGGACAAAGATAAGGAATTGAGTGGTTAGGGATGGAGGGAAGAAGGTGTGGGGATGTGGGAGGCACAGAAACAAAGGGTAGGAGGAGATAGGGTATTGGGATGAGGCCTGGCTGAGGTGAGGTGAAGTAGATGTGGGACAGGAGCAGAGGGGTAGATGAATGCAGGCGGTTATTTCTTTCTCTCCATTAGCACTACAGCATGTAATTAAAATCCGCAAGAAAACAGATTTGCCTCATTCCCTCAGGGCTGGTGAAGCCTGGGAACATTATGAAGACCAGGACTTATTATTACCTTAGGAGACTTCACATTGTCCTGTGTGGGGCAGGGGTTCTGGATTCTATTCCCACTTACACATCTTGGTCTGGCTGGAGGGAATGGTTTGAGCCTTCATTAGGCACAGACAAGAACTGTGGTGTGTAGGGCCCCCCAACCCTCCCACAACTGTCTTCCTTGCTTTTGCAGAGAGAAAATGGTGAAATGGAGCTGGCTAGAGTCAGCAAGAGATGCCCTGGCTCCAGTACTTACTGTTGCCTTTGCCAGTTCCCATCTGGGAATCTGTCACCCAGCAGAGCTCATCCTGCGCACTGAGCGATCACAGCAGGGCCTGTGTGTTTCATCCCATATTGCGGGGTCAGTGCCTAATGATGCCACATCACAAGGCCCATTTGGGGGACTGTTTTTTTGTCCCCAGAGCTGAGACTGGCTGCACACAGGAATCCAGCCATGAAAACCTGAGAACATCCTACGGATCGTGGGACAGAAGTGAGCTCAGCTCAGCAGGGAACAATGGCTGAAAGAAAACAAGGTCCTCCTGAGCCAACTACCTTTGGATCCTGGCATGTCCAGGAAGAGCATCCCCATCTGAGTCCGAACTGGCGGGGAGCACATACACAGGCACCCCACCCGTCGAAGTCGTAGCTGGCCAGGCCTTAGACAGCTTCATTTCTGTCAAGGACAGAGGTGAAGGGGTGAGGAATTACTCCTCAAAAATGAAACTCCCATCAGGGAGGAAGTCCCTGAGCCTTCCCAGTCGTGCCTTATTAAGGGAATTCATTACACTGCAGCCCTCCACCCCCGCAAGGCAGCTAATAGGTGACCCAGTGACAGTCTCTGTCCATCACTCATTTCTGTGCACAATGGGGGTAATTAAACCCTGACCCTTTGCTCTTTTTATCCGCTTCCTCTGTATGGAGGGGGCTCTGCTAAGCCCTCCATCTGTAATGAGGATGTAAAGCTCAGGAAGGAATTGCTTTAAAACAAGAAAGCAAGGAGGAGAGACTCAGAGCATTGACTGGAATGAGGCAGAGAACAGGCTTCCCAAGCACACAGCTCTGCCGGGGCACCCCAAGCCCAGCCCTTAACACTCGCTGCTATCCCAGCCCTGGGCTGCCCACCTGCACCTCTGCCGACGCGTCTCAATCCTGGGCCACCAGCACCACTGGTTAGTCTAGTCTTAGTTCCTCCCACCCCCATGCAGTTCTGCCAATGTAGATGATTCTTGGCTAGGCACATTGCACAGCTCTGGCAGTGCACCTGGATCCGGACCTCAAGGACCCCTTTTTCTGCCTCATGAAACCTGGAACGAGACAGAGAAGGAGGGAGCGATGAGAGTTCCCTGCTGGGACGTGTGCGGCCATTTTGACTTGTCTCCACTGGGAAGCTTTGCGTGGTTGGGGTGGCGGGAGGAAGAGGTTCACATTCTGAAGCCCGGTTGGGTGAGGATGTCATCTCGGCCATAAGTGATGCATGAGATGACAGGAAGTGAGGATTTGGGCCACCCCTTGAAATCACTAGAAATGTACTAGAAACCTCCACAGCTCGACAAATGGGCTGAAATGACATGGAAATAAAAGAGACTGGTTTCCTTCCTACCCTGAGTGGAGAAGCCACCTCCCTCCCACGCACGAGCCAGAGGGGCTGGGGCCACCAAGAGAAGGGCATGATGGGTAGAGCAATGCCCCTGAACAATTGAGCACTGTCCCCAAGCACTGCACACTCCAGCCCTCTGAACAAAAGGCTCACACACAAGAGACCTGACTGTGAAGCTTCCATCCGCTTTCATCACTGACCCCCGGGGCAGCCAGGTCATGGGGTCAACCCACTTAAACGCCAAACTCAGCCAGAAATAGAGGCGGGAAGTGGGCAGGGGTGGCCAAGTGCAGGGGTCCCAGGCATTTGTGGGGTTCTTTGACTAAGCCATTTAATTTGCTTTTTGTCAAAGACACATTTCCTCTGTAATAAAAATGGAGGGGAGGTCGCGGTGAATTACGACCCACACTCAACAAGAGTCTTTTACAGTCTGGAGGTGAAAAAGGGTTGGAGTAATCAGACAAGTTAGAACCAGACATAAGGAGGGCAAGCACTCTGCCTGCTTCCCACCACCCCCAGCTCTGCCAGGGTATGAGTCCTCACCTGGAATACCCCTCACTATTCCAGTTCTGGGATTGACAGACAACTCTGCCAGTGCAGTTCATCCCTGTCCCACAGCACTCCCTGCTATCCCAATCCTGGACTCCCACACAGCTTTGCCAATGCACCTCCATCTTGATCAGCAAATATTCCAGTCCTGAGCCTTCTCCTGAGCCATGCCATACAGTGCAGTGGTTTTGTGAGCTACACACATGGACTGGTTATGTTGACAATCACCAAATTACTTTTGTGACTCAAGCCAGGGCCTGGATTTTCCACCTGCAGGATTTGAGTAACTCCAATTGCATTTGGGCCCCTGGTTTCTCAAGGCAATGGGTCAATGTACTAACTTGCTTCATCACGCCTGTCCCTACTATACCACGTATTCCTTCTCCCCTGTGCCAAAAAATCCCCCAAATACCACCAGAACAATTTGTAATACATAAATCCTTGCCATTCAGGAGAGAGACAAGTGCTCTAGATGTGAAGGAAAAGACAAGTGGTTTGGTATGATCATTTAGGTAGCTTCCTTGTTGGTAGATGAGTGTATAAATCAGGGGTCGGCAACCTTTCAGAAGTGGTGTGCCGAGTCTTTATTCATTCACGCTAATTTAAGGTTTTGCATGCCAGTAATACATTTTAAGGTTCTTAGACGGTATCTTTCTATAAGTCTATAATATATAACTAAACTGTTCTTGTATGTAAAATAAATAAGGTTTTTTAAATGTTTAAGAAGCTTCATTTAAAATTAAATAAAATGCAGAGTACCCTGGACCAGTGGCCAGGACCCAGGCAGTGTGAGTGCCACTGAAAATCAGCTCACGTGCCGCCTTCGGCACCCGTGCCATAGGTTGCCTACCCCTGGTATAGATATCTGTATCTATCTACACTACTTATGTAGATTTGCTATCCATGTGATAAACTGCAGACATGTAGATAAAATACATCTATCATGCATCCACTTCACCTCCACTCTGCCCATTAAACCATCTCCTCTGGAAAAGCTTCTGACATTCAAAACCCCAGACAGCTTCAGAGAGATGAAACTTAAAACAACAAAAGATCATACTTCCACCAAAATACACACTTCTCCCTGACAAACGTGAAGTTTGTTTCCCCTCCCCCCACCCCAAAAATTACACTGGTCTGAAGCCCAGGACAGCAATATTAAGTTCTGATTGATCTTGTGACTACAGAGGGCTAGAAATGGGAGCATCACATGGTTGGAAAGGAGGAATTCCTAGCTTGCAAATGGGACACACAGAACTTGCTTCTAACTTGGGGAGGTCTTGAGATAGTCTTTGAAGTCATAAGATGTATATGTTTAGGGAAGATTGTTTAGATTATTTTTAGAGGTGGTTTAAATGTATTTATTTTATTTGTTTTTCTGCTTTCTGAGGTGGACTCGTAAGCCTACATTATACACCCATGAGGGCTCCCCTCCATGTGCCACATTCTGCACTGAACAGGTCAATGTCACCTTGTCACTGGCTGATTCTTTTCTACACCCTATCGAGGCTTCTCCATGCATCTGGGGCACACTGGTGGGGAGATGCAGATACTGGGCTGGAGGAATGGGTGGGTTAGGGCCAGAGAGGATGCTCATCGTCCCCTCTCCAGCCCCAGAGAAAATCCCCCAAGAGGATAATACAGCCTCAGAGTTGAGAATTTAGGTGCATAAGTGAGCTCACATTTGGCCAGGCTGACTTTGAGCTAACAGACTAAAAGACTGAGATATTAGAAAGGCAAAAAGAAATGTGAGACCCAACAGAGAGGGATGGGTTCACTGCAGAGAGAGAGAGATTTGGGGGGCATCAGGCTAACTAGTCTAAGGACGTGATTTGCTTGCAGAACCTTTATTACTGGTGATTAAGTGTAAGCAGAAAAGAAGCCAGCTTGCCTCTCAGAACCCAGTGTGAGTTTGCAGAGCTGACAGCATGGGAGTGTGTGGAAACTGCTTTACTTGTAACCTAACGTGAGCCCGTTTGGTCTGGAAGCTATTGAGAGACAATAAAAATGGAGCAGAGCTGCATTTTAAGTCTCTGTCCCTACAGTTAATAATCAGGCCCAGCCTTAAGCACAAACAAAGCAAATGGTCACTTGTTGGGACTCATTATCCCATGCAAATTCTGCAACTTGTCTTCTCTCTTAGTAGCAAGTAGTGAGGAGGGAACCCCACACTGCTACCTTTCTGACCCCCTAGTCTAGCAGCGAAACCAGGGTGGGAGGGAATTTGTGTTCTGATCTCCCCTTCTGTCAGTTTAGTGCCCTGCCAGTCATAAGGCCTGCTGTGCTAAACATCCAGAAATGCCTCACAAAATGATTTTCACCAATGCATTGTGCAAGAGATATTATTCCTCTTGCAATATAATAACAGTCACATACCCACAATCAGCAAACCGTATTTCTTTGATATTGCACGCTCATTTGTCTTCATGGCACTGGGAGTTCTCAGCAGTGTCCACAAGATGGAACTGTTCCCATAGAAATGAAACACCAACCCCGTCAGTCACCTTTTTCTCTCTGTTATTTGGCTACGTTTCATGGAGCAAGAAGCAACAGGGATCTTGTGTATGTAATATAACTTCCCAGTTCACTTCTCTGTAAACCAGGAAGTGTCAAGAAAAGTTCTGAACCATCTCTCTGAATGCATACTTTTTTTCTTTTTGCAAAGGGTGCAATTCAGGTCCCCTCCAGCCTTCCTTGTAGCCCTAAATTTACCTCTAGCCTTCAGATGCCAAAAAAGTTCCCCGCAGTGGGCTTATTGACTAAAGAAAATGGCCTTTAGAAAATGGGTTTGCATTACTAGAAGCTTACCCCACACCCTTGCAAGCTGAGTTCTCTATTATTTTATTATTAAGAAAAATTCAACTTTGCATTTCTATAGCTCGTTCCATCTCAAAGCACTTTACAAACATGATTGAATTAACTCTGCCAATGCCCCCATGAGGTAAGGAAGTACTGTTTGCCCCATTGTACAGAAGTGAAAAGAAACAGACAAGGAGGTGAAGTGACTTGCTTGGTCATTGATCTAAGATTGAACAGCAATTCGGTGACAGAGCTGCTAATAGTATCCGGCTCTCTTGACTGTTGTAACAGGTGTGATCATACCTACTACTAGGCAGTCACTGCCCTGGGAAGAGAATGATTCAGTGCTTCCGAGGGGGACTGGAAACTACGTGATTCTAATGGTATTGTTGCCAGCACAGAATGCTCGAGGACAGCAACAGTGGGGGTTCGTTGCCCGGTGTGCGTCACACTAATTAACACACCAGGGTGGAGAAGCAAACCAAGTTTATTTGAGCTCAAAAAGGTGCCAGGGAGAAAAAGCATTCTCAAATCCTGCACACAGATACAAGCGGTTTTTCTCTCTTTATACATAACTTCAGCTAAGCATTCCCATTACCCCCACACTCCTCCCCCTTACCCCCCCCTCCCCCTTATGTTCCCATGTAGCAGGCACACTATACAGTTAGTAATCACATTAAGCAATTAAGTCATACGTGGCAACAACCACTTTAGCTCGTTAGTAACTCTTCTGTGAACAGTTATCTTGTTTTATTTCTTTGATCTGTTATTTTGCCCCTTAACCAGGAGCAAGCAGTCCTCATTATAGCAGGCCTCATTATTACCTTCTGGTGCAGGTGTTGTAACTGATAACCATTCTCTGTTGCCGGCCTGTTAGGTCGATTAAAGTTCAAACATAAACATGGAAGCGCTTTGGTCAGACATGGAGTGACTTTAGTTCATTCAGGCCTACTACAGGAAGGCTTTATTGACACTTATGGTTTTCCACCCTCCTGAGTTACCTAGAGTCATGCCTAATGACACCAACAGTATCATGAAATAAAGCAGGGTCCAATGGATTGGGCACTGGATTGGGACTCAGGAGATCTGGATTCTGTTCCTGTCTCTGCCAATGGCTTGCTATGTGACCTTGCACCTGTCATTTTGCCCCTCTTTTTCCCATTCTCCTGTCTATTTGACTGTAAACTCTTTGGGGGTCATTAGGTGGTGTCCCTTCTCATTTATTGCTGCAGTGCCCAGCCAGTGAAACTTGCAAATGGGGTCTTTCTTTGTTACTGTAATATAAATAACTACAATAACACAATTAGCTCCACTGGTTTTTACTGGGTAGGGTGACCAGATGTCCTGGTTTTATAGGGACAGTCCTGATTTTGGGGGCTTTTTCTTATATAGGCACCTATTACCCCCACCCCCATCCCAATTTTTTACACTTGCTTTCTGGTCACTCTATTACTGGGGTTACTTTCAAGTTAAAAAAAAATCAAGTACATTGTTAAACTTCATTAAACGTGATCAGTTATTTTAACCTAAGAACTGAAAGGAATTTGAGTGGTGAGATTTTAATAAGAAAACGCTTTCCTAAGTAGAATAGATTCCTCTCATAGGGCCATAGTTTCAGCTGGAGAGCATTGAAATCCATGGAGCTATGCAGCTTATTATCAGTTGAGCATTTCACCTTTAGACTCTAGGGGTGAAATCTTGGACTCATTTAAGTCAATGGTAAAATACCCATTGATTTCAGTAGGATCAGGATTTCACTCTAGTTATTTCTGAGAGGAGAGGATGTTCTGGTCAGAAGTGTTGAGCATCTGCTCATTCTGGTTAACTTGGAAACCAAATCACTTCTCTTACACCCAGGACAGCAAACTCATTCTTAACCTTCAGCTATTGTCACAAATTTACTGCAGCAGTGTGAATGGCTTCACCTTCAGGTGTTTTGATCAGTATGGTTACCAGGCTCAAGTAACTGCAAGAAAGACATTATACACTCAGGGAGAGAGAGGTAATTGTTATCAAGTCCTTGTTCCTGGTCAGAGAGGAATTTTCAGATCAAAGACTGTTTCTTCTTTGCTGTGTGTCACAAAGTCAGGCTTGGTGTCAGAGTCATTTAGTTCTTCAGAAGTTGATCAATGGCTGGAAGAAATGACATATGATGCAACAAGCCACTGTATTCTACAAAATCAAAGAATTCTTTCAATTACTGAATCCTCTCTGCAGAGATAGATAACTCATTGAAACATTTGACGGTTAACTCCTTTTGCATCCTAGAGAAGAACCTTGTATGAAAGTTTGACAATTGCCATTCTACACATGACAGTTGCAATAATTTTGCATACAGCTGTGCTGACTGGCTTTCAAAACGTTTCTCTCCATAGGTCACTGCTGCACTGTCAGCAGCAGACACCATTGTATTAACCAGTTTCAAAGACGTCTCTCCCAGTTTTGACTGACTCTGTAGGGAGATGGCATCTGCACTTTCATCTGCAGCATCAATCCAGATTTTTTTCACAATCACGATCATCTTCTGAAAAGTACCTCCCTGTTAAAGAGAACCATTTAAAATTACCTTTATCTGACATGCCTTGCAAGTGAAAATGGCTTGTTCTCTAGCTATTAAAGACCACATCAGAAGTATGGGAAATCCTTTGCCACAATGTTCTCACACACTGCGTAGCCCCAATGAATTTCCTTATTGATTTTGGATTCCACAGACACTTTGGTGAAAGTGCAGTCCATTGATAAATAACTGTGTTGAGCAGAAAGAGGCCAGTCCCAGTTCTGCCATAGTCACTCCTTAGTGGAAGGAGAAGGGCAAGGGTGGAACCAGTTTAAGGATGGGCTTAATCACCACCTCTTCCCTTCTTCCAATGGGGAGCAGCAAGGAGGTTAGAGGTGGGAGCTAGCTTCCTTGAGCTCTCAGCAGCCATGCTTGCAGGCTCTGCAGTTGCATTGAGGTTAAGCCCTTGAGTGTTACCTGTGCTGTGTGAGAAAAGGTGGCAGAATAGGGCCGACTGGCCAAATCCACCCAGATCAATCTGTCACTGACATACTTGGAAGTATATTTTACTGCATGCAGAAACATAACATACTTGATGTTAATTTTGTTAGATTTTAAAGGAGCAGGAAGTGACAGAAGTAACTTCTCACGCACAAGGGATATTTTGACATCCCACCAAGATCAGTCAGGGACAAGGGACATTGCCCTAGAATCTGAGACAATGACAATCCTGCAAAATGTGCAATGGTTGGTAACTCTAGTCTGTATAAAATACAAGGACGTCGTTCCTTCAACTAACTGGCATAGCTAAGACAGTCATAGGGAGGACTTGTGTTGTGTAGCTGAACTTGTTTCACTTATTAGACCAGTACTTCCCAAACTTCTGAAAGTTGACCCTCCTTCAGGAAAGAGAAAACCCCGCTCCACTCTGCAATCCTGACCTCTATTGTTAAAAAGCCCACATATCTTAATTTATACATTTTCTGTCCCACTGCAGCTAATCTTTTGTTCTCCCACTCCATACACATGCTTTGGAAAATGCTAATGTAGAGCTTTATGATATTACTTCATCTTTCATACATGCTTTGCTGAGCAGTGGAACAGGGTGGAATGTGATTTAAATCACAAAGTGGAAAATCTTGATTTAAATCATGGATTTCAATCAACTTTTCCATTTGTACTTCAATTACTTTCTAAAGAAAGGTGCATTCTCATTGGTTGATATAACCATCAAAACATGTTGATTTACAACTAAATAGACCCTTTACACTAGAGTTGGTACATCTTTTTGCTATTTAGGAGGGTGCACTATAACTATATACATTTATTTAAGCAATTTTATGGCCTAATATTTTCAGATTCTTAATAATTGTACATTTTTAGTATGCTAGAAAATGGTGAATGATACATTGCTTATTTACTAGATACTTAACTTTTTGCTCATGATTTGTGTCAAGCTGCATTATGAGTGTAACTGGAATGTAATTAAACACACAACAGCATATAAAATGTATTTTTATTAAATAAAACACCCTTATATGTTTTGGATACATAAACTTCTCTGATCAAAGCAGAGTCACATTTACAGCTAAATGATTTATTAAAGCAACAGAGGTATTAGCTGTAGACTGTGAATTAAACTGATCATTTCAGGTCAGCCTGGGAAAAATTTCAAAAATCCCTAAGTGAAAGTGACTGGAGCTTACGTTCCTACTCGCCTGAGGCAATGGCTGCACTAGAGTTTACAACAGCGCAGCTGCATCGATGCAGCTGTGTTGCTGTAAGCTCTCTAAAGTAGCCACTCTAAGACGATGAGAGGGTTCTCCCGTCGGCTTAACTACTCCAGCTCTCACAAGCGGCAGTAGCTATGTCAGCAGGAGAAGATATCCTGCTGACACAGTGCTGTCCACACCAGCACTTATGTAAATGTAATTTATGTCACTTGGGGGGCGGCTTATTCACACCCCTGAGTGACATAAGTTATGCCGATATAAACTGCAGTGTAGACATAACCTTAGTCTCTTGAAAACGAGACAAGGTTCTCTCCTAAGATACTGAGGCTGTCCTTCAGACTCTAACAACTAATAGATCCCACCCCTTCCCTCCTCATTTTTATACATACGAGAAAGACAAGTTTTCCTGCTTTTTCAACTCCCAATTGACTTCTCAAATTTGAATGATTTATTACAAATGTAAAAAATATTCTCTTTGTGCCGGCAGAAGAGGCTACTGATGTCAAAAGCTGGTTTAGCACTTCAACACCCTCTGGTTCCAGGTGCTTAGCTAGTGCCTTCCACCAATTCAGTGGTGGGACTTTCTTTAAAATATCATCAGCAAACAAGTACTGATTGAATGGTTCACTTCCAGCCCTGACATTTATTATGTTTGTCTTGACTGATGCGTGATTATTAGTCATAGCAGCATCTTCTTCAGCAGTTGGACATCTACCTTGGTACTTTGGGTTGAGAACACTGACAAGAAAATGAGGTAAATGCTTGACCCATCTGATTATTCACTGCCTGCAGTTTAACTTTGTTGCTGGGTATTTCTTTCTTCGATGTCTCGACATTCTTTCCAAATTTCAACAGCGCTAACAAAATAGCAGCAATTTTTCTGCAGTTTGTCCAAGGCTATGGAGCTAGGTTTCAGTATATCCAGCATATCTTCTACAGTTCTCTTTAGTCCAGTGTTGACTACTTTATCATTTATTAGCACAGTAAAATATGGCAGGCAGTCTATAAGAATAGTGCAAAAATAAATGTACTAACCAGCTGATCCAGATTGTTCAGACATGTCCACATCATCATCTTCAAAGTCATTTACCTTCTGAGGAGTATTTTTCATAATGTTGTTTCATTTCAACAGCCAGCCCTTGTAAACCATGCAACAAAGAGATACAGGATTTGGCACAAATTCCTTTTTTACCCAGAGGTACAGGAATTTCTTGAAAATATTCCCAGGTAGGGTCTTTTTTATGACCTGCAGCCATGGCAGGTTTTTTTTCCAGAGCCCAGGTGTTGAAATCAACATGAGAGGCTTCACTCTGAAGAATACTGATCCCTTCTTCACACAGTGTCCTGTGTTGATTCCAGCATTGCTTTCTGGTTGCACATGCCGCTCCTTCTCCCTTGTTCCATAACTCCCCACCCCATACACCTAGAAAAACAAGAGCCATTTGCACTGCACTGTGTTATTTGTTTAGAGAGAGAGAGAAGGAAGGAGGCAGTTGAGAAATTAATGGATTTCTCTTTTTGTATCTTGTCTGTGTACACATGCAAGGAAACAGAGTGAGGCCATTTACTTGAAGTGCTCACAACCATTGAGAAGCAAGGACTGGTAGATACTGGGTAGATCAGTGTTTTTTCCATGAACTACAGAGTAAATTTCCATGGTGGTGGGGTCATAAATATTCATAATTGGAGAACTGAGCCAAAGAGAGCTCAGGCACAGAGAAGCTATAAAACAGGAGTATGAGACCACCCAGGAGGCTCAGTGGATGATCCTGATGAGATATATCAGTTGTTCCCAAACTTTTTTCCACCAAGGACCCCATTGCCACCTAAGTGTCCCAGAGCACTTTCCTTTTCTGTACATAAATTTCCTGTTGTTGTTGTTATAGGGCCTATACACTTTACTTTATCTGTAGTTCTTTCCCCCCTAAATGAAGGTACTACTTTCCTACCTTGTAGAAGTGTTGTAAGTCTTGACATATGTGGCAGAAAAAGTACTTCTAAACCTTCACAGGGAGGGTGTAGTCCTGAATGGGCAAGCACTGGTACTAAGAGAACACTCCCACCAGTGTGGGAACACCCCCATCAGCATGACCTCTCATTGGTGCATGAGGTCATGCTGTATAGAGGACATCATTTTGAGAACAGCAACAAAGAGTCCTGTGGCACCTTATAGACTAACAGATGTATTGAGGCATAAGCTTTTGTGAGTGAATATCCACAAATGGGTGTCCATCATACAGCAAAAATGCAGGAAAGCTGTTCCAGCATGTTCCGGTCCTGCCTTAAGGGATGGACCCCGGCACAAAGGTCTGGGGACCCCACATTGGAAACCACTGAGATACATGGTGGTGTCTGCTGGAGTCCGAGGCTGGGTCCCAATGCTTGTGATCACTTTGCCAGTTTCTTGCACTCAGTAGCACAGGCTCTGGGTAACCCACAGAATCAAGCCCTTAATATAGTACATGTGCCATATTTATAAAGCTTGACCTCAAAAGTTGGAATCGGGGGAAAACATCTTTCTTTACATAGAAAAGCAGCCTTTAACTCAACTTTTTTTAGTAGAGGCTCATGGATTCAGCATATTTTTATTGAAAAGTTTTGAGATAGGTTTTGTATAAATTTGGATTTCATTTTAAACAGGTTTATTTTTCAAAAGAAAAAATATAATTTAAACAAAAAAATAAAAAAACTGATTAAAAACATTTTTTTTAAATCATCAGTTTTTATCCACCCTGCAGTGAAATAATCAACAATGTTGAAATTAACAGTATAATCACTGGCATCTGAGTTAGCAACATTGAAATGGTTCACACTTCAAAGCTATTGTTTCATGATCTCTGAAAACTGCATCACACTTTGATGGTTTTCTTTGCAAATATAACAGCTAGAGCGGAAGTTCTCAAACTGTGGTCCGTGGACCCCCTGTGGTCCGTGAGCTCTATTCAGGTGGTCCGCAGACAGTTCCCTCTAAGGTGCGTGCCTGGGTAGCTGCACACGAGACAATGAAGGGCCACCCACCTAATCAGTAGAGTTGCACAGGTGTGGCTCCACTAATTAGGTGCCTGGACCCTGGAGAAGGTGCACATTTAAGGTGAGGTGGTGGCTTTGGGAGAATAGGTGGGAGGGGGCAGTGGGATGAGAAGAGGGGGTGGGGGGAATTTGGGACATGCAGGGCTGTGGCAGCCAGAGAAAGAGGCGACTTCCGACAGCTCCAGGGCTGCAGCTGCTGGGGAGAGATGGTCCTCCTTCCCAGCCCAAGCTTGGGGACTGCTGAAGCAGGGGAGAGACCCCCCTCCTTCCCAGCCCCAGCTCGGGGGCTGCCATGGTGGGGGAGAGGGGGCATATCCATCACATTAGAAAGGTAAAACTACTAACATTAAAATGAGTTGTGTGCTTTTATTTGTAGAACAAAAAAAGATTATTATTATTAAGGTTTTTTTTAATATAGCGCTTTTATCCAAAGTGCTTTACAATAGTTAGCTAACAGTACAAACCACATTTGGAAAAAACAAGGAGTCCAATGGCACCTTAAAGACTAACAGATTTATTTGGGCATAAGCTTTCGTAGGTAAAAAAACCACTTCTTCAGATGGAGTGAAAGTTACAGCTGCAGGCATTATATAATGACACATGAAGAGAAGGGAGTTATCTCACAAGTGGAGAACCAGTGTTGACAGGGCCAATTCGATCAGGGTGGATGTGGTCCACTCCCAATAATAGATGAGGAGGTGTCAATTCCAGGGGAGGCAAAGCTGCTTTTGTAAATAAATCTGTTAGTCTTTAAGGTGCCACCGGACTCCTTGTTGTTTTTGTGGATACAGACTAACACGGCTACCCCCCCAATACTTGACACATTTGGAATGATCATTAAGTGGTCTGCTGAGACCCTCAGCAAATTTCAAGTGGTCCACAAAAAAAGTTTGAAAACCATTGAGCTAGAGACTTACTTTTAAAAAAAAAACCTGAAAGCTGAGATTCTAGAAACCTGTCTGTACCCTCTGCCATAGCAGATAGTCCTTTGCACACTGCACATTTTGGGAAAACACTGCATTAGACTAAAAGCACAAAATGTTCCTAGAACAAGACAGTAAGGCCCAGACTGCCAATGGTATTTAGGTGACCAACTTCCATTGATTTCAATGGCAGTTAGGATCCTAAATACCTTTGAGGATTTAGGCCTAAATGTCCATCTAACTTTCAACATAACCTCAAGCGAATGTTCTGGGTCTCATTAGCCTGAGCAGGTCCACTTTGGCAATTGATCAAAACTCATATAGCACCATAAAATGCATCCAATTGGGGAATGCTGTAGTCTACCTTCAGTGTAGAATGGGGTTCACCAAAGTATAGAAAGAGGAGGTTTTGCCTTCTGCCAGAGGGGACAGTTTTGGAAATAGCTCCTCTTTTCCTGAGTTTTGTTGAAGAGTCGTTTATGTCATCAACATGAGTAAAGCACTCCACCTGAAAGTTTACCAAGGACCAGCAAACCCACATGGCCATGAAGTCTTTGGCAATCCAATAGGAAACTATGTCAACAAGAAAATACCAATGATTTCAGCAAAAGCAGTAGACTGGGAGGAAAATCAAACCAAACCATGAACAGCAACACAGTCTACTGTGCACGGCCCCCCACCCCATAGTCCAGGACTGAGATTCAGGCCAAAGGTTCTTTATTTTACATAAGCCAAGCTACCGCATTAGGGAGATTGTCTATTTTAGACATTTCTGATGAGGCTGAGTGTGGATCCTGCTTCAGGGAGGGGCTATGTTTTCTGTTGTCACCACTACCAATCCCATGCTTAATTTAAGATGCTGTTGGATGGCTCGGCCAACCTCAATCTTTGCTATTTAATTGTAGGCACTTCTATGGTTGTCATCAGTGTGGGAGCCGAGAGCCTTGCAACCTAGCTTCACAACCAGGCATGGAGAGGTGGGGAACCCCCCGCCCCGTCACAGCTGGAGAACCGGGGCACAGGGCAGCGCAGGCCGCCCAGGGTTGCTCGCTGGTTGCACGGCCGGTGGCAGAGCTGGGAAACGAGCCCAGGCCTTCCAAGGCGCCGCCATCCCGCCCTTCCTCTCTCCACGGCAGAGGGGAGAGGGGCGCGCTGCGGCCCCGGCCGCTCTAGACGGGCTGGGAGCCGAACCCCCGAGGCTGCTGCTGCCCCGGCCGCGCACCCCCGCCCCGCTGCAGGGCGCAGGCAGAGCATGTGACGCGGGCGGGCGGGCGCCCCTGGGCGCTTCTCGCTGCCAGGGGATGCGGGGTTTCGGCAGCGGCTCCCAAGCGGCCCCGCTGCGGGGCGGGACAAGGCGCCGCAGCCGCGACCCTCCTGTCCCTTCCCCGGACCAGAGACCGCTGCTCCCCCGAACATGGCGCGGCAGGGGGCGAGCCAGAGCTAGGCCCCGCCCCTTCCTCCATCGGTTGGCTCGAGAGCCGCCGAGCGCTCTCCGTCTCCATGGCAACCCGCTCTCCTTTTCCCCCTCTGTCTCCGGGATCCG
Source organism: Mauremys mutica (assembly GCF_020497125.1). Lineage (NCBI taxonomy): Eukaryota > Metazoa > Chordata > Testudines > Geoemydidae > Mauremys > Mauremys mutica. The sequence goes on along the minus strand of NC_059072.1, from coordinate 94,870,270 downwards.
GCCCGTCTTATCGCGAGAGGAGAGCGTGGGGGCAGCGGGCGGGTCTCTAGACACCTGCTCCCCCCGGCAGGCGAAGCGGGGGTGAGGGGAGGTTAGGTAGGAGGCTTCCGGCCCGGAAGTGACGTGAAGGAGCGGTGTTCTGACAGGTAGAGGCGGCAGGTGGATGCAGGTACCCAGCTCGAGCCAGCCGTTTCCGGTGAGTGACTAACCCCTCCCCCATACCAGCTTTGCCAGCTCCCAAGGGCGGGGGGGGGCGCCTGAGGGGTCCCCATTAGCCCCCGCCCCCCCCGATTCCCGGGTATAGCCTGTGTCCGCTCTCCCCCCTCCCCCGGAGCTGTTCCCTCCAGAGGCCCCCCCCCCCGTGCCAGCCTGGCCCCTGCGCCTCGCCTGCTGTGTCACCTCACCCCGAGCAGCAGAGAGGGGTCCCCCAGTGGTTGGCAGCCCTCCCACCCCCATGTCGAGCCGCCACCGACCCCGCTTGGCCCCTCGGCAGCGCAGAACCTGGCCGGTCGCCGCACAGCACGGGCACCTTCTCACAGACCCGCCCCGGCGCGCAGGCAGGCTCCCCGTATCCAGTGCCAGCCACCCCAACGGCGGGACGGAAACTGGGAGACTCCGAACATGGTGCGAACCCCGAGAAGAACCGCTGCGCGGTTACTGTGACAGAGGAGAGGGCGAAGCAGAGAGACGTTTGCTACACTCCTGTCTGAAATCTGAGGGAGCTGGAGAAAGATACTTCCCCAAACTGTCAGGAATTAGAAGAATTCCTGTGAAAAAGCAGTGAGGGGAAACTGTGTGTAGCCCCCGCAGGAGGGAGGCAGAGAAGAGTGTGATACGTATTGACTTGCCTCAGAATCCAGAGGAAACTGAAATAGTAAGTGGATGAAGGGGATAAGACTCCAGATACCACTTAAAAGTATTGTGCAAGCAGATACAACACACAAAGAATCATCTTCCAAAATGGACTGTGTTCTGTCCTAAGCATTGCCAGTACTTGTATAGCTTGTGAAACAATAAAAATCAGCACTATTATCCCCATCCCCAACCCAGAGTGAAGAATCAGAAATATCTTTCTTCCCCAAGGCAAGAGAGGGACAGACAGCTCCATCCCCCACTGGAAGAGAGAGAGAAAGGGGCTGACAGAGGGCACAGTTTGAGTCTTCAGTTTTAGCTGCTGAGCGCAGATGAATTCAGATAACTGGGTTTTGTTCTTTTTTTCTCTTCCCAGGCACTTTGGTGTAAACGGAATCTCAGGTCAAAAGACTCCAGCCAGCCAGAGCAATGTTTGGAGACTTGGACTATGACATTGAGGAGGATAAACTGTGAGTGCTTCACTTCCCTTTCCCAACAACTAAGAATATGTCTACACTACAATGGGACAGCTGCAGTGCTGCTGCTATGCTGTGGTAGTGTAGACACATATTACAGCTATGGCAGGGTTTTTTCATCACTGTAGTAAATCATCTCCTTTAAGAGGCAATAGATAAGGTTGATGGAAGAATTCTTCTGTCAACCTAACTCTGTCTACAGTGGGGATTAGGTTGACCTGACTGTATTGCATAGGACTTGAAATTTTTCATAGCCCTGAGCAATAAAGCTAGGTCAACCTAAGTTTTAAGTGTAGACGATACCTAAAGAGCTGCAACCAGGACCTGCTCAAAGCAGGCAGAGTTGTTCACTCCTGGTGATGTGTGTTGGAGATTTAGGTTAATTGTTCAGTCTTGATCTCTTACTCCCCATGGCTAGGGGGAATGGAGCCTTGCAGTGGTGGTGAGCAGAGGGAAAAGCTTTCTATTGCTCTACAATAACTCTTCCTAATTTGCTGATTGCACAGCAGTGTTAATACGTTCTGAAGTGGCGCACTCTGCTGGAATGGTAGGGAAGGAAGTATGAAGTAGGAAGAAATGGCAGGAGAATGTATTATCCTTAAGGCTTCGAGTTTGTTACGGAGATCAGGGAAGTCACAGATTCCATGACTTTTGCAGCATTCGGTGTGCCTGGGTGCCCCTGTGCCAGGCGCATCGGTTGCTGCTGGGATAATCACAGGCCCCCGTGCACCCCCGGCAGCAGAGTTTGGGTATGGGAGGGGTAGGGGGTTGGGGCACTGGACAGGGTGAGGTGGGCTCTGGGCAGTGCTTACCTGGGGGGCTCCTTGGAAGCGGGGACATCCCCCTTGCTCAGTTGATAGGCAGAGGTGTGGCCAGGTAGCTCTGTGGGCTGCCTCCGCCCAGAGCGCTGGCTTCGCAGCTCCCATTGGCCAGGAACTGTGGTCAGTGGGAGCTGGGGGGGTAGTGCCTGCAAGCAGAGGTAGCAAGCAGAGCTGCCTGACCATGCCTCCGCCTAGCAGCTGAGTGAGGGGGATGTCCCCGCTTCTGGGGAGCCTCCCAGCTAAGAGCCGCCCAAAGCCCACCTCACCCTGTCCAATGCCCCAACCTCCCTACCCCTCCCACACCCAAGTTTGATTCACTGGTATTTTTAGTAAAAGTCATGGACAGGTCATGGGCCATGAATTTTTGTTTACTGCCTGTGACCTGTCCGTGACTTTTACTAAATATACCTGTGACTAAAATGTAATAATATTAATAATCCATAGATCTATGACAGTCATGTGGACCTCCCACAGCATGACAGCACTAGAATTTTATTTGGAAATAAAAGGGTTTTTGCGGAGTAAATAGAGGGACTCTGTTTTGAGAGTAGTCCTCACTGTCAGTCCTATTTCATTCCCGCATATTTGTGTTGTGCATTTATTCACCTAAGTCTTGCACAGAGATTTGAAAAAAATAGCCACCAAAATATTTGAGTGTCTTAAGTATGCTTCACAGTGTATCATGGAGTGTGTTTTCTATCTCTATTCCTCACATACACTCTGAAAAAGATATATTGGGAGTTCTCTCGCTCCATTCCCAGTGACAGAAGACAGGGGCCTGGTTTTGACTGCAGCACTGGATTTGCTCACTAGACTGCTTCCATTATCACATATGTAATCATTAGCCTCTTGTTCAACTTAGTGATTTCAAATAAACATATCTAAGTCATGTTTTGGGCAAGGTCCTTCCAATCTGTGCTGGAAGGCTAAACAGCAGCGGTAAGATGATTAGTTCAGATGAGAAGCATCTGGTATATTTTCAGATTACACATTTTAGCTCTTGCACGCAGATACTGCTATACCAATCTGTGTCAGTGATTATTTCTCTCTCTATATATTGTTCTAGTGGGATCCCCACCGTTCCTGGGACAGTAACCTTGAAGAAGGATGCTCAGAATCTGATTGGCATCAGCATTGGGGGAGGAGCACAGTACTGTCCCTGTCTCTATATTGTTCAGGTGGGCACTCATGGAAGAGGAGAGTATTATGATTGTCCTTGTGAAGCAATGTTAAACTTGACAGATGGAAGCTGAGGGGGGACATGGAGAACCTTATATTTTCTGCTTTTGTCAGAGTGCGAAGCATCCTCTTTCTTTGCCAGCAAACGGAAGTTTCTCACCATAGCTGGGAATAGTTCTGGAAGGATAGGGTTAAGACTCCTGAATTCACACATCCACCTGAGAATCAGCAGAGTGCGGGAAGCATATTAAAATTCAAAGGGATCTGAGCAGGGAATGCCATATGTGATGTACTAGATCAGTGGTTCTCAACCAGGGGTACATGTACTTCTGGGGGTACTTAGAGGCCTTCCAGGGGGTACATCAACTCATCTAGATATTTGCCTACTTTTACAACAGGCTACATACAAAGCACTAGTGAAGTCAATACAAACTAAAATTTCACACAGACAATGACTTGTTTATATTGCTTTATATGCTATACACTGAAATGTAAGTACAACATTTATATTCCAATTGATTTATTTTATAATTATATGGTGAAAATGAGAACGTAAGCAATTTTTCAGTAATAGTGGCTGTGACACTTTTGTATTATGTCTGATTTTTGTAAGCAAGTAGTTTTTAAATGAGGTGAAACTTGGGGGTACACTAGGCAAATCAGACTCTTGAAAGGGGCACAGTAGTCTGGAAAGTTGAGAACCAATGTATTAGACTTCAAGAAATCCTGCTGTAGATGATGCACAAAGTAGAGATGACAAGCCCCAGAAGGAACTGTGTGCTGAACTCTCCTCGGAGAGTTAGGGGTGTCTAAATGTTATGGGTTGGGAAGGGAAGCGAAATAGAGGCTGGCCCATAAGTAAGACTAATTGCACTCCTTTTTGGCTCCATATTTCCTCTACTGTTCCTCTTGTCTCCTAGGTATTTGATAACACTCCGGCAGCCCTAGATGGAACTGTGGCAGCTGGCGATGAAATCACAGGAGTGAATGGGAAGTCAGTAAAAGGGAAAACCAAAGTCGAGGTAGCCAAAATGATACAGGTGGTAAAGGTAAGGAGTAGGAACAGTCCAATGGAACATGCTGGGTCACAGTTTATAAACTCTTGTCCTTCAGTAGAGGAGGCCCCTGCTGCTCAATTCCAGAACAACAGCTCTGGCTTTGCTATTCCATCCAGGGAGAAGTGACGATTCACTACAACAAACTCCAAGCCGACCCAAAGCAGGGCAAGTCCTTAGATATCGGTAAGACGTGCTGGTTTCTCTCTCTCCCTTTATATGCCGGGTAGGAGGAGGGTGGTGAGGAGACCCCAGGCAAAATCAAAATCAGATTTTGTTTCAGTATTTGCTGTTATTTTATCTCCTTTAAATGGACACAAGCTAAAACTTGAGTTGTTGTTTTTTTTAAAGTCCTTCTCTGTGTTACTAATAATACCTGACTATTTAAAATTAATTTAATTTTATCAGTTTTGCTATTATTGCTTTCTGCATTGTGTTCAGTTTGGACAGTGAAACTCGAGAAGTCAGTTTCACATGCTGTCTTTCATTCAGTCTGCCCTTGCTGGTGTTTTCGGATTTCTGACAGTGCATGGAAAGATTCCAGTCCAAAACTCCTGTCTTCAGTTAATCTTATTTTAGATAATCATTAGGACATTTCTCTCCATATTGGGTTTTGTAAACATTTTTTTAAACAAAAGCTACATTTTGAGTTTAACCTACCTGAGTGTCCTCTTTAAACGTGACCACGTTCCTGGCACTCTGGAAAAGCTGAACAGGGCATATAGTAAAGGGCAGCCCCTCTTATTTATTTCTTTGGATTTTCTTTTGTTTTCATTCTCCCCTGTCAGTGAAGATGCTGACAAACTAAAGGAAACTCAGACAAGAGCAGCCAAAAATGCACAGGGGCTGGGAAATGGATTTCTGAGAAAAAATAAGAGCAAAGGGCCTGATTTATCAGAGGTGCCAAGTATCCACAACTTCAGCTGGCATCACTGGGAGCTGCAGGCACTCAGCACTTCTGAAAAATCATGCCCTAAATACATTTATAGTAGTCATAGGATTACAAAAAGGGCATAAATATCTTCAGGAATCTGAAAGGAATGATCACCAAACAAGGGGAGGAAATGTTAAGGATAGTACAAAGACTTTTAACTAAGGGTACGTCTACAGTATGAAATTAATTCGAACTTATTCTATTCAAATTTTTGGAAGCGATTTTATACATTCGGTGTTGTGTATCCCTGCTAAAGCGCGTGAATTCGGCGGAGTGTGTCCATAGTACCGAGGCAGTCCCCGCCACCCATTGCAATTGTGGGTTAAGCTCCCAGTGCATGATGGGGCAAAAACATTCTCGCAGGTGTTTCTGGGTGTGTGCCGTCACTTGATCCTCCCTCCGTGAAAGCTATGGCAGATGCCATACTGCCAGCAGGTGGTGCAGTACGGTGCACCACCTCTCTCCTGGTACTATGAAATCCACCTCTCATATCCTTTTGTCTTTCTATCTACTCTTTTATCTAACCATTTCCCGCCTTTTTTCGGCTACCGTGAACTGAGCAACACAGCTTCTGCCACAAACTCTGCTCTTCCACTCTTGCATCGCTAGCTAATTTTTCCATGTTGTCTATCCTGGGCTCGCGTGCAAACTACAGAAGGCAACAATTCCCCGCTGTTTTTCGGCCATTGTGAACCGAGCCGCACAGCTTCCACCGCAAACTCTGCTCACGCTTTCACCGCAAACTCTGCTCTCCCGCACTTGCAGCTCTAGTGAGCTTCCCGACTCCATGCACCTCACAGTAGAAGTGGAACGTATGCGGCTGTGACTCAGACCGCTCATTCGCCTCCCTGGCTTTTTGGTACGCTTGCCTGAGCTCCTTGATTTTTGTACGACACTGCTCTGTGTCCTTGGAGTAGCCTCTTTCCGTTATGGCCCTGGAGACTTTAGCATACGTATTTGCGTTCCTTTTTTTTGGAACATAGTTCTGCCATAACAGACTCGTCTTCTCAACATGCAATGAGATCCAGTACCTCCCATTCGGACCATGCTGGAGCTCGTCTGCAAATCTGGGACTGTGTGATCTCCTGTGATGGTAGACTCTGCATGGTCGCCTGGGATGGTGGACTGTGCGGATGGTCACCTGTGCTGATGGTGACTAAACAGGAAATGAAATTCAAAAGTTCCCAGGGCTTTTCCTGCTCACCTGGTTAGTGCATTGGAGTTGAGTGTTGTCCAGAGCAGTCACAGGAGAATTCTGGGATAGCTCCCGGAGGCCAATAACGTCAAATTGTGTCAACAATGCCTTTAACCCGGGATTGCGATCTCGATTTAAGCGCTACTCCACTTGCCGAGGTGGAGTACAGAAATCGGATTAAAGAGCCCTTTAAATTGAAAAAACCGGTTTGGTCATGTGGACGGAATCTTTTTTTTTTTTTTTTTAATTAACTCGGCTAATTCCAAAATAACAGACCAGTGTAGACCAGGCCTAAGAGTCATGAGATAAAATTAAGCAAAGGGAAAATTTTGGCTGAGTACTAAATCCTACTTGCCTTACTGTCACACTATTCTGTTAACTTAATTGGAATTAATCAGCTGAGTAAAGTAAGCAAGATGTGGTCCTGAATGTCAAGACATATTTCCTATGGTGAGATCTATTAGGCTGTGTCTTCCAACAGAAGTTGTGGAAGCCCCATTGCCTGGGGTATATAGGACTTGAATAGAGAACATTATTGTAGGGAACATGCCTGCATTGGCCCAGGTTCAGATCTTCCCTGCATCTAATTTCTGTGGCATTCTCTTTCTGTTCAGTTTCCTCTGAGCTCTGCTAAGATAGGCTCAATCTAGCCAGTATGGTACCTAAAACCTGAGTTTTGTTAACTGTGTTCTTTGTCACTCTGGAAATTACCCTGATCCTGAGTTTTGACACTTTTTTGCTGGGTGTAGTGTTGAAGAAAGTGAAGCATCGATTGGTGGAGAACATGAGCTCGGGTACAGCAGATGCCTTGGGACTAAGCCGAGCCATCCTCTGCAACGGTAAGCATACAGAAAGGCACCTTCCTGTTTGGCTACTGGCAATGTCAGTTAAGCTGGTATCCAATAATGCCATGGTGGGTAGTGTTTGTTAAGCTGGTGCCCAGTAGTACTATGGGGCAAGGGGTCTGACTAAGGCAGGCACCTCTCCTGATACTTGCATGAGACACAGTCTCATGTACTTAGATTGCAGGACAGTGAGAGATTCCTGCATGTTTTTTGTTGTGCAGCATTGCAGTGTTATGACTGCATGGTAATGCAACCTCGCAGCGTTTTGATTCTGTGGCACAACAGTCATTTTGCAAGATCAAAATAATTATACCAACAAGCAACAGCCCTCATGTCTGCTAGTGTCTTGTCTATCATTTCTTTAACTGTATTCCGACTACAGGCATTTGTTTCAGTTTTGTTGTGTCACGTCACACCTTATAGTAACCCTGTGTGAAATATGCTGCCTGCAAGTGTCCCATGTGCATAATAAACCTGGGTTCAAAAAAGTCTCCCTGGCCAAATGGATATGTCCCTCATAATGGTGTCAGTTACACCTAAGAAATGCAAACCTGAAATTCCCTCTGCAGTCCCAAATGGATATGGAAGTTCTGTACTTCTGTGCTGTTATACAGCTGCCACCTTCCAGTCTGTATGTAGCTGCATTTCAGTGGTGAATGAAGTGATTCTCCGTTAACCTTTTCAAGTGTGTTAAGAATGCCTAAATTATTGTGAAATTGGGGCTATAGGTCAAATTTTAAACCTGGTTCCAAGTGTAGGGAAAACAACTTTGCCAATTACTTGTGGTCCAGACTTCAACTTCTAATAGTCAAGGAGTTCATGACTGTCCATATGTTCAAGCCCCAAATAATAAATGAATATGTCAGGCACTGTGGGATGTCTGGATAAAAGATGTTGTATTAATGGTTGTCAGGCATTTCTTCATGTACAACCTCTTCTGTCTTAGTGGTAGGTTATGCATGAACCTGGGCATTTCTTGTGATATTCATTCAGCTTTCTCCTCTGAGGGGTGCAGTAATTATCTAGCAGTTACCCTGTCCCTCCTTCTAATTTGTCATATTTAAACACAAGCTCTGCTTTCTTCCCTCAGGATTGTGCCTTCTTGTCATTTATTACTGTTGTAAATAGGGCTGCCCACCCTTTGTGGGAAATACGCTGTGTCACTGTATATCGTGATTGCATCCACAGCCCTTGACATAATGTTGCTGGGGCTCTTTAACTGGTAGCTGGATTGACAGGACACAACAGAACAGTGAAAATCAGGGACCCGTCCAGTGAATTTCAAATAGGTGGTGAGCTGAATTATACAACTCTGAATCCTGTTTGGATTAATTTTTTAAGTTTTACCTGTTGGGTAAGGAGCCATACTTTTGAGGAGGTGGGAAGAGGGTGTTTTCAACCATTCATATAAAATAAATGCCTTCTCCTTTCAGCCACTCACATCCCTATGTTCCCCTGGACTTCAGCATCATAACCACCTGTTCTCTGGTTCTTTGCTCCCCTCTAGATGGATTGGTGAAGAGGCTGGAGGAGCTGGAGAGAACCGCAGAGCTGTATAAAGGTAAATTGCCCTCTTCTGTCAGACATCTCGATTGGGATTGGAGGAGGGAGGATACTGTGTCAGTGGGATGATTTGTATGTTCTCTCTCTCTCTTCTCCCACCACAGGCATGACAGAGCACACCAAGAGTCTCCTTAGAGCTTTCTTTGAACTCTCCCAGACACACAGAGGTAAATACACTGGAAGGAATTCAGTCCTCAAACTTGTAGCAGGCTGACCACCCTAGGATGGGGGAGTGGATGTCTATGATATTATCAGATCTCAGAAGCATCAGGCCTAATCAGTACTTGAAACATGACCCCCAATGAAAACTAGATACTGTAGAAATGAGTGAGGAAGTAGTGTACTTCCTTCTGAGTCAGTTCAGAAACAATTCCCTAGCATGGTGTTAATGGGCACTGTGCTGCCATAGGTACCATCTTTCGCATGAGACATAAAAGTGAGTCGCTGACTATTTGTGGTCTTTAAGGAACCTCTGGCATTCTGCGAAAATAGGATTGTTACACTGCTCCTGGCCAAATTCTAGCTTGTGGGAATGGTTTTTAATATCAGACATGGAGGCTTCTCTCCAGATAAGCCCCTTCTTCTTTTGTATGTATTTTTTTAATTTGCTCAGCATTTGGAGATGTTTTCTCGGTCATTGGTGTACGGGAACCACAGCCAGCTGCCAGTGAAGCCTTTGTGAAATTTGCAGATGCCCATCGCAGCATCGAGAAATTTGGGATCCGCCTACTGAAAACTATCAAACCGGTAAAGAATCAAAGCACAGGAGAGGGGATTGGCATCAGCATACAGGAGAAAGGGGGGAATGGTGAGAGAGGAGACCAGAAATGGAGGAGTCTGTCTTTGAGGGTATAGTCTTAAAAATTGTGATGGGAAGAATTAGAAATAACACTGTAGAAACTTTCTTTAAGTTAAGACAGAGTAGACGTTGTAAATGTATCTGTGGTTTGCAGAGTTATTTGAACATGGTTGTTCAAACTTCCCCCTTTGGCCATCTGCCAACTAGACCGTCACACTTGCACGCACACTCTCCAGTATGCCTGTCCTCCTCTTGGAGGCTCCACATCTGTTGATAATGTACTTACATCTACATAGTCCCTTTCGTCCTTGAGCTCTCTGCTAAGACTGTCAACAAAAGGGAACAATTAGTACCAATCATGCTGTAACATGGACACCTGCCCAGCTGTGAACGAGACTGAGGGTGCCCTAGCTCATTGCAGCAGGCCATCAAGTCCTTTTAGCTCCCTTGTAATGCTCCTTTTCCTCCTTAGCGCTGTAACTTTACTAACATGATTTCTCTGCAGATGCTGACTGACCTGAACACGTACCTCAACAAAGCCATTCCTGACACAAGACTGACCATCAAAAAATACCTGGATGTCAAGTTTGAGTACTTGGTGAGCTGTTCTCTCTCTTTTAACATCTGGGAGAGATTCGGTTTCATAGAATCATAGCACATGAGCACAGAGAAGACGTATTCATTCACATGTACTCCATTTCCCGGTCAAGAGTATTCCATACCTTATCTTCTCTAGCACTTTCTCCAGTCTCCAGGACCCAAGAAACATGCTTCAGCTACTTCCCTTGAGATACTATTCTGCAGCCTAATAGACCTCACAATTAAGATACATTTCCTGATATCTACATGACATATTGCTTAGTTAAATTTAACATCCTTATTTGTAAGGGAGCTCCTACACGATTTACCGTCTTGGAATCTCCTAAACACTTCCTCTCTCTCCCCAGCATTAATACCCTTTAGATACTTATAGTTGGCCATTATTTAGCCAAGCTAGACAATTGAAAATCTTTCCTCTTAAATCAATCCTTTCAGCCCTTTAATCGTTTCATTGCTTTCGTCTTTATTCCTGGCGACTTTTTGCTATGGTAGTGCCCCAAACCATACACAGCACAGAGCTTTTTAGTAGCTTGTAAGTTCTTTAGGGAGGGACAGAATCTTCCTGTATGTCTATCCAGGGTCCAGGACGTTTTGGGTGCTACTGTAGTATAAATAACAAGCCCCTTCCTCTTCCTAGGAGAGGCATGCTTACCCTCCCCCTTTCTCGAAACGGGGTTCATTCTCCTTCTGAGATATTGCATCTGGTTCAGCTGGGCTTTTCCCAGTGTCCATGGTCACACCATTTGAGAAGGTTTTGAGAAGCAGGGACAACCCCCTACATGTCTGATTGCCTGGAAACTCAGTCACACCGTACTTTGTGTGCAGGTGATGGGTTTTTTTTTTAACCCTTGGTGTTTTCTGTTCTTTAATCCTTCCTTTGTAGTCTTACTGCCTGAAAGTGAAGGAGATGGATGATGAGGAATACAGCTGCATTGTGAGTACAGATTGCAGGTTGTATTTCTATAGCATTTTGTCCTCCCTCACATGCAACCCACAGAAACACACATGTGCCTGCATACAGCGATACATTAGCCCTGCTAATAATACATTAAAATTGTTAGTGTTCAAACATGAAGGTCTTTGAGTGCTACGCAGAAAATATAACTGATACCGTTTATGAAACACATCCCATCATCACAAACCATTGGGACCAGTCATCATCTCTATTGCATGCTCACTGAATTGTCTCTCCTACTCTTCTAGTAATACTAGTATGTGTTAAGGATTACTATACAGTGTTATCCTAATGGATTTCACTTGAGTATAATGTGCAGTTTATCTAAAGTCCTGTATTAGATACTCTGCATCCCACACTAATGCAAATTTGTTTGTAAATTGCATTTGTAGTTGTTTAAGGAAAATTGATTTCAGGAGAATCTCTCCTAGTGACAATGTACTTAAACAAATATTCATAATTATAATTGGAAGACTTCCAAAAATCCAGTAAAATCCTCAAATTGGCATGGAAAATAATTCCTAGCATTGAATATAGCCTTATGAATCTTCAAAGTGCTGTACAAATCTTAATCCTTACCAACAACTTGTAAGGTAAATAAAGATGCCCTGTGGATGCCCCGTTTCCCCAACTATAAAAGGGGGATGTGGACTTGTCCAAGGTCAGAGATGGACTCAGTATCAGAGCTGAGATTAGAACTCTGCATTCCTTGGTGCCCAGTTCTTTGCTCAGAGGACCAGACAGTGGTGCCTTCTTAGTAACTAGTAAAACTTGAGTAACCCAACGCCTGATGATGATATACATCCTGCTAAATGGGAGAAGAAAATCTCTCCCTCTGGCCCAGCAGGGTGCCATTGTTGGGCTTTGGCACACATGAATTACGGGTACATTCCAGACCCACAGGCAGAAGCAAATATGTGTGTAGGGAAGAAGCACTATCTGCTGTGCCCTGTGCTGACAGACCCCATCGCTTTTCTCTCAAATATGTGCTGTTGGACAATCAGTAGTTCCACCCTTACTGACTTCCAGTGCCATGACTAGAGGTTGGCAACACACGGATGCCTGGATAGACTTGCCCTATATATTCAACAGGGCTTTGGAGCTGTGCTCCGGCTCTGCTCAACTCCAGGCAAAAACTTGCAGCTCCACTGCTCTGGGAGGGATAGCTCAGTGGTTTGAGCATTGGCCTGCTAAACCCAGGGTTGTGAGTTTGATCCTTGAGGGGGGCTATTTACGGATCTGGGCATTGGTCCTGCTTTGAGCAGGGGATTGGACTAGATGACCTCCTGACGTCCCTTCCAACCCTGATATTCTATGTACAATAGTTAGGCCTCTGGCACCAGTCTTGTTGGGTGCTGGTGCCTCTCTCAATAACTCAGCTAAGAACTCCAGTACCGGCTGGCCATCTGTTCTCACCTTTCCAGGTTGAAAGGGATATAAGTCCCATTCCCTTGTGTCACGGTAATGCTCATTTCTTCATCCCTGCTATTATGTGTTTGGCCTTTGAAGTGGCCGTTTTAACAGTAGATTTGGATGCCCAGAGCTCTGGGCTCCAGCTCGTAGCTTGCCTAGGACTAGCTCCATGTTCCTAGTCATCAGTGGTTCCTGTGCTGTGTTTCAATGGTCCCAAGAGGGCTGCAGCAGGATCCCATGGTGACCTGAGGTTCATGGGATCACATCAGTAAGCCTCTGGCACTGTGAACTTTTTGGGAGTCTCTAAAATGGTGTGGTGTTCTTGGCAGGCACTGGGTGAGCCCCTCTACAGGGTCAGCACTGGGAACTATGAGTATCGCTTAGTCCTACGCTGCCGCCAGGAGGCACGCACGCGCTTTGCCAGGATGAGGAAGGATGTGCTGGAGAAGATTGAACTGCTGGACCAGAAACATGGTGAGTGTCACTGCCCTTCTTCATGGCCCCTATGGGCTTCATCCAGACAGGGGTTCTTTGCCCTTGTGGTCCCTCCTCATCTTAGCCCAGAAACCCTTGCTGCCAGCATCTCACTGACCTCATCCAGTCTGGGTCTCTGGTCCTCACAGACCCTTCTGTTACAGTGCTTGGGAGACAGCTGTGCACAGAGCATGGATGTGACTGCTGCATAGGAATATTTGGCTAATCTCAGGGAGGGAGACTTGGACACAGGCTTGAGGGTGAGGGGAGAGATACTCCTGTGGGTTCTGAAAACCCTGGGGAACAGATTAGTTGCAATTAGCTTAATCACATTCTGGGGTACACACACCCCTCAAATCCAGGATAACGGGGTGTGGACATGGTGGTTGGTCACTGAAAAAGCAAGAGTGCATGTGAGAGGGAGAACACTATCTGCAATATTCCCCACTGACACACTTCCAACCCATCCCCTCTGCAGTGCAGGACATCGTGTTCCAGCTCCAGCGCTTTGTCTCCACCATGTCCAAGTACAATGACGACTGCTACGCCGTGCTCCGGGACGCAGATGTCTTTCCCATCGAAGTGGATCTAGCACGCACCACCCTGAGCTATGGTCAGAAGGACGTCTTCTCAGATGGGGCAGAGGAGGAAGAGGAAGCAGGAGAGCGAGAGGCCAGGAGGAAGGAGGAAGCAAATGGTGAAAAGCTTATTGATGATGCCTGAATATGCTGACACAGTGGGCAGGAAAGACATTAGAGACTGATAAAATCTGTTTCACATGGTGATTTGTCCTCAGTGATTTTCTGTATAAGCTCAGCAAGGGATTCCTCCTCTGCTTCAGATGGGGGCAGTTGGGATGACTTGGGCGCAAAGTATACACTCTTTCCAGCCTCCACTTTTTCCTTCCCTCTCTCTTTGCCTGGATGACTTTCCCCAGCGTTCCATTGCCCAACTCAGAGGCTGAGGTAGGGGGTTACTGTGGGAAACCCTTTGAGGAATTCCCTCCCTGCACCATATGATTCCACCTGCGGAGGGGACCCTTCTGAGTGTGAAGGGTACATCCCTCCTCTTCTGCTGCCTGTGTCTGCTAAAAATAGCACCTGAAGAGGGATGACTATGGACAGCAAGAACAGCTCCTCCTGATCTGCCCTCACTAGATGGAAGTCAGCAGGATCACTCGCTCCACTGCTGACTACCCTGGGACCAGAGGGTTTTGCCTCTCTACTCTCCCACTTCAAATGTTGTTTACAATTCTACTGCCCCTGCTGGCTCTAGGTAGGTGTGAGGATGCTAGAGGAATCTGCCCCCTCTCCACCTGCTTTGGCTGCTGTTTCCTATGGAAGAGAAAGAGAACCCAGGCAAGCTGAGGTATAGAACTAGTGGTAGATGTAAACAGGTCATCAACCAACAAGGGACTGATGAAATCCTGCAAGGAAAGGGCTGCCTGGAGCCCTTTCCATGTGTAGCATCACCCTCCCCAAAGAAAGAGAAGGGAACTGGCCTTTATCAGAGAGGAACCATCTTCAGCAGTACATGGGCAAAAGTGAACCTTCTATAGTCAAAAGGAGGAGGTTTGTGAAATTCACACTGGCTCAGGGGACTCTGGTCCATGTGTTTCTTTGGTCATTTCCCCCTCTCACATTTTGCTCCTGGTTGGCCTTAACCAGATTTGCTCCTTGAGGATGCACAGCTTATCACGTGCACCCCTCCCTGTGCATAGGTGCCAAGATGTGTGATCATTATAAAACTTGGGAGGAGGTGCTACAGCCTTCTATCAGAGAACGTGTTGAACAGCACACAGTCTTATGGGGAGGGGAAAACAGTGCCTGCAGATGGAGATTATTTTAGACATGTGATGTAAGGAGCATGGAGTATTAAATCACCCACCCCCACCCTACAGCTCGCCCTGTTGCTACATGACCATTCAGTTCCCCATTTTGTGCTGCCTTCGGGCTGGAAAGCCCAGCTGGAACTCATAGCTAAGGCTTCTCACTCCCAACACAAGGCAAGGGGAAAAAGAAAAATCAGGGGAAGAAAGGATTCCTCCCAACCCCCCTTCCCTTTCTCTCTCCTTTTTGGAGTCCCAGTTCCATAGAGTGGCTTTCTGTTGGTGGCAGTGATCTGTTGGGGGTGAAGGTTTTGACTTCTCCCCACTCCCTAAGGATGACATGTACCAGCTGGCAGTGAGCAAGGGTATTAAGGGCATTAATTTATGATTTATATGTTTTTTACTTGTTTTGTTTCTGGACTCTGTTGTCATCTTCTCTGTGGGTGGTTCAAGAAGGTCAGCTAGGACTAGGCTCCTCCGGAAGACTTGAATGGGCTTTAATATGCTGATGGATGCCTCCTAATAAAGAAAAACATAACATTTCTATTTTCCTTCCCCTTTTCACTGGCTTTTTCGTGATCTGTTCGCTTCTCCTCATCCCTCTGGGACCTGAGGTGGGACATGAAGGTTGTGCATAAGGCTATGTTCCTTTTGTCTTAAGGGGGATATTAACTCCTTGAACAGAATTATGGTGGACATCACTGCACCTTGCTTTGTGATGTACATGCTACATAAGGCTATATACACAGGGTGTCCTATGTTTCTAGGTGTGCTATGGCTTGGCTTAGAGGGCGAACATATCCTTGCAGAACACAGTAGTCCACCTCAATCGTGTCCTGCAGCATCCCTTGCTATTCCAGTGGTAGGTTCTAACCACAGACTCAGCTGCCACACCTCAAGCCTGAGCTGGCAGTAAGTCCTGACCTTGTGAGCAGAGGCTGCCAGCTGTGTCAGAGGTAGCTTATAGGAATGGAAAATGTCACTGATGGAGCTCCAGCAAACCACATTTCACCAGCTCTGGCCACACACTCTCTCCCTAAGCTCTGAATTCTGACTGGCAGAGATCACAGGGCAGGCTTCTTAGCATCCCATTTGGAGTGTTACAGTGCAATATGATGGCACCAACTTTTCTTTTAAAAAGCACTCCTCATGCTTTGTCCTCTGAGGGGTTCTAGCGGCCAGGGTGACACTGTTTGAATGGGAGTTGGACAAGAGCAACCACAGTAATCAAGGATCTTGAGGGACCAAATGTATATAGGAAAACGCTGTTGGAGAAGGAGTATTGAGTGCAGTCCAGGTCCTGAGCTATGATAAGCCATATTCAGTGCATCTTGGAAGGGAACGTGGCAGAGGTAGCTTTATACCATCTTCATGGCCCCTGGGGGGTCGGGGAAACTGCTCTGCTCCTGGGACTTAGAGTAGCCTGAAGGCTGTTGTAAGTTACAACAAGCTGCCCATATCCCCCTGGAGGTGCTCTAGTGGCAACCTTTTTCCCTGGCCCGGCCCCTATGCTGAGGCCAGTGTGGAGTAGCTCTCCCTCCTGCTGAGTTCCCATTACAAAAGAGGCCTGCCCAGCTACAGCTTTGTGC
Organism: Mauremys mutica; assembly: GCF_020497125.1. Taxonomy (NCBI): domain Eukaryota; kingdom Metazoa; phylum Chordata; order Testudines; family Geoemydidae; genus Mauremys; species Mauremys mutica. Next base: position 94,853,692 of record NC_059072.1, on the reverse strand, counting down.
TGCCTATGTTGGGAGACAGACTCTGACCACAGCCTTGTATAACTAGACTTCATGAGATGAAACTGAATAAAGGAAAATGTTGCCTGGATAGTTGGAATCCTTTGCTACCAGTGAGGTCCATGTAGACTGGATTAGTTTCCCAGAAGATGTGGTGGAGGCTCCTTCTCTTGAGTCACTTAAAAGTACAAGATTGAACAAAGCCACAGAGACTATACTCAAGGAACTAACTAATCTTGATGCTCCAAAAATGGTCAGATTTATTTGGGAGTTCAGATAAATTTTAATGTGAATACAGTGCTGGTTGCAAGTTACAAGCGGAGCCTCCTACACAGACAGAGGGGGGGTAGCTACAGTGCTCTTTGCTCCCCCACCTCCGCCCCCTCTGTCTCAGCTGAGTCCTGGATGGAGGGGGCCACATCTTGGTTGCAAGCCCCCTGGCTCATTGAGGTCTTGTCTCGCTTTGAAAACTATCCTTATTGCAGCAAATCAATACCACTTGTGTAGTAGCAACTGGAGTGTGACCTTCTCTCTCTCTCCCCCCACCAAATTCGGTTTAGCTGGGCTATCAGTAATGTCTCTTATGACTACTCCCTAGTTCATATTCAAGCCAGTGACCTGAAGTGAAATGCCTGTTCTGCAGCCCTTGTGCTCCCTGCCGTACAGCCCTCTGGCTTCTGATCCCTTGGTGTTGTAATAGGTCCCTTGAAGTGTTGGTACGGGGTGTTCGAGGTGAAGTAATTCAGGAAACTGGAAGGAAGGGCTTTGGCTAGGAGTGTCATAGTAGACCAATTCTAAAGCAGATTAAGTGTGGTTTAAGCATGCGACGGAAGGTTGTTCTCTTAGAATCCAGAAATCCATCTCTTAAGCCTGATTTACTACTTGCTCAAACCCCCTCATTCATTGCATCCTCTGGCTGCTGCTTGTTCTTCTGCCTGAACATTGATTCCTTTATATAAGGGGTTTTCTTTTAGTGCGTACGCATGCACACGCACACGCACCCCCCCCACCCCCCCATTGCTTGTACCATTGCTGCCACATGGATAATCCCTCGGGACATGGCATGTTTTTTACCTGGGCCCTAAAGAGAAACTCTTCCTGCTCAGCGTTGTTCCCCTCACATGTCATCTATTCTCGCCTTGCAGATTCAGCCTGCGGGGAAGGGGCCTTGCTAGTATTCCTATCTGTAAGACTTAGTGTCAGGGCAGTTGTTAGCTAATGGCATTTAGTTGGACTGTTTCCTTGCTTTGTGCCCTTAACTAGAGCTTTCCCCCCGTTCCTCCTTCTTGCCCATGAAGCATCACAACCACCTTGCTTTTGGCCTGCCACCCCCTCAGATAATCTCAAATTGGGGTCAGAATGAAGTCCCTTCCCCTCACTTTTAGTATTGCCTAGGAAGGGGAAGGCCCTACCTTTCTCTAAGGCATTGGTTGTGGTTGGAGGCCAGGTCAGAGAGATTGATATGAAGTATGGCAATTCCTGTAGCTGCCCTCTAGCTGTTTTTCCCTACATCATCAGCTGCTTCCATGACAGCCTAAACCAACCTCCCTCCAGCCAGGTTCATAGTGTGGCCTCTTCTGCAGTTTATGAAGCGGGGTCTGTCCTGACAGCCGTGGCAGATTAGGAGAGGCATTGAAGACTGAGTAAATAGTAGCAGATATGATCATAGAGAGCCCCTAACTCTCTCTTAGGGTGATAGTGCAGAGGTAAAAGTAAAGTTCTCTGGCTGCCTCTGCTGCTGTTTAAAAATATTTCCCAGGGACAGTTTGTAGGGGAGGCTGGTTTTCAGTTTGGGCCTGTGTTGAATACATCAGTGTACTTGCAGTATACCGTTACACAGACATTATATATAGAAAAATTCCTTGCAGCTCCCACCAGCTTCTTCCCCAGCACACTCTCCCCCTTCAACCCATATTCCCTCTTCCATATACTTGTCTCCAAACCAGGCCAGTCACACACTTTAGCATTGGCTCTTAGTCCTGGCTTTTCACTTGCTAAAATCTCTCTCTCTCCACTGTCTGGCCAGTCTTGCATTCACCTGGGACTGGCACTGCCCCCTCATCCGCAGGCTGCTCAACCCCATCTGCACTATGGTCCTCTGCTACGTGGTTCACCGCATCACTGGTCATGACAACAGCAGTGTTGGTGCTGTGGGACAGGTGATGGTTGTCAGCAGCGTGATCCTCCACTTCCTGCGCATCTGACTCTGCCTCTTCGGTATCACTGCCACCCCCTGCCGAAGGGGTCTTCTCTGGCTGGGGTGTCTTCTTCTCCTGATTCAGGCAGCAGTAGGTGGCCATGGCCAGGAAGAGAGAGGAGAGTACAACCTCTGAGCCAGCCAGGTAGAAGATGATTGCATAGTTCTTGAATGCATCCACCAAGCGTCCTGATAGTCAAATGAGAAATAATTAGAGTTAGACTATCAGCAAGTCTTTTCCAATGACATGGAAGTTGCTGAGATCAGCACCTCAATGAGCTCTCTGTGGCTAGGGAATAATTTCCTAAGGAAAGAGACTGAACCAGCCTTATTGGGATATTCAAAATTACACTGGACAAAACCCTGGACAATATACAACAGAAAGCCATTCTGTGTTGGCTGAGAAAAACAAATGGGATGTGATCCAAGAGGTGAGTCTGTGACACTGCTTGTAGCTACTAATTTGCCTTTGTTCTGTAAGTGTTAAGTAATCGTGACAGCATGCTCCCGTCCATCTTCCCAACATCACAGTATGACAACTCAGAAGAGGCAATAGAATCACATGCAACGCTGTGGCATAATGCTTGAAACCAATATTGGGGGGGGCTTTGAATTGTCCCACAAGTTAGGGCTAATGGGATAACTCTGCAAAAGTCAGGATTGTCCTTTGTGCGTGGTTGGACCCTATATGTGACTGCAGGCTGGGTAAAGAGTAGGGAATAGTAGGGGGCAAATCTTAACACACAGCAAGCCCTGTCATCCTCTCGAACCTGCAGACCAAGCAGCGGCTAAGTAGGGTTATGCCAAGCAAAGTGACACTGTTACTTTCTTCCCACTCAGCTTCTGCTCCTTTGAGTCAGATCAACTACGTTTACCAACAGACTCAAACTTCCCCCACCCTCAGGCCCCTACAGCTGCCAGGCACCATGGGCTAGATTCTGTTCTGCTTGGCATAGGGTGAACACATAAGCTTAGCCCCAGTTCCATTCTGCCAAGGTTACGGTGACAGCTATTCCCTGGTTATCCTATTTTGCAAACAAACTGCTCTCAACGTATAAAGATGGTCCCAGCTTCATTATTGCAGTATCCCAGGTCCCTCTCTCATGCCTCTATTATCCTTGTCCCTCTCCACCATTCTGTATTGACTTACCCAAATAACCGTAACCCTCTTCGATTCACAACTGGATGTCTTTCTGGAAGATGTGTTTGACTAAAGCATATGTTATTGGTCTCAGTGCAGGGGTAACTGGGTGAGGATCTCAGGCCAGTGTTATACAGGTCAGATTAGACCTGTCCCTTCTGGCCTCAAACTCTGTGCATAAATGGAGAGTAGACAAAGCATCTCTCTCTCTCCAGGCTGTTCAGATCACCTCATGGTCTCCTTCGTCCCTTTTCTTTCTGTTGCCATTTCTCCCATGTTCCTTCCTTGAAAGGAGCTGCTCCAGTGCTGCACACAATATTCAATAAAGGCCTATTTCTCCCCCCTTTGCATTTTTGGCTGTCATGGCACCATGCTCTGGATGCTGACAGACCCACCAGCAATGCTGAGCTAATGTCCCCTTCCCCTGCCACCACAGCTGCTTCATTAAGCCCCATGAATTATTACCTCTGTCTCACAATCTATTTCAGAACTGTCCCTGAAGTGGGCCAGTGTCCGCCTGCTTGGGCCTGCTACTCCCCCTCAGGGCCGCCCGGGGGGGGGGGGCAAGAGGGGCAATTTGCCCCGGGCCCCACAGGGGACCCCATGAGAGTTTTTCGGGGGCCCTGGAGCGGGGTCCTTCACTCGCTCTAGGGGGCCCGGAAAACTCTTGCGGGGCCGGGCCCAGGAGCTTCTTCCGCTCCTGGTCTTCACCAGCGGGGGGTCCTTCCGCTCCAGGGTGGAAGGACCCCCCCCCACTGGCAAATTACCGCCGAAGCGAGACCCGCCGCCGAAGTTCAGCTCGGTCTTCGGTGGTAATTCGGTGGCGAGGGGGCCCTTCCATTCCGGGACCCGCCGCCGAAGTGCCCCGAAGACCCGCGGTGGGGGCCCCCCGCCGCCGAATTACCGCCGAAGACCGGGCTGCACTTCAGCGGCGGGTACCACTTCGGCGGTAATTCGGAGGCGGGGGGGTGCCCCCCGCCGCGGGTCTTCGGGGCACTTCGGCGGCGGGTCCTGGAACAGAAGGGCCCCCCCGTTGCCGAAGACCCCAGGCCCCCGGAATCCTCTGGGTGGCCCTGCTCCCCCTGGGAAGGGAACTAAGCATGTTCCTGTTTGGATCAGAGATGAGGAGCCAGGTACTGTTGTTGTTAGTGAGGGTTCTCACAGTGAGCCAACTTAAGCCATAGGTCTGGTCCTCTCCTCCCCACAATCATACTGTAGGACTGGAGGGAACAGCAAGAGGTTATCTAGTCCAGTCCCCTGCTCAGAGGCAGGACTAAGTATTATCTAGACCATCCCTGACAGGTGTTTGTCCAACCTGCTCTTAAAAACCTCCAGTGACAGATTCCACAGCCGCCCTAGGTAATTTGATCCAGTGTTTAACCTTCCTGACAGAAAGATTTTCCTAATGTCTAACCTAAATCTCCCTTGCTTTTGCCTTCAGAGGCAAACAACCCCTTTGGCATCTTACTAAGTGTCCCTGACCCCAATCAGTCTGGTGTGACTGGAACACCCCAGCCAGTTTGAGCTCTCATGCATGGTGTGTGAGAGGTCACGCTGTGCGGAGGATGCCATCTGGAGAACAAAATGATGTCCTCCATGCAGCAAAAATGCGGGAATGCTGTTCTGGCATATTCTGACCCTGGCTCAAGGGATGGATCCCCAAGGCCTGGGGACCCCATTTTGGGAGCCTCTGTGCTAGTGGAGGGTTTACTATGGACAAGAAGCTGGATATGAGTCAGCAGTGTGCCCTTGTTGCCAAGAAAGCCAATGGCATATTGGGCTGCATTAGTAGGATCATTGCCAGCAGATTGAGGGAAGTTACTATTCCCCTCTATTCGTTACTGGTGAGGCCACACCGCGAGTATTGCATCCAGTTTTGGTCCCCCACTACAGAAGGGATGTAGACAAATTGGAGAGAGGCCAGCGGAGGCCAGTGGAAATGATTAGGGGGCTGGGGCACATGACTTGTGAGGAGAGGCTGAGGGAACTGGGCTTATTTAGTCCGCAGAAGAGAAGAGTGAGGAGGGAAAAGCAGCCTTCAACTACCTGAATGGGGATTCTAAAGAGGATGGAGCTCGGCTGTTTTCAGTGGTGGCAGATGACGGAGCAATGGTTTCAAGTTGCAGTGTGGGAGGTCTAGGTTGGATATAAGGAAACACTATTTCATGAGACGGGCGGTGAAGCACTGGAATGGGTTACCTAGGGAGGTGGTGGAATCTCCATCCTTTCAGGTTTTTAAGGCCCGGCTTGACAAAGCCCTGGCTGGGATGCTTTAGTTGGTGTTGGTCCTGGTTTGAGCAGGGGATTGGACTAGATGACCTCCTGAGGTCTCTTCCAACCCTGATATTCTATGATTCAGCATGGAAATGGGATGGTTGGCACAGCATGGAGAGGAGCTCATTCACGCTGTGTTTCATGCACTGCCATGTCATGGCTGGAGATATGGGTTCAAATTTTGGCTTAAGGAAAGGAGCAAAGGGGGTGTCAGTCTGGGCCCTGGTAGGCATTTACCTACAATACACCAGAGACACTTCAGCGAATAAATTATTTAGTAAATTTGCCCTTGTTTTCCTGTTTGCATGTTATCCACTAATAGACTTTGACAAGAACTGGTCATGTTCTTCAGACACTTTATGCAAGCTACTCCCTCCCAAGGGAACAAACTATTCACTATTAGTTACATATTATTGCCACTCCATAGATGCTGGAACTAGGGGTGCTGCCCTACCTGCTGGCTTGAAGTGGTTTCCACCATAACCAGGGTTTACTGTTTGGTTCAATGGCTCTCCGCACCCCCACTGTACAAATTGTTCCAACACCCCTTCTCCACTGCCTTATTGAATGAAAGACTTTGAATCTGCTCTCTAAAAAAGATTTGGAGATAGCCCTGTGCACAGTTCTGGCAGGGATGTATTGCTCCAAACGTTCATGAGACTTGTGCTTTCTGCAAGCAAAAATAGTCACGCTCATGAATATGCACAGCAACACAGCAGACGGGCTGTGAATACTAATGAGAAGCTGCTGGTTTTAGTCACATTAATGTTCACAAATGCTTTTTGCAGTTTTTGCCAGGCTTTAACAACAACATAACCTTCTCTTCTTACCCACGCAAAGCAATAGCAGGGGGTGCTGTTGGTCAGGATAAAGGGTCGCTGGGGGCAGATCCCACTATAGGTAGCACTAACTAAATGCTCGTAGCTGCTAATTTTTTATGAGCAAAACTACTAGAATTCACAAAAAGAATCTCTCAGCACACCGGTTATATCAGTTTTGTTGTGCATTGGGTTGGACTCAGATTTTTTTACAGGGACAATTGAAATGAAAAACCAGCTCAGTGTTTTGTATATTTTGTGAAAAACTGATTAAAAAAAAAGAGAGAGAGAGTGAAGTGTATATACCCGCACACACATAATAAAGCAGGGGTACCTTTTCCCCGCACTTGTGCAAACAGAAGCAATGAAATAGTCCCTCATTCAGTCCTCTCTAAAAATAGGAGTTGAACTGTTCAACTCCCTTCAGTTCTTCAGTAATCTGCTTAGATGTCCTCTCCCTCAAGGAATTAAAGAGGTGCAGCCTCATGAACCCTTCAGATGCCAGGTACTGATGCCACCTCGCCCCGCCCTGATATCTAGGATGCCATTAGATGACTATGGATACCATTCCACCAATCAAAGGTTAGAGCTAGAAATATGCAGTTAAAATGTCTGGATGCCTCCAAATTCTTGAGAGGACTTAACCATTAGTGTTACCCTGTTGGTCAAGAGTCCCAATGTCAGGCCGGAAGGGCAGCTGGGTGACCGACAGCTCTCTCAAGCACAAACATACCTGCTGAGGGTGGCCCAATGAGCACAGCAATGGCTTCAATGAGCAGGACCAGCCCAATGGCACTGGAGAACTTCTGGGATCCAACAATGGCCATGAGCACCTCAAACTGCAGTGCACCCACCATGCCATAGGAGACGCCAAAGAAGACACAGAAGATGACCAGTGCCGTGTAGGTGTTAGCCCTGGCACTGCAGATGTCTGTCAGGCCATTGAAGAGCATAGCAAAGCTTAATAAGTAGGCAACATGGGGACGCATCCACTTCAGCCCGGCTAGCATCCCACAGGAAGGGCGGGAAAAGATGTCTATGAAGCCAATGATGGACAGCAGGAAGGCAGCTTCTGTGTCTGGCACTCCTATGTCTTTGGCATAGTTGACCAGCAATATGGGGGGCACAAAGAGACCCAAGACCATGATGAACTTAGCAATGGAGTAAATGACAAATCCCCGGTTGGAGAAGATAGAAAAATCCAATAGCTTCTTCCCTTTCCTGGGCTGCTGCTGCTTCTTGGTTTTCTTTGACTTTTTGGCTCCATCAGTGGTGCTTATGGCCTCCTCTGCCCCTTCCCCAATGGGCAGCATCTCCTTGGCTTCATATTTGTCCTGAACTCTCTCCATCTTCCGCTTCATGCCTGCCTCGAGAGGTCTCATGACTGCTCCACAGGTGCAGCAATTGAGCAGCAAACCCCCCATGATGAGGAATCCCCCTCGCCAGCCAAACTTCTCGAGCAAGACCTGACCCAGCGGAGAGAGGGCAGAGAGGAAAACAGGGCTCCCAGCTGCAGCAAGCCCATTGGCCAGAGGTCTTCGTTTGTCAAAGTAGGTGCCCAGCATGATCAGGGAGGGCTGGAAGTTCAGAGCCATACCTAGACCTGTGGGCAGGGGTAGGGGAAGGAGGAGATGGAGACAGTAATGGGTGTGAGACAACAGAGACAAGAGGACCACAACAAATGCAAACCTCTCAGAGATTCTGCACGCACACACCTAGCCCAAAGACCCCATCATGTAGTTCAATTCTCTTCCTGAGTCTTAGACTCTCCCACACGAGTTACTGTATGAAACTCATAGGCAGAGGCAGGGACAAGTCCCAAAGAGCTTACATTGCATTGAGACCCGCCCACTGCCACCTGCCTTTGGCTACCCCGTTCTAACTGGCAGGCCTCTCCTGAGAGCCTGTATCAGGACTGCTCCACTATCACCTTCCTTGTGCTATTACCCTTTAAACTCTTGATCAGTCCCACTGTGACACCCACCTCAGGCTGTTCCATTGTCAGATTGCATCCCAAAGAGAAAATATTAACTGGACCAGGGTTTTTTTCCTGTTACTATGGGTTCTTCTTTCTCCTAGTGCATGTGTCTCTTCCCACGTGCCCCCTCAGAGCTCAGTGGTTTCCCCCCACCCCATGCCCCACTGCCTCTGCCTCTGTATGAAGACGGCTGGGTGGAGTTCCCTCTCTAGCCCATCCAATCTTGCTAAATCAATTGATGAGCCAGACCTTAAGCTGTTTCTCCTGCCAGCCACTGAGTTCTGAGCAGATCGTCCTCACAGTGCTCTCAGCCTTTGCCAGCCAGAGAACAAGGGTCCTGGACACTGAGGTCCCTGGCCAGCTCTGATTCCATCTATGCAGCTCCAGATGGAGGCAGGCAGAAGTCTCAGTCACCGCCCAGACCCCTCCTCTTGCCTCCTCCAGCCTCAAGAGCCAGTGCCATAAAGGTGCTGCCATGGCAGGCTGTCCTCCCAACAGCCACGTCAGCTCCCTGAGCACATCCACAGTAAAGAAAAAATCCTCTTCCCTTAGCAACCAAACTCTGTTTCTCCAGAGCAAAGGAGGGTGGGGGGGGAAACCATGTCATGAAGCTGTGTGTTTCTCACTCAGTCTCCACTTCTCTCCCCTATGGCCATGTAATCCTTCCATGGATTTAGACCCCTTTATTTCTCCATCATCCCTACCAGTGTTCCTCAAAACTCCTGGCTCTGCCTTGTTTCCCTCAGGTAGCAGCTTGCAAGCCTGAACTGCATTTAAGCATGTGTCTTGCTCACACAGATCCAGTGGAAGCACAGACAAGGCCTCTCTATACCCCCGCCACCAATCTCTCCCTTCCCTATCTGTCTTCATATATACACATCTCCAGTCACCGTGGTAGTTAGACATCATCTATGTCCCTTCTGTCTCTGCCTATGTCATCCACCCCCGGCCTCAAGCTGCTGGGATCCGACAGGCGCACTCCCACAGCTGCAGCGCTTTCCTCTCCATAGGGCTCTCACCTGTCAGCATGCCAGCCGTCAGGTACAGCTCAATAATGTTGGTGGTGAAGGAGGCTAGGATCATACCGGAAGATGCCAGGAGCCCACCGACAAGCATCACAGGCCGGCACCCAAACTGGTTCACCATGATGCTGCTCACAGGCCCTGAATGGAAGCCGAGCAGCCAGAGTGAGAAAGCAGAGAAAACAAGGCGTTAGGGCAGCTACAACCGAGAGACTTCTCCACACGCCTGCAGCACGTGAATGCAGAATGCTGAGGCCAAAGGAAAGTTCCCTCCCTCATCATCAGCTCTGCTCTGGAGGTCAAGCGTCAGCTCTAGGGTCCAGCAGAGTAGCCCTGGCTCCACACTGCCACAAGGGAGACCTGGTTTTGATTTCTTCTTTCCAAGGGGCAAGAAGAGACTCAGTGTAACATGGCGACAGCTACACTCAGTTTCAGTGAGGGCAGCAAAAGGGCAGAGAGGGACCCCCTCTGGCTGACCAAGGAATGGAGCTGATGAGCAGGCAAAGAGCTCTTCAGGGTGCCAGCGGAGACATAGGGGGTGTCCGAGGCATGGAGGACATGGGGGCATAAATCAGCAACAGTACATGCGCATCACCCTTCTGGGAGGGGTGCTGGGGACAGAGGTCTCTCTGTCACTCTGCCCCAACTTCCCATTTGGTTTTAGTGCAGAGGAGGGTTGGGAAGCATAAAGAGACAGTTAAAGACCAAAGGAGGCGTCCACTCTGTGCCGGGTACGTGTTTGAGCGGGGGAGGGCTAAGTTGGGGGAACTGTTGGAAGGGGGCCGGGCTCACACTAGCATTCTCACCCGTGCCATACAGCATGGCCAGCATGATGGACGAGATCCAAGCTGTGTCGCTGTAGCCCACGTGGAAGTCGTGCATGAGCTCCTTGAAGTAGACGCTCACTGCCTTCGGAAAGGCGTAGGAGAAGCCAGTGATCACAAAGCAGCCCAGCAGCACTATCCAGCCCCAGCCACCATCTGGGGGCTTCACCGAAGCCGGCGACTGGCCCGCCTCTGGGTCAGACCTCCCCATTTCCTAATTTGGGGGAGGGGACCCAATGCCAAGCGGGAGTTGGGGGCGGGGGAGAGCGTGCAGTAGACACAGATCTCCAAGAGCTGCAGGAGGAGAAGAGCATACAGGACACATGGTTACAATGGCAGCTCCAGCCTTCCGCCCAGCGCTCCACTATTGCCTGTTGAAGTTCACTTGTGCCAGTATTTACTCCCACCGTCTCTGACCTCTGCCCCCTCGTCACATGGAGCTGCAGCATGGGCTAATGGCTAAGGCACTGGAGTGGGAGGCAGGAGACCTGGAGCTATTCCAAGCTCTTTGCCACTGACCTGCTGGGTGACCTTGGAGCCTGTCCCTTCACCTCTCCTCTGTGCCTGGTTCCCCTCCCATTCGTTGGCTGCCTTGTCTAGTTAGGCTGAAGCTTTTCAGGGTCTGTCTCTCAAGCTGTGTTTCCACAGTGCCTAGCACAACAGGGCTCTGGTTTGGGTTGGGGCCTAGACATGCTATATAACACCATGCATGCTCCCTGCAAGCACACTGCAGACAGTCCCCCGTCCCCCCCAGCCACACACCCTCTTTTTGAGCTGTCGAGGAGACAGATTTTTTGAAGGGGTGTGTGCAAGCTAGAGCTGTAGGGTATTTGCACGCCAGAGAGATTAGGGCTCTGTACCTATATGGTGTGGCCAGAACAAAGGCAGGGGGAGTTAGGGAGGGGGCGGGGGCTGTCTTGTGAGTTTCTCTCAAAAGCCTTAAGCTGGCCAAGAATTTTGCTCCCACTGGCCAGTCTGGGTTTGTTTTTCTCACTTCTGCAGTCTGTGCCAGGGTGCCCATCGGGCCCTTCTCAATGCTGAGCATGGTGGACCCCGGGAGCACGTAACATCAGCACAGGGAGGCCACAGCCTCTCTCCTGGTCACCCCATGTCTCTTCAGGAACACACTCTATGCTTTGGCTATAACTGCTAACACAGCACTCTCTCACTCCTGGCCAGGGCGTGGACAGCACATGGTATGACAGGTTCCAGGGAACAGGTGGATTTCCCCAGGCTTAGCTCACAGCTTGCCATGCTGCCTTCCTCTCCTGGCAATGCAGGTTTCCTCTCCCCACTCCAGTGCCACTGGCTGCAGTACATTAGATGGACAGTTCACTCTGTGATGATGTCTCCATTCCCTGCCTCAGCCAGTCCTGGGAAGTCCCAGCCTTCATTGTGATCTGGGAGTGCCATATGAGCCAAGGAGGTTCTCACTGACAAGGCACAGGACGGGGAAGTAGGAGATCTAAGCTCTATCCCCAGCTCTGGTGCAGACTGTATGTGGGTGACCTTGAGCTAGTCATCTCCCCTCTCCGTGCATAACAGAGAGTCTCTTTCAGCCCCTTTATCACAAGGGTGTTATGAACGATCATATTTGTAAGGTGCTTCAAGAGCCTCCGGTGGAAGTACAGAATGATGTTATTCAGGGTAAACCACCTTCACTGGATAAGAGTCCAATTTGGAGAGCAGCCCCTTCTTCCCCAGCTCCAACCACCCTCAGTAGTTTTGCGAGGTTACTAATTCCCCACAGGGGGTGAGGAGCTGGTGTTACACAACTAAATAGGTTATGGTGTAGGCTGTCAGCAGGTCAATATGGCACAACTAAAAATAAAAATAGGGCTGGGTGTCTGCAATCACCACTTGAGTAAGGACTAAGTAGCATCGCACCAGCCAAAATGGCGAGATTGCCTGTGGGCCTATAGTAAGGGACACTGCTATACCCACAATGCACTGTAAGCCTGATTTGCATGAGAAGGCACCATTGGCTTTGGGCCAATTGTCACTAATCAGGTTTCTGAGCCAGGCTCAGCACATACAGGTAGGCTCAGGGCTGGTGACCCCAGCTGCCCTCAGCAGAGTTTCCCTTCCCCCACCAGGAGGACCCTTGTTCTGGGAAAGTGTGGTCAGTTGTCCTACCACAACACACTGCTGTTGGCAAGTGCCTTGAGCCAGGCTCTGTTGAAGAAAAGCTGGAAAGGCTATTTCTGGCACCTCTCCCACAAGGTCTAGCCCAGTGCTCCCTAGTCAACAGTTGTTGGGAACCTGTCGCACAGGAAATTAATGGACAGTGGGATCTTGCTGTGAGGGTGGTTTTAAGCAGCATCTTTTTTGGACGGTTCTAGCCAAATGCTCCTCGTGCGCAGAATCAGCGTGTGCTGTGAGCTTCCGAAAACGCAGGCAAGGGGCCAGCGAGCTCTGCCTGGTGTTTTAACCCATTTATAGAAGGCTCCAGCTCACCCACACCAGCTCTAGCATTCTCTACCTGCAGCCAAGCAGCACTGAGAAACTCATTCCAGACATAAGACTTGGCGCTCATACAGCACCTTAAGTGTTCAAAGTGCTGCATGTACGTTAGCCCATTAATATTCATCCCCATACACACACACATGTGTTACAGATGGGAAAACTCAGGCACAGAGATGATAAATTACTCGCCCAAGGCCACCCAGTGAGCCAGCGGCAGAGTCAGGATTAGAACTCAGGAGCTGTGACTCCCCCAGTGCTGTGTTTATTTATCTAGACCGTACTGCCAAAAAGAATCTGAGCCTTACAACCAAGTCTCCCTGACTCAGTGCAAATGAGTGACAGACAGCAGTAGGAACGGGCTGTTGGAAAGGCATTTCCACGCTAAGTATTCACCGCCCGGGGTGACGGTTCTACTGTCAACCACCAACAGTTCTAACCTTTTACTGCTCCAAATGATCACGTCAAACAGTGGCACCACGGCAGGTTGATTTAGTGACACTCCAGTCTCTGCTCCGCCCACAACCTGTCTCCAATTTACTAGCAAGCAAGTTACTATTGTATTACAGGGCATGTGCTCTAATGGAACTAAGATTCCCAGATCAGTCTTGGACCTGGACCACTGGCATCATCTGATGCATGCAGCTGTGTTGGAAGAGTGTCTGCTGCCAAACGCACGCACCCACATGGACATCTGCCCCAGATTGTTGCTGTTAATTTCCTCTGCTCACCCTTACGTTTCTCAATCTTGTTGAAACCTCTGTGCTCCAGCACCATGATCTGGGGTTTATTGGGAAGCAGGCAGGCAGTGTTCATAAACAACACGTCTCCTCGCTCTAAATGTTCAATAGCTTCTAGGCAAGGGCATCGATTTGGCCCTCTGGCACACAACAGCTCATTTGCAAAACATGGTCTGATGTGCCATTTACTCCAGGCTCTGAGACTGGTGTGGGGCGTGTAGGTTTCCCGCTCGGAAGTTCACAACGAATACACTGGCTGTTCTGATCATTGCTACGGGGGTTGTATGCACTGATGTACACTGTGTCTGGGCCTTGCACACCGCTGCTCACTACTATTTTCTCCAGTGCCGGGGAGGTTTGTTTGGATATTTTAAATACTCAATTTCCAGTTCAAACACACACTACAGTAGATGGATCATTGGCAGGCAGAGGCTCCGCCCCAAACGCTAACGCCCAACGCATCACACCTGCATTCTCAGGTGTCCCCATAGCACCCGTCACCTTTGTAGCTCAGTGCTGATGTCTCAGTTATGCTAGGGTGAGATTCACCACCAGTGCTAGAAAAACCACGTGCAAGGACAGTGCACTAATGGTGAGAGTCACACCCTCAGTCTTTGTGTGCGGGGTGGGCTCCCCCCCCCAGGGCTAGCACTGAGAATTGCCCTCCACGCACAGCAGGATCCCACCACTAGGGAGCTGTCCCAGACCCAACCTCTGAACAAAGTGGGATCCACAACTCGAGCACGCTGGCACTGGGAGTCAATGGGATCCACACACTAGTGCCAGCATTCTCCTCTAGTGTCCCAGCTCAGTGGGGTCCCTGCTCCGGGTGGTGGTGCCAGGGTTCACCCTTCCAGCCTCCAAGAGCAGCGGATCCACCTCACAGAGGGAGAGAGGGTGCATGGGGAGAGCATCCAGAAGAGAATTAGATAAGCTTTCCCTGGCACAGGCTGACCTATTAATAGGCTATGCCCCGAGACCGGCATTAGCCTGAGCAGCAACCAGGAGAACATCCTGCACACACCACTAACCTACCAAATGAATCAACGCTCGTCAAAGTGCATCTGGATACAAACCTCGCAGGATGGCGGCTACCTGTTCACCCTCCGAGTTCCAGGGGGCTGATCTGTGTGGTGCTGTTTGGCTCCTGGAGGGGCACGTTAGCTTAGATGGTGTTTTTCGGGGTTAGCTCCATGACAGATGCCTGGCAGCAGCCTGCTTTCTTTTCCTGGACAGCAAAGTCTCCCCTCCAATCTGGATTGCAGAAAATCCTGCACAGCTTCCTGTCCTCTCCTGAACCACCTGCTGCTGGTGGGGTCATGCAGTGATCCCCAGCTGCTGCAGAGACCCCCCCGCTCAAGTCCTCTCCGCTGGGAGTCCCTGGGTGCAGCGCAGTTTGCAGCGTGAGCCCCAACGTGTTTACACTGTGGATGTGGGTCAGCAGCTGCTTATGTTTTAAAGTCGGCAAAGCATCAGAGGTGCTGATCTAGCAGAAACCACCTCTCCATTTTTAAGAAGCTTTCCCAGCCAATGGGAAGGAGCAGCCTGCATGCCTGGGCCAGAATGCCCTGGTAATCCCACGGCTCAGCATAGAGAGACGGCTGGGAGCCTGCCCAAAGATTCCTTATGGCTTCCCCTCTGCACTCACTTTCCTTTGCAGGGAGGCTCTTAACATTTGTCTCTTGGCTCATCAGGATGGAGCAGCCTAGGCAACAACGTCAAGGAGCTTTACAAAGTCAGAGCGTGAATGCGCAGTGCAATCAGTGGGATGCACTGAGGCGGCGGGGCAGGGAAGGTGCAGTCCTGGAGCAGGGGGAGCAGAAGGATGGGGCAGGGGGTGCAGTGGTTAAGGAGGGGGATCGGGTGTGGTGACAGAGCAGGGGATGCAGTGATAGGATGCAGGAGGAGTGGGTGTTTGCAGTGAACAGTGCAGAGGATGCAGGGACAGAGCAGGGCATTGTGCGGGGGTCGGGGTGGGGTGCAGTGACAGGACAAGGGTGCCGTGCTGGAGTATGGAGGTGCTGCGGTGGAGACAGGGTGCAACGATGGAGCAAAGGAAGCAGAGCAGAGAGTGGGCCATGCAGGGAATGCTCTGAAGTAGCAAGCAGGTGCTTGGATTCAATGCTGATGAGAGCCACATATACTGATAGACAGACAGGGGAGGAACATGGAGGCCTTCCTGAACAGCCTCCTTACCACCTGCCTGGGGTAAATTCTGCCTTTAAGGAGTGTGGAAAATCTCATGAGTTATTCCCGTCTCCTCGTGGCATATGACTGGAGGGCTGGTTTGGCCAGGGCTCCCTTCCGTTGCAGACTCCAGAAAAAAGCCAAGTGAATGCAGGGCAGGGCTGGCCGTCTAGCACACTCCAAACAGCACTCACCCAGAGCAGGCAGAGCCATTGGCGTTAGGATGCTGGGGCCACGCTGGGGAGATCGGTGCGCATAGCGCGCCAGGAGGAATGCTACAGTCACCAACCATTAAAAAAAGCAAAGCCCCCAGGAGGGCAGAATTCAGGCAGCCTCTGCAGCTGATTGGAGGGGGCGTGGGGCTGCTGGGGTGGGAGTGAGGGAGGGTTAAGCCACCATAATAAAATCAGATGTCTGCTTTCTACCTGAAATCACCACTGAGACCGGCAAGACTCATTCCAGGTGTGGCCAAGGGACTGAAGACATGCACACCCTGGTCCCCAGAAGTGAAAGGCCTACGGTTTAATCCACTAAGCTTCTTAGCTTCCTTCCCCCTCCTCCATCTCTAAATTCCTGCAGGGGGGGTTGGGGTAACAGAGTAGGAGGGAGGAGAGCAGGAGGGGCTTTGGGGAGCTGTGGGGGGGGTTAATGTCTATTAATAAGACTAATTGGCTAAAGCAGCCACAGCAGGTCTCTCCACCACCCCGGGAGAGCTCAAAACAACAATGCTGTGTTTGTGTGCAGGCCTCGTGAAGCACCGAGCGCGAGGAAGGATACCCCCCCCCCGCCCCCTACACACTACAGTGACCCAGCCGGAGACAGGGAGGCCAGGCATATTTTCATTAAAGCAGGTTTAAAAGGTGACTCTCAAACTCAACACCTGAGCAAGGGGCTGGCGCCACTGATTCTCCCAAGGGAACCAAACTCTGTGCAGGGGTAATGGGGGGAAGCGAGGGGGGTGCCACATTCCAGTGCAGAGAGGTGGATGGGGAGAGGGTTAGTGGTACCCCCATTCCTTCAGATCTAGATATCCCCCGGTGCCAATGGTCTGTACTGGGAGAGCTCACCCCCATCCCCCTCCCCGCCATTCTCTGGGCACCACTCACTCTACTCTCCAGCCACATCACCCTCCTCAGTAGTACTGTGACTGGCTTCCCTAGGAACCCCCACCACCCTGCCTCCCAGAGACCCCCAGGCCTTCTCTCAGCAGGGCGGCGCCCTGCGCTCAGCTAGGGGAAGGGAGCACAGAACTTTGCTGCCCCCTAGTGGCAGGAAATTAAAGGTGCTCAGTGTGAGGTTAGGAGCTCACCCACCTCTTACTCTGCTCTTGAGGGCCTGCCTGCACAGAAGGAGCAGAATAGCCAAGGTGAATGGGCAAGGAGGATGTACAAGTTAAAAACACAGCTCTAGCAGCTGCAGGCCTGTCTCTCTCTCTCTCTCTCACACACACACACACACACATGCTTTCCTCTGGGCAGTGGCTTTCACAAGAACTCCGGCTCAAAACACGCCACAGCGTTCGGTGCTGCTGTGAAGCTGAATTCAAATGAAGGAAAGGAGACTTGAGTGAGGTTGCAGCACAGGAGAAGAGAGATTTTAAATGAGATGGAGAGTTGGTGAGGCCAAGCGAAACAGTCAAGTGGCTCCAGGTAGCAAGAGCTTTGGAGACCTTTTCCACCATTTTACCCAGCACCAAGGGCCAGAGCAAGGCTGAGGAGCAAACTCCCGGTCCCTTAGGTGGGTGGAGGCAGCAGACTCAGAGATTTGTCTAGGTGGTTCAGCCACTAGAGTCACACGTATTAGCCAGGCTCAGGCACCATAAGGTATGTCTACACAGCCTGCAGCAGTGAGTCTCAGAGCCCAGGTCAACAGCCTTGGGCTCTTGCCACGGCGCTAAAAGTAGCTGGGTTGCTATTGCGCCTCGGGCTCTGAAGCCGACAGCTATTTCTAGAGCCGTACTGCAAGCCCCACAAGCCCAAGTCTGTAGATGCAGGTTCTGAGACTGCCGCAGGCTGCCACTTACTGTGTAGACCTACCCCAGGCTAAGTTTCCCAGGTCTTAGTTTCCCTGGTGGACACCTGCCCCTGGCATCCCCCCAGGGAGGCAGACAGGAAGGATGGTCAGAGGAACCAGGACACACAAGGAAATTGTGTTTTCCATTTTATTTTAAATATATATTATTGTTGTTATGTACAGAACCAAACACAAGGCTGCACAGCTGGGTTTCCCCTCCCATCTTAATCCAACCCTGGGGCTACCAAACAAGGGGGTGGAGGAGAGGGCACTGCGAACGGGCAGGCATCCTCCCCACAAAGCGCTTTGAAACTCAGTGGCCAGTTGCCAAAGGCTCTGGGGCGAGGAGCTGAAAGGAGAAGACCCCTGCTGTGCAGTTACCTGCTGACCCATCATGCAGGGACCTAACCCCAAACGTAGGTCAGGAATCTGCTCAGTGGCCAAATAACCGTCAGTACTTTACAACAGAGAGTAGGGGCTGGGTAGGGTTCTCCTTTTCCCCTGCCAATATCACCCCATGCGGCGCAGGTGCACAGACCAATGAGGGACGTGCCTTCCTCCAGCTCCCAGTGCTTAGGCATAAGCAACCCCCTGCCCATGCTACCAGCACCAGTATCCTGGAGACGCCTTCCACTCAGCGTGACCAGCATCACACACGCCAATCCAAAGAGAACGCCAAAGAAAACGAGGGAATCTATTTACTGCTGGAGTGTGCCAGACACAGGGAGTAAGACTGAGGCGCGCCCTGAGAAACTGCACTAGGTTAGTGCCAACCGAGGTCACAGTGGCCCAGGAATGGGAAGGGACTGTGCGTTTCTACCACCTCTGCTGCTGTCAACCCCGCAGAATCCGCTGCTCTCCACGGCCCCCTTTCACCGGATGATGGGTGCTGACCGGTCGTTGGTGACGGTGGGGCGCAGCTTTACCGTGGCAAACGGGTTGGTGCCGCTGGAAGGAGAAAGGCAAGAGGAGAAAGAAAGGCTCAGAAAAGGCTGTTTCAGTACCGCCTGGCCTTAGGGCCCTGGCAGAGGCCCCGTCACAGTGAATGTTGAGGGGACGCGCCAAAGGGACAGTAGAAAACTTCCCTGCTGACAGCGGGAAACGTTCTCATTCGGATGGGGGCCACCAGATGCAAGTTATCAATGCAGTTAATTATAATACATCCCCATACTCTCTCCTGGTAACCCTCCTCCTGCTCCCTGACAGGGCCACTCCCCTTTCCTCCCTGCATGGGATTTCCCCCCGGGAGGGACCCTCCTCTTCATCCCATCCTGGCAGAGCCACTCCCCACCCTCTCCCTGGACAGGAGCCCCTCCTCCACTCTAGCATGGCCATTCCCCCCTAGCCTTGGCACAGTTCACAAGATGAGCAATTAGCCAGTGATGGAGGAGGAGTTGTGGGAGGGAGGGTGGTGGCAAGGGTTCGAATAAGAGAGAACAGGGAGGTGGCTTGGGCATGCGGCTCCTCCTCTCCCCCTGCCCTTTGGCTGGGGCTGCAAGAGCCCCCCCCCACCCCCCGCTCTTTCAATCCGCCTTGACCATTGGGCAGCGTTTCCAAGAGTCGCCTCCTGCCCTACCAGTCGCCCATCCCATCCCCCACTAGAGAGCTCGCCCCACTTTGTATTCTCTGAAAGGTTCAAAGATGGAGAGGAGATGGCGAAAGCCTGTCAGATCCGCCTTGTCATCTCCCTGGGGCTGGTGCAGCTTGCTCGCTAGGATACATTTGCTAGAACCTGTCCAGAATAGTTTGTGTCCCCCTCATGATGAGGCTTCCTTGGGAAACTAATTGACAGTCCAGCAGCTCTCACTGGCCTGACTTTCCTGTCCTAATTTGCTCTTAGTTACACCCTCCCTTTGGACCCTTCCAAATGGGCAGTTCTGAGGGACCCAATTCATCATCTCCTCAACCTGGGAGCTCTTACTCCAGTTCCTCCAGGAGAGGCCAGAGAGGGACCTGGGGGCCTTGCTAGAGACTGAGTGTTTTTTCCCTCCTCTCATTCATTGTTCTGTTCCCCAGGACTTTCCAAACAATAAGATAAAACCACCAGTGATCCCAGACTTCACTTACCGGGGGAAGAGTTCTGGGGGCTGCTCCTGCACAGCTGACTTCTGCAACGAAACAAGACAAGGGGTCAAAAGCTGAGAGCAGGCACATTGTGCAGGTTAGAGAGAGAGGCACAAAGAGTGGAGGAGGGACACGGACAGATGGACGGACGGACGGGCGCGCGCGCGCACGCACACACACACACACTTTCAAAAGCTCCTAAACAATTAAAAAGCCCAAGTCCCACTAGCGGGATGATAGACCCCATATCCCATTCTCCAATCCCCATTAATTGGACTTGGGCTCCTAAATAACTTAGGTGCTTTTGCAAAATCCCTCTAAAGCAGAATTGCAGAGAACAAATATCCCCCTTTCTGTGCAGGGGGAAGAGTGGATTTTGTCCCTCCCCCCACAGGCTCCCAGGTCCCCCTCTCTTCCTCAGGGAGGAGGGTGCATTTCTGATCATGGGAGTTTAGGATCTGCAGAGCACAGCAAAGAGCAAACAAACAAAACTGGCATTAGAATTCACAGGCTAGCATGGCCAGAGATGCCCCCTCTGATCACAGGAGGGCCTGGGATACCATCTCCCGCCCCCTGCATGCTTCCTACAGCCTCATATATAGGGGCCTACTAAATTCACAGCCGTGAAAAACGCGTCACAGACTGTGAAATCTGCCCCCCCCCGTGAAATCTGGTCTTTTGTGTGCTTTTACCCTGTACTGTACAGATTTCACAAGGGAGACCAGCGTCTCTCAAATTGGGGGACCCAACCCAAAAAAGAGTTGCAGGGGGGTCATGATATTGCCACCCTCACTTCTGCGCTGCCTTCCGAGCTGGGCGGCCAGAGAGCAGTGGCTGTTGGCTGGGTGCCCAGCTCTGAAGGCAGCGCCCTGCCAACAGTAGCACAGAAGTAAGGGTGACAATACCATACCATGCCACCCCTACTTCTGTGCTGCTGCCTTCAGAGAATGGCGGCTGCTGACTGAGGGCCCAGCTCTGAAGGCAGCAGTGCAGAAGTAAGGGTGGCAATACTATACCAGGCCATTCTTACTTCTGCGCTGCTGCTGGTGGCGGCTCTGCTTTCAGAGCTGGGTTCCTGACCAGCAGCCACCACTCTCCAGATGCGCAGCTCAGAAGGCAGCGCCACCAGCAGCAGAGAAGTAGGAGTAGCAGTACTGCAACCCACCCCCACCCAATAACCTTGTGACCCCCCACAACTCCTTTTTGGATCAGGACCCCTACAATTACAACACCTGAAATTTCAGATTTAAATAGCTGAAATCATGAAGAATTTTAAAATCCTATGACTGTGAAATTGACCAAAATGGACCATGAATTTGGTAGGCCCCACTCATATAATATACAAATACAGCTTTACAGCAAGATCCCAACATACGCTGCCCCAAATTGTGCCTCTGGGCTGCCCTGGAGGGACCAACCCTGGGAGGAGAGAAGAGTTCAGTTGCTACAGCCCATTTCATCCTGGTATCTGCCGAACCTCCGATGGGAGTGATAACTGGTGATGGTGGGGCTTGTGATGCAAATATCTGCCCCACTAGGTACTGGATTAAGACCCCAACTCATTTCACACAGCTCTCTCCACAGCCATCAGCTGGGAATGACTTTCATTGACTGCTGACCTATGGCTGGGTCAGAGCCACTCCCACTCCTCGATCCCCTGAGGTGTCCAGTTTCCCAGCCTGGGGCTGGATTGGAACTAGTGACTTTTAGGGGGTAGGTTCCATGTCCGCATCCCAGTCCCCTGAGCCAGGCAGACTGGGGCTTCACCAGAACCGCCGACCCAGAGGTGAAAAGCTACATATTCCATTTCTCAATCCCTTGAACCATCCAGGGCCCTCCAGCCTGGGACTGGAACCAATCACCTAGAGAGGACAGACTCCGTATCCCATCCCCCAATCCCCTTTGGTATCCAAACACACTTCTACCCTTCACCCTGCCTTCAAACCCCATTCTGGGTCCAAACTGGAACCTAAGATCTCAAGTGAAAGCCTCTATTCCCCACCTTGCTGAGACCCGAGTGCAGGCCCTCTGCTCCCAGGCTTTTATTCACCCTTCCCCATCCTCAGCTGCCTTTAGCAGAGGCACCCAAAAGAGCATCTCTAGCCCTTCCAGGGAGAGAAGGATGGCATCTCTGTCAGCTGGTCCCCAGCCCAGCTCCATCACTCGTGGTCCTACTTTTAGCAGAAAGAGCTGCTGCCCCGGAGCCACCAGAAATCAGGCTGGGATGTCATGGAGAAGAGGAGTAAACTGAAGGGCCCCTGCTGGGTAATAAAGGGAAGAAGTGAGAGGAGCACGGGGACCAGGACTCTCCCACGGGATAGGGCACAGAGTTTGCTAGGGACGGATGGACAGGAGCTGTGCTGAAAATGACTTCATCCTGCAGGGAGGTTCAAAGGGATGGAGGGGAGCAGCTGTAAAGTAGCCCATGCCCAGCGGAGTAGCTGAGATCAGCTAGGGTGGATTCATAGATGGCCAGGAGCAGCACTAAAGAGGCCCAGCAGCATGGGCGAGATGGATGAAATCTGTGATGCAGTGAGGTCAGGATGACCCTTCCCTTCCCACTAAGCCTGGCTGGAGCGGGTGTGTATCATGGCATCACAGAAATGTAGGGCTGGAAGGGACCTCGAGAGGTCACCAAGTCCAGCTCCCTGTGCTGAGGCACCGACTAAACCTAGACCATCCCTGACAGGTGTTTGTCCAGCCTGTTCTTAAACCTCCAATGACGGAGATTCCACAACCTCCCTTGGCAACCTGTTAACTATCCTCAATTAGAAAGGATGTGAAAGCAAAGGTCAGTGTTGGTTGAGGGACACACCCTAGCCCACAGATCCCCTCTCACTGCCTTAGCTCAGGTTAGAATAGCGCTGTGCCCACTCACCTTGGAATCTGAAGGAGCGGCAGCGCTAGCCAAGCTGTTCCGGCGGTTGCCAGCACCAAGTGAGGCTGGAGAAGGGCTTGGTGACGGGGGCGAGGCAGCGTTGTGTCGGTAATTTCCTGCTGACGGGACACTGGGGCAATCCAGGCCATCCATGCTGTGACTGCTCCGCAGCGGGAAGGACCTGAGCAAGAGGGGAAAGGAGAGATTCCAAGAAGAAAAGACCCGAATCCAGCTCTGGGGAAGAGAGCTCTGGGATCTCTCCATACAGCACATGTGGTCTGGGACCTCTCCCTCCCAGGCTCTCTCCAGAGGGAATGTGTCCCCTGGGAATCCCTTCCAAGAGGTTGCCATAGGGCAGGGACTCTCAAACGGGGGGTCGGGAGGGACCCCCTCAGGAGGTCGCTAGGTTATTACATGGGGGGGGGGGGGTTGCGAGCTGTCAGCCTCCGCCCCAAACCCCGCTTTGCCTCCAGCATTTATAATGGTGTTAAATATATAAAATTGTGGTTTTAATTTATAAGGGTGGGGCTTGCTGTGTGAAAGGAGTCACTAGTACAAAAGTTTGAGAACCACTGGCCACAGGGAATATGTACCCCTAGGATTTACCTAACTAGAGATTTAAAGGCCCCTGGAAATATTGTGCCATAATGGGAGCAACATGTCACAGTTTCATTAAGAAAAGCCATGTCCAAGGGTGCCAATGGCCCTCAGACAAGTTCTTGAGCATGCCCAAGAGCCATAGCCTTGATGGGCAGCTCCACACAGGACAATGCGTCACACAGGTCAGTGCGTGAATGACATACAAACATACACTTCAGCAGGTCCCATTACCTGGTGGGTGGTTCCTTCGGGTCTCTTGCTCCCCCCAGGGGCTTTATGAAAGCTTCGGGGAACCAGCCACTCCTAAGGCCCCAGAGACAGAGAGGACAATGAGCCTTTGCAGCAACACGTTTCTTACCATTCTGTTACCCATCGTGGAATCTGGCCAGGCCACTGGGGCGAACACGCTCATTGCATGGAGGGCCGTGATGAGATCTTAAAATGGCCACCAGCCACCGAGCCCTTTGCCTTGTGTCTGAGCTGAAAGAACAGCACTTCCAGCAGCACGTGGACCCCCCCCCTAGCACCAGGCAAGGGCCTTCGTTCAGGGACGACTTGGAGGAAAGAGCACCATTTATTAAGCCACCGGCACCTGGGTTTTCCTGGGAGATCTCCCCCCGCACCGTTGGGAGTGGGCTCATATTGGACACTTTTTTGGACAGAGACAAGGCCGACCCCAGAAAGCGAAGACAGTTTTGGAGAATCCCCTGTGACTCTCTCCTGGAAACTCCCCTGCTGCAAAGGTAGACACAGCTGGGACTAATGAACCTCAAATAGAAAGGCAGCATCTGGGTAAGAACTATATGGCAAGCAGGCACCCCACAAATTCCAACCCACACCCTGCCCCACATTGCCAGTAACCCATGCCCCACGTTGGATACCAGGCCAGGGATGGCACCAGTTGTGCCATTCGGTAACGGTTCCCTGTGGTGCCAAGCACTGTGCCATAGCAGTAGCTGCTGCCTGTGTAAGTGAGAAACCCCTCGGCTAGACTGAGACTGGCATTGCTCTTTTAAGCAGGAAGGCTTGAGGGCAGGGCATTAACCCTCGGAACCCAACTCTTCACAGCTGGCTTGCTGCCTTCACCAAGATCCCCCCTCCAGCCCAGCACCACGGAGACAGGCTGAGCGCACTTACGTGGATGATCCCTCTAGCTTGCCGTACAGCCAGCCGTTCTGCGCCTCTGGGATCAGCACCGTGATGACGTCCCCAAAGTTGAACCCTAGCAAGGTGCGGTTGGTGCCAGCAGAGTGGGGCACGATTGCCTGGACTCTCAACACGCTGCTGCCTCCTCCCGTGTCTCCTCCTGCCCGCTCCCCGAAGGAGCTGGAGCGTGAGAGCTGGCCGGCGGAGAGCGAGCCTGCCAGGAGCAGCCAAGGCGTGAGAGGATTCAGAGGGCTTCTTTCAACCTTAGACTCCCCTAGCGACCCACCACTGATGGAGTGAGAAACCTCCATTGTCCATTCAGACCTGGGCTTCCCTATCCCACTCAAACAGTTTCCCTAATGGGGCCCTTACCCTGCCTGTTTGGCTCCCTGTTCATTCACTCGTGGGCTTCACCTCCACCCTCCATGTACCCTGCCCTCTCGCCCTTGCAAAGAACAGGTGCCCAAGTGCACCCTGGGACAAATGCATTATGGGCAACTTTGTCCCTCCCAAATCCAGCCTGTACCTGCTCACATGAAGTACAACCAGTCCCACACCACTGCCCCTATCTACCCAAACTTACCAGCAGATGAAGTCTTCGGCAAGCTTCTCCTGGTTGGCTCTGGCTGAGGAGAGGGTCTAAGAAGTTCTGCAGGCTCCTGGGGGAAGTGGCTTGAATTACGTCCAGTCATGGCTGAGCCAAAATCTCCCAGAGGCCTCTGAGGCTGTTGGAAGGAAACGAAGGTGCATGAGCACCACACAGAGGAGATCCCTCTTCAAGAGAAGCCTGGTCCCTAAAGAAATGTATCCCTCCCCACCCCCAACGCTCCTACACACACACAACCTCTCCCCTCCCGCCTCCCACATCTTGTCTTGGATAGCTAATGCCACCAAGGGAGGACAATCAGGTGAGGCCCTGGAGGTACAGACTAATGGGGTACACATAGGATTGCCTCCCACCCCCAAAAAATAACAGAACCTGGGAAAAAGCTGGGCTGACCCTCTGTTCTGGGATCTCTGCCCTGGGAGGGGCCATCCCAGGCACCCCCCTGTTACTGGAGAGATCATTTGTTGGCATTTTTCTCACCATGTCGAGGTGGCTGGGGGTCAGGCGGCCTGACGGATACCCCTGGCCATGGGAGGCATTGAGCAGGCTTGGGGAGTGTCTGCTGCTTGGATTGCGGATGGCCTCCAATTGCTCCTTCCACTTTGGCACCTTGCTCTGGATGATGCCCCAGGCCTGGGGAGAGATAGAGAGGAGAGATCAGGGGGAGAATGGGAGCAGATCAGCTGTGAGGGGGAAAGCTACAACCTGTACCCAAGTGCACTGTCCTCATTGCCACCAGCAGGGTGAGGCAGGTGAGACACCCTCACCACTCTACGAGCCCCTCAATGCTGATTGGCAGAGGACCAACTGTTCTGTAACTCCCAGCAGGCCTGACACACTCACTACCCCTAACACACTGCCATCACAGCATTTATTGGTGACGAATGTTGTGTGAAGTATCAGTGGAAAGCTGGCGACACACCAGTCATGAATATCATCGAGTGATGGACGGTGTGTAAAGCGCTATGTACGTGCGCCAGAAATATGTTTTGGGGGCAGACCTCATAAACAAGTTTGTCCTAGACAAAGGAATGCTGATTTGCCTCTTTGCCTGGGTCTATGGTGTCAATTGAGCATGATGATGCCAGAGACAGTTTGCCTCTGAGGTAAACACCAGTTATCAGGAGGATGAGGAAATAGCTTGGCGTCGGCACACCACAGGATACCACAGTCTGAACCCCGGCGGGTCGTCCTAACTCTTAAGAAAAAGATAATGAACTTTGAAGGGTATAAAGAGAAGCAAAAGGGTCCCTTATGAACCATCACTTAGTGGATAAAGAGGCAGTGCTCTCTGTATCTTTGAACGGTGGATCCCGGAAAAGCTGCTTTAGGTAAGAAATTTTTCTGAGACAAGGATTGTAAGGTACACATCCCCACATAGAATCATTGAATCGTAGGACTGGAAGGGACCTTGAGAGGTCTTCTAGTCCAGTCCCCTGCACTCGTGGCAGGACTAAGTGACTATGGCTATGTCCCTCCCCCCAACCTCAGGCCACACCCCCTCCTTACCCTGCTATAGACCTGGAGGAAAGTGCTGGAGAGCAGCTGGTGCTTTTCAGCCAGGAAGCGGTAGCGGCGCTTCTCCTCCAGCTCAGCAGCCCTCTGGCTCTCAGAGACAAACGCCTGCATCTCCGTGTGCAAGCGCCTCACCTTCTCCTGGGTGGACAAGAGGAGGAGGGATTGATGTAAATGCAGCACCCTGAGTCTGCCCAGAGCAGTATTTGGGGGAATAAACCCGGGGTTCCCCTCAGCTGGCTGCATCATCAGCCTTTATAACCCCGTTGCTATGCTGAAGCAGCACACAACATTTATAGGGATCTGGCCCTGAATCTTATTTTAGTCTTTCCACGCAGTTTGCCTCAGAAACATCCTGCAGGAGGGAGTTCCACAGATTAACAGTACCCTGTGTGGAAAAGTATGTCTCCTATCTGTGTGTCAACTTGCTGCCTTTTGCAATCCCCTTGTGTTCTAAGTAAGGGAGAGACAAGCTATAAACTATCTTGGGCTCTGGAGGCATCATCAGCATCAGCTTGTGATGACCACTCTCCTCATTCCAGACTCTCCCGCGTCTCAGGGCCATCCTTGCCTCCACTTCATTTCCCACCTTCATTTCCCAGACGTTTTTGTCTCGAGTCCTCTCCATCCTCCACAGCTCCGACATGCACTTCTCCAGGTTGGCAGCCCTGTGCCGGTACTCCAGTTCGTAGCGCTGATGGCTGTCCTGCCGGGAGCACAGAAGGAGACCAGAGACTATGAGGAACATTTTCTAAAGTACGGAGGGGACTTAGGAGCCTAAATCTCATTGAAAGTTAATGAGCCTAAATCCTTTTTGAAAATGGGACTTAGGAGCCCAGTGAATCCTAGCTACCACAAAGGAGAGCTGGCCAAGTCAGCCCATGAGGACATGGCAGCTAGGCAGAAGGAGTCTCTCTTTCTCCAGTTGGTGAGAGACACTTCCCAACCCCTGCCCCAGGGAAAGCCTGGAATATCCTTGGAAACGCCTCAGGGATGAAACAATGATTTTAACCATCGAGAGGGTGAAAGCCTGAGTTGCGCTAAGAGACTCAAAGGCGGGAGGGGCACAGCAAGGGTGTGGGGAGAGAGGTCCAGCACCCTGCTTAGGGGTTGGGGAGAGGGAAGCCTGCAAAGAGCTCAGGAGGGACAGGGAAGGGCTGGGGCTCACGCTGATGAACTGCATGTCCAGCTTGGTGTTTTTCTCCATGTGCTGCAGCAGGTCTCCGTGGAATGTCTGAGCCTAGATGAGGCAGAGAAGTCGTTAGAAACTGCCCCAAGCAGCTGGTATTACTGGGCACTGCTGACAGCTGGGAGATGAGGGGACCCGAAAAGGGAGAGTTAGGGAGTGCCCAGGAGAAACGCCCCCGTCCTGACTCCTGGTGGACATGCTTGGCCAGGCATCTGCAGACAGAGCCGATACTGCTTTTCCTCCCACCCTTTGTCTTGTCTAATCAGACGGAAAGCTCTCTGGGGCAAAGGCTGTTTCTCCTCTAGACACTGCTGTCA
This sequence comes from Mauremys mutica, assembly GCF_020497125.1. NCBI lineage: Eukaryota > Metazoa > Chordata > Testudines > Geoemydidae > Mauremys > Mauremys mutica. The sequence goes on along the minus strand of NC_059072.1, from coordinate 94,825,722 downwards.
TATCAATAACAACCGCACAGCCAGGAAAGGGTTAACATCCTTGTTTTTCACTAGTCCTCCCCTTCTCTACCCCACTCCCAACAGCACTACGTGGGGGTGGGGAATGGAAATATTGGCACGTCATAACTGGATGCTGCTTAGATCACACACCCCTCCTAGGGTTGCCAGGTGTCCAGTTTTCGACCGGCACGCCCAGTCGAAAAGGGACTCTGGCAGCTCCGGTCAGCACTGCTGACCAGGCCGTTAAAAGTCTGGTCGGCAGCGCAGGGGAGCTAAGGCAGGCTCCCTACCTGCTGTGGCTCCACGTGGCTCCTGGAAGCAGTGGCACGTCTCCCCTCCAGCTCCTATGCGTCGGCTCTGCAGCGCCCATTGTCTGCGAACCACAGCCAATGGGAGCAGCACTTGCAGACTGGGCTGCACCTCCACATAGGAGCTGGAGAGGGGACATGATGCTGCTTCTGGGAGCTGCTTGAGGTAAGTGCCACCCAGAGCCTGCACCCTGTTCCCCTCCCGTGTCCCAACCCCCTGCCCCAGCCCTGATCCTCCTCCTGCCCCCCAAACCTCTCATCCACAGCCCCACCCCAGAGCCCACACTCCCAGCCGCAGCCTGCACCCCCTCTCACACCCCAACCCCCTGGAGCTCCCTCCCGTCCTCCAAACCCCTCAATCCCAATCTGGAGCACCCTGCTGCACCCCAAATCCCTCAACCCCAACCCCACACCAGAGCTCGCACCCTCAGCCGGAGCCCTCACACCCCCGCCCCGCACCCAACCCCCTGCCCCAGCCCGGTGAAAATAAGCAAGTGAGGGTGGGGAGAGTGAGTGATGGGGGGGAGGGGGCGGAAAAGGGGCAGGGCCTCAAAGGAGGGGCAAGGCAAGAGTGTTCAGTTTTGTGCAAGTAGAAAGTTGGCAACCTTAACCCCTCCCCCAGTTCTGCTCACCACAAACTGGGAGCCACCCACCCCAAACTCTTGGTATGGAGACAACAGATGGCATCTAGCCACTGCAGCTCCATTAGGTCCAGCATACAGCTACGGGCTGCTCCCAGTAGAGATGGGCCACGGCAAGATACTCACCACTACTTCCAGGTCAGAGTTCATATGCCTGTGGGTGTCAGACATCTGCATCAAAATTTGACCTTCAAGAAAAGAGATCAAAGTATCATAGTCAGACCTTCCTCCTTGCGTTTATCATTCTCCTGCAGCGAGTTAAAACAAAGGGGCCATGAGCACTAATCGCCACTGTTACATGACCGGCACAGCGTTATCTTGGTGCAAAAGTCCAACTACTATCGCTATGCATTAGCAGTCTGCTGGAGCTGGGTCCAAGGTGTGAGGAGAAGGTTTCAGCCAATCTGCTTCGTTCTATAACAGCTGCTCAATCCCTTTCTATAGTTTCACTGATTATCATCTGAATATGCATGTTATAAACCACACCTGAGGGGTAGTAGCTTAGAACACCATGGGAAACTGTGGTACCAGCTCCCAGTCTTCCAGTCTCTTGCATAGTGCAGTTAGCAAGGGGTTGGAAGGCTGGGATGTATGCCCCAGGGCAAGCCATTGTGTACATTGACTGTCTGCCCCAAGGACCCTGGATTCTGCATGACACTGCGGCAGCAGGCCGAAAATTTGGTGACAGCTTTATCTACATTAAATATCCTGTTTGTAAAGAATGCAGAATTAAATCATCCTGCGCACTTAGAGGTGCCCGTCCTATGTGGCTTATTGTGATATTACATTCCATTTAGTTTACACTGTTCCCATGTTTCCGTTTGAGATGTGCCACAGATTTTTGTATGAATACGTTGTGATGGATGGGGGTAGTTAGAGTGACGGGCTGCTGAGTAGGAAGCAACTGGGGATCTGAGGAAGGCCTGGGAGGCAGTTGGGGAGATAAGCACGTTAGCTGGATCTTTTTGCTAACATGATCAGCAGTGAAATAGTTAAATTGCCATCTTTAGGTTTCAGAGCTAACCTATGTAGGTGAATGGGGGCTGCCTCCCGTCTCTCTGAGTTCTCAATTTAGGCTGGCTGCAGACTCACGAAGGCAGCACAGCATCCGTTACGGTTGGTTCATATGTTCAGAGTTTCCCTCACTGCCGTGACGACACGGAACATTGTTTGTGTGAAATGAAAGCCGGGACGCTTGGATCAGAATTCTGCAGCCAGGGCTGGATTCCATGGCAAAGCCCCTAGCTATGCGATCCCCTGGGCTCCGTGCTCTGCTCTACCCCGTACAGCAGGAGGCCTGGGCGTCTGTCTCTGAGGCGGGTGGGACACGGGGAGGCTGAGCCTAGTGCTCTGTGGGGGTTAGTGGGCTGCAAAGCCAAGTACAAAGCCTGGCTTTCAGGCCTTGGGATCAGTGGGGGCTGGGAGTGCTGCACAGACCAGGCCTAGCGCATCTGGGGGTTAGCGACAGGCGTTGTCATGCAGGAGACTCAGGCTCCTTTCCCAGTGCAGTCCTTCGTTCCTCATGCCTCTTGGTGCGATGGGAGCACTGGGGCGGGGAAGGGCTGGGCTGGGCTGGAGAGGAGGTCAACATTTCAAATTGACCCACCTCCCAGAGACAGTCAGTAGGAGAAACTTACCCAGCATTTGCGAGGTGGAGCTCTGCAGGGCTTGCTCCCCAATCTTCTGTATTGCCTTAAAATAGACTTCAGCCGCCTCAGACAGTGCTGCAGAAATACAAGGAGAGAGGGCAGCTGGATTAAAGCTTCCCTAAATGACCCTGCTCCATCCTTGTCCTCTGCCCCCTTTTTCTTCAACTCTTCCCTTCTTTGCCACCTCCCATCCTCATCACCTATTCTCCTGCCTACCCACAAGCTCAGAACAGCCCCAGGAGCACAGACTGACGCCCTCCACCTGCCAGTCAAGGGCGATGTCCACGGACACAATCCAAGCTGTCCCCCCATTAAGCACAGGCGGAGTCGAGACAGCACTCACCATGGAAAGCGCGTAAGTAGTTATTGCCCAGGTAGACCAGGTTCTCGAGGGCAGGGTTAAACTGCTCCAAGATGCTCTGTCATCCATCCAAGTTGGGGAGAGAGGTGAAAGAACATAACAGGTTAATGTGATCCTCCTCCATGCCATGGGGCCTGGGATAAGACCTGTGCCCTCCTTATGTGATTCATCTGACAGAGCTGCGGCCTACCCATCCCACCAGTCTCTGGTTTCAGGCTCAGGCACCCTTCTCATTGGGGAAGTCCAGTTCTTGCATCTTCTCTTCCAGCAGAAAGCAAACATTGGGGTGAGGTGATCAGGAGATCACCCTTCCCTCTGAACTTCCCCAAGTAGCTACTACCCTCACCCAGAACCTAGTAGGTCTTTCCGCCCTCAGGGGTCGGCATCACTTCCTGGCAACCATGTCATGAGCATCAGGGCCCCCATAGGTTGATAGAGTCAAGTTATGGCACAGTCTTAACTTAGCCTCATACGTCTATTTACTGTATTAACCGAAGGTGGGCAGTGTGCACAGCACCCCTTATTACACGCCACGCAGGGGCAGCAGTCTGGAAATTCGGACGTGGGATCTAAGCACTGCACCAAAGTAAGGAGATGGGCCCACCACAGAAAGGAAGTGCCCTCACTTGCACACTCCAGCCCAGCTGGGCATGGTTGTGCGCAGGATTCTTTTAGAAAGAGCTCCAATCCGGGCAGCGTCTTTACCAAAAAGGTGCATTGTATAATTTGATCTGTACATCAGAGACCAGAGAGATCGGTCTGGTCACTTGGACAAGGAGCTGCACAGCCGCTAATCTACCCTCAACTTGCGAGAGAAACTAGTGTCTGGGCATGTTTGATTCGCCTGAGAGTTTTAACACTTGTCTACATTCACTGGAACTGTCTGCTGTTGAAAGGGTTTTTTTTTTCTTCCCCCAAAATTCACTATAAGATGCTAATTATAAGCAGGTCTCATGCTGTGTGTGCACAGGCAGATGTACACCTGTAACTAGAAAAACACCTGTAACAACTTGCATTCATGGAGAGACCCGGTAATTGGCCTGGACACATAGTGGCACTCACTAATCCTTGGTGTCTCTTCAGACATACACAGATTTTCACACCAGTCATGCAGAGCACACAAAGGGGAGCTCTCACATGCCTCCCCTGGACATCTTCAATACAGGTTCCCTCTTCATCCCCAGAATATAGGTGTTAAGAGATGGGCCTTTCCTATTAGGTAACACATACTTCACCCCTCCATTACCAAGGCAGAATTACTCCCCACAGTGTATTCTCCAGGGCTTTGATCAGTCTAGTTTTACAGGTTCCAAGCAATGGGGCTTCCACCATTTCCCTGGGAGAATATTCCACAGGCCAGTAGATCCTCACTGTCTGAAAGGATTCCTAAGATCTGTCAAAATGCTGCTCAGTTTCAGCCTGTTTCTTTCCTGCTTTACCCTCTTGGCTCACTCCCTCTGTCCTTTCTGGGACAGCCCCCCTAGATGAGCCTCTCTAGCTCTCCCATAGCAGGGATCCACTGGGAAAGTTGCTCTGCCTTAATGCCCCAGAATCCCCAGAGGTTAGCCCCAGCACTGCTGGGTTCTGCGTTGAATTACACCACGCACCCCTTCGGCCATCAGCCTGTTCTCACACCAGAGCAGGATTCATACAGCCTTGGAACTACACCACTTTACAGCAGCTGAGGATATGGCCCACAGATTTTCAAAGCAAATTAAATCAATTAATTCATCTTAATTTAATCTCCCCCCTAGAACACTCCATTTCTCTTGTGCTTTTAAATCCTTTATTAAGGATCCCCCAACCCCATGCGTCTCGCCAAGTGGGAACAGGCCTTTCACTCCACAGCCTGCAGGGAGGTAACAGCTCACCTTGTAGATGGAGATTGTGGATCTGTAGGACTGCTCCATCTCACCAGCCTTTTGCGGGGAGGAGAGGGGTTCCCAGAGATCAAGAAGTTGGCAGGGAGAGGACGAGTTGTCCTCAAAACTCTCCTGAGAATCCAATTGCAAGGTCCTAGATGGGTTGAGACACTCTCTACCTGGCACAGCAGGACACCAGGAAGAAACATGTCCAGTGTGAAGGGATGAGAACGCCACAAGGAGGTTTAATAATTCACCAGTCAGTATGCTAGAACTTGATCCTTGAATGTAACCAGACACCAAGGAGAGAGGAACCCTGTGACAGCCATGAGGGTCATGTGACCTTCTCCTTTATTTATTTATTTATTGCAGGTTTCGGTATACAGCTCACCCCCCCACCCAATACTATCATGTGCTGGTCCAGCCATCTTCATCGTGCCTCACCACTGTGACGCAGATGCCAATTGGTGCCAATGGGGAAAGAGTTCATTGTTCTTTACAACCACCTCCTGTCTCAGACCTTACAAACTCACTACACCCAAAACACCGCTTTCATGGTCATTAGCATGTGAGGTCTCCACTGAAAGCTTGTAACTTATCAATACTCATAATCATTGTGAGATGTGTGTACTAGGGACGTTTAAGGAATAATGTAGCTATATTGAAAATCACGCCCTTTTGGCCTTGGAGTGAAAGTGAATCACCAGGAAATAATGTGTCTCAGTGATGGCCCATTCAAGTGGGAGGAAGTTGTCACCCTGTATCGCTCAGTTGTCTCCCTTTGCACCAACCCAGAAAAGTCAATGAAAAACCAGCGACGTATAAACACTGAAACCACTTGGCATTGGCAGTGGAAAGGATGGCAGGACAGCCAGGGAATCGCCCTGTCTGTGAATAAGGACAAAAGACTGATTGAGGATATCACAGGGTGGAGAGAGACACTCTGCACCCATTCACTGAGGAGGTACCTTGATGAGCGGGGGTGCTTCGTGAAAGACAGGATCCTAGCTCTTTGGGGGCAGCAAATGCCTGAAGGATTTTGTTTTGTATGGAGCCACTTGTTTCCATCACAAACTTGTTTCTATTGAATCTCTATTTGTTCTTAAATAAATGTCCTTGTTTTACTATAATTGAACACAAGCGCTGTGTGATAGGGGAGCAGTGAGCTAAGGTAAAACTGCTAAACTGGGGTACACTCTTCCCTTGGGTACGGAGAGCCTGGGATTTCTGGGGGTATCCAGTGATAAGGGGCTGGACACCACAGGAGGACACTCTGAAGGCTAGAGGCTGGGGTGCCTTTATAGTCAACCTGCAGGGCAAAGGCAGGGCCCATACTGCCCAGAGGAGAGCGCCTGAGTGGCTGCCCAGCTGGTTGTGTTAGGGAACTAACACCTAGCTGGCACAGGCAAAGACTCCCCACATAGGAAGCTACTGCTGGCAACAGCCCTGCGTGCCCCAAGAAGAGTCACAACCACATCCCTTCCCAACTCTTAGGGAAACAGAATTTGCTCAACCTGCACCACCAAGCCCCACTAGTGGGCTTCTTTTAACTCCCTCATGCATGCAATGCAACCTGGTCTGGTTGGCATCCCTACTCCAGGACACCACACCTCTGCCCACAACATATCAAACAGGCCCCAGGCCCAGCACAGTTCTCCGAGGTGAGGCAAGCCCCTCTCTTTACAGGTGCTAATCTTTTGGATGAGATGCAGCAGAATTAACACCCTGATGCCTCATGATCATTAGATTCCAATGCACTTTGGTGTATCCTCTGTTCTGACCCAGTTCCAAGTGGGTTGTTACAGACTGCTTGCCCAAAACACCTGCACAGCTGTGTGATGTTGCTGTGCATTGTTAAACAGCCATTACATTCCACCCGAGAAGAGGCTGCACTTCACTTGTGACTGATCCCTTCATACAGATCGAGGGCAGAATTCTGCTCAGATACACATTGGTGTAAATCAAGAGTGACTTCGCTGCAATCGGTGGAATTACACTGGTGTACGTGGGATTAGAATCAGACCCAAAGCCCTTTGGGATCTTGCAGGATAGAAGACACTACAGAAATACAAAGATTATGATGATCAAATGGACTTCAAACCTCCCTTTATTTCACACCTTGTAAGTTTCACACTGAACCCTCTCTTTGCAACACCACCACACTTGGTTAGTTTGTTTTGAGGCAAAAATGTTGTGAGATTTAAAAAACAGAGCGCAGGAAAGTGGGAAATGACCTGACGAACCGTGAACTCCAAACAGTTCCCACAGGCAAATAAATTCACCTCTATCGAAAACTAAACAAAATGCAGAACCAGTGAATGCCTTTTAAGAGTGCATTGGAATTCCCACCACAGGAGCAAGAGCTGGGGAGGGGGAGAATGAAATAGCGGAAATCCATCTAATCCCAGGGGTCGGAATCCTCAGTGGGAAATGATCACAGAGAATACAGCATTTAAATCATAGTTATCTTTTTATTCTGTGTTATCAGCCAATAAATGGCCCCCAATAAATTTGGTTTAATCTTTGTTCCATGGCTGAAGCAAGAATTTTGCTCCTCATCACGTGACCCCTGGAAGGGAAGGGAGGGGGAGGGGTTTCCACTTCTCAGCCCATGAGTGAGGACTATCAGCACAGGCCAGGCAGCAGGAAACATTCATTGGAAACCAGGAAGCTTCATCCCCTTCCCCGCAGGTCTGCTCACACCACCCTAGTGGCCAGAAGCAGTTGGGAACTGGGAGGGACACTGGAAGGAGAGATGGGAGGAGCCACTGAGTGGGGAAAAAAGGGCACTGAAGCAATAGAAAGGGGAGCAGTCACAGGCTATAACAGATCAAGGGAAGATCTTCCCGCATCCCTCACCCAAGGCTGATAATGGATCACAAAAGAACAATCACAATACGTTGGATCCAAAACTACTGCAGGGACGTTACCCTCTTCCTGGCCCCTTCTCCGCCCAGACCACATGAGGTAACAACTCCAGTTCCCCGCACACACGCTAGCAAGAGTGGATAAACTAGTCCTCAAAAGTTTCTCTTTGCCTCACTTTCAATGTGCTCTCCAGGGTGGGAAGGGCCAGCCCCCCAGATATTCTAGGGGAAGGGAGATCTGTTCCCAAGGTTACTTTACAGAAGGTCTGCTCAGGAGATGGGAAGCAGTGTGAGGTCTGCCCTTGCTCTGTCAGAGAGATTCAGGGCAGGGTGATTTAGGGAACACGCCCATACCTGGGAGAGTACCAGAGACTGCTCTCTGAGTACAGGGGACTCAGGCCTCCATACCAATTGTAAATTCCCAGCTGCCACCACATGTGTGTGTGGGGGGAGGGGCCGGGGGGGAATACTGCTTCATATTAAGTATCTCTGATCCCTGAATTCTTCTCCCCAACATCTCGGTCTGACGGCAAGGACAACCCCTAGTCCAGCCCTTCTACAAAGGCTGTTGCTCGCTGCCCACTTCCTAAGTCACTACTGTCGGGATTGGGCACTGGTGCCTTCGAGTCTTCCAGAGAGTCATCGGGTGAGGAGCTCCTGCACCAGCTGCTTGAACTGCTCCTGCTGTTGGCAGATGTAGAGCTGAGTATCCCAGAGTGCGTTCACTAGGATCGCATCATTCACCTCATCCAGCATCACGTCAGAGTGCAGATGTGGGCTGAACCTGTGGATATCGAGATGTCACCAGATGGGACTGGGGAAGACGGGGGCAGCAACACAAGAAGGGACAGGCAGGGATGGAGACAAGCATCAAATGCAGCACCACATGATGCCTGGGGATGGGGACACATGCCACACTCCGGTCTTGAGAGGGGGAGAACACTGGGAAGAGAGAAGACCAAACAGATGGCCCAACCCCAAGAGAGGGGAAGGGCACCAGCCAAGAAAAGCTCATACCGGAAATAGCGGGTGTCTGTCATCTCACACCAAGCCCTGGCACGGTCCACGGCCGGGCCATCCGCATCAGTGCACTGCAGGGGGAAACATGCCCACTCTTAGGTCACTCAAATCAACCTAAACGCTTGTATCCCTCTGCTTGTAAAGTCAGGCTCCCTTGGCACTGAGTCCCACTGAACAGGCCTCCAAGGGAGAGAAAACTACATTTTGGAAACTTACCCACCAAATGATGTAGGGGAGCTTTTCTACCGGCCCTGCTGCAGCTCCCCATGGGGCTGAGCTCACTCTTCTAATCCTTTTGGTGTCCCAGGCCTCCACAGTTTTGTGTGCAGACAAAAGTGCAAAAAAGGGGCCTTGGCGGTGATTCTAGTTTGGGGCTCTGGGTTCTGAGCCGTGAAATCTCTCGGATTCTGTTTATAACCCGGCTTCTGCTCCAGGAACACGATGCCAGCAGGGGTTGCATTCACTACGAGCCCTGAGAGTTATGCTGGGGCAGCTTTCAAATGAGACCTGAAATGCAGAGCTCATGGCAAATACAAACTCCATGGAGGTTTTCTGGTCTGTAGGTATAAGGCTGAGAAGAGCCAAGGATGGGTCAAAGTTAAGGTTATTTGGGGAACCTTAACTCCAAATTTTCCTTTCAAGAATTGTTTTTGTGAACAAAAATATTCCAAGCTTCTTTTTGTTTAAAGTGTGTGTGTGTGAGTGAGAGACATATCCAATCTTCTCTCTACTATAATAGTTTTTATTCAGGAATTTCCTTAATTTGTTTATGTTGATGAATGATCATGATGGAAATACAGAAGATTTTTCTAAAAGCAAAATACCCCGTTTTTCAGGGCTTAGTTTTTAAACCAGGCCTCCAAATTTTCCACCTGGAATTCTGCACCCATAAGTAAATTGTACCCATTTTTGCATGCACAAAATTGTGGAGCCCAATTTGAAAATTAGGTCCTCTGTGTCCCATCACTTGGAGAGGCTAACCTGGTGAACCACAAACTTTCTAAGACAAGATCACCTCTGCCAAGAGACAGTACATATAAAATTTCTGGCAGAAAGCAGCTTGTTTGACAAGGTTATGGTGGCTGGTGTCAAAAAAATCAGGTTTATAAAGGAGTGTTTTATACTCTCTCAGCTATAGTGTCATTAACACAGCTCCATAACCCATCACACAAACGCACCTCAGGATTAATTGAGACTGTGTTTGATACTTACACTATTCTGCCCCCTGCTGGTTATCCTACCTTCTCATTCGCTCCCAGAGATAATCCACCTAATCCCTTTGCAAATCTACATGTATTTGAAGGATACAAGTGCCAAATAGGAAGAAGAATTCTTTAGGCTGGGCCACCTCAGACCATCTCACCCCTAACATTCCGGCTTTCCTGTGACCCCCTCAATGCCAACTGACAGGGGAGCACCCATACTGTAACTCCCATAAGGCCTGACATACTCATTGCCCCAGCACACTGTCATAATATGTATGTAAAAGGTGTCATGAAAGGTATCACATGTGAACTGGTGACAAGCAGGTCCCGAAAGTCACCACATGATATATGTTCGGGGTGTAAAAGAGTTTAGACACATGCTGGAAATATTAGCTTGAAATGTGTTTGGGCAGCAGTGTATAAACTCGGCCTGCCTTAGACACCGGAATCTGCATTTACCCACGTGACAAGCAGAGGACAATGCAAGTATCTTTACATATAAGGTAAACAAAGCCATCAAGCTAAACAAGTGAGGAGAAGATCATTTAACAATCACGGTGGGGGACAGAAACCCCAGGAAGCCTTCCTGGCTCTCAAGGCAGAGACAATAGACTTTGGGTAATATAAGGGGAGCAAAGAGACCTTTTCAGTGATCCATCTCTGAGGGGACCTAGGGTACAGCACCCTTCGAAGCTGTAAAATTTGGGTCCCATAGTGTGGAGGGTGAGGGATGCTGGTAACTTGATGTAAGAAAGAAAATGGCGTAGGCAAAGATTGCATCTTGCGTGGGGTTTTTTTGTTTGGAACCACCCAACTCTCTCTTTTGCTTTGTATCACTTCAATCTGTTCTTTGTTAATAAATCTCTTCTTGTTTTATTAAAAAAAATCTCAGCGCTGTGTGGATTAAAGAGAGGTGTGAGTCTTCAGCTAATCTAACAGGCCAATGTGTGCTCTGTCCCCATGGAAGGAGCGAATTTAGTAATGTCTGAGAGTGTCCAGTGAGAGGGGCTGGACACTGCAGGGAGATGCCTCTGGGGAACTCGGGTTCACTGACTGTTACCTGTAAAGCAAGGCTTTGACTGAGAGAGTTTAAATGAGTTTGCTGGTCAGGCAGGTGTGTCAGGGAGCTGACGCACACAGGGCTGAGCAGCAGCAAAGCTCTCGCTAAGGCAGAGGGGTAACAGTGGCTCACAGCTCTGGGTACCACAGGCATGGTGTAACAATTCCCATGTCAATACTCAACCCACTTTCTAAAGCATGAGAGAAGTTTTTGCTGCAGCAATTTGGATTCTCCAAAGTTTAGAGAATGAGGGATTTAAGGAGGCTCTAAGAGGAGGAATGATGGCAGCTGGGATAGGAAGTGATTGTAGACACCTTGCTAGGGAGTAAGACCCTTGTTATTGAGCTCTGTAGGTTGGGGAGTGGTCCATGGAGCTCTCTGAATAGATGTCACAGGTGATCCCCATATCCTCGCTGGACTTTAAAGGGTAACAGCCTGGCGTAAGTCCCAACTGAGCATCTTTTCTTTTTAAAAATAGTACGATTTAGCATCAAAAACCACCTCAGGTGTCCCCCTCTGCGCCACTCCACAGCTTCATCCCATCCAGCCCACCCCCCATTACTCACACAATCCACCACCATCTTGCCCAGCTCTTTGGCCCCAAAGACAGTCTTGGCCAGCTCCCAGGGGTTGGAGGGGCGGAAGACATCCACGGAGCTCACCGGGACCTGCGGAGGCCTCCCCGTCCCAAGAGAGACCACCATTCCCAATTTCCGCACCTGCTGGCTCTGCCCCTTTGGAGGATGGAGAAACAACGTTTTGTTAGTGTGAATCCACAGTATTACCCCCGAAAAATACACAAACAGGATGGGGGGGAAAGGGGAGATTCATAAGTTGTCTGCATTTCATTGCCCAGATCCTTGAACTGATAATACTGGGGACCTGTATGGCTCAAGAGATTGAGGATTACATAAAATCACCCCACATTCCCCACCCTCCTGCACAGTAACTTAGACACATGCCTCGCCCATCCTGAACCAGAACCTTTCATTTCCCCTCCCCGACCCAAGTCTTCACTGCCAATCCAGCCCCATGTCAGAAGTGACTGACAGTCATCAACCTCTGTTGAACGTCCCATGTGGCAATAACTGGGGGGAATCTGGCCTTTGTGCCTAGAGCACAGCCGTCAGCATCACACAAAAAGCCATCGCCACATTAGCATGAACTGGCCCTATCTGTTGCTTCCTACGAGAGGCTAACAACTGAAGGAGCCACAGACAGAATGAGCTGATCCTCCTACAACAGCCAGGTTGGAGCATTGTGCTGGGGAGATCAGGGGAGCTTTCAGTGCCGTTGTTTAGGATGCACTACCTGGTCGGTGGATAAATACAGGACTCTGGTCTCAGAGAGCCACCAGTAACAGCCCCCCTTCCCAGGGAGGAGTCATTTACAACCAAACCCCATTGTAATGTCATGCCAGAGAAATCCTCCAGGTAGTAATTAAAGCCCTAGGATTTACCCTCACCTTCTGGCTTAGGGACTTGTTGTACTCATGAATCTCTGTCATGGCATCCAGAGTGGGGTTATTGGCCAGCAGCCCACCATCCAAGAAACGCCCGATTGGTCGGAAGTACGTTGGGGCGGCACCACTGCAGCGGGCAGCCCGCCACACAAGCTGGTCTGTGAAAACATAAGACAGTGCATAGGACTGACTGACTTCTTGTGTCACCATCGACAGACAGACACACTGCTGAATGGTGAGGCAAGACAGCAGATTTTGGGAGGAGGGGAAAGGGAAGAGATCTGTAATTTCAGAGGCCCCCTCCACCAGTTAGCTCTGCCCTTTTTCTTCATAACACTGTGTGCTTTGCGTGGATTCACTGGAGAATAATTGCTTGTGTAAATCAGTGGTCTCCAAAGTGGGGTGCGTGCATCCCAGAGGGTGTGCAAGAGGATCCTTGGGGGTGCGTGGCAGGAGGAGGAGTCTGAGCGGCTTTGTTTTCTTTTCTTTTTTTTTTTTTCCTTTGGCAGTTCGGGCAGGAGTCTGAGGTTTTTTTTTGCTTCAGTGCAGCAGGGGGTGCGTGCTCAAAATTTTTTTTTACTGATAAGGGCGTGTGATCAAAAAGTTTGGAGACCACTGGTGTAAATGATGGCCCTGCAATATCCTCCCACCCATCTCCCCCCCAGCACTCAAGCCTCCTTTAAAGATACTGGGCCAAATTCATCCCTACTGGGACTCCGTTGAAGCCAGCAGAGTTACGTCAGGGATGAGTTCGCCCATTGTATGTAATAGATCCATTCAGGAGCCCAGGAGGGATGGAGACATCCCTTTGGAACCCATCCCCATAGACAGAGGCAACGCATAACTGGGGTGGGCCACAATTGAAAGGTTCTGGTGGGGGGAGGCACATGACCGCCCCACGCAGCACCTCTGGATCTACAAGCTGTTTCTAAACGGAAGGCAGGGCAAGCCCCACTGCTGTGCGAGGGGTGCAGTTTCCCCTGGGCAGAGCCCTGCTATAAGAGCTGGAGCGTGGCCTCTGCCCTGGGAACAGGCCTGGAGTGTTCGGCACAGGGCAATCTGCAAAGCAGGCACGGGGAAGCGCTGGGACTCCAGTGACAAGGAAGGAGAAACAGCCTCATGTAGTGGGGGGGGGCAGGGAGGAAGGAGAGGCTCAGCCCACAGCCACACACTCTGCTGCTTCCTCCCTCCCTGCGCTGCACAAACATATGGTGAGTGTCGCCATCAGGGGAGTCTTTGCCTCCTCCCTGCTGGGTGTTCCCAAGAGACAAGGGGCAGAGTCTGCAGCAGCCCTTCTGGATGTTGCTAAATGGAAGACAGAAATCTGGGGGGGGCACATGACCCCGCGTGCCCCCACCCCAACGCATCGCCTCCGTTCATAGATGCAGGAAGGTACGTTGTCTTGACCCCTTTCCAAAAATCTGGTGGCCCTTTTGCACCACTCTTCTCCCACAGAGCCAGGGAGAGTGGCTGCTGAATTTGCAAAGTGGCAGAACATATCCCCAGGTGGCTAGGCCAGCGTGCTACAGCTTATTGCTGCAGGAAAGCAGGAACAGTCAAGGCAGGACAGGTGAGAGGGGAGGCTAAGAAACTTCCACTAGGACCAAGCTCTAAGGATTGTTAAAGTAGAGAATAACCCACTGCCGGGACATACCATTCTGCTCTTATGATGGGTAATCCACTATTGGGATGTACCATTCTTCACAGAGAAAGGGGAGGAGGGGCAAGAATCTCTCTCTCTCTCTGATAAGGTCCTCTTCTCTGCCAGTCACCTGGACCAGTGGACTCTGGTGCGTGAAAGCATTTACCTTCTGGCTTGGTGAGTGGTTTGAAGGGGTCTGTTGTCTTGACCTCAGGCTTGTTTTTCGTCGCTGGCGCCTTATAATTCCGGAAGAGGTGGAGCTCAGCAGGTTGCCGGTCACACAGGGTCCCTGTTACTATGACCCTGTGGGAAATGAAATAAGAAACAAAGATAAGTGTTGAAACAAATTTGGTTAGGCAACATCAGCCTCTGAATCAATCTCTGCTTCCTGATCTGGTCCATGGCCTGGCTGAACGCCTCACCACGGAGCCTGCCAAAAAGAGGGGAGGGAACAATCTCAGCAAATGCAGCCCCAGCTGTGACCCACTTGGGTTTCTGGACGTCTGTCATTTTGGTGTGCTCTCCAAATTCCCTCTTCAGGAACTCATCCAGGGGCTCTGACTCGTATGGTCGTGACCCTCGGAACACCTCATTCTTCATGCGGAAGTACAGGCAGCGCATGTAGTCCACTGGCTTCCCTGAGACACAGAACGGCATTAGCTGTAACCAGCAGTGGGAGGCAGACGGAAAAGCAGAACCAGCCAGACTCAGGGGATCAGAGCTCGAATTCCCCAGGGCATCACACAGCCCCTGCAGCGTCTACCTGGAGCGGGAGCCACGTGCCTAATCCTCTGCAGTAGGCTCAGTGTATGGGAAAGCCTCTGAGGGAGGAGGGCAAGTTCAGAGCTGACTCCTCAGGATTCTCCAGACAATAACAAAGAGCTAATGAATCTGGTCATAGACCCTTGGTGGGGAGAAGACCAGGAACACCTGGTTGCCAAAACACTGCCTGTTTGCTGTGTGATTTCCCAAATTCCAAACAGCAGGTCAGACCATTTCCCAGAGGAGCAAACACCGATCAGAGTTCTGGCGTTTGTTTGTTAATAAATCCCATTTCTCTTTCAGCTGGTAGCAACCTCCCAAAGTGATGGGCTCACAGAGCTGCACCCCCTGCCTTTCCTGCCTGCCCAGCTCTCCACACACTGAGGAACCATTCTGACCCAGGCTTAGCAATGGCAGTGCCTGTGGCTCAGTGCTGCCACCCCCCGTCGTCCCTTACCATGTACAATAGCCAGTGCCAGGATCCCTCCTGTGCTGGTCCCTGCGATCCAGTCAAAGAGCTCCCTGATTGGCCGGCCAGCAGCCTTCTCAATAGCAATGAGAAGTTGGATGAGCACCAGGCCCCGGATGCCCCCTCCATCCAGACACAGGAGGCGATCGTACCTAGAGAACAGGAAGGTGGCGGCTAGGTTATGCATTAGAACATACGTATGCTCAGTGCAGCAGACAGGATTGACATTTCTCTATAAACTGGCCTCCTCTCAAGCACCCTGAACCCCCACCCTGATGCCCCAACCTCTCTCCCAGCACTTCCCTGCAGCCCCTCAAGTGTCCCAGCTCTCCTCCCAATTGCTAAACCCTCCTGCAACCCCAAAAGCACCCAACTGATTTCTCAGCAGCCAAACCATCCTTAAACATCCTCTTTTCCCTTTCAGGTTCTAAAGCAGCCATCCACCACTATGACCAGCTCCCAGACCTCACCTATCACCAGTTTCCTGAACACTCTCTTTTCAGATACCTCCACTGGGAGATCAGGGGGAGTTGCCCAGGCTAAACAAAGTCTTTCCACAAGGTGTGGGATATTGGATCTGAGATCAGCAGCCTCACACAGACAAAAGAAACAACACTGTGGAGAGTTGTCTCCAGATGTAGCAGTGTCTCATATCCCAAAAGAACGCATCACTGCCCTGTCAACATTGTGAACAATTTCACGGCTGGTCATTTTAGCAGAAACACCCAGCTAATGTGCCTTCCCCACAAACTCAAACATCTCTCAGGCACTAAAATCTCCATCTATCCCAGCCACCAAAACCTCTACCTTCCCCCGAAACATCCCCCACAATGCAGTTACATGTTGCCATGACAAAGAAAAGACAGCAGCACCTTGGTAGAGAAAGGACTAATCTCCAGATGGTGTAAACTGGTGTCACCCCACCCACTCCAATGATCAGCAGTTATGTGCTGTTAGGGACAACCGTGCATTCTGGTAGGGCACGGGATGTCATCCTCTTCAATGGACCTATGCTGATTTACACCAGCTGAGAACCTGGCCCTTTACATTTAGATGCATTGTAAAATAGAGGGAATTTAATATTCAAATGAATTACACTGGGGGCCCAGCATCTTAATCCCATTCCTATTTAATTCAACAATCCCTCCCCCCTCACACACTTACCAGAAGCTACCACACAATTCCCAGTCTGCCGCCCCAGAGTGCCATGGAAACCAGGGGCCTTGCTACAGAATTTAGGGCCAGCTCAATGCCAGAGTCCACGCACATCTCATAAGAACCAGGAGGAGGAGAAGGCCTTCAGCCCCTCAAGAATGACAGGGATCTGCTCCTCTCCTCTGAGAGGACTGGGCATGCAGTGTAACTTCTCCCGATGCCCTGAGTTATGGCTCCCAAGTTGGGCAGGGCTCTGGTATAAACCATCCTCTTGGTGGGAGCTATTTCCCTTGAAGATAGGGATTCATTGATGAAGTCCTTCCTGCCGTGTGTGTTTAATACAGGTTTTGGATCAAATGGGTATAGCTCCCAAGCCTTCCATTGCCCTTCCACCAGGCCCCACCGCAGCTGTGACTGTCGCCAGCCATTCAGATTCCTTCTCACCAGTACAGTTTGTTTTAATACAATATTCCTTTCGAAAAAAACAAAGCATAAGCAGGACTGGACACTCCTTTGATTTGCTGAGGACAGTTTCCTTATTTCCCTCCCCCGCCCAGGACCCTGCTGCTTGCCCTCCAATCACACACCTTCCCCACCCCGGTGCACTGCAGCAAGAGTTTGTTCCACCAATACTCCCCCTGCACTCCATGCCATCTTTGTGCCTCCCCTCCCTACCCCACACAAGATGGATGCATCACATGCATCATGATGCTGCCAAACCGGTGCAGCAATTGGCACAGAGCTTTGCAGCCATCAAGTCGGTGTGTCGGGCTGAGCTAAAGCCTGCACTAGCTGCTCAACAGCATTAAATGGGTGATGGTGGGGGCAGAGGTGGCAGATTTTAATCGCCCGGGTTGGGTTCCATTAGGGGTGTAGGCCAATGTATGACTCTGGGCACTAGCACGGGGAGAGGGGTCACACATGGGTGTGCCGCACATGGGACTTTAGTCAATGATAATGACAGCAGAGAACCTCACACACGCATGAGTCCCCGCACGGAACTCTGGCTTGTTCCAGGTATGAGGGCGCCATGCATCACGGGGGAGGAAAAAGTCACTCCCCCCATCCCCATATTCGAGCCGTGTAGTTGTCTCATGAGCTCCGCTCCTCGCTTACGTTCTCTTTGCATCGCTGGCAGAGTCCACAACATCCGGCGTCTTCAGCAAGTGGCCAAGTGCTGTGGAAATATGGATGATGCTCTCATAACCTAGAGAGGCACAGACAGACAGTGGGAGAGAGAGACACACATTTAGTGTCATAGAGGGAGGAGAGGAAGATGCATGAACAGGGCCTTCACTTCACTGGGGTGTGAATATTTCCTGTGGGGTCTCCTGCATCCCTAGAGCTCCCCCACTGCCCTCTAATCTTCTACCCTAACCCTCTAGTTCCCTTTCCCACCCTTCTGTCCCTTATCTCAAAGAGCTCAGTGGCGGAAAAGACCTTTCATGTCTGTCCCTTCCCTGCCAGGGCAGACCTGCTCCCTGCAGTACAATCTCCAGTGCTTCAACGTCCCAAACCATGAAGCTTCCACCACTTCCCTTGGGAGATTATTTTGCACTTACACAGACCTCACCATCAGGAAATACTTCATAACAGCCAGCCAAAGTTTTGCTGTTTTATCCAAGCGACATCTCCCTGCTATTTAGACCCTTCTAGCACTCCTGAGGGACAGATACTTGTCACATCGCCTCAAGTCACTATTTAGCAAAGTTATAGTTAGTGGGCTCTCTATTGCAACAAGCCAAGTCCTTACTCATCACTCTGCCTTCTCTATCCTGTCCCCCGGTAGCTGGTTACTGACACGGACACATTCCACCCCTCCAACAAAGGCCTTGCACCGTGTTATATCAACACTAAGAACTTCAAGTTCCCACCTCTATCAAACAAGTTCTTTGCCCCTCCTCCCTTGAGCAGACAAGCCACTGCATGCAGTGCCACCAATTCACCCCTTCCTTAGACTCCATGCCAAATAGGATCAGAAATCAAATCCCGGAGAGCAGGCAGCCAGAAAGCTTTCAAATAAAGATGCAGGGGAGCAGATGGACCACCAGAGTAAGACAGGGAGGAGGCAGGTCCCAGCAGCCGCAGGAAATGAGAAAGAAACCTAGATTTAATCCTGGGAGATAAGCACACATGGAGGTCTGGGAGCCTCCTCATTACCCATCTGCAGCTGTATCCCAAGCCATAACTTGGGAGGGGACGGGGGGGCAATATGGCCCAGATGAGGTGCCAGCCTGTGAAACCAAACGGAAAACAGGGGAGGAGAAAAAAAATACATTATTGCCAGCGGCTAGGAGGACGCAGTGGATCTTTGGAGGAATCTCAGCACTGGATGAGGTTTCTCAGCACACACTCAGGTCCCTGATAAAAACAGCCCTGTTCTGTCAATATATCAGAAGACTAATCCTGGAATGACACACCCAGACCTCCACCACTCCTGAGAGAAGAGGGGAATTCAGCCCTGGATCTCCCTCCTTGTACTACTCCAGCAGTGGAACTCCTGGAGGTACAGACACACCTGCTGGGGTGACATGAATCTATTTTCTCTAGAGACACCATATAGGAATGGTGCTAAGCTTGGAGTGAGAATCCAGGGTGGCCATTTCTTCAGAGCAGCAGAATTACAGGTAAGTAATTCCTCCTTTTTTGTCCTTCTACCCACCCATTGCTCCATCCTACCGATGAGACCCTATCACTGGCTTAGAGAGAAGCCCCTCTACTGGGGTGAGAAGGGAATTCATTTTCCACATTCATCTATCCCTAGGCCTCAGCCTTTCCCTCCACTAGCTTTCAGCCTTCGGGATTTGGGCCCCAGACACTCCCATGTCTCATTCCTCCCCACCTCTCCCCCACAGCCAGGATGCCCCATCACCAAAGAATGAAAAACTCAAGACAAATTTCAGCTGAGCTTTCTTTTCTGCCTCTCCAACTGAATGGAGGTGGGTGTCACAGCATATGGGGATGAACAGACATAGGTCCCAGATTTATTCCAAGGGTGTGTGGCCAGTCACCCAAAAATACTCCTCCTCGGGCTGGTGCACTACAGGGATGTATCCAAGAATCCAAACAGATCTATAGATGTTTTCCTGGGGGCAAATAAGAGAAGGGTAAACCTGATCCTGGGAAGAACGGGAGCAGGCTGACAGCTACTAAAGGCAATGAGAGCTGGGAGAGGGGACGGAGCCACAAAAGTGCAGGACAATCCAGAGAGAAGCGCTCAGAGAAGACTGTGAAGAGAGAGAAGGAGAGAGTGAGAGACAGGGCCAGGGAGGGCTTTACCTAAACTGTGGCCGTTGTTCCGTGGGAGCGGTGGTCTTTCCGGGGAGGTGGACAGCGGTGGTGATGCTGCGGATGCCATGTGGGGGGATTCGGGGCTAGGTGGGTGGCAGCGTTCCGTCCCTACCATTTGCAGCAGGCCTAAGAGCACCTTCCGGTTAGCACCTTGCGAGGTGCAGGAGTCGCACATATTAAAAAGAAAATCAATACACAAATCACAAGGCCATTCCATACACCCTAGCAAGCCAGTCCTGTGCATACAGTAACTGAGGGATGAGAAGTGAGGTAGGGATCATACTTTGTGCATCCTTCCACAACCAGACTTTAGGGCTTGTGCTGTGTTGTGATCCCTCACCCTGCATTTCACAGCTGCTTTACAGGGCAGACGCTGCACACTCAGTGTGCTCGAGGACGGGGGGGACTGCACTTTGGTGGTTCAGTTGCCCTGCCTCTCCCCATCGTGCCCCTGCAGCATCTGGCAGCATGGCTTGGAGAGGGGCAGTATCAGGCTTTCCACTTCTACCTCCTGCTCCCTTCTTCCCCTCTTCTGCGCAGGGCTCACCTTTGCTAGTCCTGGCGGCCACCAGCCCTGGGGTCTCTCCAAACTCATTGGGGATCTCAACATCTGCTCCAAACACAATGAGGGCCTTGATTGTCTCCAGGTGATCTTGCTGTAAGAGGGGAGAAATCTCTTGTCATAGGCAACACTCCCTTTATCCGCCTGCCACCGCCTACTTTGCTGAGCCCTTCGCTCTCACCCTTGGGTGCTCCTGCTAATTAAGAATATCCAGATGAATTCATCTCCTTCACATCACTTGAGGGCCAGGGCCTGTGATGTTCCTGGTGTGGGCACCAGCACAGCTGAACCGATTGAACCCAGCTAGAGGCATGGAGGAGAGTAGTTGTGCATACTAACCCCTCTCTCATAAAAAAGAATGGTGGGGCCTGCTCCAGGGTGTTCTTTTCATGCCCTGGCCTGGAAGAAAAGTTCTCCATCAAATCCCCTTGGAAGTGCAGAACCTGCAGCCTGGGAGAAACTCACCTTCATGGCCAGGTGCAGCGGGGTGTTGCCATCCTGCCCCTTGGCATTAGCGAGAGCCCCATGCGTCAGCAGCACCATGGCGCTGTCAAAGCGCCCCCGCTTGACCATGATGTGCAAAGCCATGTCTGCCGTCCTGCTGACAGAATTCACGTCACAGCCATACTCAATCAGCATCCGGGTCATCTGTGCCCCAAAGCCATAGGGAGAGAGGGAGAGAAGGCAACAAGGAAGCGTGATAGCTTCAGAGCAACAGCGTGGGTGGGCAAACTACCCTGTTCTTCCTTAGGTAGAACATGCCAGGCAGTGAGTGCTGGAGCAGCTGACGATAGCAGTGGGGAGAAGAAACAAAGACTAGCGTAGACAAGGCCTAACAGTTAAGTGTCAGCTACAAAGCCCTGGGTATCTGTATTATGACAAGGAGGATCTTGTGAGGTTTCTCTAACACTTGATACTAAAACAGCTCTTCACTTTAATGACATGCTTCTGAGTGTCTCGCTTGTGTCTTACAACGAAACACAGGAATGGCGCCAAGCAGAGTCAGAGCTAAATGAAAAACGTGATCCTATTTGGGCTAAAATCCTTGGCACATCTGAGGGAAGATTCTGTGCAGATTTTGGCAAAATCCCCCTGTTCATTTCCACTGTCCCACCTTATGAGCCAGGCAGTTTCAAGCCTGTTTAGTACTTGACTGGGAGACATCTAAAGAGAACCTAGATGCTGGAAGAAGGAGTGCTGGTAATTCAACAAGAGGCACTCTCCTCACTAAACTATGCCTGAATCAGTGCCCTGGTATGGCATCAGGGGGGCGTTATGCCAGCTCACCTGGCATTTTTCACAAAAATTCAGGGTATTAGTCCCAGTGGGCAGGCCAATTTCCTCTCTGGGTGATTATAACATGCCTAGCTAAAATTCCCCTGCAGTGAGAAGTTATTCTTCTGTTTCCTGCCTTAGAAACTGCTATATAATGTTGATGGCACAGAATGGCTGCCATGTTCCACCCCAGAGGTGGCCTTGTTTTAGAGGCAGCACTAGTACTCCATCAGAAAGACAGCGAAGGAGAGCAAGCTGGCAGTCCAATAACCATTGGACTGCCAGTACCAGGATCTGCCCACTCCACTGTGAGGGTCCACAGCTCTCTCCCCCCTCAGTGGATGACACTGATTCTCTCAACCAGTACCATGGGAAGTGGCCTGGGGAAAGAGGCTGCTCTACCTGAGAATCTGAGTTGTGGGTGACCAGTGACTGTCTTTTGGGTGGCCTGCTGGGTTACTGTTCTCTAAACGGAGTCACACACGCAGCAACATGCAGGAAGGTGAATGTCTTCAGCTGGAGGAACTAACGGGGGGAAGAGGGGAGCAGAATTTCAAATGAGAAGAAGTGGTCCAGTGTGACTGCGTGGCATGCTGGCATGCCTCTCAGTTTGCCCCTCTGCCTGGCATCAGCTTTGCTTACCTCAGCATTTTTGGCCCAGTGGAGCACAGCTGCTCCATAGCGGGGGTCCTTGAACTGAACTTGATTGACATCCACTTCAAGAAGGGCCCGCACACACCTTCGGGAGGAAACGAGATGGAGGCATGGAAAAGGAACAGTCATGGATGGGGACAAAGACCCCAGCCTGCCAACAACATGCAGGTGTCGGCACATCCTTGAGAGCTCACGCTGGGGAACTGTGGGTTAACAGCCCTCTCTCCCTTCACCCCACCTGGGATGCTCTGTGACCTGGGCAGGCCCCTAAACTGCAAAGCATCCAGTGCTCCCTGCTCTTAGACAGAGGAAGGGCTAAGAGTCAACGTGCTACTAGGGCCACACTAGCAGAGAGGACAGCAGGCACCGGGAGATGATACCTGGAATCCAGGCCATTGGATCATGCCCTGCTAGTGAGGCAAATGGACACTGGGAGGGAACAGAGCATTAGTGCTAGTGGGTGACATTCTGGGGCTGGCCCACCCTCAAAGGCAAACCCACAATGGTAGTGGGCATACAGGATCTGAGCATGTGATGTCTTAAGAGTGCCTATTCTCAGAGAGGCAAGTGAGCACTAGGCAGGGGCATGCTAGCCAGGCATCAACCACGGAGTTCCATTCCAAGCAAGGCGAATGGGTACTAGGCGGAGTCTCAGCCAGCGAGCACTATCCTGCTGTCACTCCTATCCCAGCAAGATAGGCAAGCACTGGGAAAGGGCAGGTGAGTCTATGCTAGTCAGTGATGCCCTGACATGGTTCTCAGCAGGATAAGCAGGCACCCAGGGAGGAGCACATGGGCTCCAAGCCTGCAGGTGGGGCCCTTCCAGTGCTCCGTTTCCAACAAGACAGGTGAACACTTACCCCTTCTGGGAGTACTTCACGGCAGTGTGAATGGGGTAGCCCAGCGTCCCCATGACGTTGCACTTGGCATGGCATTTCAGTAGAGCCAGAACCACATCCTCTTTGCCCAGCTGGCAGGCTAGGTGCAGAGGCGTCTGCCCCTGATTGCTCAGATGGTTCAAGCCAACAGATGGCTTTTTGCCCAGGAGCTGAAAAGAAATTGAACAGCAAAATCTCTCCTCTCTCCAGGCTCTGAGGACTGCTCCTGGGGACAGTATGTGACTCATCATAAATGGCATAGCTTGTCCCCATCCCTTACCCTAGGACCACCCCACAAGTCCATCCTGGTGGTTATTTAAACTCTCCTTGTTTGTCCAACTGGGAAGTTTATTACTCCACCTTGCGCTCTCCCCTTTGGCTCAAGCTTAGGTTAGAGCCTGAATCCAGATCCTGCTTAAAGTATAAATAAAATAGAAATGTTTTCAAGACTTTGGTTTTGGTAATGTCAAACAAAACAGTGTTGTCGGTTTGTTTGTTAAACTCACACACACACACACACACACTCTCTCTCTCTCTCTCGGAAACCCAAACCCATCAGAGAGGCAGAAAGTGAATCTGGACAGTTTAATTTCCCTGTTCTTGCTGAATCAAAGGGTAAACAGCATCCTGGGGGAGGTCAATCCAGTTTCAAATCTCAGGGCAAACCCATTAAGCTGCTATTATCATAGTAACATGGAGAGGCTGCCCCGTTAAATCAGGATTGTTTTTAGGGCCCCTTAAAGGTCCAACACCCTAGATGTGGCGAGGCCTCCTCATCCCACCTTCCTTGTCACAAGTCAAGAAAACCCCCATGGTCTGTCCCAAAACTCTCTTGGACTCCTCCAAAGTCCAAGACCGACATCTAGAAAACTACCCAATCCAAAAGCCAAGAAGGAGGAGAAATGGTGAAGTGTTGCAAGGCTATCTGGCTATGGCCATAGAAATACCAGCACTGAAGCACCTTCTCTCACCCCACACAGATCACCATTGACCTGCCACAGAAAGAGAAAGCCAGGTGGAAGAAAACTCAAGTGGTGCTGGTCAGATCAGACCAGATGAAATCAGATACAGCCGGATTTGGCCCTGAGGAATTTCTACAAACCAAGGTCAGGGCTGTGAAGGAGGCAGAGCTCTTCCCTCTCCTCTGTGAGGGAGGCAGCAAAGTCAAGCCCAGCAGAACTTTCTGGACTGCAAATCGCACTGAGAACTCAGTCTGCCCCCACTCGACTCCAGAACCTCTTCTTGCAAAGAATCAGCTTCTTTTCCCAAAACCCACCGCAAAGTAACCACAGACCAGAAACACACACACCTCCACCCAAGGGTTTGGCCACCTATCACTCTGAACCCTGCCCTTCCTGGATGGTATAAGAATAGAGAACAGCCAGCAAAAAAAAGTCTCCAATGCCACCTGTCAGCTGGCAGTGTCCAGTCTCCTTCCCCATCAAGATTCAGGCCCGGGCACAATGCAGAGACAGCACTTGTCTATGGACAGCAGGCAGTCATCCCACAGAGCAACAACGGAAGCGCATCTGTAGCCCACAGGTCTATACTCAGACCAAATCCAGAGGGTAGTTATGGGCACCACCAAAACCTCAGGACCACAATCCTTAATCTTAGCCTGTGTAGACGCATTTTACTCACTAACCCTTCAGACCAGCAGGAAGGAACCACATTGACTCAGTCCATAAGGATCTAGATTGTCAAGCCTATCTGGCCAACATACCATAGTAACTAAACAAGGACCCAGAGGAATCGTGGTTTGGTCTGACTCTGTCCACACACAGCTCCGACTGTCATGTCACCTGACTCAAGGGGAGGCAGGTTTAAGGACGGACTCCGCAGACTCTGAAGAATGAGGGGAATTGGTCAAGCTAGCCTTTGACTCTCAGTCACAATGAAAGGCCTTGAGAAACTTGGTTTGGTCTTCCCTTGCTATAGGCGCCATAGAAGCAAGAAAGGGAACTCTTGGCCTAAGGCCAGAAGTAGATGCAAATAAATATAGGTTCTTTTGATGCACTCGTTTTGCACCTCATCTGTTTTACTCCTGTCCCAGAGCACTCTGGGCTTTAGAGTTCAGTCCCGGAGAACTCTGCAGTCACACAGACAGCAAAGTCCCTAAAGAGGGAGGAAATGGGCGGGGGACTGAGATCAAGCCAAAAATTTGCACCCTCCTGTCCTCCTGCAGCAGCAGATCTATTTGGCTTTTTCTCCTCCAAGTATAGAAAGCCTTGCGTCTATCTCCTCCAGACGTAGAGCACTGGGTTCCTTTCTTTCACCCCCATCCCGCAGTAGGAAGGGTACCCAGCAGCCAGCTGTAAAGCCCGCTGCTTCCCCCTCACCTTTATGATCTCAGGGTTACTCCCTCGGACAGCATAGTGAAAGACTGTCTCCCCGTTTTTGTCGGTGACATCCAGCCGGGCATGGCACTCCACCAGCTCACACAGACACTCCATGTTTCCCTTCCGGCAGGCGAGCTGCAGTGGGGTACAGCCATCCTCGCACTCGGTGCTGTTCACACAGCTGCAACACAAGAGAGTAAACAGGAGGGTCCCTGCCCTGAGAGAGGCACACTCAGTACAACAATCTCCCAGAGGTTTGCGTCAGATTCCCTAAATTACTGTGTTAGAACTAATTGTTTCATGTACTTGGTGTTTATGAAAGCAAGGGGCAGAGCATGGGGAAGTGCTGTGCAATCTTCCTCCACTCACATCCCTGCCAAAGCACTCATTCCTGCCATCCAGTGCCTCCTGCTATTCCAGTACTGGAACCACCACCTAGCACTGCTAACATTCCTTGCTCCTGATGTGCAGTATCCTCTGCTAGATTGTACCCAATGACCAAGAGGAGAAAGCTCCTGCATTAACCCCTCAGTCCCTGAGCTATCCAGGTCTTAATTCCCCTTGCCCACACTGAATGTTTTCCCAGATAAATGCTGAAAGGGAATGGGGCATCTAGGCCAAAGTGATTTCCAGCACTTTATTATCCAGAAAGAGAATTCCTCTCTCTTCTTGTTGCTTATGTAACATGCCTGCACAGTGTACCACCACCTCCTCTAGTGGCTGGTCCACATAGATTATATAAAAGCCTTACTACTGCTACCAGCTAGTAGATTTACTCCTTCAGCTCAAATGCAGGAGGTTGGTGCTGAAGGTAATGAGCTCAAAGCTCACTAGCAATTCCCAAGGTGAGTGTTAGATTTATACCCTTCAATAATGGGCGAGCAGCAGGTTTAAAACAAACAAAAGGAAGTATTTCTTCACATAACGCAGAGTCAACCTGTGGAACTCTTTGCCAGAGGATGTTGTGAAGGCCAAGACTATAACAGGGTTCAAAAAAGAACTAGATAAGTTCATGGAGGATAGGTCTATCAATGGCTGTTAGCCAGGATGGGCTGGGATGGTGTCCCTAACCTCTGTTTGCCAGAAGCTGGGAATGGGCAACAAGGGATAGATCACTTGATAAACCTGCTCTATTAATTCCCTCTGGGGCATCTGGCATTGGCCACTGTTGGAAGACAGGATACTGGTCTAGATGGACCTTTGGTCTGACCCAGTATGGCTGTTCTTACGTAAGCAGTTATCACACCCATCATTTGACCAAGCTAGGCATTTAGGCCACTATCTGCCAATGTGAGGTCAACGGAAGTTGCAGGAGCCAAACTCTTCCAACAAGCAACCTACTTTTATTTATTTAGGGGCTGGAATATGGATTTAGGTGCTTGACCTTGAAAGCATGGGCCTGAAGTGCACTCCTGCCCTGAGCTAACTCCTAGTGGTACTCCTTCAAGAGAGCTCCTCAGCCCTTGCCTTAGGATGCGATTGTGTTGGAAACTCCCCGGAAGCTCTGTCTCCACTGCCACATGCGCCAGGGACCAGTGGGGGTGGTTACGGAAACAGTCACTCAGTTGCTGGAGGACCTCCAGCTGCAGGGGTTGTGGCGAGCTCTCGTAGAAGGGGCGCAGCCGCCTGGCATACTGCTCAAAGCGCTCAATGGCATCCGTCTCATTGTCTAACTGGAAGAGCCTGGAGAAGAGTAAAGTGAATGAGAATGCAGCCCAGCTCCCCTCCATAGAGGCCAAAAGCCAACCCTCCCTAGCACCAGGAAGACATATTAATTCTCCACACCCTAGTGCTAGGCATTTCTCCTCCTGCTTGCATTCACTCTTAAGGACTCCTCACCCAGTTGGGCATCCTGTCCCCAGTGACAGCACCTGCAGCCAGAAAGACGTTTCCATTCCCCATGCTGCCACTCTCCCTGTTCTCAGAAAATCTCCACTCCGGCTCCAAAACATAACCCGAAGAGGAAAGGGTCGTCTGTCACTCACCGAAAGGCGACCAGATGACTCTGGGGGTTCACCAGCAAGCAGTCCCAGGAGCGAGCGTTTTTGTTCTTGTATAGAATCACCCTATCATCCTCTCTCAGGCGTGTGAGAGCCACATACTCTGCCAGTGGCACCTCCTTCACCCGGTAAGGGTTTGAAAACAGATTGCTGTAACTGTTGATGGTGTTTACAAGTCGGCCAAAAAACTGCATCTTTTGGGGAAATCAACTGTCCGCTTCCCCTCACCCTGGAAGAAATCAGAGTCCAAATTCAGCCTAGGTCAGTACCTAAACCCACTGCCCATATCTGGCAAAGCCAAGAGACTTCCATACAGTGACCTTAACCCCCAGCGTCCCACTCCCTACCCTCAACGCATTGCCTCAATACAAGTCCATTGACTCTTCATGTATTCCATGAGACAAGATATGCCATCCCTATCCTCCCTCAGAAAGGTGTGCAATGCGGGGTGAAGAGTTGGTCCCCACATATCAGCTGAACAGATTTCTAGCAGGCACTGCCTGGCCCTGAAATTCCAGCCTCAGTCAGGGTCAGGGTCCCATTGTGTTGGGTGCTGTACTGTGAGATGGGCCTTGTTCCAAAGAGCTTACCATCTACACAGACAAGGAGTGGGAGAAAGGCCAGGCCTATTACCTCCATTTTACAGATGGGGAACTGAACTGCAGACAAGTTAAAGTGACTTGCCCAAGGTCACACAGGGTGTCTGCGTCAGAGCCAGGAATCAAATCCAGATCTCCTGAGTCGCAATCCAGTTCCTTAGACATAGTACAACCATAAAAGGAGTTGAAGCTCTTAGCTAAGTCCTCAGCCATCCCTTGCAAACTACAGCCATGATTTTGCCTTATTCACATTACCTCACTGACATCACTTGTCACCTCCCTCAACCTCCATACTAAGACCTCAATCCTGCAAACATATGGGCTTAACTTTACTACCAGTGGAACTAGTCATGGCAGTAAAGTGTTTGCTATCAGAGCCTAAACATGCAATTTTTAACTTGGACCACATAGAGTGGTATGAAACAGATGTTTCGAGTACAAAATTAGTGTTGTGTGGAAGTAGATGGCCATGGGCATGGTCTAGATTTGAAGTTGACGGTTATGTTGAAGTGTGTCCCGTTGTATGATTGTTAATGGAGAGAATTATTTGTTTTTTTAAGTGCAAGCTGTTTGTACAGCATTCATCATTTTGCGAAGTTATTATCTGACGTCTGTAGTAGACTTACTTACTTTAGGTGACGAAATGAGGAAGCCTGTCTGCTAATGTGTTGTAACAGCTGCTTGTGGATGGAGCTAAACGTTGCATATTTTGCGCAGAGGAGGAAGTTGGAAGAGGCAAATACATCATATTGAGGGTGAGGCAGAGGAGAGAAGGTGAAATCATGGCTGTAGGTCACATGAGATGGCTGAAGACTTAACTAGGGATTGGCTGGCTTTTTTATGGTTATATTTGTGGAAATCACTTGAACAACCTTAACTGGTTTTTAAGGAAGTTGCCAGGTTTTTAAAATCTACATGAATGCTGATTGTCCTACAGACAGCTGTCCACCTTGATACATCCCCTTCCAGAGCTCTGATGCCCATGAACCATCCTGAGTCAGTTGCCCGGTGGCCCCCACAGCTGCAGTCCACCATAACCATGTTCCCCATTCTCTCCACGCATGGCCCAGCTACTCTCCCTGCTATACCTAGCCTTGCTCCTCTGCCCACAGCCCTGATTATAAAACATCCTTGGTCCCCACCAAGCTCCCCACTCTTCCACCACATGCCGCTTTGAAATATTGGTATGTATTGACATGGGCACATAGTGTCTGATAAATCTTTAATTTAAATCTCTGCAGTCGGGAGGAGAAAGAGTAAGTATGGATCTACTAAGACAGTACGTTACGTGGACAAAAGTTTCTTCTGTAAGTAAACTTAGACACAGATCTGTAATGTAGACCTGGCCTAACAACTTCGCTCAGGGATGCGAAAAATCCACAGCCCTGAGCGACACTATACCAACCAAACCCCCCGTGTAGACAGAGCTGTATCAGCGGGAGAGATTGTCCCACCAACATAGCTACTGCCTCTCATCAGGGTATGGCTACACTTGCAAATTTGCAGCGCTGCAGCAAGGTGTGAAAAAACACCCTCTGCAGCGCTGCAAATTGCGGCGCTACAAAGCGCCAGTGTAGTCAAAGCCCCAGCGCTGGGAGCGCGGCTCCCAGCGCTGTCCGTTATTCCCCACAGGGAGGTGGAGTATGGACAGCGCTGGGAGAACTTTCTCCCAGCGCTGGCGCTTTGACTACACTTAGCGCTTCAAAGCGCTGCCGCGGGAGCGCTGCCGCGGCAGCGCTTTGAAGCGCTAATGTAGCCATAGCCTGAATCTGGTCTGCTTAGATTGCCTCTAAACTGAAAGGAATGGCTGGCCGGCCACCCACCCTCAATCTTGAGGATTTCCTAAAAGACTTTGCCCTGACAATGAAACAATGGCCTCTCTTCACATCCACTGTGTGCAGCCAAGCTAAACCCAGAAGGTCACAGGGTTTAGGAATAATATTGGCATAGAAAATACCTGATTTAAATAAAAATCAGACCACCACACAAGAGTTTGGGAGGCTGGCTTAGGACTACTTCATCCTTCTGAAAATTTGTATAAAGGATGCCATGAAAGCCTGCAGTTCTGTAACTGTCACAGATATTATAGCCATAAAATAATAGATGCAAGAAAAATCAGTTTCTGTGAAGCTCTAAAAGGACCTTAGAAGGATAGAGTTCAATCTCATGAATTTTCAAGTTATGATCTGAACATGCAGATTCATCAACTCTTTAATATACTGTTCCCTAAAGGATGACAAGGGACCAAGACGGGTTGCATCGGCATGTGGAAAGCAGAGAAAACAGCCAAGTGAATTTTGTTTACATCCCAGGAGAACCTTAAATCAATCCAGGGCAAAACCAGTTCTAAAATAACTGGCAAAGGGACAAGATTGGAGTTTCACAGGCCCCTTCTTCTCAGACAAAAAGCATTCTGGATCAGAGGAGGCCTTATCTCTCTTGCATTATACAGACTGTGGCTATCCACCGCGTAATTTGTCAGGGAAGGGATCCCTGAACCCTGACATCTTCCTCCATCTACCAAAGCAGAGACACGGCTCAGACACAGGTTTGATATAGGAGTGAGTGGGTGACATTCTGTGGCCTGCATTGTGCAGGAGGTCAGACTAGATGATCATAATGGTCCCTTCTGACCTTAAAGTCTATGATTCTAACTGAATGGTCAGAAAAAATCCAAACCTAAAAGCAAGAAAAAAAACCAACTAGTTTCTACTATGTATATAATTTAGACTAAAAACATCTTAGCCCCAATACAAATGCCAGCTCACGGAGAAGACTGGGTCCCACAACCTCACAAGATGGCAGAACAGCTAAAGGGAGTGATGGAGGATTTTATGCCCTTGGTTGGAGAATGTCCAGAGCAGGTGAAATTGATAGAGTGCTTACAGCGGGGTAGCCCATCTACACTAGGGTTTCTAACATGGACGGAGCTGAACTGATGTTAGCAATGAAGGGACATATTTAAAAACTTTCTTAGTGTAGGCAGGGCCCCAGATGTCTGCTGTAACCATTAGACAATGGTCATCCCTTTCCAGCAAGAGGGGGAAGTTAGCCAGGTGAGTTCAGATACTGAACAGCTCTTATGCACATAACTTTTTTGGGAAACCTAACAGCCTAAAAACAGGATCTACAAAACAAATAGCAGGACAAGGGAAATTTGACACAGGGTATCTACCACAGCATTTCACCACACTCCCAAAAGAAATCTCAGACAAACCCCAGCCACTTCCAAGCTGGGGAAAAACCAGAGATAGAGGGGAAGCAGGGGAATTTCTGCTAGTTAGAGATCTCTTTTTTGGATTCACTTCTAGAAAAAAGAGGAAAAGGAAAAAAGCTGATTGGAGAGAAGGAAACAGAGCATAAGCACAAGATAAACAACCTGCACAAGGTGGTCTATCTTTTATCCCCACCCATCCAAAGAAGAGATATAGGAAATGAATTATATGCAAAAAGAGGAACAGAAAACCAGTTCAACACACACACACACACACCAAAGAGGAAAGCAAACATGAAGCTGGGGCTCTTTTGTTCCTTTACTAACAGCTGACTTCCCTCTAGCCCTTCCTGGAAATGAATGACAGAGACATGTGGGGTTTTCGCTGTGCCCCAAAGACACCCACTGGCCTCGCTGCAGTTTGATCCCTTGTGTCGAGGCCCTGCACCATCCCTCCAGCTGAGGCTGGAAATCCCCCTTCCCAGGGCCACTCGGCCCCACGCCTGCCCCGGGCGGAGCGGGCTCAGCGCTTCATTCCCCTCCGCCGGGCAGGGAAGGAGGCAGCACCACGCGGGGCTCTGTGGGGTCGTGCCACGGGCTGGGGTGGGGAGCCGCCCGCCTGGCCGTGCCGGCCCCGGAGCACCAGCGCCCGGGGGGTGCAGTGGGAACAGGGCGGGGGGCGCTGAGCCCAGCTCCCTGCACGGCAGCACCTGACTGGGCGCCCCCGCCCCCGGCAGGGTCTGGCGGGCGCGCGCCCCCCGCCCGCGGAACTGACGGACCTCGAGCCCGGACCGCCCGCGTGCTCGGGCGGCTGCTGCGGCCGCCACCGCCCACCCCACTGCACCCCGGGCCCCCACAATCCTTAGCGGGAAGCCCAGGCCCGTGCCCCTCCCCCAGACTCGCTTATCGCCCGAGTCACTCACCCACTGCTCGCTGCCACCAAAAAGGACTGCAACGTCACGTGATCCCCTCTTCGCCAACCACAGCGCCCGCTCCTTCACTCTCCTGCCCCGCCCCGCCCCCTGGCCAATCACAGGCGCCATCCGATCTGGGCGGGTGAGAGGGCAGGACCTGGGGCCCGGATGACTTTTGGTTTTGAACGCCCTGTCAGAGTAGTATAGTTCCGCCGGCGGCCATGTTTGAGCGGGGCGGAAGTAAAGGCAAAGACTGATGGTAGCGTGACTGGCATCTTTGTGAGGGGCAAAGGACTTCCTCTCACACACACACACACCATTAAAGAGACAGTGACCTGAAAACGTTTCCCCATTTCCACTGAGCCGTCATGACTCTCCCGTTCAGTGGCAGGCTCTAGATTCTGTGCTGTGGGGAGACCAACCTCCTGCTCCAGGCCACACCTGATTTCTCTGATGGAACAAGAGTCGCTGCATGGCTCTGGGGGCTGCACAGCGCCCCCGGCCCTGCACCCTCGTTTGCAAAACGTCCCGGACAAAATTAATTGCCCTTTCCCGTTCCAGCCCAGCTCAAAGCATGAGACCAGCCTCGTGGCTGGTCTCATGCTTCGAGCTGGGCGGGGACGGAAAAGGACAATCAGTTCTCCCCGGGACGTTCTGCAAATCTGATTTTTATTTCCCTACATTTTTCTGTGAAAAAGTTTCAGTTTTGGGTAAAAAAAGTCCAGTGTCAGAAAATGTTTCCATCTTAAAATACTCAGAACCTGAAAAACGAACCTTCCTACCACAGACAGACCTTTTTACTGAACGTCTTTCAGGTATTGTATTTTGTCAACCACAATTAAAATGCTCGTGCTGAGACAAAAGCCCCTGCTCTTTAAAAAAAAAAAGGTCGGGGGGGGGTTTAACTAAAATATTTCAATTACGTTTCCTAAAGTCATAGATTTTAAGGCCAGAAGAGGGGTCATTAGATCATCCAGTCCAGGGGTCCCCAATGTGATGCCTGCGGGCTACTGGCTGGCGGACGAGCATCTGCCGAAATGCTGCTGACAAGCTGCGTCATCCAGAGGTGTTGCCGCCGAAATGCTGCCGATTTTTGGCGGTATTTCGGTGGCAATGCCTCTGGATGATGCTGCTTGTGGGGAGCATTTCGGTGGCGACGCCTATTGACGTTGCCGCTTGTTGGCAGAATTTTGGCGGATGCTGGTCCGCCACCACGGTCCTCTGTGGCTCATCGTCTGGTGCCCGCCAGACAAAAAAGGTTGGGGACCACTGCTCTAGTCTGACCTCTTGTAGATCATGTAGGGCTTCATAAAATGCCACCCAGTCACCCCTGTACTGAGCCTAGTAACAGGTGTCTGACTAACGTATATCTTCCAGAGAGGCATCCAGTCTTGATCTGAAAATAACAAGAGATGAAGAGCTCTAGTCACTGTGCAACAACATGATGTCCAGGCTGAAGTAAAAAAGACCCTTTTTACAGTGTTGCCAACTCTCATGATTTTGTCATGAGTCTTATGATAATTACTGTTTTCCTTAATGCCTCAGATCCTGGAGTCACATGGATACGTGATGATTTCAGCCTTCATTCTGAAAGAAAAAGTAAATTTCTAGCCCTCATGGCTGTGGAGAAAGCTTCAAAATGTGACTCCATTGCCTGCTAAAGCAGTGGTTCTCAACCAGTGATACGGATACCCCTGGGGATGCACAGACGTCTTCCAGCGGTACATCAACTTATCTAGATAGTTGCCTAGTTTTACAACAGGCTACATAAAAATCACTAATGAAGTCAGTACAAACTAAAATTTCATACAGTGACTTGTATATACTGCTCTGTATCCTATACACTGAAATGTAAGTACAATATTTATATTCCAATTGATTTATTCTATAATTATATGGTAAAAATGAGAAAATCAGCACTTTTCCGGTAATAGTGGCTGTGACACTTTTGTATTTTTATATCTGATTTTGTAAGCAAGTAGCTTTTAAGAGAGGTGAAATTGGGGGTGCACAAGACAAATCAGAACCCACTTCAGGAGTACAGTAGTCTAGAGAGATTGAGAGCCACTGCCCTAAAGTCTCAAAAAGCGGAAGGCAAATAAAAATAACACCAAATCTATTATTTTTACATAATCTCATGATTTTAAAACCAATCTCGTGATTGTTGGTGAGCCTGACTTGTGATTTTTGAACATTTGGAGTTGGCAAAACTGGACCCATGAACGGCAGGACTATCCTCTCTACTTTTAATATATACTCATCCAACATTTTAAAAGAAGCTATTTAAAATTCATTCCTAATCATGAGTGCTTTGAAGTCCTCAGATGCAAGACACTATTAATAACACAGTAATAATACTGCCCACAGCGACAATGCTTTCCACCCAAGGATATCAATGCACTTTGCACAGGTTAATTAATTTAGCCTTACAAGAAGTCTGGGTGGGAGGGGAATGATCAATATCCCCAGTTCACAAAGGGGACATATGAGAGACTAAATGGTTTGCCCAAGTGCGACCAGATGGGTGAGGTAAATAATGCTGTTAAGTTTTGCTTTCTTTTTCTTCATGTCGTGGAGTTGCCATTTCGGATGGTAACATTCCATATCTTCCATTGTTGTATGCGGTGCAGTTGCAGCCCTGCTGGTCCCAGGATATTAGAGAAACAAGGTAGGTGAGGTAATATTGCCCAAGCAACGAAGCCAGGACTACCACCTACACCTTCTGATTCCCAGTGCTATGCTTTAACAACAACAAAATCATCTCTCCCTATAAAAGTACACATATCATTATTAATGATTAATGCCAAGAGTCACAATGGTTATTAACACATACAAGAACAAACGTACTTGGCCCTTTAAGATTAATGCCCAGCACCAAGATGGCAGCTTCCTGTCGCTTCCAACGCCTGTGCTGTGCCCTTTGCTAAGATGGGGAGCGAGGGAGGGGAAACAATGATGTCATCGCATGACTGTGTTTTTATGAATGAAAAGAATCCTGTGCGTGAGTAATTCCAGGAAACTCATATTACAACTCAGCAGATCTCAGCCCAGAGCCCAGCTTCTCTCCAGACAACAACTTCAAACAAGCAGGTTACAGAGAAAAAACATTAAGAAAAAGGTTCTCCAAGGGGATAAAGAAGGGAGGAGAGTAGCAACAAAGACTCGAACCAAGGAACACAGCGCAGTAAGTGAGAACTCTACTTAGCTCTTTCCCACCACCCCTCCATAGGAGGGGTGTTTACAGACTTCAGAGAGCTTGGGGTGGTGTGTTTATGTTGCTGTGTATGTGTGTCTCCAACCAATGTGGGCTTTTTGTTTTCCTTGTGCCCTCCCTACCCAGAGAAGGATAAAAAGGCTGAATGATACAGCTCTTCTCTGTGGCGTGTTTATTTTAGGAGTGCGTGTGTACAGCTAAAGGGAGGGTTGATGTCAGCTGAAATCAAGGCGGGCGAGAGTGTGTCTGGTGATGGACATGGTTTTATCAGTTTTGGATATTATAAGGGGTTTATCTTCAGAGAAGCGTGTGGGGCGAGGAGCAATGGAGAGGATCAAGTGTTCAAAAGCACGGAGTGTCTCTGTGAGTGTGCATTCATGTCTGTTTTATACACACCCATTGCTGAGCTTAGACAGCTGTGAAGGCAGGAAATCTCTCAATAACAGAGAAGTTACTCATGGCGCAAATTAACTGTGTGTGGGGCATGTGTGTATGTGAGTGAAAGAGAGGTACAACTGAGGCCCTGATCTATTGAGAATCCACCGGCACATTTAATAACACTAGAGATGTTAGTCCTTCTATCCTGGCCAAATCTAGGATTGACGTTTGTCCAGATTTTCTCAGGTTGATCCCTTTTTTAAGGTAGTTGTCCTGGGAAATCTGTATGGGTGCTCAGTACACACTGCCAGCTGCCCAGTTTTATGGGCTCAGGATCATCCCAGATATCGCATTTTTTTGTACCTCAGAGGTACACAATCACAGCTAAATGCCATCTGGGGTAAACTATGAGGACCCCATCTTGTGTTCTTTGCTTCATCTTGAGCTCCCATTGACTTCAGTGGTAGCGTTAGCTATGCAACAGTTGCAAAATTTAGCCCCTAAATTCCCTCTGAGGTTTCGGTTGGATAAATATTCTTCTTCCATTACCTTCTGTCCTGAATTATTGTGTAGTATTGCTGTGCACCGTTGAGCAGCTGCTGAGTTTCAGCCCAGAGGTGACTGCATTTCAGTGGCAGATGAAGTGATCCCTGTGTAAACAGCATAGCTTGGAAATGATTTTACAGAGCACTTTGAGTTCTAGGGATAAAAGGCACTAGTTACATTTACCAGCAGATGCCATACAAGTACCAGGCTTATTTCTTATTCTAAGGGTATCTGGGGGGGAAATGACACGGTCACACATGTCAACATGTGATGACTTGTGGGCAAATGCTGAATTTTTAATGACTACCACTGAGTATACATTAAGCATAGATGATACTTGTGAGGAGACGTGTGTACTGTTTCTTTAAATCTATAGCAGGAAGCCAGGCAGGAAGGGCAGGGGAAAGTTCGAGGCAGAAACTCTATAGGAAAGCAGAGAGAGTAGCTTAGGGTTAATACTTTCTTCATGTTCAATGTTAGAATTAAGCGACTCATTATCACATGACAACTGTTATATCAGATCCCACACAAATACTTGGAGGTAAGGTTGCTAGGCTGTGAATCCTGCTAATGCAAGCCATAAAAAGCAAGGAAATAGCAGTTAAGGCATTCACACCCTCCCACTTCACGACACTCATTAGTTCCTCTTCTGAACCTCACATACCCCCTCTACCACCCACAGGTCATACATTGGTATCTCCACCCTCCTCCAGTGTTTGGGACGCTGCTTAATGCCCAACATAATCAGCATTGCTGGGATCTGCCTCTACTGAGCTAGGTTGCAGAGGGATTCCCTTTGGAGTTCTCCCTCTCCCACAACACTGAATGGAGGTTTCTCCAGGCAGATGCCTCCCTTCAGGTGCAGCTATTGCTCACCCTTCAAAACCTGGTGCAGAGGGAGAGGAAAAGGTCCAGTTTTCTCCTACTGGGACAGCCTAACGCACTGTCCCAGTGAGGAATTACTGCTAGAATTAGATGCTACTAGCAATAGTTTTACCCCATCCGCACACACTTGTGACCATTGCTACCTCCTCCCACTCAGTGTCAACCAGCGTATCTACCTACTTCTAGCACACCCATCACAATGGTATCGACAGGGCCGGCTCCAGGCACCAGCGAAGGAAGCAGGTGCCTGGGGCAGCCAATAGAAAGGGGCAGCACTTCGTCCGTTATTGGGGTGGCAAGTCCGGGTCTTTGGCAGCAATTAGGCGGCGGGTCCTTCACGCCCTCTCTTCCTCTTTGGCGGCAGCTCAATCAGGTTGTTTTTTTTTCTTCGCCACTTGGGGTGGCAAAAAAGCTGGAGCTGGCTCTGGGTATTGAGGCACCTTTAGCTGCCAGGCCAGCTCGCTTCTCTCCCCCATCAAATCACAGAATTACAAACCTCTTGCCACCTCCAAATGGTGGTAAGGGAAGAGAAGAAGCTGCTTCTCTTCCTCTATTGGGGGAGGGAACCTTTTTTTTTTTCCTTCCTTAATCTAAGTCTAATGGAGCTACATGCTACAGTGCTGGGCATGAATCAATACAGTGAGCCCAATCCTGTTCCCAGTGGAGTCAATGAAAGTTTTGCCCCTGAGTTCAATAGGAGCAGCGTCCAGCTAAGTGGGGTTGCTGTTGGAACCACAAACATTGAAGCATGGGAGTTTGGCAGCTAAGTACCTTGGAGGACTAGGCCTGAATTCCCTGTCCCTTGTGTGTGTTAAATCACACTCCTAAAGCAGGGAGGACTGGAGGTAGTTTATAGTCATTCCAACATGTGGGAAAAAACAGGGACTGAAAAACACTGATCAGCTAAACATGGTGTTTAATGTTCTGTGTTAGCGTGTGAGGCACAATGTAGCTGAGTTAATGCCACTGGGGAACCCAGATAATTGAATTTCCTGACATTTGTGCATGAGGTATCTTAGCTGTAACATCTCACCTATGCTTCTTAAAGTAGCAGAAGACTGACTCTGCACAGACTCTGGTAACTACAGGTGGGGGCCTGCTCCCTGTCTCTGATTCCATCTTCGCCAGATCAGAGAAGTCCTACCCCAGTTTCCAACTCCACAGTCTCCTGTCTCTGACAGTGGGCATCTCAAGCTGTGCGTCTCAAGTGACTATTCTTGTGAAGTTGAACTAAAGTCCTTTCACCTATGACAATGGCAGACTGAGTCTGGACTAGCGTTTCTGAACTCAGCTGCAATGAACTCAGGTTACATGAGGATCTGATTTTTTTGTCTTAGTTACTGTAACCTCTTAGAGCCATAGAATATCAAGGTTGGAAGAGACATCAGGAGGTCATCTAGTCCAACCCCCTGCTCAAAGCAGGACCAATCCCCAGACAGATTTTTACCCCAGTTCCCTAAATGGCCCCCTTAAGGATTGAAGTCACAACCCTGGGTTTAGCAGGCTAATGCTCAAACCACGGAGTTATCCCTCCCCCCAGTTTGGCCTCTCTGCCTCTAACAGCGCCCGCCCGCCAATCAAATATTGAACTGTTCAGGTCATCCACCTCTCCCATTGCTCTGACCATGTCACTCCATCCATGACCCCCATTTTTAGTATCTCTCTTATTGTATCCGATGCCAGCTCCTCACCCACACTTCCAGGGCCCTGCATATTCCACCCCATTTCCAACTCTGCTCTCATTTCCTTCTCCTTCACTCCCTATACTTCTCCCAACCCTCTCTTCCCTAGGGCTCTTTCTCATGCTCTTGTATCTCCACCTTCCCTTGTTCTGCTCCCTGCGGTTGGAGCAGTCTGCCTCTTCTCAACCATCAGGCAGCATCTCTCTGCCTTCAAGGCCACCTCTTCCAACACCTCCTCCTCTTTCTCTTATCAGTAGCCCTCACGCCCTCCCTTACCTGGTCTGTCACCCCTGTCCTGTCTTGCTTACACTGGAAGCTCATTGGGACAGAGAACGCCTCTTGCTGGGTGAATTCACAGCACTTTATGGCTGCTGTTCCAGGATAATCATGGTCACATTTCAGCCTGGCAACCCTTCCCCTCCCTGCCACCCTGTCGCAGTGGGAGAATTACCGAGAAGGGGGCATGTATAGCCTTGGTGACCTTGCTGCTCTCTGTGCTGAATCACAGTGAGATGGCTTTTCTCCCTCCCACACTCCTGCTGCTTCCCTCACTCCTGCTCCTCCTCCTCTGGGACTCTCCAGACATTTGATTCACTCAGCCACAGAGCAGAGGAGTCTTTGCCACCTGCCTGTTCTGCGTCAGCCCCCAGCATGGGAGAGTGGGGCAGAAAGCATGAGGTGTCCGTGTAGTGAGGTGACTCCTGGCACTGACACTGTTTTGTTTCTTTTGGTGCGTGTTTGAAATGGGCTTTGTTAGAGCCCCAGGCTTCATGGCTCTGCTGACGTTTCACAGGCAGGGCAGGTAGCAAACTTGTGCATGGTTGTGCAGGTACATCTGGGCACATCCTTGTTGTGTATTAGACCCATGTGCGTGTAGGTGGGACAAAAAAAAGTGTCCGTATTTCTAGTGCCTTCTATCCCAATTGGCTTTCTAGACAGTGATCGCTCTGCCCCCCCATGAGATGGAAGGTGGCCGCTCTGCGGCAGTTTAGGGCAGGTAACGAGAACAATACCGCTCAGCCAGGTGGAAGTCTGGGTGGTGTTTCTGCATGCAGGCCTACGTGAGCGCGTTGGCAGGAGTCGCCTGTATTTGTATCCTCACAGGGGGCGTGTGGAGATGGATGGCAGGAGAGAGATCACTTGATCATTGCCTGTTAAGTTCACTCCCTCTGGAGCACCTGGCATTGGCCACTGGCGGTAGACAGATACTGGGCTAGATGGACCTTTGGTCTGACCCAGTATGGCCTTTCTTATGTTCTTATGGGGGGGGGGGTCACAGACTCACTCTGGTCCCCAGAAGAGGGCCCAGCCTGCCACAGGGCAGTCAGGTCAGCCCATGAGGAAGCTGCCCCATTCCCGATTTGCCCTGGCAGTTATTCCTAGCTCAGACCTGCCTTCTCCATCCCCTGTGGCATCTACATGAACCCCTGAGGTGACGTCCTGTTTGCTACCAGGGCTCTGGTTGGGGTTCAGGAGTGAAAGAGACGTGCCTCAGTCCCCTTCCACCTCCAGTGCTGGGCCCTTGTGGAGAGTGTTCTCCGTGAGCCTGGCTTGCTCCAGCTTGTGGGTTCAGTCGGATATCATGTCTGGGCATGTCTCAGCAGAGCAAAGCGAGTGACTCCTTCCCTCTGCTGCTGGCCTGTCCGTCCCACATCCCGAGGGAAAGACTCATGGCTCTGCTCTGCCAGCTGAGCCCCGGGGGGCTTTGGGTGGAGAGACGGCTCAGACAGACAGGTGCACCCTGAATGGCTTTGGAGAGGGGCAGGGGAGGCCGAAGGAGCCCTTTGCACTGCTTGTGACAGGGACTCCTCTCAAATCCTCTAACTCTAGGGCACAGGACTGGGGTATTTCAGCCAAGTTTGTAAGTTTCGAATGGCCACCTGCTCTCCCCCACTCCTCCTGGCCAGGCTCAGACATTGATTTTTGGTCCCTGGCTTGAGCCCCCTTGTGCTTGACCTTTCAGTGGGGCTGGGCCTCGGCAGCTGCCATTGACTTCAGTGAAATCTCCTTTCCCCACCCCTCTAGCCCTGGGCGCCCATCTGTGGTCCCCAGAGAGAGTGGGGGAGGGGGAGCACATCCCCCTGCACATGCAGATGCCCCAGCGGCGTCAGTGCTGAACCCTGCTCCCCTCCCTGCTCTTCGGTTTTGTGGGGGCCTGTGCCACAGCAACACGCGCAGCTCCCCCAGTGGATCCCTTCTCTTATGCCTGCCCCCTCTCCCCCCAAAAACCTGCCTGCATCCATCTGCCTCTTGCCTGTTGCCCCCAGCCCTCCCTCTCCTCCGCTCTGTAATCTGTCAACAAAGCTCTGCTTCCCAACCCGAGGTCAAGGGAGGGAGTTTAATCTCTGCCGCGGCCCACTGAGCCAGACAGGGCAGACCAGGTGCCTGCAGGTGAGAGGGGGGCCTGGAAGAGCCGAGCCCCTGGGCAGTTTCCTGGGTCACGCCGCAGCCCTACCAGCCAAACACCCCTTTCCCTGTCTTCCCTGCTGGTCTCTGGTCCTGCTGCTGCTGCCTGTGTTGCTTTTACTTTCCCTTTAGCCGTCCTTTCCAGGCACGGACATTTCAGTGACACACACACCAGTGGCCTCCCCACCATGTTTCCTCTCAGTCAGGAAAGTTCTTGCTCTCCTGCAGTTCCTGGTGAAGGCAGGGGCTGGGCCCATCTATTTCAGGAGGGACACCATCTATTTCAGGAGGGACGGTGTGGGGCAGTGGGGAACCTGTCTATAACCTGCATTGGGGGACAGGTGGGGGGCTCTCAGAGGGAGCCCTGGGTTCTGGCTGCTGCTGGTCATTTGGGGGAAATAAGGGAGGGGAAGGAATTTTGGAATGTTTTG
This sequence comes from Mauremys mutica, assembly GCF_020497125.1. Taxonomy (NCBI): domain Eukaryota; kingdom Metazoa; phylum Chordata; order Testudines; family Geoemydidae; genus Mauremys; species Mauremys mutica. The sequence continues at coordinate 94,783,991 of NC_059072.1, read as the reverse complement.
CTTTTAAAATGAAATGACTCATTCATTCAGTGCTGGGTCTCCGCGCTCCCCTGACCCCCATCTCTCTAGCAGGACAGAGGGTGCACCCACACCCCCATGAACGTGTCCTTCTCGGGGAAGAGACCAAGTGATTTATGTTCCAGGCTTACGGGGCTGGGCAAGAAATACTGGGGAGCAAAGAAAGGATGTGGGGGGGGGAATTTATAGGGCCAGGCTGTCTTCCCCCCTCCCCCTACTAACGGAGCCAGAGGTGTGAAATGAACAGGGATGGAGGGGAGTGACATGTTGCCTCTGGCTTTTTTGCAGGGTCCTCGTTTGGGGAGCACGACTGCAGGAGACAATGTCTGCAGACAGCTTATCGAGCAAGGCCCTGAAGGTACGAGTGAGTTCACATCAAAGAACACAGCCAGCATCACCTCCTCTCTCCCTGCTGCCCCATCCTGCCCTTCCCCATTCCTCTCTCCCACCCTCAGGAGTGGCGGAAGTGCCCTTAAAGTGGGGGGGCCACTGGCACCTGAACCATGGCCCCGCCCCTCACACCACCCCTTCTTCCTGATGCCCCACCCTTGTGCCACTCCTTCTCCTCCAGACCCCAGCCTTACGTCGTCCCTCTTCCCCGAAGCCGCCCCCACACCGCAACTTCCCCCAAGGCCTCACTCCTGCACTGCCTCTCTTCCCCCCAAGATCCCGGCCTCCCATCGCTCACCCTTACAGCCAGTAAAAAGCAAGAGGGCATAGCCCTCCCACTTTTAAAAGTGATGGGACTATGGTCCTCTGGTCCCCCCCGTTCCGGCACCCCTGCCCACCTTGTACTCCCTTCTGTTCCCCCACCCCCCTTCCTCCTCTCTCCAATGCACTCTTTGCTCACCCACTGTCCTCTCTTGGCCAGATCAAGCGTGAGCTGGGGGAGAACACGCCCCACCTGTCGGACGAGGAGCTGATGGGGCTGTCAGTGCGGGAACTGAATCACCACCTGCGGGGCCTCTCCAAGGAGGAGGTGGCGCGGCTGAAGCAGCGCCGGCGCACGCTGAAGAACCGTGGCTACGCAGCCAGCTGCCGGGTCAAGCGGGTGTGCCAGAAGGAGGAGCTGCAGAAGCAGAAGACGGAGCTGGAGCGGGAGGTGGACAAGCTGGCCCGAGAGAATGCTGCCATGCGCCTGGAGCTGGACGCCCTGCGGGGCAAGTACGAGGCGCTGCAGGGCTTTGCCCGTACAGTCGCTGCCCATGGCTCTGCCACCAAGGTGGCCACCGCCAGCGTCATCACCATCGTCAAATCCGGCACCAACCAGGCCACATACTCCTAGTGCCTGCCCAATCCCCCACAAACTGCGTCCTCCCTCCATGGCTGGGCCCAGCTCTTTACCCAGAATGGACAGCGGCTGCCCTGGCTTCTCCCACAACCCCTGCAGGAGACAGAATTGACTTGAAGACCTTAAAACAAGTGGTCCCTCGATTTCTCCCCACCTTGAACCAAGCGGTGGTTCAGCCCTCTATCCACCCCACCCCCGCAACTTGTCAAGCTGGGTGAAAATGTTCCAACAGGAATCTCCTAGCTGAAATATTCCCTCCCCGACCAATTGTGTACTGTTATAAAAAGTTTCCTCTTAGATTCTGCTGCCCATCGGTGCCCCTCCCCCCATATTGGTAGGGGTACAGCTCCACTGACGCCAAGATCTGTGAGATAAGGGGGGTGGGGGGGAGAAGAGAATCAAGAGCCAGGTCAAGGACTTATTCTGCTTTGTCAAGCACAGAGCAGGGGATGGGATACCTGTCCAGAGAATAGCCAGGAGTTGCCAAAACCTTGCTGCCCTCTCTCCCTAACTCTGGCCTCTCTATTCCAGATTTTCTGTTGTGGCCTCCCCCGAGGCAGATAAACTGCAACCCTCCCTGCCCCCTTGTCAGTTGCATTTCGGGGGTTTTCACTTCCCCCAGCTGCCACACCTTTTCAGGAAGGCCCCGAAACAACTGCTGTTGAGAGCAAATGGCAGAGGCTCTGCTAGCTGAGTTAAGCCTGTCTTCCAGGGATTGGGCATTAAGGGGAGCCAGGGTAGTGCTGAGGGAAAGAGAGGTTGCAGTTTAATGGAGATGGGGAGGAAAAAGAGAGGACAAGTGTGTGAGTGATGGAGAGACGACAGGCTCTCTGTAGCACGTGTCAGGACTGACTCAGCTCCTGGCCATTATAACGCAGATCTGGGCTAGACATCAGGGTGATGAGCACACTAGAAATACGACGACTCAGCTGCAGGGGTGAATTTAAATTTAGCAACGGGGCTAACATTTCGAAGATCTCCTGCCTGGCAGGGAATTGGTTTTGAGAGAGTGACCAGGATGAGAAAAGAAGAGGGAGAGAGAGAGAAGGAAAGAGAGGGAGAGTAGAGACACTAGAAAGAGGAACAGAGCAAGTGAGGCAGTTGGATAGAGAAGTAGCAGCAGGACTATGTTTGAAATACTAGAGGGAGGAGAGACTGTTTCAATCACGTTTTGTGACCACAGAATTTAGAAGCTCTGAAAAGAACAAAGAAGGCACAGCACGTTTCGGTGCGGCCCTGGTTGCGTAACTGGGAGCTGGCACAATTGCCAAATGAGCTGCAGAGATAAGCCACACAGAAGGAAGTTGTAGTATCAATCTGGTTTTTGCTGGGCTGGATCCATTCATACAAAAACCAGCACAGCCTGAAAAGGCAGCTGGAGCCAGTAACCAGCTGAAATGGGTTGGACGCTCATGTTTGATTCTTTAGCTTTAAAGATGGAATTTTATTTGGGGGGGGCAGGGGGAGCAGGGAGAAGAGAGCAGTGTCCTTTTATCTCTACTTACACACATGCTCACACCCTTTCCTTCCAATGGTGACATTTCCTCCATGGCATGGTGGGGCTCTTCAAAAGGCCAGCAGGAAGGAAATAAACACAGCTGTAGTAGAGATAAAATTACTAGTTACATGACAGTAGCACCTGGACATCCCCACCGAGACTGGCACCCTGTTGTGCTAGGCACTGTACAAAGAGAGGGAGAGCAGGGCATACCTTCTGGGGGGAGGGGGGAGAGAGGGAGAAGCAGAGGCACACAGGTGAAGTGACTAACCCAAGGTTGCCCAGCAGGTTGGGGGCGCAGCTGGGAATTGACAAGCCAGGTCTCCTGACTCCCAGTTCAGTGCCCTTTCCCCTGAACTAGGCTAGCTCAACCCACTAGCTGAGGGAAAGCGGGAAGGTGGAGAGCCCAGATGGTGGCTCAGGGAGCCGGGGATAGTTCCCTGCTCCCTACCAGTCACAGGCACCTTTTCTAGTATCATTGAAATAGGAGGTTGGGCACAGGAAGGAGGCGGATCCATAAATAAATACAGACAGCGTAGGGGTCAGTAAAGGTAATACTGGGCAGTCACCATTAGGCATCTGTTAGGTTAGAGAAGTAACCCCTTCATTTCCCTCACATCTGGTTGGTTGTCCCTGCAGCTTGCCCTGCCACCCACCATAGTGCCGCAGCCAGCTCCAGAGCGGCGCGGCCAAACTTTCCGCTCCCCCCTCAGTGTACTTTGTGGGAGGTTCCATGGTTAGCCTCTCCCTTCCCCTTCCCCACCTTTGGTTTATTTATTGCACGAATGTAAGTTATTTTCACGTCCTCTTTGCCATTCCGCCTCTCGGCACAGCCAGGATGTTGGTACAGAGCCGTACTTTATATTTTATATATGCAAATCACATTTTATCTTATACTTATATAGAGCAAAAAAAAGGTATTTATTTTCTGACGTACAGTAAGTGATCTACCCAACTCCTCTGTATTTTGTAACTTTACAAATAAAGCAAGTTTTTTTCCACAGAGAGGGTGTGTTTATTAAGTTGTAAAACAGATTTCTGGGCTTATCAAACTGAATAAGTATTGCCAACTCTTGTGGTGCTCTCAGTTGGCTATTTTTCTCAAAGCCCCACTTGTTGGAATCAAGAGCTTGGGTGGAAAATATAATTTTAATTAAAGAAGTTACTAGCTCCGCCGGTTGGCCAGAAAAGGCTCAGTAAATGAACCAGCTGCACCCAAAGTGCTCAGAACCTGGAAGTTGAATAAAAAGAACTTGTGTTCTGTGCAGTCACATGATTTGGGGGTTTGAGGTCTTTTAAAACACTTGGGGTTGTAGATACTAGTGATTACGGATCCTAGTGGCAGTGGCAGAGTGATAGGCCTCAAGGTGGACTTCACTTTTATACACAGGACAGGTCCAACATAGGAGGCAGCAGCACAAATGCGTACAGTGCCTAGACAAGATGTCTCAGCCCTCAGGTTACCACCTGGCTGGTATTTAACCAGCCTGGCCATTTTTTTTTAAAAATGGATTTGCCATTTCCCAGAAAAATAATTTGTCTTTTTTTTTTTTTTTTAAATGTGGGTCTACAGATTTGCATTATCGTCACAATACACTGGGATAGCTAATGTTTAAAGTTTGTGTGTCTGGCTAAAGATGATGCAGTGTTCCCACTTCTGCAGTTTAAGTCATAACAGTTCAGTACTGGTGAAACTACAGCAGCTGTCTGCCCATCAACATGCAAGCACACTGCATGTGTGTGCGACAGAGTGTTTGAGTCATGTGAGAGTGAGGAGACTGGTATGTTATCAATCTCTCTAGACCAGCAGTTCTCAACCTGCGACCCCCATGCGGCTCAATTAGCACAATTAGCCCAGCTGCATACTAAAGGCCACCAGGCCGTGTGGCAGGTGCGGGTTCCCAGCTGCCTGACCGCCCAGCGTGGCAGGGGTCCGGGGCTGCCGGCCAGCCCTGTGGGGTCCAAGGTCCAGGGCTGCTGCCTAGCCCTGTACAGTTTGGGGTCCAGAGCTGCCAGCCAGCCCCACTGGGTCAGAGGGCTGCCCCAGAGCATTGGAGCTGTTGGCTGGCCCTGTGGGGTCAAGACCCAGGCTGCCACCCAGGCCTGCACAGAGGCTCTGGGTCCCTGCTGCCGTGCCCAGGGCTCCACGCCTGGCCCCACTCTGTGGAGGGGTCTCTGGGCGGGAGGCGCTGGACACAGAGGTCCATCTGTGGGGGGAGGGGTGCGCTGTGGTTCTCAACCTGCGGCCCAGCGGCCCACAATGATAAATAGGTTGAGAGCCACTGCTCTACACACTGTACATGGCAGTTGAAGTGGGGTGGGGGGAGGGGGTGTTGCAGAGTTGCCTTGGGGACTGAGGTTGTGGCAGGCTTGACGTTGTGTGTGTGTGTGTGTGTGTGTGTGTGTGTGTGTGTGTGTGTGTGGGGAGGGGGGGTGCCTTTTTTTTTTTTTTGCCTTTCAAAGGTGGTAACCCTACTCAGCCCTGCCCTGCAGCAGCCACCCCTAGGGGCAAGATGACAATCTGGTCACCCACTAATTGGTGAAGGGGGCAATTAGTGCCAAGGGCTGCCAGGGTTCTGGAGCTGGAATGGGCTGGAGCCTGAGTGCAGCTAGATGGCCTCTGGAAAATACAATCAGGTCGTAACAACTTTCAGTGCTTTTTGAGGTGGAAGGATCTGGATACAGAGACCATTGGCTGGTGTACATAGAGTCCTGGGGGCTGCAGGGATGGAAACACTGTGGGTCCATTCTGCTGCCTACACAGGAGCCTTGGAGCCAGGAGACCACACCACCTTACTAATTGACTAAAGGGTCAGGAGGGGGAAGAAGGAGAGGGTCCTTCCTGATGGGGAACCTACAAGGAACCAGGAGGCCTCTGTGGCAGGAATGCAGAGTGCAGCAGGAAAAGCAGGTGTACGATGGAATTCCAGGAATGTTACCTAGAGGTCAATGACTGCTTGGTAGTTGGTCCCACCCGCTCCACATTCCACAGAGCTGCCATCACCACAGGAAAACAAGGATCCTTTTAACCTACATGGACAAACATGTGAAGACTTCTGCTGCCAGAGCCCGGGTGGGAGGGATTACCACAGAGCTTTGCAATGTGCACTGGTAAGTTCCCAGCCGCCAGGCAATGTTGAATCCACAGACCTGTTCTGCATTTGACATCCAGTCTCCATCTGCTTCCCACTGCAGCAGCCTCTAGTGCACTCCTGCCAGAATTCCTGTTCTCAGCCTCCACCAGCCTACCAGGATCCCTCCTCTAGCGTAGTCTCACTATTGGCTGGTGGGGGGGGGGGAGAAAGGGGCTCCTCCAATAAGTAGGATCTTGTTTCTTTGGGGATGCGTCCATACAAAGTAGAGAGAGGGTCCCTGTAACACAACTACCACATTTATCACCAATTTCATGCTGGCTAGAAGCGCATGGCAAAAATACAACAGAAGCCTATAACCAGAGTGCACTTGGTGTTTTAAACAAAACTCAGTTACCCTATTGTAATACTTTGTAATTATATTTCCCTTTTCCCATAAACAGATAATCTCAAAGCATTTAGCATTATCATACCATTGTAGCAACAGGGAAATGGAGGCATAGAAAGGTTATGGCCTACTTTTCTACATAGAAGTGTAGGACTGGAAGGAACCTCGCGAGGTCATCTAATCCAGTCCCCTGAACTCATGGCAGGACTAAAAGTATTATCTAGACCATCCCTGACAGGCATTTGTCTAACCTGCTCTTAAAAATCTCCAATGACAGAGATTTCACAATCTCCCTAGGCAATTTATTCCAGTGCTTAACCACCCTGACAGTTAGGAATTTTTTCCTATGTCCAACCTAAACCTCACTTGCTGCAGGTTAAACCCATTGCTTCTTGTCCTAACCTCAGAGATTAAGGAGAACAATTTTTCACCCTCCTCCTTGTAACAACCTTTTATGTACTTGAAAACTGTTATCACGTCCCCTCAGTCTTCTCTTCTCCAGACTAAACAAACTCATTTTTTTCAGTTTTCCCTCATAGGTCATGTTTTCCTTTAATCATTTTTCTTGCTCTTCTCTGGACTTTCTCCAGAGAAAGGGCTTCTCCAGGACTTTCCTTGGACACAATACTCCAGCTGAAGCCCAATCAGTGTGGAGTAGAGCAGAAGAATTACTTCTTGTGTCTTGCTTACAACACTCCTGCTAATACATCCCAGAATGATGTTTACTTTTTTTTGCAATAGTGTTACACTGTTCACTCATATTTAGCTTGTGATCCACTATGGCCCCCAGATCCCTTTCCTAGTACTCCTTCCTAGGCAGTCATTTCCCATTTTGTATGTGTGCAATTGATTGTTCCTTCCTAAATGGAGTATGCTGCATTTGTCCTTATTGAATTTCAACCTATTTACTTCAGATCATTTCTCCAATTGGTCCAGATCAATTTGAATTTTAATCCTATCCTCCAAAACACTTGCAACCCCTCCCAGCTTGGTATTGTCTGCAAACTTTTTAAGTGTACTCTCTCTATGCCACTATCTAAATCATTGAAGATATTGAACAGAACCGGACCCAGGACCGATCCCTGTGGGACCCCACTTGATATGCCCTTCCAGCTTGACTGTGAACCACTGATAACTACTTCCTGGGAATGGTTGTTCAATCAGTTATGTACCCACCTTATAGTAGCTCCATCTAGGTTGTATTTCCCTTAGTTTATGAGAAGGTCATGCAAGACTGTACCAAAAGCCTTACTAAAAATCAAGATATACCACATCTACCACTTCCTCCCTATCCACAAGGTTCGTTACCCTGTCAAAGAAAGCTATTAGGTTGGTTTAACAGGATTTGTTCTTGACAAATCCATGCTGACATGTCCACTAATTTTGGGTGCCAGGCCCTAGCAGCACGATTCTCAGAAGGGCTGACCTCCTGCAGCCCCCAATGCCTTAAATAGGACTTGTGGGTGCTCAGGATCTCTGATTCCATCTGTCTCACATTGGGCACCCAAAATTAGGGTCCATTTCTGTTCCAAACAATTTGCCCAAGGAACCACCAGTCTCAGTGGCAGAACCAGGAATAGAAAGCAGGTCTTCTGCCATCCAGCCCTGTGCTTAGCTTGCTGAGGTACCACTACTCTTCAGCGCTTGTGTTTAGACACATACACATCGCCATCACATCTGAGTGCTGCCAGGAGGAAGCGGAGATGGATGGATACAGACAGTAGTGAAGAGCTTTTGTCTTGCAAAGGAGACTGACAGAATAGGAACTACTGACTGAGGCCATGTCTACATCAGAGAGCTTACAGCTGTACCGATGCAGCTGCGCTGCTGTAAGATCGCTTGTGTAGCCACTCTATGCCGGCGGGAGAGAGCTCTCCTGTCAACATAATAAAACTACCTCCACGAGTGGCGGTAGCTATGTCAGTGGGAGCAGCTCTCCTGTCGCCATAGCGCTGTCCACACCGGTGCGTCTATCAGTGTAACTTATGTCGCTCCGTGTGTGTTTTTTTCACAACCCCCGAGCGACAAGTTATACCAACAAAAGCAGTAGCGTGGACATGGCCTGAGGGGCTCGATCAAAAAGAGGTCACAAGATCAGGCCAGGGAATGAAGCGGGGATGGGGGGGACCCCACACACCATGAGGCAGAGGCAGTTTAAGTACAATCTATATTATCTATATATTTTTATTTGTCATTGTATTTGCTTGTTTCTGCAGAGTATTATAACATCACAAAGACCAAAATAGAGAGCGGCTTGTTGCTGAGCTCACATCAGTTATACACGATAAGTACAAAACTAGGTGACTCTGTCTTATTTATCATACATTTTTTTCCAGTCATTTATATACAAAGAACTACTCTATATGGAAAAATAATAAAACAAATTCCATGGATATGTTACATGGTAAAAAAGGGAAGGGGAGAGAGAGAGCAGGAGAGGGAGAGGACAGCATTGACGGCCTACTGGTGGGACTGGCCTGGATGCTAGGGTTCTGGGCTACCATTAGCTAGGTACATGTGATCACTGGGCCAATTAGCCTAAACCTCCAGCACTGAGTTTTACTGTTTGTTTCTTATTAGCCAGCCAGTCATCGTCACCTTCCGGCACTTGCCCGTCCTGAAGGAGAGCAGCAAGCTTTGCAGAGAGGTTTTCGTATGGTGCTAAAAACAGGTATATGGCAGCTGGGTGTGACGCGGCTCTAGTGTCTACCATATTTCTTTGTTTTTCCAAAGGCGGCTAGTGCCAAAAGGGTTATACTTTAAACCACTAAGCACAGGAAACTTCAAGAATATCCAGATCCTACACACAGCATATGCAGCATCCGCTTTAAAATAAAACACCACCCGTCCCCAAAGCTGGAACATCTCAGGGTCAAGGGCACTGCCCCAGGCCACTCCAAACTTCAGCCATCTCCCTTGACCCAAGGGAGGGACATCAAGAGACTCCCCACAAATAAATTAAAATGGGATGGGGGATTGGGGACACGTGGCAGCTGGAAATACTGGGACTGGACAGCCCCGCAGGAGGGGACGTGTGCACCCAAAAAAAAGAGTTAATATAAAATAAGTAACGAGAGAGAAGAGGGGTGGTTGTGAAACCAAGGTCGGTGGAAGGAAGGCCCACGTGAACTTCAGCCCTGCGTCACAGTAGGATTGCAGGTGGAGAAAGGCCTGATAATTAGTGGGTGTTTTGTTTCAGTTTAGCAATGACTGATTTAAAAAAAAAAAAAAAAAAAGGCAGCACACTATATTGCATGAGACTAGAGGGTGAGGGGAACCCAGTAGTTACAGAAGCCCATTTGCTTTTAGACGTCCTGCTCCCATCTCCCACCCCCCATTGTCCCCAGGCCCTTTGGCAGCTTTGAGGTAGGGGAGCAGGTGGTGTTGCACTGAACGGACTCACCTCTCCTCTAGCATATTCTCAATAGCAAAAAGTGAAGCGCACAACACCCCGCACTGACATCCCAAGGAGAAAGGGGCTCACCTCTAGCCCCCATCCATCCTCCCCCAACCAGACAGGCCTCTGAATAGGTAATTTCTGAGGGTGCTGCTGGGATCTTTGCTTGTGAAAATTAAGGCACAGACGAGAAAGGGAAGCCACATGCAAAAGAAGTCAAGCCCTAGCTCCTCCCATCAGGCCTCTCCAGCTGAGGGGCTAGACACACTGTGACAGAGCGGGTGCTTGCTGACCCCAACTAGCCAAGGGGCCTTAAGCCATAATAGCAGCTTAGAACTGGTCCTAGTGATGGGGGAAGGAATGAACAGAGGCCCAGCTGGGAGGAAAGCAGCAGCTTAATGTCAACCTCCTGGTTTCAGTTCCCTTTTGGTGGCACATGTAACCACAGCAGCAGGGAAGTCCAATAAGATGCATTTCTTGGTGCCTGGCAAGATTTTTGGCTCTTCCAGGGGATTTTTCATCCTCACTCTGCTGGGCCTCTAAGGCCAGATTCACAGCCCACTGAAGTTAATGGAAAGAATCTCATTGACTTCAGTGTCCTTTGGCTCAAGACTTTACTGCATCAGTTACGACAGGGATTATAGCATGTGCAGTGGCAGCTCCACCCTGGGGGGGGATCATGGGACAACCCAGATGCATGACAGACTGGCTGCAATGTGTAAACAACTCCAACCAGCCCAGTTAAGCCCTGAACAACAAAGAGGAAGATGAGGAGGGAGTATTTAACATCCCATCCTAGCAGCAACATGCCTTCAATTCCCAAGGCAGATCAATGGACAAGATTGGCAGAAGGCTATCTGTAAGAAGAGCGGGGAAGGTGCATGTTCTGAAATGTAACTGGAAGATACCCCATCTCTCCCTTCCAGAGCTGTATCTAAGAGAGAGACTGTTCAGAGTTAAAATGTCCCCACTGCACAGAAATCCAAGAGGAGGAAATGAAGGGCCAGAATTCTGCAAATGAATATATATTAACTTCTAACCACAAGTATTTAACTTCACTAGTAGGGACAGCCAGACACTCCAAGGAGGAATCCTGCTTCTATAATGCAGGAGAGAGATGGGAAGCTGACCATCCATGCGATCGTAAAACCCCTCACCCACAAAGAGAAAAAATGGTTCAAATCAGCCCACCCTGCAGGACTTTACTTGATCACCAGCGGGGGTCAGGAGGAAATCTCTCTCTCCACCCACACCTCTAAAAGTACAATATTGCATAATCAGGTGCACGAGGGGATGGGAGGGGTTCCCTTCCCAGGCCTCCAACTGTGGCCACAGAGAACAGAGAAGCAGATAGGACTGATGGTCTGATACGGTCATCAGGAATTCGTACAAGTGTGTCTCTATCGCACTGCCCAAAGGATACAGAGAAATTAATATTGAGGAGCTGGTAGAGAGGGGAACAAAGGGGGCAGGTTGTGTCCTCATCAACTACTATGGAAAATGGAGCACAAAGTAATTTAGTTGTTCAGCTAGAATGCAAGCTTTTTTGGCCACTTCTTATTCCAGCCAATCATGTTTCACAAAACTTGCCCGGTGGTGGGAGGATATGACCTCACACCCCTCCCCCCACTCCACAAAAAAGAAAACAAAAACAGGGACCACTCTTTCCTAGGGCTCTGCTTCCCCTTCACCACGTGTGTTTGATGCTTTTTAAACGGCTATTTGTGAAGGGGAAAAAACCTGGTCCAGTTGATCTTTGCTTTAGAAAATGGTTTGAGAGAATGAAATCCCAGCCAACTCCCCCACCCCCGAGTCATGACACTCACACCCACACAAGCTACTGGGAAGTGCCCAGCTCTGCACAGAGCACCATTCAGGAAGTGACATGACTTCTGATTCAATAAATAAAAGGAAGGTTCCAGGCTGCGCTGGGGTTGTTCCAGCCAGTGGCCTCAGGGAGAAACTCTGGGGAGGGGGCCTCTATTAGAACTCGTCGTCGGAGCTCAGCAGGAGGGTCTTCTCATTGTCCCGGGCACCTGAGCAGCTGTGGGAGCGCGAAATGATGTGGCTGCCGTTGCGCCAGGGCGGGCCATGCTCCAGCGTTGACTGCTGGGTGTACTGCTGGTAGGCGGGGGAGAAGTTGTGGATAGCGTCTTGGACAATGTCATGAGGGTTCATGGTCTCCTTGAGGCTGCTGGAGATGCTCTTCATGGGGGCGCAGCGACCTGCCAGGCAAGATGGGAGAGCGCATTGAGAAAGACAAAGCCTTAAAAATCAGAGAAGGGAATGTTCACACAGTGACCCACAGCCCCGGACACCCTAGCACCTTTTGCACAGGCTGCCTTCAAGTGGCTTCAAAAGAAGTGCCGTAAAAATGGTACAAGCTTTCAGGGGCACGCTCCCAGCATTTGGAAGAGGACTGGTCACAACTGGCCGAGCAATTGCACTTCAAAACAGCAGACTGGAGACATGCAGTAGGAATGGGACGCACACAAATTGCTGACAATCCCACCCTGCATCCTCACCCTGGTTAGTAGGGGGGCGTGATCGCAAGGCACAGATTAAGAAGCATTTCTGTAAGGGATTTGGAGAAGGCACAAAAGAGCAAGAGGAAGGTTCTAGGAATTTGGGGAAAATACAGGGCTTGCATTCATTAGGAAGGACAGTGGCTGCAGACAGGACTGAGGGGTTCACCACTGTGATGGGGGGCAGAAAACATTTACAAAGAGAAGGGAGATGGGAAGCTAGGAAGGGAGGGAGGGAGAAAGCAACAGAAAAGGGCGCTCTGCATGGGGCATGGGATGTGTGTGTCTCACAGAGCAGCAATGAGGGAAGCTGCAGCTGGGCCAACTCCATATGGGAGTCAGTCAGGCCTGAGGGATGTGGGGAAATTACAGGGTGCAAGACAGAGAGGTACAGAGTTAAGGTGGCTGCCTCCTATCTTGGAATGCTACGAATCCCATTCCTCTCTGAACTTCCAGGGGCATCAGTACCCACATGAGCTTCTGAATTTGCTCCCTGCCCCAAAGGATGAACTCCCCAAACCATCAAAGCATGCTGCTTATTTTTGGGGATAAAAGGGGGACTGTCTCACAGGTGAGGCTGATTGCTTCAATATACATGGCCCCACTCCCACCCTTAGACCTGTGAACAACGCCATGCGCTCTGTACAAAAAAACCCGTGGTTTTAGCTAGACCTAAAACAATTAAGTGTTTCAACGCGACTGATAAGACTCTCAACCTGCTAGCCCCACCAAAGGTACTCCAGGCTATGAAGTTATGCCACTGCCCTGTTAGGCGACCTACGATACAGGAACTCTCAAGAAGCTGCATTGAGGAAGGCAAGTTCCACACACGGGATGGCAGCTGGAATCTGCCAGCTAGTGCTTCATAGGGAAGGGTTAGGATATTGGTGGAGAGGGGTGGGAAACCAGTCCGAGCAGTACTCGTTTAAGAGCAACTGAAGAATACACAGAGAACACAGCACCTACCGTATGGCCCATACGATGGAACGGCTGCGTCAGAAACCAGTAGCCAAAGCAAGGGAGACAAAGAGAGAAAGGAGAGAGAGAGAGAGAGAGAGAGAGATAGAAAGATGGGAAATAACAGGCTGAACAAGCAAGTTATTCTCAGACCCGCCACCAAAACATCCCCGGCAGTGCTGGGTAGCAATTTAACCATCCATTTAACACATGCAGACTCTATGGCTGAGGGTGGGCGGATCCCTCTAATTTCCACCCCAAAGCCCCCTATTGTTGGAGTGACCTGTCCTTCCAGAGCCTCTAGGCTTGCTGGGATGGAGTGGTCATGCCATGACCTTTGCATGCCATCTGTGCATGATGCAGATCCCATCTCTAAAGGGAAGGAAGCCACACCCCTTTATTTAGGGAAGGAGGGAAAAACACCATGACAAACTGGTACAGTGGTGGGCACAAGAACATCCTCTCTTCACTGGCCAGCTTCCAAGTCCCTCTTCTGATGCTCTTCTTTTTCTCAAGAGCAGGGTCTCTGACCCCTCTGTCCTCAGAATGCCTCTGCAGGAAGATCCCCCTCCCTCATGCCAAGGGCACACACTTCCATCTCCCTCAGTTTGAGGAAAACAGGAGCTTCCCCTCAGACCTCTCCCCCGACTCCCTTGTGTCTGCTGCCCAATCTGAACATGTGGTGTTCCCCCACAGAAGAACACAGGAAAGAGGCCATTATGCCATCCTCTGACAGGAGACGAATTCTTACAGGCCTGAATTCTGTAGCGAGCTGATCTGGGTGGAGTACTGGGGAATTGAAAAGGAAACATTGAAAATCAAACTGTGTTCTGCTCTGTAGGGCCCTTGCACACAGTGCCTGTGCAAACGTAACTGGAGAGAGAACGCTTTCCTGAGTATCCAGATTGGGAGCCTAGGACCCAATAAACCAGCTACACCAAAGTGTACGCATGCCCTCCCATGGAAGCTGGCTCCTTTACCTTGTGCGTCAAGACGCTTGTCTGCATAGACCTTATAGGTGAAGGCATGGCGCAGGGCGAGGGCTGCGAAGAACATCTCCACGCAGATGATGAAGTCCTGGTAGCCGGCGGCCACAGTACCTTCACCCACAGACACGTTGGCCGAATGGATCTTGGGAATGGCACCACACTTCTCAAGAATAGCCAACAGCATCCCTGAGCAGGGCAACAGATTCAAAACACAAGTGAGGGGGGGGAAAAAGGCTGACCTCACAACTCCCCACAGAATGAGCATGGCCAATTGTCTGTGCACATGTCCAGGCAAACTCGTTTAACAAAATGACTGCTACAGGAAGTTAGCTGGATGCTCCCATTCATCCTGTTTTGTAGTGCAAGGGAAAAGCAGCACCGTGTGAAATTAAATAGCAACAAATTTGAGCACAGATAGCACTTAAATAGGAACATTTTTCTAATCACAATGTATAAATGAATCGCACAAGTATTGCGCAAGTACATGAAGTGAGTTTTCTACTCTCTCTGTAGCATGTGACAACGTTGCTAATGCCATAGCAATATAGTGGACTACGCAGACAATTAGTTTGTTCTGATGGAATAGCTCCTTATTTCTATGTATCTTGCCCTGATCCATTGGGGGTTCTGCAGTTACATGACACGTGTTTCAGTTGATGTGTCATTTAGCAAAAAAGGTATGTGCGCTTGTGACTAAAGATTTGCTCATAATCTTTAAAAGAGACCCATGATTTCAGGTTTGTCACTTTAAACAATACAATTGCAGTATGCAAATAAACTCATGCCAGCTGCATCTTGCCACTGGCGGAGCTGCCCAAGGCCACCATGAAACAAGCAGCTGGTTTGTGAGGCAGGTGTGTGTCAAAGACAGTGGGGGAGGAACAAAGATGACAAAAGGGGCGAGAGCTTCTCCTGGGACGAACAACCACGTACTAAAGGATCACAAGAGAGAGACTTGGTGGCTACTCAACAACACTTGTTCCATCAGCTTTTACTTCCCCGGAGCCTCTCTAAGGAGATCTGCAGGCTAGGGAGAGGAGGTGCCTCACCTTGCCAGAAGGACAGGAAGATGACGGACTTGACCATGAAGAACTTGAGAACGGGGCTGTAGGGGCTGAGCAGCTCACGTGTGGCAAAGTAGAAGAGGAAGAGGGCGTAGAGCGCCAGGCTGACTGAAATATTGTAGATGATCGTCACATAGAGGTAGCCGCGGGTGACACTGAAATGAGGAAACACAAACCCTTTGCAGCTCACAAATAACCTCCATCCCTCACCTCTTCAAGACAAGGGTACAGTGTTTCTTTCCCCCCTGGCACCCCCACTCAACCCCTTCCCCGAGGTAACATGAAACCCATCGGCTCCGCTCTCACATGCCTCCTTTCCCCGCCACGCCGCCCTCCCTCTTCTCATGCACAGCCCAAGAGCCCCCTTTCTCCACACACGCCCTCTCCCCATCAGGACCCTGTGCAGTCACTCAGACCCCAGGCAGCCAGACTCTTTCCTTCACAAATGCATGGAACGTCAGGCCTGTGAGAGGCATGCCTGCTGGAGAAATCCCATGATGCTAAACAGTTTGCTTACTCAAAGTCACCGTCCCGGTACTTGCCAAAGGCCTGGAGGATGACTGTGCTGATTGCCATAAGGGGCTTCACCACACAGAACTGCAGGGTGGCCTAAGGGAAAGAGGGAAAAGGAATGAGATGGAGAAGGAGAGAGAACAAGTGCCATATACATACACACAGGCTTTGATCCAGAGGCAACCAATACCATGCATCAGTCACCATCAGAGCGGTTCAACAGCATAGTGTGGTTCCAGTCCTAACAATTACACTGGTCCCACTGTTCTTTAACTGCAGTTCTCTGGGAGTAGAAGATGAGAAAGATTCAGATCATGTGTGTCCATGTGGCTGCCCCTCCTCCACCACAAGAGGCGAAGCCCACTCCTGAGCTGGAGGTCGCAAGAGACTGCTCACTGACAGAGTCGGTTCAGAGGCTGGGGTGCAGTAGAGGTAGGGAGACCACCCATCCTGTATTTTAAGTGAAGGTCTTTAACTGGGGCCTAATGTTCTGTGTCCAAGTCCAGTGAGGAGCTACTGAGAAACGTTTGATCAGATAAAATGCACGTTTCCAGGCAATAACCACACATGATCCTACCCTGGGGCATGGTACACACACAATTCTGTATAATGAACAAAACGTTATGAAATGGTGTCCTGGGATACGGGCGAGGAGGGGAAGAAAGGACTCTGGTCCATATTTTTCATCACCATATTCTCGGTCTGCTTGCAATGCAGGTGGTCACCTTACATGGGAGAAAAGAGGAAACAACTCCAGACTCTTCTTAGAAAGGGATATCTCGGCAAATGAAACCGTGTAAGCTGGTTTCAGATACCACAGTGACGAGTGCTGTCTAAATGCCTAGCTAGGTTAGAGCCGTTCTGCTTTCACTTGCACGAGCTTAGAGTCAGTCTGGAAGGGAGAATCGCCCTGGAGGCTCTCTAGGATTTGAGAGCAGTTCTGTCTGCTCCATCAAGTGTCCCAGCACTGAGCATGGCCTCTGACCTCCACCCCCTCATGATTCCCTCCCACCCTAAACCTCAGCAGTAAGAAACATTTAACTTCCGGGAGAGAGAAGAAGCTGAACTTCATAAAGGTCAAAGGGTGGGGAAGACCCTAAAATTGTCACTGGAGTCTCCCTAAAGCAGATGAGGTAAGAGTTTTGCAAGGTGCTGAGGGGGGTAGAAGGAAGGTAAAACCAAAGGGAAGGACGCTGTTGGTAAGACACAATTTGCTAGTGGTCATAAGATTTCAAGGCGATAAAAAAACCCAACACAAGCCAGTGGGTGAGTCACCAAGATGAGAATTGAATAAGGTCAAGTTAATTGGTAAACAACAACTCTGAGCTTCCTCCCCGTCCAGTCCAGGGATTGTCTAACTATCTCCCTGCAATCCAAACCACACACTTTTGTTTTTAGGCACTTCCTGGGGAAGAAAGCATAAGACATATGGGAAATGCACTGAGGGTGCATGACCCAGACATCATGAAGGTCACTGGGCACAAGTCGGGAAAGAACCTCTGCGTAATACCCTGCTGTGGAGATAAGTGCCTGCCCAGGCTTTTAGACCACACCCGCCGCTGTGGCCTCTGAGGAGATCTACAATGCAACAGAAAATCCACAGCATCAAGTCTCAGAGGCCAGGTCAATTGACTTAGACTAACAGGACTCAGGCTGCGGCGCTAAAAACTGCAGTGTAGACATTTGGGCTCAGGCTGGAGCCCAGGCTCTGAAACTCCACAATGGGGGTGGGTCTCAGAGCCTGGGCTCCAGCCCAAATGACTACACTGCAGTTTTTAGCCCCACAGCCCAAGCCCCATGAACCTGAGTCAGCCGCATCTGTGCCACGGGTCTTTTATTGCAGTGTAGATGTACCCTGAGTGCCCAAGCTACACATGGCCAATACAGATGGATACAGCAGACGCCTGTCTGAGAACAGCCCAGTTCAAGAGAGGAGAGGGGAAGGATAATTGTGTGCTGAAGAGGTTAGTGCTGAAGACCTCTTCAGCACTAACAAGGCTGACAAGACCCGACAGGGTGACACCACTACCAGACAGGCTCAGAGGGGGGCGAAGAATGGCCAAGGTGCTCCTTTTGGGTTTCCCTCAGTGGGTCATCATGGAGATCAACTGGGCAGTCAGGTGGCCCTGGAAGTTTTTATGCTCCCCAGTGCTGAAATCCCAAGGAGGTCCCAGAGGCTGGGCTTGGTGTCACAGATTGCCCATTGAACTGCTGTCAGCCCAACTTCCATGGAGTGAGAGGGAAGTGCCTCACATCCCTCTGGCAGGCTAGAAAGCGGTGCTAGCAGTTTGCAAAGGGCAGTCACATCTGGAAGAACTGCTACCACGATGTAGGGAAGCAAGGGAGTCTAGAAAAAATATCCATCTAAGACAGAATTGTCAAAGCCTCAGCCCGCTTGATTGATTTGTGGAACCTGCACAACATACTCAGAGTTTGCAGAATTTCAGCTTTCATTAAACAAAATAAAAAGTTGCTAGTCCTCCTGGTTGAGATGAAAACCTTCCAAATATGAACCGAGTGTTACCCACGTAGTGATGTCAGCCTAAGTCTGCAGATGGTCTGAAACAACAGCGCTGAGAGGGGTGATCTACCGTATGCCCTATTAATCTCACTGGGGTGTTACTTGAAAGCCAACTGACGATACTTTAAATGTCAACATTAGCTATTTCATTGCTCATAACTGTAATGGGGGGGAATGGAGAATGGGGTGGGAGTGAAGCCCAGGTGAGGAAGGAATTAGGGAAGGAAAAAACAGAGGGAAGAATAGAAATACATAAAGGCAGGAAAGAGGGAGAGAAACAAATAAAGGAGGATAAGGAAGGATGAAATAGTCACAGTCCTAAAGGTCACTATGCTTCCCAGGGAGTAATGCTGAATGCGATAATCAGGCTGTTTTCACTCTTGATCTTAATGCAAACTTTTCATTGAGCTCAGCTGGAGCTCTGGTGCGGAGTAAGGGCAGCAAATGGACCTAAATTCATATCAAGACCCAAAGACTATAATTAAAAATGGAATTCGGCCCTTTTTCAGAGAATGAAAGCAACGCCCCAATCTAACCAAACCTGTTTCAGTCACTATCGACGGAGAGATCCTGCATGTCACTCTCAGCAGCTTAGCAAATCTCTACCTTTACTGCTACCTTGTGGCAGCCAGCAGTGACAGCCTCCTGGACCCCATGACTGAACACATGACGGATTTGTTGTCATTTAGATTTCTCTCTCTTCCTGACATACCCTCTTCATCATGCACACCCCCCTGGAGTGAGCAATAGCTGGAGAAGTTCCTCCTGCAAAGTGGTGTGTCACGATGATCAGACTCCATACTCCCACTCCTAACCACACTGGCAAAGCTGGGAACGCAAGAGACACTTACACAACTACTGCGGGTGTCTGGGACCCAAGAAGGCACCAAGTTCTCATAGGGGATCTGGGACCTGCCTATCCCAGGAGGGGAAGAGGAAACAAACATCAGTTCTTAGGGACTCCTGGGGCTTGGAGTAGATCCTGTAGAGAAGACATCTCATTTCCCTTGCTAACCGCCTTTCTTGTTTTCGGGTGGGCAGAGCAACATGGTATATCTGCTTCAGCGCTATTATAACATGATGATAACAGATTTATTCTCACCCACCAAGCTACGTGCCTTTCTCAGCTCAATCTCATAAATCCACTGAACAGAGGTGGGTCCAAAGGGGCCCTCATCTCAGAAACTCCATGGGCCAGGCATTACTGCCTCCTCTCCTGCTTCTTGCACACATACCAGCTTTCTTCAGCTCGTACCTGTTTGCAGAACCTCAGGAATCCAATGGAATACGTCTTCCCCCACAGGCAGCAAGTCCCATACATGCAACTGGACCTGAAAACGCAACACAGCAGGACAGCCAGAGAAAGAGGAGTCAGAGGGTAGAGCTCAGGATATGGCAAGCAGTGAGATGCAGGCCCTTGCCTGCTCATCTCCTCCCAATGAAAATATAAGATTCTTGCTTTCACCAGGCCTAATTAGTCATCACCATAGCGACAGCCTTAGTCTCCTTCAGAGATGGAGACACGAACAGAGGTGTGGTTTGCACTCCTATCTCTACCCCCCAAAACCGATTTTTGGCAGGGAAGTTGTTGGCTAGCATGGTATAGCACTAGAAAGGAGGGCAGGCAGCCACAACCAGCATGGGCTAGGGAAAGGAAACACATACTGGGGAGAGGGGAGAAGAAACCACAGGGGAGCCAGGTGAACATGAAAGCTCTATGTAGGTAGGCTCCGTTCACACGTGATGATCTGAATGGCCTCATCCAGTGTGAGTGGATGCTTGTAAATCCGTTTGAGTCCTGTGTGTAATGAGCTAGGTGGTATCATCCGATCCAGTTCCAGGGTACACTTATTGCACCACACAGTTCCCAGTGGCAGGGGTTAGAGCAAATCCTGTGACACAGAAGCCCCCAGGGAAGGATGGGCGAGAGTGCTGTGAATAGACTTGGAGTACTCACTCGATGGATTTCCCTCTGATCTCAGACATGATGGAGCTCTCCCCCCCGAGATACTCATAGCAGAGGCTGAGGAAGTTGTAGATTACAAAGGCTGCAAAGACAGATTAACCAGATCAAACTCAGGACACCCACTGCACGGGGACAAGCAGCTGGGGTGCAGGGGAGAAGCAAAACCAGCAGCAATGACAATCTGTGCAGCGCCTTTCATTCTGAGAATCCCAGACTGTTTTTACAGGGTGCACTCCTCCTCCTGCTGCTTCAGCAGTTACATGGCAATCTGCATCGAAACCCGGCCAGGGCACCAAGGCTAATACCCCTACTCTTCCCAACAGTGCCATGCGACTTTTAGCTACCACCACTTTGGTCAAGGCCTCCGTTTTACATCTCTTCTGTAAGATGCCCTTCCCAGACTCACAGCGCTCCCTAGCACTATTCTGGGGCATTAGCCTAGTACTCACTCACCTGGAAAAGCATCCCTAATGAATCATTCATCTCACTTCTTTCTGCACCCTCTATTCACCTTTGAGGTCTCTAAACCAAGGCTACGATTTTGTTACAGAAGTCATGGAAATCACGGAATCTGTGACTTCCAAAGCTCTTCATGACTTCAGCCCCCGGTGGCTGGGGGGATCCCCACAGCTTCCTGCCACCGGGGGCGGCAGGGGGACCCTGGAGCTCTGAGCCCCCATAAGTGGTGGGGGCCCCCAGAGATCCCAGCCTGCCTCCACAGCTGCCCAACAGCTTCCCATTTTGTCATGGATATTTTTTAGTACAAGTCAGGGACAAGTCACAGGCTCCCTGAATTTTTTATTTATTACACGTGACCGATCTATGATTTTTACTAAAATATCCATGACAAAATCTTAGCCTTACAAATTAGGCCCTACCCTGCTTAGCTTAGGACAGCTGATGAGCAAACAGTCTCTCCTATGTGATCTGACTGTGGGCACTCCCCCCAGCTCCCCACAGGGAGACCCAAAGAAATGGAGGGGTGATCCGGTGACTGAAACTTTGTTTCACAGTTTATGGCAATCATTACAACCTGCAGCCTGCCTATTATTCTCCACAGAAAGTTGTAATATTTTTCACTAACTGGGGAGATGAGTAAGGGCTTTACATCACCCACCAGGATGCATCCCCCATGCAGGGCATTTGCTCCTTCTTCTGGATCACCCCTTACATGAGGAATGCTCTCCCCTCTTCAAGACTCGCCTCCGCTGACACCTACAGTATATTGCCAAGTGAATGGCGGGGGCAGTGCCAGCCTCTTCCTTGCCATGAGGTTCCGCCTCTCTCTGTGGCTCTGCCCCTTCTCCTCCCCCATCCCCCCACAGCTCCCTCCCTCCGGCCAGACCAGAAGCCAGAGCTGGGCAGTCTGCGGTGCAGGCTGTTTGCAGGTGGCAAGAGCCTCCCAGGTAGGGGGACCAGCTCTGGGGCTGACAGAGCCCTCTGGCACTTGGGGAGCAGCAACTGTGGGGGGCAGTGCCCCTGGAGCCTGGACCAGTGCAGGTCATGTGCAGGAGGTCAGACTAGACGATCATAATGGTCCCTTCTGACCTTAAAGTCTATGAGTCTTGGCTGCTGTGGGGAGCTCCAGCCAATCCATCTGCCCTGGGTGGCACCCCTGGCGGGTGGGGACACGGGCTGGGGGCTGCTCTCAGGCACCCCTGTCCCACCCCCTCCGGCTTACTTCTCCACTGCTGCTAGAGCTGGGTGCCTGGCCAGCAGCCACCAGTCTCTCTGCTCTGCCTTCAGAGCTGGGCAGCCAGAGAGCAACAGCTGATACGGGGTGGCTACAGGGAGGCTAAGGCAAATTTTGGGGTGGTTATAGCTCCCTCAGCACCACCCCATGAATGGCTGGTAGGGACTTTCATTTATCATAGATCATGTAATAAATAAATTAATAAATGACAAGCATTTAGCAATGCACATGGCTAGCTTATGTTAACCTGTTCTCATTGCCGTTTCCCTTATTCTAGTCTGCCCACCTCTCTCCTACCGTTACAGCCACTCTTGTATCCTGATTTAAATTAGACTGTGAGCTCCCTGGGGCAAGGTCTGTCCTACTCTGTTTGTACAACACCTAACACAACGGGGCCCAGATCCTGATTGTATTACGGTAATATCAACATGCCTTGAGGAAATAATAAACTCAGGGGAGAGACCCCGTACCCAGGGAATTTCAAGATAAGAACAAAACAAAATCAAATGCATAAGGCCAAGAATCTGTCCTCAGCAAGGAGCTTGATACCAGATATCAAAGAGGTTATCCCACTTGAAAAGACATCCATGATCAGAGACAGCCCATGGACTTTCACCTCCTCTGGGCCCTTGTAATCACCCAACTATGCCCTTACACAAAAGGGACACAGATCCCATGAAGAAACACCTCCCAAAAATCTAACAACAGGATTAGACACAACGTAAGCACTTCTAGACATTTTTAGCACAACAGAATAGTACAGTGCATAAATGGCCATGGTCTACCTGCTTCTATTTATACAATAAGGCAAACTTGTATTCCACCTGTAATCCTGGTTATTGAACAGGCCCATTGACTATATTTCTGTAATGATTTGGGGTACTGGTATCGATGAAATAATTAATTAAAAAGACAACATAGAAAACATTTATTTAAAAAACCTGTGGTAAATTACCTGGTCTGTAAACTTCCTGCATCTCCCTTAACTTTAGGCCTATGAAGGCAACTCTCAGCTGCTGGGGGAGGAGAAGCTTAGCTTCTCATATTGTTCTCCAGTGGTGCCCTCCACTACTCTCCAAAGTGGTCACTGCAACACCAGCTGCCCATCCAAAAGCGTTGGGAAGGAGGTGAAATCAGAGGGAGAAGAATGGGGACATTTGCCCCCACTCTCCCTCTACAGTCCCCAAAAGAAACAAGTGCTAATTATTAAAGATGGCTGTGCTAGAACAACAGCGCTTCCCCTCCTAGCCCATATTCGTCTTTGTCATCAAAATTACTTATCACCACAAAAGAACACAAACTCTTATGTCACAGACTGAGGCCCCAGGGTTTCATGTGTGTAGAGGCAGGATAAAAGAGCAGGACCAAAAAAGTACACCCCACCCGCCAAAAGACACACCACAGAGAACGACCCATGATTGGTACAACATAGATTCCAAGTTTAGTGATGGATTTTTTTATTCGTTACTATTTTTATTGTTTTCAAGTGGAGCTATTCCCCAAGAGTAAAAATCTCCACTGAACACGAGAAAGATATCCCTCCCACCCTCTCCAATCTCCTGCTTTTCCTGAGCATAGTTTTGAAACTGTTCAGAGAATACACAGGGGCAGGGGACGCACCTCCACACAGCACAACAGGCGGGACAAGCGGGTGAACTTTAGAACGCAGGCCCACCCCTTGAGCAGATGTTGCGATGTTTGCAAACTCCCTAGGCAAGGCGGAGGGGATAATAGCCGTTGCTAGGAGAGGAGTTTCTCAGAGTAGCAGGCTTCCTGCTAGGCCTTTACACACAAACACAGGGAGAGCAGGGGAGAGAAAAAATGGCCTCTGGATTGTGTTCATGAGTTTGCCATCTGCTATTGCATCTCAGTGCATTGTCACTGGTCCCTTGAGCAGATTAACTTGTTGACACACCAAGGGGCCTCTCTCCTTGCAACACAGATCTCACCAACAACAAACCCTACAAACAAGGTGAAATTTAGTCAGGACAGACAGACACACAATAATAGTGGTCCAACAGGAAATTCTGCCACAGAGTACAGCCTCTCCCAGGATGCTGTTGGGGGGGGGGGGGGGAAAGAGAGGCTCCTTTTTTGAAAGGTGGGAGGGGGTAGATTTTAGGAGAAGTGTTTATTTCAGAGACTGACCATTTCTTTCTCATATGCCTCAGGGGTGAGTTTTCCTTTCCTAGCTGGGTGGGTCACATTCTTCGAAAAGTGCAATAAATAACCGATATTGATCCTCACACCTTTCTGCCCAAAGCACGTTACAGCTCTCTCGCACACACACCACTGAACCACAGTGGCTACTGTAGTGGAATGCAGCAGCCATTCTGTGCTGGGGAAACGATGCAAACAGTTACAGGATGGGAAGAGAGTAACAGTGCCAACAGAAACTGTAATGGGGATTTAGGGGCCATGCGAGGAGGGGCAGAATACAATTGCTCAGGTGTTTGGGAGACCTTTGGGATCTTTAACATCGATGGGCGTTCAGACCTTCAGTTTTACACCTCCTCTGAAAGAATGAATACAAGTCTGCCATGTGAGAAAATCTCTTCAGAAGCTTTGTGTCTTTCTAAAACGTATCCTAGGGGAATCCCAATATACCCTGCCACTCCTACAGCAGCCAGGAGGACAGAAGACATTGTTCCCCAGTCGCTAAGCCAGGCTTCAAACCATGGTTCTAGTTCGATATCAGTACAAATCATAGCCATAGGACAGAAGTACGCCCCCTCCACTACACTTCCTGTCCACATGCAGGCCCAGTCCCTGCGCTCCAGCCTGTAACAGAAAGCCCCCATGCTCCGCCATCCCCGCCTTACCTTCGTAGCAGTCCCGCACAGTGCCAAAGTAAACATAGTACTGGTCATTGGTGAAGAAAAGGAGGCTGAGCCATGAGTCGAAGGCGTAAATGGGCACAATGAAGAGGATCCGGACAATGTAGCGCTGCTCATTGGGGCAGCTGTAACAGCGCAGATGCATGTAGATCTGAATGGGGGAAGATGGAGAACAGGATCAGTGACAATCAAACAGAGGAAAGGGTGGGACTGGATGGCCATGGGGGACCGAGAATGGAACACAGAACTCCTCACTGGAGCAGGTGATCTAACGCGGCCTTAAGACGGCAGGGATTAAAAAAAACTGTTACTTTCTTATGGCTACTTGCAGTGGCCTGTGTGAAGTGAATTGGGAGCTGCAGTCCAGTTTCTAATGAGATGGGATTTAATTCATTTTTATTATTTTTTGCTCATTATCATCAAGTGTGGCCTCACGTTCTCTTGTTCGTATTTAATTCCCAGATAGTCCGTCCCAAGACCCTGCTATCTCTTTTCAGGCATTTAAGATTTCCAACCCTGCAGCCTCCTCTTTTCCTCAGCCGTATAGGACTGAGCACATCAGGCTGTCACCATGGTTAAAGCCCTCTTTACCTTTGAGCAGTTTTATACACTTCCCCATGACGTTTCCATGAAAGAACCCCAGAAAATTCCTTCACGTTTTAAGTAGATGGATAAGCCCCAAACCCCACTGCCTGCTGGCAAGAGTCATACTACTGATAAAGCCATAAAATGCCAGCCTCTTCCCCTCCTACCAGAGCAGTACAATTCACAGCTCTGAAATTGGACTCTCTACAGCGCAAGTCATAAAACTTGTGCAGCCTGATAACCAATAGAACTGCAAATTCTCTAGTCACCCAGGAACATAGGTTAAGACAACTATGATGTCAATCTTACCCACTCCCTCCAAAAATCAGGGGGTTCATTAATCATCAAAATTAAACTGTCACACCCTTAAAAAAGTTCTCCCCCAGAATATCCATCTTCTAACAAAGTTCACCTTTACCAAAAAATATACACCCAGTATGGCAATACTGAATTTGTCAACTTGAAATATACAATCAACCTTCCTAAATGGCCAGGACAAGTAAAGGACTCCAGGCAAAAGCCTGCATAAAGAAAAAGGTCTGACAGCATGTCCTGATGGTCAATGGACACAGGTTTGGTTGAACCAGCAGGGAACATGTTCTTCAGAGGCAAAGTCTTTTACACGTAGTTTTAATTTAAACAACAAAAACCAGAACACACACAACCAACTGGCGTGATTTTTTCTTCTTACAATCCAGTTACACTCCTTCAAATTCCTCTCCTCCCATTCCATATCACACCCTTTCCAACGTGGCTCCCACTTTTTGCACTCAACTGAAACTGATTTCACCAAAGTCTTTAAAGACCTCTTCCTAGCCAAAGCTCAAAACCAGTACAGCATCCTCATTCTCCTTGACCTGTCAGGCACCTTCAACAGTCAACCACTCTCTTCTTGAAATTGTGTCCCTTCCTTGCCCCCCCCCCACCCCCCCGTTCTCCTGCTACCTCTCTAATTGCTCCTTCAATGTCTCCTCCTCATCCTTCCAGCTGTCTGTGAGGATTCCACAGGACTCTGTCCTTGGTTCCCATATCTTCTCCCTTTACACCTTGTCTATAAGCAATCTCACTCGCAAACTCAAACTGAACTAACACCTTCATGCAGATGATTCATAGATCTACTTCTCTACTCCAGACCTATCTCAGCTTCCTCTCCGACCTCACCTCATGGATGTCTAACTGCCAGTTCAAACTCAACAGGGCTAAAAGAGTTCTTCATCTTCACCCCCAATCCCTCCTTGATACCTCCTTTTTGGACAACTACAGACACCACTACCATGCTGCCCATCACTTGGGCCCATAACTTGGGTGTCCGTCATCTTTGACTCAGACCAACATCCTCACATCCAGCCTAGGTCTAAATCATGCAGATTCTTTCTGCATAACATCTCAGATACAGCCTTTCTTATCTGTCCACATGGCTAAAACTCCTCCACGTTCTCATCATCTCATATCTCAATTACTGCAACATCCTTTCCTCTGGCCTTGACAAATGCAATCTTCCCCTGTTCATCCATTCAGAATGCTGCTGCAAAGATCGTTTTCCTAGCTCGTCACTTGGACCACGTCACCCCTCTCCCTGAATCCCTCCACTGGCTCCCTCTTTTCTACCATATCAAACATAAGCTATTTGTATTCACTCTCGAGGCTCTTTATAACCTATTCCCCCGCCATCCCCCATCTCACCTCTCAAAAGGTCAGCTCTCGCCTGCTGCCAGCCCATGCCGCCAGCCTCCATCCCCCCCTTGTTAAATTCTGAAACAAGCACCTTTGTGCACCTCACACATGGCAGAAGCTGCCCATGAACATTCACCAAGCTACCTTGTTATCCACCTTCAAATTCTTCCTCAAAACTCTCCTCTGCTATGATACCTATAAAATACTTGATGGTGAGGCAGCTGGTGTGCTAAGACCACAGCCTGTCATACTGACCAACATGGTCTCATTGTTTCTTGTACTACCGTCTCACATCTTATACTTAGATTGTAAGCTCCTTGGGGCAGGGACCATCTTTTTGTGCTGTGTTTTGCACAGCACCTGGCACAGTGGGGTCCTGGTCCAGGGCTGGGGCTCCTAGGCGCTATGATCATACAAATAATACATAATACCCACCCACCCCCAGGGATACTGAGCGTCACAGTTCAAGTGACTCCAGGTTTCCCTCTCAGAATTACAGGGATGTCACTAGAGCCTTTCACTGTGTGCACGATCACAAGAGCATGTCAGGCAGGAAACGCTAAATGTCAGAGGCAGGGGAATGGGTTAAATGTGTCATTGGCCTGTCATATGGCAACACTGGATTCTGAAGAGCAGCGTTTCTCAAACTGGGGTCCCTGAAGGTACCCCAGGGGGTCCATGGGCCTCACTGATCAACTCCTTCCCCTCCCTCCACTCCTCCCCCTCCCTCCCAGCGCCTCCTGCATGCTAAAAGTCCGGTGGTGCAACGGGGCTACAGCAGGCTCCCTACCTGCCCCAGCTCCGCAATACTCCTGGAAGCAGCCGGCACATTCCTCCGGGGCAAGGGGTCTCTGCGCACTGCCCCTGCCCCAAGTGCCAACTCTGCAGTTCCCATTGGCCAGGAACTGCAGCCAATGGGAGCCACGGGGGCAGTGCCTGTGGGCAGGGGCAGTGCATGGAGACCCTCTGCCCCCGCACCTACCTAGGAGCCGCTGCCAGAGTCTCGCCCGAGGTAAGTGCCGCCTCACACCCCTCACCCCCTCCTGCACCCCAAACCCCTTTCTCAGACTAGAGCCCACACCCAAACTCCTGCCCAGAGCCTGCACCCCGAGCCCCCTCCTGCATCCTAACTCCCTCCTAGAGCCCACACCACCTCCTGTACCCCAACTCCCTGCCCCAACATGGTGAAAATGAGTGACGGTAGGGGAGAGCAAACGAGTGATGGAAGGAGGGGGGATGGAGTGAGCAGGACCCTGAAGAAGGGGTGGGGCCTCAGGAAAGGGGGCATGGCAAGGGCTGAGTGGGGAGGTGGGGTCCACAAAAATGTTTATATCAAAATGGGGTTCCTTGGGTTGCTAAAGTTTGAGAACCGCTGCAGTAGAGAACAGCAGAAAACCCTAGCTGTACCAGGGGAAGAATTTTTCCTTACTCCCAGCAAGTCATCAATGTGCACCCTGAAGCAGGAGGATGATAGCACTTATTGTTACCTAAGCTAGTGGCACTACAGGTGTTACTCTTATTCATCAGTGACTAATCTCTTTTCAAACCTCCCTAGACTATTTGCCTCTGCAATACACTGTCATTTTCCAACTCTTACTCAGCTCTCTGGAATCCAACAACACAGAGGTACGGAACACAGGTTGATACATTTCAGGGCATGTATTTCCCACCATGTTACAGTCCACATGACGACTACATTAGAGAAGAGGATGTTGGATTGGACTTGTGCTGGCACCCAGAGAATACTGGATGAGATAAGGTAGCCAGGCGTTGCCCCAGAAAGAAAAGGAGAAAAAGCAAAACAAACATTTCCTGCTACTCCTTTCCGTAGCAGAATTCAGCTAGTGGAATTCACTGGCACGGAAGGTCATCAAGGCAGGCACTGCTGGCTGGATGACTTAAAAACAATAAACGGCTGATCATCTAATGAACTAACAGCTGACATAACTACAAAATGGCCAGCTAAGAACAGAGGGTAATTAAGCCTCATAAATCATGGCACAATCTCATCACCTACATATCCTGCCCTGTGATGGGATGTGCACCCCACACTGGCCCTGCAAGAGCCAAGTTGGACCAGATGGGCCCAATCAGCTAATTAGGCAGCAAAGGAGGGGGGAGCTTTAGGCTGGAGGCAGCTAATTAGAGAGAAGCTCACCTGCGAGAGACAGGCAGGGTTCCTACAAAAGACAAGAAAATGAAGTCAAAAGAGGCAGCAGGGAGAAGGCTGCATTCACTCCCTGGGAAGAGGTGTTTGAGTAGCTGCAGAAATGAGTTGCCCACAGCTACTCCCTGGGAGGAGGAAGTGAAGAGACTAGCAAACCCAGAGGAGTGGGGAGGGTAAAGAGGTATGGAAGTGGCTCAGGGAATGGACCTTGGCTGCTAGGTAGAGGGTCCCTGGGCAGAAACCTGGAGTAGAGGGTTGGCTGGGGTTCTCTGCCAGCCATTGCAGTAGTGGCACTGTGAGGCAGTGAAGCAGAAGACTGCCTAAGCCTGCTGGACAGCAGGAACCTTGATACACTTCCCCTGTGGAGGGGAAACACAATAGTGACCTGACTGGAGGGCTGAGTCAGGAAGAGGCCAGCTGTGGTTCCTTGGAGCGAGAGAGGAGCTACAGAGGAGAAATGGATGGGGGGTAATTGCTGGAAGGGTGTGACTGAACTAATCTCCAGAGATGCCAGGAGGTGGCACTATTCAGTGGTGAGTAGAGCCCCGTCACATGCCCCCACCTCCACTTATAGCACTACTCAACAGGCCAACTGTATTATTGAAGGGGAGGTGGGTGTTCACATTCCTCTAAAAGAACAGGTGTGATGGATTTGGAGTAGCTCTGTAATAACTTTTATAAAAGACCATATGGTGGTCTGGTAATTGGGGTGTTTTCTGTATGATTATATTGGTTTAACACAATAGAGGCTGTCAGGAAAACAGCAGCTCAGGATAAGCCACCTCTCTGCAAACACTGGAGAGGTGTTAAGAGACAATGCCAGGACTACTTGCTTAGAAGATTTTGGCCCCTCTCCGGATAACCATACAAAACAGGCTTGAACCAGGAGAGGAAAAGGCCTGCAAAACACTGAAGATTGACAGGACTCTGGCAGGTTTAAAAAGGTACACTCTCTCAAGAAAGGGGAGGAGTTTTTCAGGGGAAACAGACTAAGATGCCTGACAAACTGCTGTAGGGGTCTGAAGAAGTTAGGCCTGTCTGGATGGCCCTCAGGGGGTGGCAGGCCAGCAGGTAAGAGATGTATGTAGACTGTTAGTGTTTAAATCCTTGTTCTCTAATTTTGTTGTTGTTAAAACAAACAGTAACTCTGCTTTAAGAAGCTGACTGGTCACAGACTCCCCAAGTGAAGAACTGCAGGTGCCAGAACTCCATCAGACCTGCTAGGCAATAATGGTAGGGAGAACTGACCTAAGAGTAGGAACAGGGCAAGCTTTAGGACGTGCGGGGCCCAATTCGAAAGAGCTGCCACCGAAATGCTGCCAAAGACAGCGGCAGCAATTGAGCTGCTGCCGAAGATAGCACTGACAATTCGGCGGCGGCTCAATCAGTTGACGCTGTTTCCGGCGGCACTTCGGCGGAGGGTGCAGGGCCTGATTCCTGGGCAGCAGGGGAATCGCCCTGAGTAGGAAAGCTGCAGAATTCCTCCCCAGGAGAAGTGAGGCACAAGGCCTAAGACGTGAAAGGGTGCACTCAGAGACCAGAAAGGGGACAGATTTGCAGCTAGCCCAGTAACTGTGACAACGGGTATTAGTTGCTGCTAAAAGCAGGATACCAGACTGAATGGGCTAATGGCCTTACCTGGTATGGCTATCCCCTTGTGCCTCTGCTAATGAGAACCAGGCAGAAAGGTGTTTGATCCTCCACATCCTTTATAATGCCCTCCCTTTCCTCACCTGCCAGTGACCTGGAGCTCCTTGCTAGGCAAAGTTTGATTATTATAAGCCTGAAGACAAAGGGAAAGATGAGACATTGTATAGGCAGCTACCTGGCCACTACATTCTTAGTTACAGAATGGTGCCTTCTGCACCAAGCCTCAGACACGCATGTTTCTCTTCCCCCAAACACACACAAACACTGCTCCTCTCCAGGGAGGTGGAGTTCTGTTTCTCTTGCTGCTTCGTCCCTATATATTAGTATACTCTCAGGGAACAGAGCTGATGATTAAGCAATGCAGAGTAGATATCTCCACAACTCATACAGTCCTTCTACCAAACCTCTGGATCCACCTGAAGCAAAAGAACCCCTCTCAAACATTCCCTTGGTACAGTTTTGTGCAGTACTGAGCACAGTTACCTTTACTGAGTTATAGGTAGGGAATAATTTACTAGTCTAGTCCCCTTGCCAAGATGCAAGATTAGCTCACACAGTGACTCTTCAAAGAGTCATAAGCTGAGCTAGTGACAGCAGCAGGAATGATTATAACAAACCCCCACAGCTGGCAGAGACACCCCTCACACCATGTGTATTCACCCAGTTTGGGGGGGGGGGTGGAGCAGACAGTTACAGGGATCAAACACCAAGAGATTCTTACCTGATGGCAGGTGATGAGCAAAGCTGTCCACACAAAGAAACCTGAAATGGCCTGAGCAGCAGTGGTCATTAGGAATATCGGCTGCTCCATAGCAGTGGGGCTGCCATCATCAGACATCCAGGAGAAGTTTGGGGCTGCAACTGGGGTGGTGGCAGTGGAACCCAGCTCGGGCGCTGACATGACTCCAGTCACCACTATCATTGTGTCTTTTGGGAAGTGGTTCCACCAGGGTTAATACAGAGCCGCCTCTAAGTTGAGCCCTGTCAAACCCAAAGGGGAGATACGAAAAGGCAGAGATTAATCTCAACTGAATGGATGCAAAAGGTAAAAACATTCTGCATTTATAACATGCTTTTCACATGGGATCTTAGAATACTGTCCAAATGGAACTCAGTGATGCATTCATAGTACCCTGTGAGATGGTTAGGTAAGGACATATGAGGATCGCTCACACCCACCTGTGAAACAACCAGCTCTAGGGTGAAACCCAGCAGCTATTTAACAGCACAAACACCACCACTCTCCTCCTACAAAACAGTTTAGGCAGGAAGTGAAGAATACTGTATCCATCTGGCACTACAGAGGAATTCAGGTAGGCAGAATTTAAATTACCCAGACTGGAATGTGGCCAAGACACCCCAGTAAACATCCCCAACTCTTTAGAGATGTGTCTGAGTCCTTTTACACTCAATGGCCAGACTTACATCTCATCTGAAACAGCACCACAAGCAGCCCAACACGTAGTAATACAGAGGGGGAACTTGTTCAGCACCAACTCCAAAGGCAAGTGTCCTTCATTAATTACCAAAACCCTTGGGGTGTGTGTACACACATGCCAATTGCACATACTCCTCGGGTCACATTGCTAAGGCCACACTGCTTCCAAATCAGAGGCTTGCATGTGTGACCAATAATGTTCCTGATACCTATGGAAATAATTTATTTCTACCTGCTTTCTTCTCACTTTGCAAGGAGAAGGAAAACAAAAGGTAAGTTGGGGGAAATAGCTGGGGGTTCCTTTTAACTAGTTTATTCATGAATATAGGTCACCAAAATTTGAAGGAACTTTAATTTATTAATCTTGCTAATGAAATACACTGAACACTGGCTGAGAAGAAAACGTAGTACATGGATCTGCAGAAGGATTGGAATTTTTTTTTCCTTCTTCCAGTTGCTGCACTTTTTCTGAAACATTCCCCTTTCAGGCTGAAATTTTCTATGCTTGGTCTCTACCCAAGGGTGATTTTAAATAAATAAAATATTGTATGAGGACAACAGTTCAGCTATTTTTGAGCATCAGAACACACTTTTCCCATTATATACAAAAAAATCCTTGTGACTTTTATTCAAACAACCCTGCAGGAAAAAATGGCTGAAGGTCTGAACACAAACTTGGATAGAAGCTGTCCTCATTAAGCAGCAGGACCTTCGATTCTGGAGGAAACTGGTTTTGATTTGAGAGCGATCTAAGCCTTTGACAAGCCCATATTAAGACAAGCAATAGATATTTCTACAAAGCTCATAAGGTGGCTGTCTAGAAAGGGTTCATGGCAGTTGCATCCACGGTTAACTCCATGAAAAGTCCTGTCAGCCATGATATTACAAAGCTGTAGGGACAGAGGGGGCTCATAAGAAGTACTTCTGCAGATCTTGTAACATGCAAAGGGGTTGAAAGAGGGCTCCTGCACACCAGCGCAGTCTACGCTAAGAAACTTTTACCACAAAATTCCCACCCGAGCTAGCACTGCAGCTGCACCAGTACTAGCAACACTGGGAATCTTAGTACAGATAGGGTTTTAATTGTGCCCTCCCTCCCTCCCCCTTTATTTATTTATTTATTTATTTTAAGTCCAATGTCCCCTGCAGGGATCAAGTTTAACCAAAATGGTGCTAAAAACCACATTGGCAGCCTTAACCACATCCATTCTAGGGATTCCAGCAGTGCTAATGCCGACCCAGCTGAGCTTGTGTTAGCCACAGTGTGGAAGTTCAGACATTCACCTAGTGTAAAAGGACAATGGCAAAATGAACTAGGACCACAATAAGAACCGCTGCCACCCCTGCAGACCTTGTAAGCAATGCAAGTGTCAAGGGAGGGTCTGTGGACTTCATTAGCTGTAAAGTAGGAATCCTTGCTCCAATGCGCTTCAGGGACTCTGCAGATGAGGAAGATGCTAAGCACCTTTCCAAACTACAGTGCTCCTAAAGGGTATGGGACTGGCTCTCTATTGTGGACCTTGTGCGGCATGCAGGATTGGGGGCAGGGGTTTCTATTATCTAACCAAACTGTATAAATTCTGTGATCAGCAACACGTCTTACAATTCT
Source organism: Mauremys mutica (assembly GCF_020497125.1). Classification (NCBI taxonomy): domain Eukaryota; kingdom Metazoa; phylum Chordata; order Testudines; family Geoemydidae; genus Mauremys; species Mauremys mutica. The sequence goes on along the minus strand of NC_059072.1, from coordinate 94,750,119 downwards.
TTTCAAGCCAGCAGAATTTCAAAGGCCTAATAAGTGAAAATTCTCCTCCTCCTCCCCCCCATAAAGGGGGGGAAGTCTGCCCCCCCATAAATTTCCTATTATAACAGAATATAAAGGTTGTATAGTTAAGCACTCAAAAATCAGGAAAATGCTCAAGTTGAGGTTGTATGTGCAATCTTAATACTGCCCCCTTGTGATTATACATTACTGCACAGTCTAATTATAGGATTAGTTACCATTTTTCAAACTGTATTTTGTAATATTTTTTTTTCCTACAACCTTAAACACGTGTAACATTTTGGAGTAGTGTGTTCTACTGTGTATACCAGAATCCAGAAAAGTCATTTATATGAAAAGTGTGCAGTAAATCTGAGAACTGACTACAGATTAAGAAATAAAAAAAAAAAATAGTGCAGTGTTGCTAGCCTGTATAGGTCACCAAAATTTGCAGGTAAATTATCTTCACAGCTAACTTTCTCTCTACTGAAAAGCACCAAAGGAAGGCTGTGCTGCTGGTTGAGAAGAAAACATAGCATATGGCTTTTGCAAAAGTAACAGAATACATAATTTAGAGAAAAGAAGTTTACTAAGTTAGACAGGATAAAGGTATAGAGCAGGGGTGGGCAAATTTTTTGGCCTGAGGGCTGCATCGAGTTTCGTAAATTGTATGGAGGGCTGGTCAGGGGAGGGGGTCGTGGCCCGGCCCCCACCTCCTATCTGCGCGCCCCCCCCAGAACTCCTGCCCATCCAACCCTGCTCCCTGTCCCCTGACTGCCCCCGTACCCCCGCTGCACCATCCAACCCCTCCTCTCATTTCTGATGCCCCCCCGAGATCCCTGCCCCATCCAATCATACCTTCTCCCTGTCCCCTGACTGCCCCCTGCCTTCCCATCCAACCCCCTCTCCTTCCTGACTGCCCCCCCCGGACCCCTGCTCCCATTCAACCCCCTGTTCCTGCCCCAACCCCTATCCACACCCCTGACCACCACCCCGAACTCCCCTGCCCTCTATCCAACCCCCCTGCTCCCTGCCCCCTTACTGCACTGCCTGGAGCACCAGTGGCTGGCGGAGCTGGAGCCGGGCTACACCGCCACCACGCAGCACTGAGACTGGGTCAGGCGCTGCCCCAGGAGCTCACAGCCCCACCGCCCAGAGCATTGTGTCTGCGGCGAAGCGAGTGAGCGGAGGTTGCGGGGGAAGGGGAACAGCAGGGGAGGGCTGGGGGCTAGCCTCCTGGGCCAGGAGCTCGGGGGTCAGGCAGGACAGTCTCGTGGGCTGTAGTTTGCCCATCTCTGGTATAGAGAATTGTTACAATGACATTAGCGTGAATAGAAAAAAGAATGAGAAAACCACTATCAGTCTGACACACAAATCTTTGCTTGCAGCAAGAATTGTTTATTATATTGTGTTATTTGAGAAATAGGAGGTGATGATGTAATTCAAGACTTAATTGTAATATATACACACGAGGGGGCAATCTTAACTTTGGAACTATTCCCTAAGTCTGCTCAGTCTTGCCTTCTCTTCTCTGCCCATCCTTCTGTAACTCTCCCTCACTCTGACGGTAAAGGGGAGCAGATTTGCTCTCTCCAGAATTCTCCCCCATTTCCTGCCTCCGAGTCACTTCCCCTCTTTAAATCTCACCTTAAAACCTTCTCCATTTTCAATTCACAACTACACTCTCCCTTGAAAGGGTCTTTGCAATACAGCGTGTGAAGAACACTATAGAAAAACATGTACATTTCCTGGTGAATGGAAAGTCACGTTTCTTTAACAAAAATTCATCGAGGTGGGTGCATAGGCCTCTGTCTGAAAGGGATGTACCGTAATCTACAATTCCTAACCCTCATACAGGATTCTTCAGACAACTGTTCTGAGTCTCTCTGCCACATAACTGTATCCAGGGGACATCAAAAGCAGCATAAGGGAGAGGGGGAAGGAGTAGGACATTCTCTTCTGGACATCATTGCCCTCTACCCACTAAGTTATTCTTTACAGTGGGATAGGAACTATTTCACTTCTCAGGCACTGGTTTAGATACAAACCGTAGTGGTTGAAGTTATCATCCAACAACATCCACATGAAGTCAGTTTGGGAATATCTGGCTATGCCTTTACTACAGAAAAAAGTGGGTTTTCATCACTCTCTCACTGTAAAATCCTACTGGAAACAATGCAGTGTAGTTTAACTTGCATACAGCTAACCAAGGTAAATCCCGTGTGTGCATGTGTAAATATAGGGGTAGAAGGGATCTTGAGAGGTGATCAAATTCAGTCCCCTGTGCTCAGGTAGAACCAAGTAAACCTAGACCATCCCTGTCAGGTGTTTGTCCAACCTGTTCTTAAAAACCTCCAGTAATGGCAATTCCACAACCTCCCTTGGAAGCATGTTCCAAAGCTTACCTGCCTTTATAATAAGTTTTTCCTAATATCTAACCTAAAGCTTTCTTGCTGCAGATTAAGCCCATTAATTCTGCCTTCAGTAGACAGAGAACAATTTATCCCCATGGTATTTATAATATCCCTTAACGTAGTTGAAGACTCATCAGGTGTGTCCCCCTCCAGTCTTCTTTTCTCAAGACTACACATGCCCAGTTTTGTTTTGTTTTTTTTAAATAGATCTGGGTTTTTTTAAACCTTTTACCATTTTTCTTGCTCAAGGTTTGACTTTGACTAACTACACTGAGGTAAAACTACCTGTCCCCGACTACACTAGGATCTTACATCACGATAACGTGTCAGGGCTTAGGAACATGTACACTTTGCTACTGTCAATCCCATACCACTTCTGGAAACGGGGGCCTTCACTCCAACACCATCAAACCAGCATCTTTCACCAAAAGCAAATTTAGAATTCAAAGCAGTTAACTAAAAGGGGTATCTGCATGTATCACACTGCATTCATTACACAAAGCACACTTCCGGTGCAGCAGCCTAGCAAAACAAGTGCAACAGGAAAGAGGAATCTGAGCTCAGACACACGTCACCCGGCAGACTTCCTCAAACCAACCAGGCATGCACAGGGTCCTGCAGAACTTAACTCTGTCCTCCTATCTATGTCCCACTTGCCCTGCTCTGAACTGGACCCAGTTTGTACCAAGAGTAGCTGGATTCTGGTCACCATGGAGAGCTAGCTTTGCCCCTGAAGTCATTAGGAAAAAGGGAATTATATGTGGCTCTTTGCCATCTGCAAATGCAATCTGTGTTTTTAAAATAGATCGTCTCAGTGAGGTTAAAGCATTTCCCCTCAAAGAGCGGAGGGAGCAAGGAGCGATACTCAAAGCTAGCCTGAGAAGGGAATCGTACCAGCTAAGCCTCCTTCCGGCAACTGAAACTTGATCTAACAAGATACTCCCACCCCATCAATATTATTATCCTGGAAACCCCATACGGGATTCCTTGTGGGTCAAATTCCACATTTCAATCTTGCCCATATTATAAATTTGGGCATGTCTGCATATATACACAAACAAGCACACATGGTGATGTCCATGGGACAAACAGAACCTCTCATGCACTTGTCTCACCTGTCCTCTGCCCACTAATCCATCTCCACTGCATTCCAAACTTCTAAGCAGCTTCAAACCACCATCACATTTAATTTTTGTTTAAATTAACCAGCCACAAAAAAAGTGTGTCCTTCCCCTGCTAGTGGGATTTCTTCCTAAAATTATCCTGGTCAGAGGCCCAGGAGAGACAATACTCAGTCCACCACCAGCAACCAGCCTAGGGTCTGAATTCTTGCAATTAGAAAGCTCTCAGTTTTAGGCTATCACTGGAAAAGGGCGCTTTACAGCTTCCCAATGAGCAGGGTGGATTGATTTACATCAGGGTGATTTAAATCACTGATTTAAAAATTACCAAGTGGAAAGCCTTGACTTAAATCATCAATTTTAATCAACTTTTTCATTTGTACTTCATTACTTTAAAAGGTGCATTCTTATTAGTTGATATAACCATTAAAGCATGTTGATTTACAGTTAAATACAGCTTTTACCTAAGAGATAGTACACCTTTCTGCTAGGAGGATACATTAAGTATATACATTTGAGCAATTATATAGCTTAATATTTTCAGATTCTAACATACTAAAATGTGCAATTAATAAGAAAATGGTGAATGATACATTGCTTATTTACTAGATCATTTTTACTCGTGATTTGTGTCAAGCTGCATTAGGAAGGTAGCTAGAATTTGAACACACAACAGCATACAAAAAATTTTATTAAACAAAATGAGCCCTTAATACATAGCTTGACCTACTGTGCCAAATTTATAAAGCTTGACCTCAAAAGTTAGTTGCATCCCTCCCCCGATTCTTTCTTTATACAGAAAAACAGCTTTTACCTCAGTTTTTGATGAAGGCTTATGGATTCAACTTTTTTTTATTTATTTAAATGTTTCAAGAGATTAAGTTTAGCCTTAATGTATTTTATATTAAATTCAGATTTCATTTTAAAAAAAGAAAACAATTAAAAAAAAATTTTTTTTTTTTATCTACCCTGCCAGTGGGTCACACAAATCCACTTTTACCTCCGGATGATCCTCTGAATTTGGACTTTTAGAAGTTATTTATATAAAAATAATCTTTTTAAAGTTACCTAAAATAGTTTTTATTTTCATTATAGCAGTGCCTACAGTTGCCCACGAGTATCAAGGCCTCATTGTGCTATGTATTGTACAAATACATAGTAAATGGCAGCCTTTGGCCCAAACAGCTTACACTTTAAAAAGATATAAGAACATAAGAACGGCTGTACCGGGTCAGACCAAAGGCCCATCTAGCCCAGTATCCTGTCTACCGACAGTGGCCAATGCCAGGTGCCCCAGAGGGAGTGAACCTAATAGGCAATGATCAAGTGATCTCTCTCCTGCCATCCATCTCCATCCTCTGACAAACAGAGGCTAGGGACACCATTCCTTACCCATCCTGGCTAATAGCCACCTATGGACTTCACCACCATGAATTTATTCAGTTCTCTTTTAAATGCTGTTATAGTCCTAGCCTTCACAACCTCCTCAGGTAAGGAGTTCCAGAAGTTGACTGTGCGCTGCGTGAAGAAGAACTTTATTTTATTTGTTTTAAACCTGCTGCCTATTAATTTCATCTGGCGACCCCTAGTTCTTGTATTATGGGAATAAGTAAATAAATTTTCCTTATCCACTTTCTCCACATCACTCATGATTTTATATACCTCTATCATATCCTCCCTTAGTCTCCTCTTTTCCAAGTTGAAGAGTCCTTGCCTCTTTAATCTTTCCTCATATGGGACCCTCTCCAAACCCCTAATCATTTTAGTTGCCCTTTTCTGAACCTCTTCTAGTGCCAGTATATCTTTTTTGAGATGAGGAGACCACATCTGTATGCAGTATTCGAGATGTGGGCGTACCATGGATTTATATAAGGGCAATAATATATTCTCAGTCTTATTCTCTATCCCCTTTTTAATGATTCCTAACATCCTGTTTGCTTTTTTGACTACCTCTGCACACTGCGTGGACATCTTCAGAGAACTATCCACGATGACTCCAAGATCTTTTTCCTGATTCATTGTAGCTAAATTAGCCCCCATCGTATTGCATGTATAGTTGGGGTTATTTTTTCCAATGTGCATTATAAGACATAAATCAGTGGATCAGACAAATGGGCAGACCGGAACAAGGGAGGACAATGTAACAACAAGAGGATGTTTTCATACAAACTAGCTGTGTACACATTTCATAAGCGGAGGCCTTGTCTACATGGCAAGTTCCTGTGTTGCTAGCGAAGGTGTGAATATACCTGCTTGCCACACAGTAACATCCGGGACTTTCACTATGCTGTAGCGGTGTCCACATGGGACGTTTACTGCAAGGCAAGCTGGTGCATTATAGATTCACCCTCGTAGACTTCAAGGTCAGAAGGGACCATCATGATCATCTAGTCCAGTGGTTCTCAAACTTTTTTACTGGTGCCCCCTTTCACATAGCAAGCCTTTGAGTGCAACCCCCCCTTATAAGTTTAAAACACTTTTTTATATATCTAACACTATTATAAATGCTGGAGGCAAAGCGGGGTTTAGGGTGGAGGATGACAGCTCACAACCCCCCATGTAATAACCTTGCGACCCCCAGTTTGAGAACCCCTGATCTAGTCTGACCTCCTGCATGTTGCAGGCCATAGAACTGCACCCTCTCACTCCTGTAATAGACCTAGGCTGAGAAGTTGTCCCATATAGACAAGCCCAGAGTCAGCCAAATAGGTAGCAGCAATCAAAGAAATCAAAGCAGCAAAGAGTCCTGTGGCACCTTATAGACTAACAGAAGTTTTGGAGCATGAGCTTTCGTGGGTGAATACCCACTTCGTCGGATGCATGTATATTCACCCACGAAAGCTCATGCTCCAAAACTTCTGTTAGTCTATAAGATGCCACAGGACTCTTTGCTGCTTTTACAGATCCAGACTAACACGGCTACCCCTCTGATACAAAGAAATCAAGAGAGTTTTAAACTTATTACTAGTTTTAATTTTTCTCCCTCCGAGTCCTGTACAATTGGACTCACAAAAGCACCTGGTTTTACAAGTGGTGAGATATAAGACAGTCTCAATAATATTATTTAAAACTCTCTAAAACAGTGTCAGTTAAATATATGGTCTATGCAGATTACTTGATCGCATGGTACAAAAGTTTGATTGGGATGATCCATGTAACTCACTCACTGATTAACCACTCACAAGAAATAAAGCCATCCTAACCTCAGGCCAATAAAAGAGTCATACCACATCATCTATTTCACATACTTAGGAATTCACAAGTGTTCGAACATTCACATATTCTCTCTCTCTCTCTCTCTCTCACACACACACACACAACTCCATCCAAGCTGATGTACTTGAATACATAACTTGCATAAACATGCAAGAATTCTGTGGTTCCTAACTGCATAACAAATAGCTGTCCAAATGTGGCTTTTTACATTGTTATCCCTCTGGAGGACTGAACAGTCTGAATTCTCATGAGATTCTGTCCATTCATCATTTCCTTTCTAAACAGCTATCAGTACATGCAGTAAAACAAGACAGAAAAAACATGGTTGGAACATGACCATTTTTTCTGTAAGGGTGAGACGAATGAGCAAAACAACCTTAGCAGAGAGAACATACAACTGTTCAGTCTAAGTGCACGTTAAGGGGATGATCCCATGACTATGCACATAAACAGCGTTCATTGTACACAAACAATTTAATCTTCCACAGAATGACAATTTCTTTCCTGATTTCAATTAATTAAACTCAGAAAAAGCAAATCCTACCTCCCTCCACCTAACACATCAAAGTCCTCTCTCCTTTGCCCATCCTATTGGTTGTACCTCAATTATCCTTTCTGCTATTAATCTCCCCCACTTCTTACTAATCAAATACACAAAGTCATGCTGAAAAAAAGCTCCCACTACCCCCACCTCAGAAACTCAGGATCGACAATAAATTCCTTTTACCCGAAGCCGCACTCTCATCCTCCCACAGAGTTTTTTCTGCTCTATTAATTTCTGTTGTCTGTCTCCTGCCTTTTTTTTTTGGTGGACTGACCCACATTATAATAGGTCAGCATCCCACAACCAGTCCCTTTTTTGGAAGGAGACAGGAAACAAGAGAGGAGGAGGAGGAGGGGATATCCCCCCAGCCTTCCAGTCCCCTTTGTGTGGTGGGGATATCCTCCCAACCCACATATACACTCCAGTCCTGTCTCCCCCCCCCCCCCAAGGAGACAACAAAGTAGAGGTTCTGTGATAGCAGGTGGGAAGACTGAATTCAAGAGGGTGGTGTTTGAAATGAGTATTTACAAAACATCACAGGAGGTTTCTGTTCAATTTTCCAAATTCTCACAAACAAAAGATGTGACAGGAACTTAATCCAGATTCCCTTTCACTTGTATCATATCCCCTTCCACATTGCTCCCATTCATTTCTGAGAAGCAAGATGAAGGGACTGTGGAGAGGGTTGAATAAAACGGTCAACAGCATTTAAACAGGCCAGCGTGCTATCAAAAGTGAAACCGTTCAGTAGCATGCAAGTAGTGGCAGCCAAACATCAAGTTGCACAAGGCAGTAACTTTTTCATACTGGAGCAGATGTTTACTCCAATTGCCACACTGGATCTGCCGTAGGAGATCCAGCCGTCATTTTATCAGAACAAGCTAGACACCTCATTATGCACTAAGTCAACTGTGTAGTGATGTACATGGAGGAGAGCAGGGGCAGGAACACCCCTTCTGACTTCTGTGGCATGAGATTCCCTGATGCAAAGGTGCTCAGATCCTACAGTGATATGCGCTATAAACATCCCTATAAATAAATTCAAATGCCCTTTTCTTAGCACATACAGCTACAAATGTTATTACTGATCATAAAATCATCTTGTTGTTCTTATTTTTAATGCAGCATTTGAGGTAGTTGTTCCTGAGGACTTTAGGACAATAGGGCTCAGAGTACATGCCCTCGGTAATTCCCGGGAACACTGGGCTCCACCAATTTCTTCAGTCCTGTCTCTCCCTCACTTGATCAAGAACAATGAAAAAGATCAAATTGTATTATAATAGATGTTAGTTTCTAATAGCAAAATCAGGACTCCCTGGGCTCTTGGACGGGGAATTCTTTCCCCTTAGAGATGAACAAGACTAGATGTGTCTGTGTCCCACTTTAGCTAGTTAAAAGATAAGCCAGTGGCCCGTCACTGTAGGATGTCATCTTTTAAATACTTAAGTTTAGATGTTCAAAAACAGAACGCAACTCTTGAAGGCAGAAACTATTCTCATATCTCAACAAGGATAAAAGAGAAAGATAGCACCAGTGGGCCAATCACAGCCAAACATTCAACAAAAAGTCCTAGGCCCAACCCCTTGTTCTTCCCAGGGCAACTTGCGCTGTCTGAGTGGCTAGAAGCAATTTAATCTTTCCTGCCAGCCACAGCACGGCAGACTAGAGAGGTTGCAGATCTGTGAAAAAGTCAAAGATATTGTTTTTCAAGCTGACAGACACCAATAGATACAGTGATATATTCCAAAGCAATTCTACATCCCCACTATGCCAGACTTAAGCAATAATAATCCATTTGCTAGCCTCAGAAACTATATGCTGGGAAAGGGGGGGAGTGGGAGACATTAAAAAAAAATATTAAGTTCAACATTTTCAAACATGGATGCCTGATCAGACCCCCTTTGATGTATGCACCTAAACAGGAATTTAAGTGACTAACTTTAGGCAGTCAAATTTGAAAATTCCAGCCTAAAATGCCATATAAAGTTATTGCCATTTATAATCTAAGCGAATGTAGCAGGGCAGGTGGCCACAAGTCTAAACAACTCTCACAATTAGCATTAACTGATACCCTTGTTGACAAAGGCATATAGAGTCAACAAGGACTGGATAAGCCATGGAGTCAGAAACACCTGCCTCATCTGTCATAGGAGATGGTTCATCCAGAGCCACCTGAGATACACAGGCTGAGGGCAACATGGGCGCAGCTTACGTTATCCAAAGCACAGGCAGCAGTAAACAGACAACTGCTACGTAGACTCTTGAGCAATCAACTCAGCAGCTTCCAATAGTGCTAATTTCATGTTTTTAAAACCCCACAAGAGGCGTGGGGGGCATCAGCCCTTAGGATGTTGGTCAGCCCCTTCTCCTTAAGGCTTTACTGCAACTCTAGACAACACACTGCAATTATTCATTCGTTCCTAAACTGTGGAGACTGCCCTTTGCCACCAAATCCAGGTGGGGATGCTAGAATCACAACATCCCCAGGAGGAGGTGAGTCTCTTTAGGTTGGAATCAGGAAGGCGAGACAATGACACCATCACTCCCTGCTCTTGGTCACTCTCTTTTATACAGCAGTTCCTACTGGCTGATCATAGAAAGGGACCCTGAGAGGTCATCTACTCCACCTTCCCCCATCTCACCACCACATGCTGAGACAGGACCAAGTAAACCTAGACCAGGGGTCGGCAACCTTTCAGAAGTGCTGTGCCGAGTCTTCATTTATTCACTCTGATTTAAGGTTTCATGTGCCGGTAATACATTTTAACGTTTTTAGAAGGACTCTTTCTATAAGTCTGTAATATATAACAAACTATTGCTGTATGTAAAGTACACAAGGTTTTTTAAATGTTTAAGAAGCTTCATTTAAAATTAAATTAAAATGCAGAGCCTCTCGGACCACTGGCCAAGACCCGGGCAGTCTGAGTGCCACTGAAAATCAGCTCATGTGCCGCCTTTGGCACACGTGCCATAGGTTGCCTACCCCTGACCTGGACCATCCCTGACAGATGTTTGTCTAACCTGTTTTTAAAAACCTCCAGTGACGAAGATTCCACAACCTCCCTTGGTAACCTCTTTCAGTACTTACCTATCCTTATAGTTGGAAAGTTTTTCCTAATATTTAACCTACCTCTCCCTTATTGCCAGGGTGGATTGATTTAAATCACCAAGAGGTAAGCCTCAAGTTAAAGTCAATTCTAATAAACTTTTCCATTTGTACTAATTTTCTAAGAAAAGTGCATTTTCATTGGTTGATATAACCATTAAAATGTTTGATTTACACTAAATAGAGCCTTTTAACTAGATTTTGTTGATCTGTTTGCTATCTCAAAGGGTTAACTATATATAATTGCTTAAATGTGTAGCTTAATATTTTCAGATTCTTAATGGTACATTTTAGTATGTTAGAAATTAGTGAATGATATATTGCTTATTTACTAGATAACTTTTGCTCATGATTTGTGTCAAGCTGCATTAGGAAGGTAACTGGAATTTAATTAAATATTATATGTTACAGTATTTAATTTGTTTGTTTTTATTAAATGAAACAACCTTAAATGTTTTGGATACACACACTTCTCTTATCAAAACATGTTCCACATTTACAAATAAATGATTTATTAAAGGAAGAGAGGGATTAACTGTAGTCCGTGAATTAAACTGATTATTTCAGGTCATCATGGGAGAATTTTCATAGAAACTGACTGGAGTTTAAGTTCCTACTTGCCTATGTCTCTTGAAAATGAGACAGTCTCCTAAATTACTTAGGCTATTCTTCAAACTTTTATAACTAATAGATCTCATTCCCTCTCTCCTCTTTTTTTTTCATTTTAAACAGGTCTACTTTTAAAACAGAAAAAATATATAATTTAAACAATAAAAAATCTGATTTAAATAAAGAGATTGATTTTCATCCATTCTGATAAATATTAAGCCAACTGCTTCTAGTAATACCTTCTGTGGATATGAAGAACAATTTATCCTGTCCTCTTTATAACAGCTCTTAACATATTTGAAGACTTATCAGGTCCCCCCCTCCTTTCTTTTCAAGACTAAATGTGTCCATTTTTTTTACCTTTCCTCATAGGTCAGGTTTTCTAAACCTTTTATCATTTTTGTTGCTCTCCTCTGGATTCTCTGCCATTTGCTCACATCTTTCCTATAGTGTGGCATTCAGAACTGGGCACAATACTCCACTGAGGCCTCACCAGTGCCAAGCAGAGTGGGACAACTACCTCCCATGTCCTAAGGCAGGTCTACACTACGGGGGAAAATCGATATAAGATACGCAACTTCAGCTACGTGAATAACGTAGCTGAAGTCGAAGTATCTTATATTGATTTACCTACCGTCTTCACGGCGCGGGATCGATGTCCGCGGCTCCCCATGTCGACTCCGCTACCGCCGTTCGGGTTGGTGGAGTTACGGAGTTGACAGGATTGCGTTCGGGGATCGATATATCGCGTCTAGATGAGACGCGATATATCGATCCCCGAGAAATCGATTGCTACCCGCCGATACGGCGGGTAGTGAAGACGTACCCTTACATACCACACTCCTGATCCCTCAAATATTGCTACTGTCACTGAGCAGTGACAACCTTGAGTGGGAGGATGGGGGGAAGAAGGGGGAATAAAAATCCAACACCACCCATTGTGTGGTTTAAAGAACATTTGATGCTGCAGGCAGAATGTGTTAGTTATTCCCCCTTTCAAGTTTCCTGTAAATTATGCACCTCAGGGGGTTTAAAGGCATTGTCATGCCCAGCTGCAGTGAGGTTCTCAGGGACTTGTCCGCACAATGCATCATCCCTGGATACAGGTTGCTCCGTTGCCTACTCAGCCACTTCACTTGTACTATAACAACAAACAAAAACACCCTGTTGGTTTTAAATCGTGAGAGACCAAACAAAATCTTCTCCTTGAACCTCATTCCAACTGATACTGGTGGGTGTTCTGAAACACTGCTCACTTTTCAGAAGTCCCACTATCATTGCTTAAACTGACTGAGTTCATGTTGCAATGACCTTCAGGGGGTGGAACATGCAGCATCTAGATATGGGCCTCAATCTCTCCCTCCCAATTTTTAGACTATAACTGGAAAAGCTTTACTAAGTGATGGTTTTTAGTCACAACTGCTGTTATGTTTTAAGGGCTATTTTAGCTAAATATTTTGTTTAAACTATGTTATGACCATAATCAGTTTTAGATTACTTTAACCAAGTCCCAAATGCTCTGGCAGGAAGCTGCTCTTCTAGCACAGGGGTCATGAGAGAAGAAAGAGGGATGAGATGTGGCACCTACAGTCAACAGAAAAGGTAAAACTGATGGGTGGGCAAAACAGCAGAACACTGTTCCCTAGAACACCCAGACCTTCAAGAGGCTGATATAAGAGTGCAGTCACTATAGCCCTCAAAAGGCAAAGAGGCTTTAGTTTCTAAACACACAGAAGCTTCGTTACAAGAGTAGTCAGTAGTGTTCACATGCACGAGGAAGGTTCTATAGCAGGGGTGGCCAAACTGTGGATCCCAAGACACATGCGACTCTTTTACCATTAAAGTGTAGCTCACGGAGCTCCCCATGTCCCCCACATTCTCCACTTACCAAATGGGGGAGGGGCAGCTTGGGACCTCTGCCTTGCAGCAGGGTGGTGGGTAGGGGCCTCTGCCCACCAGGGAGGGGGGGGGGGTCTCAGGTCTTCTGCCCCACAGGGTGCACCTGCCAGGGATTGGGGCTTCAGCAGAAGCAGAGTTGAAGCCCGGAGCCCCATCAAGCGCCTCCCACGGGGCTGAAGCTCCAAGCTCCAGCAGATGCACCCTGGGTTTCAAACTTCTGAAGACTGTTGCATGCAGCTCGAAGGCTCAGTAAGTTTGGCCACCCCTATTCTATAGCACAGTAGCAAAGTACAATTACTCAATGAGGTGATGCTATATAATCCATATTGCACAGACCCACCTGAAGCCTCAGACAAGAGAAATATGTAGTGCTTCATAGCCTCAGGTTCCTCAATGCTATGGAACATTCATAGAACAGTCAGAAAAGAGGACGGCAGGAATGGAAAAGCAGCATTCACATTTCACTTTTTTTTAAAAGGTCTTCTTCTTCATGCTGCTTTTCCTGGTGAGGGTCATGGCAACAGCCTGGAAAGTAGGAAGGAACAGACCTCCCTTACATCTGCAACAGGTTCCAGCTCCTCCTGGGGGATTCCCAAGCGTCCCCAGGCCAGCTGGGAGATATAATCCCTCTAGCACAGGGGTCTCAAACACGCGGCCCGTGGGCCGCATGCGGCCCGCGGAGCTCCCTGCGGGAGGCTCCCGCCTCCGCCCCTCTCCTGGAGCCTTCCCCCCCCCCTTAGGGGGGGGGGGGAGGGAAGCGAGAGGGGGGGAGGGAAGCGAGACGGGGGGGGGGGAAGGGAAGCGAGACCCGCTGGAAGGGAAGCGGGACCAGGGGTGGGGAAAAGAGGACCCGCCGCCTAAGTGCCCCGCCGCCAAGCCACCAAACAGCTGCTGGTGGCGTTTAGCACTTTCCAGGACCCTGCTCTAGCGTGTCCTGGGTCAGCCTTGGGGCCTTCTCCCAGTGGGACAAGCCTGGTAGATTTCCAAAGGAAGCCTCCTTATCAGGTGCCTGAACCACCTCAGCTGGCTCCTCTCAATCTGGAGGAGTACCAGCTCTACTCCAGGCTCTCCCGAATAGCCGAGCCCCTCATCCTGTCTCCAAGAATAAGCCCAGCCACCCTGTGGAGAAACCTCATTTCCACTGTTTGTACCTGCAATCTCATCCTTTTAGTCATTACCCAAAGTTCATGACCATAGGTGAGGATGGGGACATAGATTGGCCTGTAAACAGAGAGCTTTGTCCGAGAGCTCCCACTTCACCACCACAGATCGGTACAGCGCCTGCACCATTGCTGCCACCGCACCAATCCGCCAGCCAATCTCCCGCTCCCTCGTGAACGAGACACCTAGATACTTGAACTCTTCCACTATGGGCACCTGCTCCCCACTCACTTGGAGAGAACAGTGCACTTTCTTACAGGAGAGGATCAAGACCTCTGACTTGGAGGTACTGATTCTCATTCCAGCAGCTTCACACTCAGCAGTTAAATGTCCTAACTTTAAGTGAAATAGATTCCTTAAAAATCACAGGAAAAGGCCTATTGTCAGTAGGCCACGTTTTACTCCCCCATGCACACACACATCTAATTGTTCCTTGCAGCACATTCTCTAGTGCTCAGTCTAGTCTTAATGACTTGAAAGACATTTGAAAAGCAGCCACAGTAGATTCCTGCACGATTGACACATGTGATAACGCTTGTCTTATCTGACTTCAATATATAACCATTACTAGGATAGGGTTGTGGGTTAAGGCACTGACCAGGGACTTGGGACACCCGAGTTTAATTCTCTGCTCTGCCACAGACTCCCTGTGTGATCCTGGGCAAGTCACTTAGGGCTTCTCTATACAAAGAATTAGTGCGCAGCAAGCTGGGGTATAAATCTACCTCACACTAGTCTGTGTGGACCTTGCCACACCATGCACTAAAAGCTCTGGAGTACGCTTTGCTCAACGCCACCTTGAAACGTGCACAGGCAGAGGGTGGCTACGGCTAGAGGAGGCTCAGCCCTTCACAATCAATCTCTGCCTTGTCATTTTCTGAGCCACTCAGGTTGGCAGACTAAGTCCCACATCTGATGATGCCAGAGCCAGGAAGGGGGCAGAGTGGGATGAAGCAGTGGTTCTCAGCTAGGTGTCTGGGGCCCCCTGGGGGGCTGCAAGCAAGGTTCAGGGGGCCCATCAAGCAGGGTCAGCATCAGACTCACTGGGGCTCCAGGGCAGAAAGCCGAAGCCCCACTGCATGGAGCTAAAGCCCGAGGCCCTGAGCCCTACCACCTGGGACTGAAGACGAAGCCTGAGCAGCTTAGCTTCATGGGGCTCCCTGTGGTATGGGACCCCAAGCAATCTCCCTGTTTGCTACCCCCTAACGCTTGCCCTAGCTTTTATATACAGAAAATTAGTTGTTGTGACACAGGTGGGCCCTGGAGGTTTTATAGCATGCTGGGGGATGGGAGGGGCTCAGAAGGAAAAAGGCTGAGAACCTCAGGGATGGAGCATTGCTAAGAGAGGGCCCTGCCTGTGGGCTGGATTGCCAGCAGGTGCAGCTAGATACATCAGTCCCAACAGGGGGTATTGGCTCCTGGCTCTCAGCAGCACTTCCCTGGAAGGCTGAAGTTTCAAGAGTGCCATTTGCAGAAGGCTCTCCCAGGCAGGGAGGCTCAGGAGCAGTGTCTGGAGCAGACCATGGGGAAGAGGAACTGTGGTGTCTAGGAAGCAGAAGCAGGTGAGCCAGAGAGACCTGTCCAATGGGGCTCCTGGGGGGGAGGGGTTTCCAAAGAAGAGGAATTGGGGTTGGCATGGAGTAGAGTCTCCCTGTTGAGGATTGGGATGAGGTTTGCTGGGACAAGGCAAGAGTCCCAGGGGAAATCTGAGGCCCTGCATTCACCGACACCAAGATCAGGAAGGGGGCAGGATGGGTGGGACATCACGGGGTGGTGTGTGTGGGGAGGGGGGGGATTGGTCCTGCCCACATGCAAATTGCATGTCAAGTGACACTGTGTTAGACTTTTTCAAAACTTGCGAGCAGTGAGAGCCAATGGGTTGAAACAGGGAGCTGGACCCAGCCCTGTGGGACAGGAGTTGCTACGGTGGGTGAGTGCAGGCAGGAAGCCTCCGCCAAAAAATATTTTCACAAGCTGCCTATGGAAACTGGAGTAGATCAAAGTGCACTAGAGAACTTTTAGTGTTCAGCAGCAGGGTTCATACAGTCAGTCAGTGCTTGGCAGGCCAGCATGAGGTAGATTTACACCCCAGCTTGCCATGCACTAACTCTTCATATAGACAAGCCCTTACCTTGCTGTACGTTAGTTCCCCATCTGTAAAATGGGGATACTCACTCTCACCAGTCTTGTTTATTTAGACTGTATTCTCTTCTGGGCAGGGACACTCACTCTCTTGCTATGTGTTTGTGCAGCACCTAGCACAGTGGGATCCTGAACTAAGCTAGTGCTAAAAAGCAATAAAAATGCGAAATAAAATTCATTTCTCCTACCAGCCATTTCTGTAACTAGCAAGAGCTTTGTGACTTCCTTTGAACTGCGGGAAATAGAAACAGACACTTCTACTAAGAGGAGCATGCAGGTAAAGAAAGGGGCCCATCTCCATATCCATCAGTGCAAATATAAACTATTTAAAATGAGGACATGAAATGAAAGAATAAGACCCCAATCACAGAACTCAAAAGGCCATTGGTTTAAGACGAGCATAGCTAGTAAAGTGCTTTACTAAACCAACAACGAAGAACTGGGTAGAGAAAGGTAATTCCATTTCACAGGGGACTGGTATCTTGAAATTTGATTTCATTCTGATTAGGAACCAAAAATTTCAAAATTCTCTGCAAAAGGGAAAGAAGTCCCAGCCCTGTAGCAGTCTGTGTGGCAGGCAGCTCCAGCGCCACAGACCCTGGAAAGCCCAGGCTCCCCACACTCCTAGGCAGGTTGCGGAGTAGCTGGACAGGCTGACTGGCAGAAAATTTGGTGAAACTGAACCGTCTCCACAGAGTGTTTTGATTTTTCCAGCCAGCTCCACACACATCATTTGCATTGCTCCTCTCTGAGCCCCTTCTATTTTTACTGTGACCTTTTGTTAGTATTCCATATGATCACATATATGGATTTATACCAGCACTACATTTTCAATGTTTTCCTTAGTTATCCCAGCTCCCCTTCTTCCCACACCTGTTTTGCTGCATACAGACTAGAAGTTTTTATGGAGCTGTCCACAATGCTCAGCTCCTTTTCCTGAGTTACAGTTAACCCATGAGTTTTTCAAATTATTCCTTCCAAAGTACATCACCTTGCATCTGCCAGCACTGAATTTCATCTTACATAGCAACCAAAGTCCTAAGAACACAGTAGTGCTCCTTTAGATTGGTTAATTTAAACAGGCAATATGAGTACCATTACCATAGGTCCATACTACTGTTTCTCTGGCCGCACGCTATACATCGGACAGCACACATACAATGCATTCTACAGTGTCTGTCACATTGTATATCACCCTCATATACCACAAGCACACATCACACTGTTACATACATACACGCTGCACATACACAGCCTTCTTATTGTTCTAAATACACACCTTCTAAATCTACAACTCATAGATAAACATACACCTGACTAATAATACAGTTTACATCGTGTTCCACACACCACTCAGCATTATGATGCCACATTGCCTCGTACCTCTATATACCACTCAGTGCAATTCAGAACCAAGCTGTGCCACACAGCACCATGCTATGTAATTCAGTGTCACCCCGCACCACACCATGGGTCACCCGACCCCATGAGCCAATCGCTACCACTCAGGGCCAACCCAGTACCACACACTGTGCCAGACAGCCAGCATCCCTAGTATCAAGCATCACATTTTGCAACTCAGCACCCTGCGCCATATCAATCAGTACCACACTGTACCCCCCAGCACCACATCACACCGCCAAGCCCCTTAGTGTCCAGCATCACATCATGCCACACAGCACATCACACACACCATTCTGTACCATGCCATCCTGCACCGTGCTATCGAGCATCACATCATGCCACTCAGCACCAAGCCAGTCAGTACTATACAGCACCACACCATGCTATGCCACCCAGCACCACTGCACTGTGCCAATCAGTGCCCACTGTACTACCCAGCAGCTTACTAGCCAGTACCATATTGTGCCACTCAACACCGTGCCAATAAGTACCATGCCACAGAACCCAGCACCACACCGTGCCATCCAGCACCACACCAATCAGTACTATACTATACCACGCAGCACCATGCCACAGCGTAGCGCCCAGCCAGCACCATGCTATCCAGTGCCATATCGTGCCAGCCAGCACCACTGCACCATGCTAACCACTACCACCGCTCTGTGCCAGCCAGCACTAGCGTACCATAGCAGCCAGTGCCATCATGCTGTGCCAGCACCTCTGTGCCATACCAGCCAGCACCACCATGCCATACCAGCCAGCACCATGCTATCCAGTGCCATATTGTGCCAGCCAGTACCACTGCACCGTGCTAACCACTACCACCGCTCTGTGCCAGCCAGCACCACCGTGCCATACCTGCTAGCGCCTCTGTGCCATACCAGCAAGTGCCATATCGTGCCAGCCAGCACCACTCTGCACTGGGCCGTTCAGTGCCAGCCAGCACCACTGCACCGTGCTAACCACTACCACCGCTCTGTGCCAGCCAGCACCAGCGTGCCATACTAGTGCCACTGTGCCATACCAGCCAGTGCCATTGTGATGTGCCAGCGCCTCTGTACCATACCAACCAGTGCCACCATGCCATACCAGCCAGCACCATGCTATTCAGTGCCATATCGTGCCAGCCAGCGCCACTGTGCTGTGCCAACCACTACCACTGCTCTGTGCCAGCCGGCGCCACCGTGCCATACCATCCAGTGCCATATCGTGCCAGCCAGCACCACTCTGCACTGGGCCGTTCAGTGCCAGCCAGCACCACTGCGCCGTGCCAGCGCCTCTGTGCCAGCCCCGTGCCCGCCCGCCCGCAGCGCCCAGTCTCACCGTGCAGCGGGGCCGGGCTCCCCCCGGGGCTGCTCTGTCCCGCTCGCTCAGGGGAGGGGCGGGGCGGGGCCCTCACGAGCCCATGCCGCGGTCGCGCGCCCCCAGTGGGTCCCCGGCAGCCCCTGGCGCTGCCCGTGTCCGTGTCTGCGCCGCGATCCGGGAACGGTGGGAGCCGGGTCTCTCGGGGAGTCAACGCGGCGCAAGCGCAGAGAGAGCGCGAGGCCCCGCCCAGCCCTGGAGGAGGAGCGACAGGATGACATAACCGCCGCGCTCTTAAAGGGGCAGCGCCTCTTTCCCTCGCTGTCTTCCCCCCCCCCCCGCCCTACCCCGGAGCTCTTAAAGGGGTAGCGCCCCCCCACCCCCAGCTGGCGGAAGCTGCAGCAGCAGCTGTGTGACGTTGGGCTGCCCGTCCATGGTCCCGTATAAATGGGGCCCCTGCCGTCCCACCCTGAGGGCGGTGAAACGGAGGCAGGAAGGGTTTGTAGTCACATTCACAGGACTCCACCTTTATGTATTGCAGCGTTCAGCCCAGACCCCTGAGCAGCTGGGCCAGGTCACCCCTAGCCTGCCACCCCGGGGAGCCTCACCCCACCCCACCCGGCTTTGCTGCTGCAGCTCCCACCAGGGCTCCTCCCAACCAGCCTCCAGCTACAGCCACAGCGCTGGCCCAGCTCGGGCTGCCAACTTTCTAATTCCAGAAAACCAAACACCTTTGCCCTGCCCACTGCCCCACCCCTTCCCTGAGGCCCCACCCCTGTCTGAGCCCCCCCGCCCCCCCCAAGTCCCCCTCCCGCTGTTGCTTGCTCTCCCCCCCCCCCCTCTCCGGAAGGCACTCATTTTCACCAAGGGATACTTATTGTTTTGACAGATATATTATGCTAAGTTTAGGTTTTATTTGTTACAGGACAGGAGAGCTGTCAGCAAAATAGTCAAAAAGGGTAATTTAAAAAAAATAAATTTTCACAAAGGTTTTGATTATTCTTTCCCTCCCCTCTTCCCATTTTTCATAACCAGCGCCATAGTTTTTGTTCACTAAAGTTAGTGTAATTTTATGTGTGGAATTAGGACTACACATTATCACGGCTGCGAGGGGCCTGTTAAAGACCCACTACCACAGCCCAAATACAAACCCACAGAGCACAGCTACAGCAATGCACACTTGTTCACATACCTCTCAAAATAAAGCTCTGGAACTGAGTCCCACACCTACATGCACTAACACATATACTTCCGCATTATTTATTATTACAGGTGTTGTTTAGTGCCTAGAGCCCCCCAGCTAAGATGAGGGCACCACATCAAAAGAGAGAGTTTGCAACAAAGAGTTTATAATGTGGCTAGACAAAGGTGGGGAGAAATGTAGGCTACATTGGCTCTTCTGCAATTACTAGTCAGCAACATTCACTTTTTAAGAAATAATATATATTTTTTTTTTAAGAGTTCCCTTCTCTTTTAAAAATGTGTTATGAAAGGAACACACACATTTTATGTCATCAATTTTTTGTGGGCAAGCCAGCAAAAGGAATAAAAGTCAGAGTTAGGCTGCAAATTTTATTCACACAGGTATACACATATACACCTCCCTACACAAAGAGAGAGAGTCTCTTACCAGGGCCATCCCTAGCCATTTGGGTGCTATATGCAGCCACAGACTCCCCCCCCCCCGGCCCCAGTCTGGGAGACAGGAGCTATGGGGGGCACTTTTGGGGACCCCACAGGCCCAGAGGATTAGCGGGGGTCCAGGAGCAGCCCACGCTGCTTCCCTCACCCCAGCCATGTCACTCCGGGAAGGGGGTTTGGGGGAAGGAATCACCCCCACTCACCAGCAGTGGCGGGAAGCAGAGCAGCCCAGCCCCAGCCCCCTCTACTCCATCAGCTCCCAGCCGTGGCGCTCTGCTTCCCGCCACTGGTGAGAGCCGGGGGCGGTCCTTTCCCCAACCCGAGCGACATGGCTGGGGCCAGGGCAAGGGAAATGGAGCGGACTGGG
This sequence comes from Mauremys mutica, assembly GCF_020497125.1. Classification (NCBI taxonomy): domain Eukaryota; kingdom Metazoa; phylum Chordata; order Testudines; family Geoemydidae; genus Mauremys; species Mauremys mutica. Next base: position 94,729,196 of record NC_059072.1, on the reverse strand, counting down.
GCTGCGTCTCTCCACTTCCTGCCACCGGTGAATGTGGGGAGCGATTCTTTCCCCGCACTCACCGGCGCAGGGAAGCAGAGCTCCTGGGCTGGGAGCTGGTGGAGTAGAGTGGGCTGGGGCCCAGTTGCTCCGCTTCCCACCGTTGCTGGTGAGTGCGGGGTCACTGGGGAAGAGCCGGAATTGGGGCAGGCCAAGGGTGCAGCAGGGTGGAAGGGTAAGATGCAGGGCTGAGGGAGTTGTCCAGGGACCCACACCCCGCTAGGGATAGCCCTGCCCCTTGCGGGGGGGGGGCGGCCGAGGGATAGGGCTGGTCACCGGGGCTGGAGCTGCTGCGTATGCAGCATGGCGCCCTATGCAGTTGCGTATGTTGCATATGCCTAAGGATGGCCCTGTCTCTTACACACATACAATACATGTATGCACACACTTGCCTGAACACACTTTTTCAAGGGGCTGCCTACACCACCCAGCCAGGAAGGGAGGAGAGGTGGGCTGGAGGGGAGAGGATGGGGAGGAAGAGAAGCCAAGGACAAGAGCAGGGTGAGGGTGTGGGGGGTAAATGAGGATGCTGGGGGAGGCAAAAGGCTACAGGTGCATGAGGATGTGGGTTGGCACAGGGGTGTATAGGGACATAATGCGAGTGCAGCAGTGTATGGAGGTGAATGGGGTGCAGAGGATGTGTGGGGGAGTGCTGTAAGGGGTACAGGGCTGGGATTGGTAGGTGTGGGGGGCAGGATGGGATGGATACAATGATGGGGGATGGAAGGGCAGGGGGTGGGACAGCAAGGGATGCAGTGAGGGGGATGGAGGAGCGGGGGGGTTAGGACAGGGAGAGATGCAATGACGGGGGGATGGAAGTGCATGGGGGGTTTGGGACAGGGAGGGATGCAGTGAGGGGGGATGGGGTGCAGCCCCATTACCAGTACTCGGAGACGGGGATACACATACCTCCAACTCCTGGGTACCGGCCATGGGGCAACAGACTGCGGTTCACAGCAAGGCGCACCCCGCAGCTCGAGCCCAGCCACACGAGGAGCATGAGGAGAAGAGGGCTGGGCAGCAGTGGGAGATGCACATTCCACGCGACTTCTCAACAGCCGCCTGCTGTGTGCTCGCAAGTGGCGCTAGTTCTTCCCTCGCCCTGACCCAGACAATGGGAGCTGCGCCTGAGGGCAAGGCAACATGCGGCCCCCCAGCAGTCCCTAAGGCTAGGAGCCAGACATGCCAGCTGCTTCCGGACCTGGGAGCCATGGCACAGCCCTAGCAGGGAGCCTGCCAGTCCCGTTGTGGCGCCACGAATTGGACATTCAATGGCCTGGTCAGCAGTGCTGACCAGAGCAGTCAGGATTCCTTTTCAACCGGGTGGTCTAGTCCAACACTAGACACCTGGTCACCCTAGGTCAGAGGTGGGCAAACTACGGCCCACGGGCCACATCCGGCCCACGGGACCATCCTGCCTGGCCCTTGAGCTCCCGGCCAGGGAGGCCCGCTCCCGGCCCCTCCCCTGCTGTCCCCCCTCTCCTGCAGCCTCAGCTGGCCATGCCGCCAGCGCTCTGGGTGGCAGGGCTGCGAGCTCCTGCCGGGCAGTGTGGCGGCGTTGCTGGCTCCAGCTGGGCGAAGCAGCAGCCAGTCTTGCTGCTCTGAGCAGCATGGTAAGGGGGTGGGGAGCGGGGGAGTTGGATAAGGGGCAGGAGGTCCCTGGGGGCAGTCAGGGGACAGGGAGCAGGGGGCAGATGATGCAGCGGAGGTTCGGGGGGGGGAGTCAGGGGATGGGGAACAGGGGGGTTGGATAGGTGTGTGAGTCCTGGGGGGGCCTGTCAGGGGTCGGCGCAGTCAGGGGACCGGGAGCAGGGGGGTTGGATGGGGGTGGAGTCTGGGGGAGGTGGTTAGGGGTAGGGGGTCCAGGGAGGGGGAAGTCAGGGGACAAGGAGCAGTGGGGTTTGGATAGGTCGGAGGTTCTGAGCGGGGCGGAGAGGGGTCTGGGGCCAGGCTGTTTGGGGAGGCACAGCCTTCCCTGCCTGGCCCTCCATACAGTTTCGGAACCCCGATGTGGCCCTCGGGCCAAAAAGTTTGCCCATCGCTGCCCTAGGTCCAGCAGCCCTGATCCCAGCAGCCTATACTGGTTTCCAGTCACCTTGGTTGCAGGGTTATTTCAATGTACTCCCACTACTGGATTTTCCCCAGCCCTCTCCTGGACAGTCTGGATATATTAGATCTGTTACCCGTAACGGAGTCAATATACAACAGTCTGCTACTCTAAATGGAGTTACCCACACAGTTCACAACACTGGATTAATTTTGATTAAAGACTAAAACACGTATATTTATCTACAAAGAAATAGATTTTAAGTGAAAACAAATATAAGGACTTAAGAGAAAGAGAGAGTTAAGTGCTAAAAACTTAAACTAGACTTTTTCAAGATAAAATTTCTACCACAGATTTCCAGCGATATTACTGACCAAGTTTCAGCTCCCATAGCCCATACTCTTCTTAGGTAAAGGAAAGAGAGAGATGGCTAGGGAGACATAACTGGGGGTGTTTTACCCCTCATTTAACTTCAGTCAGCCTTTGAAAGGCATTTTTCTGAGGGTTACCCCTAGATAAAGTTCATTCTTGCTGTGGGGCTAGAGACCAGGAGTCAGGCGATGAAAGATTCCATGCTGCTGTTTGCAAAGATGCAGATGTTTGTTGCTGCCCCCCTTCCTTGCCAACGACTGACCATTTGATAGGTGATTGCACATCAGTTTCAATGACAGCTGGCTAGAGGCACCAGCTTGTCATCTGTCTCTGCAAAACAGGTTTACCCCCTCTCCAGACTTGTCTGGTAAACTGAAATCACGACTGAAGTGTGTTTATATCCATAGCTTTACATATAGTGCTGCCACATACATTTCACCATGATATTATTAACCAGCAAGTTATTAGTCTTCAGATGATACCTCTAACAGTATATTTTCTACAACGATTACAATGGTGTATAGAGTGTGAATATAGGGGTGAATCGGCTCACATTTAGGAAAATAATGAGTGTAGGAGGTGGGCTGGGCTGTTTTTTCCTGGAGCACCTGTGGACATTCCCCCCAAAATGTGCCGTAAGACCCCTCACTCCATCCCAGAGGGGCTGAGCCTTTGACAGCTTCCTTCCCTCACACTGTTAGTTATTACCATTAAATGAGTTAAAAAAACAAACCAAAACTTTACTGAGATCTCCTGGTAATGCTTCACACATAATGGCAAAGAGGCCTTCCTCAGCCATTGCATGTCCAGCTGCACAGGATGCAGAGAGAGGAAACATTAGAACTGAGAATCCATTTACCATACCTTGGTTTTCTTTGCTGCTACCCATTGGCTGCCTCCATCAACAGATACTGCTGCCTACTTATTATTTACAATGTCACCTGAAAGTGAGAACAGGTGTTCGCATGGCACTGTTGTACCCAGCGTCGCAAGATATTTACATGCCAGATGTGCTAAAGAGTCATGTGTCCCTTCATGCTTCAATCACCATTCCAGAGGACATGTCCATGCTGATAATGGTCCAAAGTAGTGCAGACCGATGCATGTTCATTTTCATCATCTGAGTCAGATGCCACCAGCAGAAGGTTGGTTTATTTTTTTGGTGGTCTGGGTTCTGTAGTTTCCACATCTCAGTGTTGTTCTGTTAAGACTTCGGAAAGCATGCTCCATACCTAGTCCCTCTCAGATTTTAGACAGCACTTCAAATTCTTAAACCTTGGGTGGAGTGCTGTAGCTATTTTTAGATGTCTCATATTGGTACCCTCTTTGTGTTTTGTCAAATCTGCAGTGAAAGTGTTCTTAAAATGAACAAGATGTTCTAGGTCACCATCTGAGATTGCTAGAACATTAAATATATGGCAGAATGTGGGTAAAACAGAGCAGGAGACATACTGAACATCTTGGGGGAGAATTGTCACAAATTCAATTCACTCATTTTTTAACGAGTATCATCAGCATGAAAGAGTGTCCTCTGGAATAGTGGCTGAAGCATGAAGGGGCATATGAATGTTTAGCATATCTGGCACATAAATACCTTGAAATGCCAGCTACAAAAGTGCCATGTGAACGCCTGTTCTCACTTTCAGGTGACATTGTAAACAAGTGGGCAGCATTATCTCCTGCAAATGTAAACAAACTTGTTCGTCTGAGTGATTGGCTGAACAAGAAGTAGGACTGAGTGGACTTGTAGGCTCTAAAGTTTTACATTGTTTTGGTTTTGAGTGCAGTTATTTTTTGTACATAATTCTACATTTGTAAATTCAACTTTCATGACAGAGATTGCACTACAGTACTTGTACTAGGTGAATTAAAAAATACTTTTGGTTTTTTTATAGTGCAAATATTTGTAATAAAAATAAATATAAAGTGAGCACTGTACACTTTGTATTCTGTGTTGTAACTGAAATCGATACATTTGAAAATGTAGAAAACATCCAAAAATATTTAAATAGTATTCTATTATTGTTTAACAGCACGATTAATCGAGATGAATTTTTAAAAGTTGCTTGACAGCCCTAATTTAGATACATGTTAATACAAAAATGCCAAGAATTTCAAGCAGTCTGACTAAGATTCCCTACCTCTCATCATAGCTGTTTTAACTCCTAAGATATCATTGCACTACTTCTGTCAAGTTAATCGTCCAGACTAACCAGGACCTGAATTTTGAATATAAAACAAGCAATTGATAAATTAAAAACCCTTCTAATGTCTATATTTCATTAAGTACAAGCCCAACTTTTTGTATGTTTTATCTTTAAAAAGGCAGTGACCCCTCATGCCTGGGCATCCAGATGACCACCACTGCTGCTTAAGAGGGACATCCCCCTAATTACCCCCTTGCATCCAGGTGTCACCAGTGGCTTCACTATAAAAGGAAGTTATCCCAATAACACACTCTCCAGAATCAACCAAGCTATTATTTGACTACACCTTGGTACCTCTCTTCTTGCAAAAACAGGCAGGCACTACTTAAAGAGACAGTTCACTGCTTCCTATTTTAAAAGGTACCCTTCATAATCCATTCAGCAGTAAACAGGCGCTTCTTAAAAGGATAGAGCTATTTTATCCAAACTTGTCCAGATATAGCCACCATCCTCCACCTGCTGAAAACATGTTTGGTCCCTTGTCTATTTCTGTTCATATCTCTCCCTTTGACAAAGTATTTTGAGATACTCGAACTCCTTACGATTTTTATATTAAATATAAAACAGCTGTTTCTCAAGAGACAATAAGTTCCCCACTAACCAAATACTCCCCCCAATCCATGCACATATAAATAGCTGATCTTTAAGAAGACAGCACACACACACACATATATGTGTAAAATTTTTCATATTCACCAACCAGAGAAGGAATGTACAAGGAATACCTAAGAGAAACTCAGTTATGCTGAACACAGAGCAAGAATGCAGCAGTCTCCCAAACAGTACATCATCACAGGCAGAGGGAACAAGCAGAGCACAAGATGCTGGGCCTGCAGATTTTGGGAGAGGACTATTTAGCTTCATGGTCTGAAATCAGCATTAGTTATAGCATGTGCAACTGAATGAAGCATCACCTAGATGACTGATTCTTTTGAGATGTGTGTGTTTTAATGTCTAGAAAGTGTGTAAAGTGTTTTGGGATTCTGAAAAAAAAAAAAAAAAGACTGGATTTCCAATACCTCGTGCCCAAGCTCTTAGCATATAGATCCTCCTGTTTCCCTTCCCACCCTGTCTGATAAAGATTTACTTCCAGAATAATCCATCTGGATTACTGGGATAGCCCAGGCATCAAAATACACATACACGAAGGATGTGACTGTGTATACAATTTCTATAAAGGATGTAAATGGTGTGCATATATTTCAGATGCTCTTTACACATACCATCATCAAGTAATAGAATTACTTCATGGAACTTCTTAGTTAGCCTATAATAAACCTGTGGAACTCACCACATGAAATTATTGAAGTAAGATTCTAACAAGGATTAGTTGTTTCTTTGACTAAGACTAGCACTGGCAATGACACGTGCCAGGATAGCAATTACAAAGGCTATTAATCCACCCATTCCATGGCATACACTGATGAGTAGCTGATGTCATGAAGACACTCACCTCCTTCACTTCAGCGATATAACGTTGCCCTTTTAGGTGTGTTGAAACTGGAAGTAATTTTCCTCTGAAGCAGTCTGCATTGTCATAGTCAGAGACAGGCCAGTGGACTAGAAAGACCATTGGTTTGGTCTCATGTGGTGTTCCCTATGTTCCTAATAAATTTAAAAACTTATCAAAGCTAATGTTTAAAATCAAGTTTACACAAGTTAAGAAGGAAGGTACTATACATCTGGGGTCAGGCATGAGCTATAAGAGATTACAAGTATCGGTTACAAGGTTCACAAGATACATACATAGTATTGAACCAGCATAGACCCAGCTTGGGAGTGCGGGAGGTTTTTTTACTACACAAATTGGAGACAATTTGCCTGTCTCACCATCTTAGCCTTCCCCTGCCACCTTCAATTGTGTTTACCCTTTATTCTTTTTCTTTATTATGTATTAAGGCTGCCTCACCACTCAGCCCAGCTCTTCCTGATTTCCTTGCACACATGAATTTTTAGTTAGAAATAGCAGGTCTTCCCTTCTTGTTTGCTGGAGGACCTTGGGGATATTATTGGGAGGCCCTAGATTGTGACGAGGCTGCAACGCAAACCACAGCTCTCTCGCACTACAACCAAAGACTCAGCATCCGCTCTGCCCTCAGCTAGGAGAGTGGCAGCTCCACTCCAGGGGCAGCCTTGGGCCAAACCACTATTCTCTCCTCCAAGATCTGACCAAGGTCCTTCCAGCAAAGAGAGGGATACAAGAACCCCACTGTGGAATCCTACATCTTTACAGAAACAGTAAGAGGAAACGTTTCTTTGCACGTCACCTTTAACACTTTCAGCAAGTTCCACTAAAAGAGACAGCCAGAGAACCAAACCCAGCCCAGCTGTTCCCTTCCACCAAACAGGACAAAAGCCAAAGCTGATTAGCTGTGCTTTATTGCTGGTGAGAGCAAACAAACCCATTTCTAACCTATTCCTCTAACAAGGATGATAGATCCCTAAGCAAATACTGTGGCTGCATTTATTTGTGATTTTAAATTGGTGCAATTCAGGGCAGCAGCTGGCCTGCAGCTCCTTACTGTCACAGAGCTCTCTCAGCTCTTTTGTACAGTGGGTGACTACTAGGGACATCTAGGTAATTTTAATTAAACATCTGTAAAATGTACTAGCACTTATTACACTGCTCTAAACTTCAGTTACATTAAAAACTGCAACCTCCGAGTGAGACATTTCCATTTGTGTCAGATTAATTCCTCCCATGAGCAGGGGGGAATGGGCAAATCTGAAAGACAAAGTTACAAGAGAACAGTAGAAAAAGAGGATCCTCCGCCCAAGCGATAAAGTATAAACAGATTTTGATCCATCCCTGTGGGGACAAAAAAAAAAAAAAAGTATTGCTGGGCCCCAGGACTGGACTAGCAGGAGGCGCACCATGTCAGGACAGAGGTGCAGTGACAGTGCTTTCTGCTGTTGATGCTGCTTTTAGAGACTGGTCCTGGTCACCAGCAAGGCAGAGGTGAACTTCACAGATATAGTCTTATTATCCAAATAATTATCTGAAAATTTGAAGTGCCCCCCAGAATGGGAATTGTGATTATCCAAGCTGTGGCACTGCCCTCTAAGCCATTCAGACAAGATGTATCACCACCACAAGTCTAGATAATGCTTTTCATCCATAGATCAAGGGACTTCACTGAGGGAGACAAGTATCTTTATCCCCACACATCCCGAGTTTACAGGAATAGAGAACATGCAGAAAGGCAGCAGTGTGGGGCTAAGTTACCTCTGAGCCCTCACCGGGCCTTCCACAGGAAACAAACGTTAGAAAAGGAAGGAGTCAAGTTTCACTCCATTACCTTAGAAAGCCCAGGGAGGGGCGCTACGGAGGTTCCAAACACACTTGTGAGTCTCCTGATTTTGGGGATGGGTTCTAACGCTCCATGGCTACCACGCACAGACGCTGTCGGAGTAAGCTACTAAAATGGCCCAACAAATTATAGGCTTCTAAGTTGAAGGTGCAGCTGTCTTCACATAGCTAACTGATGAAGCTGGAAGGATTCATGAGTTGACCGTCATTTAGTCCCAGGTTTGTGGGGGGGTTTTTTTAAATCAATTTTAAAAGTTTGATGACTATCAGGAAATTGAACTCTCATCTGGCTGTTTATTCAGAATGGTGTAACTGTAAGAGTCAGTACTTAGAAATAAAATATTTCAAAATTAAAATGGACTCCCGGGCAGGCGAGACAGCGAGATCTCCACAGGGACCAGATGCAGACATGGAAGAATGAACTTCAAGAGCAGTTAGTCCCACTTACACCAGGTCCAAATTTGGATCTCAGTTGTCTGGAACTACAACCTGGACTTTCCCCTTCCTCGTACAGTACGTTTATATTCATGACAACATTTTTCAGGCTGGAGGGAGAAACTGAGATTGATCAAAATCAAATCCTGCTGTAGATAATCAAAACCTTGACAGAGACAAATCATGTTTAACAGGGGACAACAGCGTGTACATAAATTCACAAGGTGGAAACCTCACTATCATTCTTTCCTGGAGTCTAACACACACACACACTAAACTTCTCCAGTCCAGGTATCAAAAGACCCCCAAATCATATTTCTCACAGCTCTCCCCCCACCCAGGCCACAGCGCTGACTGCACCATGACTTTGAAGACCAATCAGCTTTATTTTTAGGTGCTCTGGCCATGTGCTTTTTTTCCAGTAATTCTAGTCAAACATGTTCCTGGAACTTGGGAACATAACCGGCAGCAAGATGACACTTCCTGCCTGTATATCACATCACCAGAACAGCGGTGGGGAGGAGAGAAGAAAGGACAGATACTTGCGTCACTTTATCATTTTCTACTTTATTACTTCAAATTAACAACCACGATAAAGCTCAAAAAAGTCCAATATTTACACAGGAAAAAAGTACAAAATCCCCCCCACCCCCAAAGTTCTTCAGGTTTTTTTTTTCAGTTTTTTTAAATTACAAAGTAATAAAAAGTTTTGCTCTTTAATTAAAAAAAATGAGAGAGTAAGGGGGTAAATAAATTAGGGAAAAAAAACCAGTGTTAAATAGAAAGGAATAAAACCAAAACCGAACCCCCTCCCTCCCCCACCCACACCCATTGGCTCCACACTAGTGTCAATGCGCCAGCTAGAGGCCATATGTCACAGCGGTGATCATTGCATTTTAAAACCCAAGAACCATGTGGTGTCTTGAGCATTCCTAAAATACATTTAAAACAACTAAAGTGGGGGAAGAAGGAGGCAGTCAGGGATTGTGCATATGCACCGGGATATCTGATCTTTTATTTGGGGTGGGGTGGGGTGGGAGGGAGCTGGAAGAGGAAAACCATCCCCCAAGTTTCTGCACACCCCTCTCCTCTCCTCAGATCCCACACTTTTCCCTCAGTAATTAAAACAAAACAAAAACAAAACCTAACATCACATGCAGCCTGATGTAAAAGACCCCACCCCCGGTATGGGAAGCGGGTTACAATCTCCCTGTCCTTCAGCTTCACTTTCACCTCCTCCACTGAACCACTCACCCCCTCTGGAAAGAAACCCTTGGCATGCCAGGACCGTTTGTCTTATTTATACATGCCTGGTGCTTCCGCTTACTCCCCACATGGTGCGGAGGTGCCACTGGGGGAAAAGGATCCCTGAATAAGTGGCAGGTCTTTCCTGTGACTCCTCTCACAGCTTGCCATCCATTTCTTTTAATGCTTGTAAACACAGTTTCTACCACCAGCCATGGCTGGAATCAGAGATTTTCTACCTGCCCAAGAGATTCCTGCAAAACGAGTGCAACCGCTCCCTCAAAAAATTAAAAAAATTGCATTAGAAACCACTTGATCTTAAAATCAACCAAAATTAAAAAAAAGACAGGAAGTTGTTTTAAAAACAAAACAAAAGAGCAGAGTCAAGGGAGGGCAGGGTGCAGTCAGCTGGGAAGATGGTGCGCTGAGGTGGGGCTGTGGGGGAAAGCTGCACAAAGGCAGCAGAGGCATTTCTGCAGGGCTCCCGTGTCGTCGGCTTCTCGGAGGCGCTCATGTTGGGGAACACAGGCGGCGAGCTCAGAAATGTTTCATGCCAGCACGGGGGTGGGGGGGCAGCTCATCTCCTCAGTGTTGGCAAAAAACAAACAAACAAAAACTGTTTTGTGGGGATTTTTAAGTTTTTTTTGTTGTTGTTTTTGGGGTTTTTTTGTTTTTGTTTTTTTAAAAGAAAAATACAGTGAAGACACTAAAAGAAAAAGAGGGGAAGAGTGTTAGAGAAAGGAGGGTTCCCCTGGCCATCTCCTATGATGAGAGCTTGGTACCCCCAAATTACCCATTTCTTTTTCCCTCTCCCCACCCCACAGAGAAGCCCTCAGAACTACCCTGTGAGCATCTACTTCCCATTCAAAGATATATGCACTAGTTTAAAAAAGGCTACAAACATATCTTGCCTCTTCTGGTGCATACCCTTCCCACATCCCCACTCAAGCCCAAACCTTCCTCCTCAGCACTATCACACTGCCTCAAAGATGAATCAGGAGAGCACGAACTGGAAAGCAACAAAATGGCTTTCTGGTCTTAACGCCCCCCTAGGCATGGGGAAGTGGTGTCTACAGCATTCCCACCCCTTAGGAGCAATGGAATGAACTTCCAAAACACACACCACCACCAAGCGTTACTGCTGAACCAGCCATATGGATCGGTGACTCCACGGAGCACCACAGTGCTGCTCTCCATCCCCAGCTAATGAAGCTCAAGCATCCCATTCCAAGACCAAAGGGCATCCTCCCAGGATAAGAGAGGGAAGGGAAGTGCACTGACCCACCACAGCGGCACTCAGGCTTCAGGCCAACAGCTGGCACCAGAGTCTTGGGGCACCAGGGAGAGCACTCACCTAAGCAAACACTGGTCCGGGGGCATCTTCTCCTCACTTCCCAAGGTGATCAAATGGCACGCTCGTCTGGGAATAAGCGAGAGTGTGTGTGAGTGGACAGAGGAGGCGGAACCAGAGAGAGGGTTGAGGAGAAAGCAGGAGACAAACCAGAGTGCTCTATACATTCCTCTACCGCAATGGGTTTGTTGATCCCCCACCTCCCCCGAAACCGTTATTTCCCAGGAGCCATCCAGCTCAACAGTTCAGCCAGCAGCTCCAGTGGCCATTTTGGTGTCACCAGAACTGCAGGTGATCTGGGGCACAGTGCAGACAGGCCGAGGCCACGTGCAACAGGCAGGGACTCACCTGTGACGCTGAAATCCGTGACACCTCTTGCCGCCCTGTGAGGTCGGAGGAAGAGACGTTGGCAGGAGCTCCCCTGTGTAACCTCATGCTGACCTTCCGCTCCCTGTCCACTCGTGAGATTGCCCTGGGGGACGTGTTTCCTGTCCGAGGGAAGGAAGTAGAAAGTGAAAGAAATGCATTCAGCACCCTCAGCTTCCAGTCACTCCTAACACACCCTGGGTTCGCACGGGCCTTGGCTCCCCTCACCGGACTGCTGGATTCGGGAAGCGGGCGTGGAGGCCATGGGCTCTGCAACGTTGCGAAGGCGGTTGGCTGTGGCTCCAGCAGGGGGGCCGGGTGGCAGCGCTCGTGTGGCAGAACCCCGGAGTTGCCCCATCCTCTCTTCTCGCTCGTGCTCTCGCCGCTCCCGATCCATGTCCTCAGGGTTTCGGGCTGCTCCCTGAAAGGCAGATATCGCCCCCCCAAATCGCAACAGGCTCAGCCTTCAGAACAAGCCGGAAAACCCTGTGCCCACCCATGCCAAGAAACAGGTCTGGCCCAAGGACTAGGCAAAGAAACAGAGGGGATCCCATCTCTAGAACCTTCCATCCCATGAGGAGGAGGCTCTGATCTCCTCCCCCTCGCTCGTTTCCTCAGGGAGGTGTGTGTTATTGTTTAGACTGCAGTAGCAGCTACAAGGTGCTAGGTCAAGGGTGGGCAAACTACAGGCCGTGGGCTGCATCTGGCCCGCCAGCTGTTTTAAGTCGGCCCTCAAGCTCCTGCTGGGGAGCGGGGTCTGGGGCTTGCCCTGCTCCATCACGCCAGCCGGGGCGCAAGGTCAGGGGCCGTTCCAGAAGCCGCATCTTGGCCCCACTCCGGCTCCTATGCACGCTAATGGCTCCACTCCAGCGCTCCAATGGGAGCTGCAGGGGCAATGCCTGCAGAGCCGCCTGGACGAGCCTACACGTAGGAGCCGGAGAAGGGACATGACACTGCTTCCAGGAGCTGCTTGAGGTAAGCGCTGCCTGGAGCCTGCACCCCTGAGCTTTTCCCCATGCCCCAACCCCCTGCCTCAGCCCTGTTCCCCCTCCCACCCTCTGAACCCCTCAATCCCAGCCCAGAGCACCCTCCTGCACCCCCAACCCCTCACCCCCAGCCACACCCCAGAGACTGCACCCCCAGCCAGAGCGCTCACCCCCCCACACACACCCCATTCCCCTGCCCCAGCCTGGAGCCCCCTCCCACACCCTGAGCTCATTTCTGACCCCACCCTGGAGCCTGCACCACAACCCCAATTTTTTGAGCATTCATGGCCTGCCATACAATTTCTATTCCCTCAGGCCAAAAAGTTTGCCCACCCCTGTGCTAGGTACTTGCCAGACACAGACTGAGCCAGAGTCCCAGACCTCAAGAACATACAAGGCTGCAATAGGAGAGTCAGACCCGATGCTCCAGGGGATAGTGATTCCCAATTAATGCTGCTGAGTGCCGCTCCTGCTACCCATGCTGCACGTCTGTCCCGCTTACTGCTCACTAGGGCCGAGCACCTAATGTGCTTTCAGTGAGCGCGGTCACAGCTTCTGCCCCCTGCCCTCCCCAGGGAGTACCATGCCCCTCGCAGAGGCCTGCACCACTCACAAATTTGAGCATGTTCCAGTCGAAGACATAGTCGTAGGAGAAGCCCTGGCGGTGGAAGAGGTTACGGAAGAGCTGCCGCAGGTACGAGTAGTCGGGTTTGTCATCAAACCGCAGTGAGCGGCAGAAATTGAGGTATGTGGAAAACTCAGCTGGAGAGAGGCAGAGATAATGGCTGATCGTTAAATACAACTCCACCCTGACGAGGCACCTCCATTCCCCCACTCCACTCTCCCTGCAGCGAGCCTCAGGTACAGCCACAGGACTAGGGCCCCCCCTACCCCGAGACGCATTGCTTCAGACCAGAGGGGCAGCACTGCAGAGCCAGACAATATGTGCCTTCTCCACTAAGGAACGCTTTGCTTTGGGCACTGAGGACAGCCACCCAATTCCCCTGGGGGAAATCCTTGCTCGCCTCCCCTCTTTGGCTGCTTTTCAAGCCAGGGACAGCATTCAGGTTGCATGGGATCCCCAGAGTGGAGAACATATCATTAACAAAATAGGCAGAACGGAGATTTGGGAAGCAGGGTCCCATGTGGGGAGAAAGTGGCCACAGCAGTCCAGAGCAGCATGGGCTGCAGACTGGCATCAGTATCCCCCACAGATCCAGACACCTCAGCATCATTAGACATCAGCAGCATGAGCCCTGAAACAACTTCTCATCGCAGCCTGCCTCTAAACTGGGTCACCTCAAAAATACCGAGACCACCCAAAACCAGCTCCCTAGGAATTTCTAAGGGGTCGCACTTCTGTGCCAGGACTGCAGTGCCATGGTTCTCTCATCCCTTCTAACTGTTGCCATTAGCAACGCGCCGGGTTCCTTCCCCACCGGGTTCAGTCCTGGGGTGACATGTGCCATGGGTGTACTGGGGTGACATGTGCCATGCCCCCCGCTGCTAGCAGGGGTCAGATTCTGCAGGGTTCCAGCATGACAGAGGGAGTGTACATGCACGTGTGTATTACGAAGGTACCCGTCAGGAGCGCACAGCACTTACAAGGGTACCCTTTGCAGAGCACCTCAATGGGGGTTGACATCTTCTTCTCACTGATACGCTCATACTTTTGGCGCTTGGTGGCAGCCTTGAGGCCCTGCCAGGGCAGCGAACCCAGGTTGAAGTACATGAGCACGTAGCCCAAGCTCTCCAGGTCATCACGGCGACTTTGTTCTGGAGGAGGAGGAGAAGAGAGTTACACATGGGTAGGGAGTGAGTTGTGACTGGAGTTGTTTAATTGGTCTCTGTGGTTAGGGACAAGCAAGAGGAAACAAGAGACCATCTCTTTTTTGCTTCCAATACACAACCAACTGCCCACTTGCTTCAGGCTCAATTTTTCTGGAAAGTTTAACCAAAAATGGTTCCGTCACTTCAGAGAAGGAGATTAGGGCAAAACACCACATTTTTATGTGTATTTTTAAAAACAAGAGTGAAATAATCTTCCAAGCACTTTTTCTGAGAAGCTCAAGAGCCTCCATAATTCAGAGCAGGGACTTGAAATTTGGTATTGGAGGGGGATGTTCACCCTGGCGTTGGGATGTGCCTCTTGCCATCCCATGACAATCTGCCCAAGTTTTCCAAGTTATAAGCCTCCGAATAACTGCAGTTTGCGCATGATCAGTAGAGAAGTGGTAGAGTTTGGCAGCTAAATTCTATGAAGATTCTCTGCAGTGAGCAGGTTCCTACTCCTGGGCTGCTGGGGCGGAGCAGGACTTTCCCTTCAATAGCTCCTCTTGGCAGCTGGGGATCACTATGGAATCAGGCACAGGAACTGAAAGTGGGAAGACCACCCCTCCTAGGTTCTCATTGCTCTCGCTGCCGGCACCGAGAGCAATGAGGAAGATAAGGCGAAAGCGGGCCAACTAGAACGTGGTGAGGTGAGGAATGGAGGGGTGGGTGGAGAGGGAAACGGGGAACAGAGTCATGCTAGGAGCAGAAGCGTCTGTAATCACTGAAGCACACTCCCCCACAGAACCCGCAATCAAACCCTGGAATCCTCAGACTCTACATTGATCTGCTGTCGGAAGTAGCGGTGAAATTCACTGGCAGAGTGAGTCTCATTCCCCACTAGTGGGTGGCCCACACAGAGGATAAGAACCTACTACTGCTACCATTTACTCTGTGAGTTCAAGTGGCAGAGGTCTGTGTTGTGGATCTAAACCCTGCTGATGAGCCAAGCTGGGGGTCAATATGGTTTCATGTGATGGAATTCCTGGTTTTTCAGTTTAAAACAAAACACGTTAAAAAGATCTAAAATAGAAGAACATTAAGGTTGCAAAGTCAAGCTCTCAGGCATTAAGAAATGTCAGAATTAAGGTGGCCTTTAATTTGGCCCTCTTTGGGTATGCATTAGGAGACCATCTTTAATGACATGATCACATACTACTTTTTGCACAGGACCCCTGCCCAATTCAATATTTATTTTTCATCCTCCACATTTAACATGCAGCCCAGGCCTTGCAGAACACACAGCATTCAAAACCTTACACTGAATACAAAAAGCGACAGAGTCCTGTGGCACCTTATAGACTAACAGAAGTACTGGAGCATAAGCTTTCGTGAGTGAATACCCACTTCATTAGACGCATGTGGTCTGATGAAGTGGGTATTCACTCACGAAAGCTCATGCTCCAATACTTCTGTTAGTCTATCAGGTGCCACAGGACTCTGTCGCTTTTTACAGATCCAGACGAACACGGCTACCCTTCTGATACTGAATACAAAGCTATTTGTTTCCTTATGGGCACTTCTGTGGTGTTCTCTCCATAGTATCTGAGTATTTCTCAAACATCAATTTATTTATCTTCAAAACACTCCTGTGAGATTAGATGGTATTATGCCATTTTTGTAGTGGGAAACTGAGACGGAGAAAGAATAAGGCCAAAACTTTTTCAGAGTGCTTCACACTTTATGTTTGAAACACAGCTCCCATTGATTTTGCAGGAGTGAAGAGTGCTCACAGCTACAAGTGAAATCAGGCCTCAGCTATCTTCGGTTGGGCACTCAGAAAATGAAGAACACACAATTTGTGACCACCTGTGAAAAATTTGGTTTAACAATCACTTTCCCAGTATCTCATAGAAACTGTGTGTCAGAGGCAGAACTAATTTTCCCAGGGTAGCAGTCAACTGCCTAGCCCATGATTGCATCCCCTCTCTTCCTGAAATCCCCAGCTTAGTTTACTGCACACCTTCCAACTTCAGCAACAAATTAAGCAGATGAACTACTGACCAAGCCTCCCTCACTACAATCCTGATTCCTCCTCAGAGCAGATCTACCCTGTGCACTGAATGAGATGGGAGGTGGAAGGGGTCCTCAGGAAAAACAAATATGTCATCATATAATTAGAGACTGTATTATAATGCAGACACACCAGGGACTGAATTACGGTTGCACAGGTAATCTTAATACCGGAAATTCTCAACTTTTGAGTGCTTGACTTTGCAACTTTCACATTTTAAAAAAAAAAAGTAGCTTTTTTGTTGTTGGGTTTTTTCTTAAATGGCCAGGGGAAGTGAGGCCTATGCTCAGCCTGATGGCATTTAACTTTTCTTCAGATGCAATGTTCAAGTCCAAAATTTCAGGGAATGTTCTAAGCATCACTGGACATAATCTTGTTGGTTTTGGTGATGGGGTGAGGGGAAAAAATCAGAAAAACTAAAAGGGTGAAATGGAGAACACCTGGAGACACTGGCACCTGACAGCTTCAACCACCTCTGAAATTGTCTATAGCTCCAACAGATTGATGGCTGCCATTAAAACACCTTCCACCACACTGGTACCTCCTCCCACCAACCCAGTGTCTCGGCTATGCCCATACAGTTTAAAATGTTGACCTCCTGAATTACCGGTACTTAAATAGTAATGGGGAGGGGATACGTGAGAGTTCACAGAGCCCCTGGCATGGGGGCAGAGAATGGAATACATAAAGCCCTGGCATAAGAGGAAGGGGTAGGGAATTGCAGGGAGTCCCTGAAATAGGAGGACAGGGGAGAGTGGTAAGAAGTCCCCAGTGAGTGCAATGAGCTAGGCCTATAGAAGCAAGGAAGTGTGCAAACCTCTAGTATCTATTATACAGATGCACACATCCCCTTAACCCTGCCCTGAAGTGACACCATGATTGAGGGAAGTGGGGGGAGGGCAATACGAAAAAGAGTCTGATTTGTCTTTAAAAAAAATCAGTTTAATTTAATTTCGATCCATAAACACTAAAACCACCTTAATCATATTGGTGGGTTGTTGTTTTTTGCAGTGTCACCAGGGGGCAGATGGACAAAATTTCAGTTATAAAGAACAATGGGGAAGTGACCATTAATCCTTAAAAGTACATCTATATAACTTTAAACATAGCCTGTGCACACTATTTCAGTGAGTTTTAATTCCATGGGAAATCTGAAGAGCCCAACAGGGCAGGCCCCAGATTGTTTTGGTGCCCTGACCACATTTCAGTAACTTCACATGTTTAGATTTCTTTTAAGTGTAACTTTAACTGTGAGCTTCCTGGGTTTATAACTCTTGGCTGTGGGATAATTACAACAGCTCTATAATGTATATCACCCTAAACTGACAAGTACTCTCAACTTTCACTCCATTTTAACAGTTCCTGCCTGGGAATATATATTAAAAGAAAAAATAAAATATAAATAAGATTGAACAGTACATCAATCTGACAACACAAGACAGCTTCAACCTTTGCAATATCCACATTCATCCTAAAAGACTGAGGACATGTACACTCAGGAACATTTCTTTGCATGCACACTTTTAGTGTTTACAATAGTCACTTTAGCCTCACACGATCCCCGAGAGGTAAGAAAATCACATCTCCATTTTATAGGCAGGAAGCAGGGGAAGAGAAGGATTTACTCATGGTCTCAGAGTCAGTGTCAGAGCTGGGATTAGAACTCCCTGGTTCCCAGTCCTGTGTTTAGTCTACTACATCACACTTTGTCTTTTACTCATCTTCTGTGCCTCAGTCTTCCCTTGGACACCTGGAACAGCATCCACACATTCTCCAACCTACTGATCCTCTTCTTCTCTACAAAATAACCTCTGACCCACACCTCTGGAAAGCCCCCAAAGCCAATCTGTACCTTGCAAAGAAATATTCTTTCCGTTCCCATTTCTAAGACGGCTATCCTACTTCCATGCCAATTTCCTCCCCCCCTCACAGACACAGGCTCCTAGTCACTCCTTCCTTCCCCCGAGATGGTGCCCAGACAAAGGCTGGGTCAGCAACTGACAGCAGGGAGGCAAACTGCATGGGGACCAGATGCCTGAGCAGAGGGAGGCTATTTAGGACTTGCACTGGATAAGATTCATGAGCTGACCTGCTTCCCTGCAGCCACAGAGGCTCCCCGATTCCCAGCACACTGCTACCCGCCTGACCCTTCCAAAAGCCATGCTATTTCCATGCGTCTGTGACTGGGATAATCCTTGGGAAGGGAGCCAGACTCCCCCAAACCCTGTTCATTCCTCACCAAATTATGATCTTCTGATTACACATTCATATCAGATTTTGTGAACTCAGAGGTTGCACAGCCCAGAACTAGTGTCTTTAATAGTGCATGAAACTGGAAATAGTGCCAGGGGAAGGACCAGCAGAAAAACAGGGCCCATTCTGATGTCATCTATAAAAGGAATTTAGGGTGGTGGCGGGAAGAGTTATTACCCTCATGCTTCCCATACTCACTATTCAGACAGAATATGCTAGGCCCCTTCTGTATCAGTCTCCTGGGCACCCTGGGTGTCTATTTCAGACTTTACATGCTCTGACGGGCACAGGGGATTCTCACTCCCAGAGCATGTGAAAATTGATTGGAATGTATGAACCAAGGGCCACATAGTCAAATGACTCCCCTGGTAACCATGGAAAACCTCCCAGATCTCCCCACCCAGTCTCTGGGAAGGGGGGGGGGGGGAAAACTGCACTCCTTCCAGACTCTGGAATGTACAATCCTTAGCTTGCAGAGTCAAATATAAGGCTCTCATTTGATTGCTATTCCACCTCACAGGTTCCTCCCTTGCTTCTCAACTGCACGAAGGCAATGGTAACATCAAGTATTTAGTAACTGAAAGTCAAAATTCAGAGAGAAGGTTCTCTGTTAACTCAAACACGTCAGTTGTCCAGTGGAGAGGTCTCATGGCCTGGGCACAGCACTGGGAGCCAGGAAGTGCAGAGTTTTGATTGTTGTTCTGACATCAACTTCCCAGGCAGCCTTGGGCACATCACTTACCCTCTCTGCAACTCCACTTGTTAAATGGACAGTGATTCTGGGAGTTGTTGCAAGGATTAATGTTTTCAGCTTCAACACTTTGTGCAGAGTGCTGTGTGAGAGTTACAAGTTTATAGCATATGCAATCTGCTCTTTGAAGAGCAAACAAGATCTAAAAATTCAGCCTGATAGGCAGGCTAGACTCCAGAATCAAAGGCTAAAGATTTAAGACCATGGTGGAAAATTAAACAAGCAAAACAGACATATTAGTCCTTCACTCACTCAGGTCTGACAGAGCAGGCCAAAAACCCAGTCCCTGATAGACACAGTAGATGAAGCATGCATGAAGTAATCCCAATGTGGCAGTTACCCTGGTTATGGGAACCCTGAGTAAGCAGCAAACTGCACTTCAATTTGTATGTATGTATACACACACACACACACACACACACACGTAGGGGTGGCCAAAATATGGTCCATAGGGTTCTACCAGGCTGGCTGTATTAAAAATACAGAGCAGAGACCAGGAGAGACCATCCCACTCCCAGCTATGACAGTGCTCCCTGTTTTGATACATAGCCTCCATAGGCTGCAGCTACATATTATTAAAGATGAAGGCAATCCAAATCTGCTCTATTGCTGCAGAATAGGTCCAGACTCTGTGGCTTCTAGAAAGTCATCATTGCCAGTGGAGAGGGGAAAGTTTTCACAGGTGACTTTGGGGGCCCAAGCCACCAGTTTCTGGAGGATTTAAGTTCTTAGCCCATAAGAATCTGGAGAAAACCTTCCAAATGTGAATCAAATGTAGCCGACAGCTGCCTTCCCGAGCCTGCAGACAGATAGCTTCAAAGCTTCTGTTGCTCACAGCTTTGCCAAGCAGCAGCATAGTTATCAAGGGTCTGATCATTTTTATTGTGGGTATTCAGAATTCCATGGGCAGCTGTGAAACTGTCAGAGAATCACATACATTTCACTCTGCTATTGACTGACAAAGTTATGACTAAGGCTGCGAGTCTGTCATGGAGGTCAAAGAAGTTAGATTCCATGACTTTCCATGACTCTGTGATATCTGCGTCGGACGGTGCAGCTTGCCCGGAGGCCACCTGAGCAGCTTGGGCAGCCCCCAGGGCCAGCCGCACCAACCCCTGCTGTGGCAGTCTTGAGCCACCGCGCCCCTCTCCCACCACCAGCAGCAGGAGTTTGGGCTGAGGCAGGGGGTCAGGGTGTGGGAGGGGGTGAGGGCTCTGGTGCTTATCTCAGCGGGGCTCCCCGGAAGCGGCAACATGTCTGTTGGCTCCCAGGCAGAGGTTCGGCAAGGCGGCTCAGTGCGCTGTCTCTGCCCGCAGGCACCGCCCCCGCAGCTCCCACTGGCTGCAGTTTTTGGCCAGTGGGAGCTGCGGAGCTGGTGCTTGGGCTGCGCATGGAGCCCCCATGGCCATGCCTCCGCTTAGGGGCTGCAGGGACTTGCTGGCCACTTCCGGGAGCCACACGGAGCTGGGTAGGGAGACTTCCAGCCCCCCCTCCCCCCCCCCAAACAGGGGTCCCGGGTCGCGCACCACCACCCAACCCCCCCCACCCCCACCCCAGCAGCAGCAGCAGCAGGGGTCCTGTGCCCCCAAGTTTTAGTCAGGGGTATATAGTACAAGTCATGGACAGGTCACGGGTGGTGAATTTTTGTTTACTGCCCCTGACCTGTCCATGACTTTTAGTCATGGGTATTTTTAGTAAAATGTAGCCTTAGTTACGAGCAACTGAAATCCAGGGATTAGGAAGGAAACCACTATACAACCTTCACTATGGCACCTGCCGCCCCTCCCATGATATTGCAATCTACAGCACATGATACACACGAACAGACATGCAGAATCCCCACAGACACGCACACATGCCACAGTAGGCTCACCAATTCCCAAGTGGGTGTTGATGGAGGCATAGCGGGCTGTGCCAGTCAGGTTCTTGTTTTCCCGGTATGGGATGTGCTGATGGGTCCGGGCGTCTCGGTACTTCTTGGCCAGGCCAAAGTCGATGATGTACACCAGATTGCCCTTCTTGCCAAGCCCCATGAGGAAATTGTCTGGCTTCACATCCCGGTGGATGAAGTTCTTGGAATGAATGTACTCTATACGGCTGATCTGGAGGGGGAGGGTGAACACAGCAGGAGAAGTGGGAAGGAAGCTTGTTATGGCTGTAGGCGTTACAACCCCCACCCTTAAAAGAGAGCATGGGCAGATGGGCCTGGCAAGTATCAGTCATGGGAGTGGGCTTGAACTGCTAGCTTTCTGGTGCTCTGCAATGAGGGTCACAGCCCAAGAAAGGACTCTTCTCCCCGACTCATGGGAACTGAGAAGCAGATGAACAGGAAACACATCCATTCCCACCAACACTCCCCCTCTTCCTCAGAGGGGAAGTCACCATTAAGACTCCAGGGAGGGAAGGGAAGAGAGTTTGGCAGGGATATTAAGCTTCAGGGCGTTGAGCCAATCTTTAACTATTCAAGACCAGGATGAGCCCTAACTGGGTGGGGAGGGGCACAGATTATCCCATATCTGCCTATTTGGGGGTCTTAACCTTCCTCTGGGACTTCTGGTGCTGACCACTGTCAGAGGCAGGATGCTCAGCTACATGGACCTTGGGTTTGATCCAGTCTGGCAACTCCTGTGAGTGGATAGCCTGGCTCCCCAGCCGCTTCAAGAGCAAACACCCTGGAAGCCACTTGAGGTCCCTCTCCATCTTCACTCAGACAAATAGCCTGGGCTACAGCAGCTCAGAACTGCTATTGAGTGGAAGGTATGGGGATGGAGCTGAGGTGATGACACCTTTAGAAGAAACTCACCATCTGGTCTGCCAGGAGCAGAACAGTCTTGAGACTGAACTTGCGGGAGCAAAAATTGAAGAGATCTTCCAGGCTGGGTCCCAGGAGCTCCATCACCATCACATTATAGTCACCCTCTGCCCCACACCACTTAATGGAGGGAATACCAACTGCAGAAAGAGAGACCAACCACACGAATGAGAGGTAGACGAGAGACATCCACAGTGACTCCCCACTGCCCAGAGTATTCCTTGTTGAGAAGGGCATATCCAACACTAAGGTACCCAGCAGTAATTTCTCTCCCTCCTCCCCAAAATGCCCTGGAACAATTTCTACTTTTACTCTCACTAGGTATGGCAACCTCCCTGAACTCACCTCCTCCCTGCATCATCTTGTAGAACTTGCTCTCGATGTGGAGCTGGGGGTGCTTGGTTTTGACACATTCCAATTTGATGGCAACTTCTTCCCCAGTGGCAATATTGGCACCTGGCACAGGAAAAGAGGGCAAAATGATGATTAGAAACATGCTTGGAATTAAGTGAGACACCCATGATGAGGTTTATGCAAATCCCATGCTGCCACTGCAGAATTTGTCCTGGAATCTACCCTTTGACACAGAATTGTGAACCACAATTTAAACTTTCATTTTAAATCACACAGGCAGTGTCTAGCTCTTATGTTTGCAAAGAAAATCTTGAGGTGGCAAAATAAACGGAAGCCAGTGCAGACTCTGCAGACAGCCTGAAACAACAGTTCTAAGAAGTGCAAACTGCCTCACTGTATCACCAGGTTAAGTCTACAGTGACAATTCATAGGTCAACATGGCTTTAAAAAAAAAACAAAAAAACAAAAAACAAAAAACCCGACACTGAAATAGTTAAACATTCAAGTAATGTGCATATCCCAACGTTCCAAACTGCCCATCAGGTGACAAAACACAAACAGTGCAATTATTGTTCACCAATCCAATTTTGGATATGCCAAAGATTTTCATAAGTGTCAAGAAATAAACAGAATGCAATAGTAAAATAAACCACACACAGGGACTCCTATACTCAGGGTAGTTCTAGATCTCTAATGTAAATAATTAAAAAAAAACTATATTTTTAAAACTGAATCTAGCTGCCACAGAATAGAGGAATCTTGCCGAGGAGTACACAGGGCCATCAGCTGAGATGGATTTTCTGTTGGCTGTGGAAGGAGGACTGAAGGGGAGAGGGAGGAGGGACATTCCATCCCTTCCACATATTAACAGAGATGGGGTTCCATTTGTTTCCTGCCATCCTAAAAGGGCAAGAACTGAAAGATCTGTGCATAGGCCACAAGAATGACACCCCAAACCTCTCTCTAACCCCAGCCCACTCCTGCACTGGAATTAGGGACTATTAAAGTTCACACAGACTAACTGCCTGTTGCACAGGTGACTGGCAGTCAAAACCAATCACCCCAGAACACATGTACTAACCAGAAGATGGAGTGGGAAGGAAAGAGATGGTAGGAGGAATTTATTCAGCCATAGGAATAGAAGAGACATGGACAAGATAGCAAAAAACAAACAAACCCCTGGCCTTAAAGCTAGTCTTGGCAGGTAAAATTAATTCTTGCCTTCCACTCCAGGCTTTAGGAAATACAGAGTCCCTGGTGAGGGACACAGAAAGAGCACCTTCTATCTATCCATCCACCCGTAGCCACCCCTCATCCAAAACTGGGACCAAGTAGGGGAAAAAATGGTCAAAAGAGGAAAAAAAGCACCACTTGATTTCTTCTCCCATCCTAGAGCCACAAGATAAAGCAAATGCCTCCAGAGTCCACTCCCTTTGGGGCAGTTCTGCAGAACACCGATTAGTCTGAGGCAGCCTGTTAGAAGAAAGGTGTCGCTGAGACACCACAGTATCAGGGCTGAGACAGACAAGTTGGTAGGAATTTGTGAGAGAGACAAATGTTATTAGGGGCCTGGAGGGACAGATTTATGAAGAACAATTAAAAAGAGCTAAATACACATCTCTTGTCCAAGAGACAACTAAGCAGGGTGGGGAGGGAGTATGGGGCATGACAACAGCCTGCAAATATCTCAAGGATGTAAACACCAAGGAGAGCGAGGGATTATTTATGGTGCTCTGAGGGAGTGGAAATAGGATCAACAGGATGAAATTAAGAAATATTTTTACTCAGTATCTGGGGTTGGGGGGGTTGGAGGAGAGGCCTTTTTGAGACTCATTCGGCCAAGGGTCATTTTTGGACACAGACGAATTCCATGTTTAAATTATGGTCTGCGAGCCAAATGTAAATTTAGGACCACGTACTCCCTACACTTTTATATATACACTTCTACCCTGATATAACATGAATTTGGATATAATGCAGTAAAGCTGTGCTCTGGGAGGGTGGAGCTGTGCACTCCAGTGGATCAAAGCAAGTTTGATATAATGTGGTTTCACCTATAATGCAGTAAGATCTTTTGGCTCCTGAGGACAGTGTTATATTGGGGTAGAGGTGTATATGGAGATATACCTATCTCATAGACCTGGAAGGGACCCTGAAAGCCCCCTGTCTTCACTAGCAGGACCAAGTACTGATTTTGCCCCAGATCCTTAAGTGGCCCCCTCAAGGATTGAACTCACAACCCTGGGTTTGAGCAGGCCAATGCTCAAACCACTGAGCTATCCCTTCCCCCTTCACAACAGAACCCCTCCTACTAATATCAGTGGGGAGTCTGCTCAAAGATCAAGGTTACAGCATAGCCCTTGCATAGTCACTAAGGCCTTGTCTACCCTTAAAACACTGCAGCAGTGCAGCTGTAGCCCTGCAGCGCTTCAGTGAAGACATTACCTACACTGATGAGGGGGATCATCCCATGGGGTAGGTACTCCACCTCCCTGAGAGGCAGTAGGTAGGTCAACAGGAGAATTCTCCCATCAACCTAGCACTGTCTAGGGGGTTAGGTGGGTGTAGCTGCATCACTCAGGGTGTGCATGTTTCACAACCCTGGGCTATGTAGTTATACCAACCTAATTTCCTAGTGTAGACCAGGCTTAAGCTTTTAGTTAAGTCATTGCTTGTTCAGTCACTTAGTGGCAGGTTCACTATTACCCAATGGGAAACACTCAGGGCTATTTCCAATTTGTCTCTCTCTGCCTTCACTTCGACTCTCTTCTTTTCATTCCTCTCCATTTCATTCCCTGCAGCAACTCCCTGTGCCTTCCCAACTCCACCCACTAACACAATGAGCCATGAAAGTTAATGCTGACATTTAAAAAAAAAAAATCATGATAGCTTAGATTCTGCAAAACCTGGATATGCCAGATAGGTAAACATCTCAAGAGGGCCAAACCTAGCCTTCGGGGCCAGTGTTTTCCAAAGACTTTTCCACAGGTGTCAGTCTCCCATGGGAAGTAGAAGCAGCCTCACTGCTTGGGGCACTTTAGAACTAGACGGGACAAAACAATGGAAAACATAAAGCAGGGAATAATCCTTTACTGATCAGGGTGACTGATTAAACACTTTTCACTCAGAGCCCTGTACATCTTCATAGCACTCTGTGGGCATCAGCTGATAATCCTCACTGCCACGCTGCTGAAGTAGGTGCATATCCTTTCACAGACGTAGACATGGAGAGGCTACACGACTTGCCCAACGCTAGAGAGGGAGTCAGTGATAGACCCAGGAGAAGAATTCAAGAGTTCCTGGCCCTTTGCTCCATGCATTAACCATGCACCCTCTTTTACTATCTGATAGACTTGTCTGCTGTCTGCAACTTCCACATCTCCGATTCTCCTCCTTCCCCAGAGGTTGCTCCTAGATCTCAGAGTCTGAGAAGATTGTGTTTCAGACACAAATGTGCTATGTATACTTCTCGCTTCAGCCATTGGAGAGATTTAGGAATTATCCACAATCCTACGTAACATCCATCCCCAGTCTTGCTCAGCTGTAGGGGCTGTCTGAATTCAGAATTCATTCGTCTTGAGCTTTTTAAATGGGGCAGGGAGGGGGGAGAAGTACTTTTAGAGAAGTAACAGATGTAAAGAACTAACACACAATACACACGGAAGATGGTGTTTATTAGCCACGTTCTTCCCTCTCCCCACATCCTTCCCCTTCCACCACCTTCTTTCTTGACAGCTTAGTGAGGGAAGAAAGGATGGCCGCTGAACAGATGGGAGAAGTCAGCTAGGGCAAGAGAGAGTTAACAGGCTGGTAAACAAAGGGAACTCCCTCCATGAGAGGGAGGGGCATGCAACCAGGAACTGTCCAAGCATACACCACCAGCATCCCAGCATGCTTTGCCTGACAGTCAATCCTCAGCTCATATTCCTTTCTGTGGTTCCTCTCTGAAGCAATCCAGTCCCTTCACCACCACAATCAGCTTTGCCAATACATCTCACAGCTGACTTGCGATAGCTCCCGTATTCCAGTCCTGAGCCCCCCACCCCAGTTCTGCTAATGCATCTCACTTCTACTCATCCAGTCAAAACCACTTCCTCACCAAGCCCATTATAAAGCAAACTGCACATTCCGCACAGATGTTTACACCTCCACTGACTTACAGAACCATGGAAAATAGTTAAGGCCTACTGGATCGTCAGGGCAATCTTCAGCCAGTGTGGTGCTGTTCCCAACATCCTCAAGATGGGAGAGGGGGCACCACCGTTTGAAATCACTCAGTTTAAGATATATGTATGTGCATGTGCAAGAGAGGGGGGAAAAAAAATATTTCCCCTCTTCCAAAAAATGATCCATGATGTGTATTTCCCACAGCACCATTGCTCAGGGGAAAACACATTGCTGTACGCATGGTCAGGTGAAAGGGGAGAGGTCAGGAGTTTAGCTGTACAAACCCAGATTCCTCATCTCACACCGAGACAAAGTTTATTTGTTTCAGTTCATTCCCTCTTTCTCCAGGCCACAAGAGAGAAATATTAGGCAAATCTTGTGCAGCACTGACAGATCTGTGAACAAAGATTCACTAGGGAGAGAGAGGGGCTGGGTAAGCTTCCTCCACCCATACCACTCTACACTACAGCATGCCTGACCCCAACTGGAGGGACCACCTAGGCACCAGCATAGCCAGCTAACATGGCTTCGTGTTAAGCAACTTGATTGAGTGAAAAACAATTAAAAAACCATACCCCTTTTGCCTATCAAGACAGGGCATCACAGCCTCCACTGCTTAGCAGTTACCACTCAGGACAGAGATCTTGGAGTATTGTTTTCAGTGAACTATTCACATCTGCTCAATGTGCAGCAGCAGTCCAAACAAAAAAAAAAAATCTAACAAGATGTTAGGAACCATTATGAAAGGGACAGATAAGACGACACAGTATCATAATGCCAATATTTCAATCCATGATATACCCACACCTTGTATACTGCGTGCAGTTCTGGTCACCCATTCTCAAAAAAAGATATTAGAAATGGAATTCACCCACGAAAGCTCATGCTGCAAAACGTCTGTTAGTCTATAAGGTGCCACAGGATTCTTTGCTGCTTCTAGAGAACCAGACTAACACGGCTACCCCTCTGATACTAGAAATGGAAAAAATTCAGAGAAGGGTAACAAAAATGATTAAGGCAATGGAACAGCTTCCATATGTGGAGAGATTAAAAAGACTGGGACTGTCCAGCTTGGAAAAGAGACACCTAAGGGGGTATTACAGAGGTTTATAAAAATCATGAATGGTGTAGGTCAGCAGTTCTCAAACTGTGGGTAGGGACTCCAAAGTGGGTCACGACCCCATTTTAAGGGGTTCGCCAGGGCTGGTGTTAAGACTTGCTTGGGCCCAGGGCCGAAGCCGAAGACTGAGTCCCACTGCCCAGGGCCGAAGCCCATGGGCTTCAGCCCTGTATGGGAATGCTCAGGCATCAGCTTCAGCCCTGGACCACGGGACTCCGGTTACAGCCCTGAATCCCCAGGACTGAAGTCCTCGGGGTTCAGCTTTGGCCCCCTGGCCCGGGGCAGCACGGCTTGGGTGGGCTCAGGCTTCAGTCCCACATCTTGGGGTCTTGTAGTAATTTTTGTTGTCAGAAGGGGGTCGCGGCACAATGAAGTTTGAGAACCCCTGGTGTAGAGAAAGTGAATAGGGAAGTGTTATTTATCCCGTCACATAACACGGGAACCAAGAGATACTGTGAAGGCCAAAGTATAACGGGGCTCAAAAGAATTAGGTAAGTTCATGGAGGAAAGGACCATCAATGGCTATTAGCCAAGATGGTCAAGGATGCAACCCCATACTCTGGGTGTCCCTAAGCCTCTGACTGCCAGAAACTGAGGGGACAACAGGGGATAGATCACTCAATTGCCCTGTTCTGTTCATTCCCTCTGATGCATCTGGCACTGGTCACTGGTGGAAGACAGGATACTGGGCTAGATGGACCATTGGTCTGACCCAGAATGGCTGTTCTTATGTTAGTCACTTACACATTGCAAAGTGGGTGTGCAACAATTCCAGAATGTTTTACACCCACTTTGCACAGGTGCCGGTGACTACACGAACTCCAAGGGAGTGAAGGATCAGAACCATTACCTCTCTGTATCGCTATTCTCCTCACCCACATACACACATGCTCCTGAGCTACTGCAAGAGGTACTGACCTACCTCAAAAGGGAGGCTTAGACTGTGTAACATGTTTGAAGGGAAAAGGTATTATTGCCCCTTGTTCCCTGCTTCACTTGGTTACAAACACTGTCACCTGAGTTGGCAGCTAATGAGAGGACCATAAACAAATGACATACAGCCATATATTGAAGTGGAGGTAGTGTCCAGGGGGATACAGCAGGGAACCTCACTCTGCTTTTACCCATCATCTTTATTAGAGACCTTGGCAAAGGCAGTAAATAGCCATTCATGACATTCACAAGACACTAAACATGGAGGAGTTGCAAACACCCATGAGGACAGAGAAATAATAAAAAAGGGACTAGAAACATGGGCAGAAAATAAAAACAGATTAATCTTGGAGAAAGAATCTGAAAGCAATGTTCAACAGGAGGAACTGAGGAGCAGTAAAGCTGAGAGAGATCCTGTG
Organism: Mauremys mutica; assembly: GCF_020497125.1. NCBI lineage: Eukaryota > Metazoa > Chordata > Testudines > Geoemydidae > Mauremys > Mauremys mutica. The sequence continues at coordinate 94,700,185 of NC_059072.1, read as the reverse complement.
GTGATAGCTGACAGCAAGTTAGAGAGGAGTTTGCAATGTGATACAGTAGCGGTGGTGGGGAAGCCAAGGAAGCCCTCTATGCAGAGGCATCACATTACAGAGCACTCAGGAAGAGAGCCCTTTGCTTGACCACATCTAGACTACTGCACTGGCTTCCGGGAATCTCAGCAGGTCAACAAAATGGAGGGAATTCACAAGAGAGCAACAATAACGATGAGTGGCTGGGTGGACTGATTTATGAGGAAAGCTGGAAAGAGCTAAACATGTATCACCTGGCAACATGACAATCATGGGAGTGTATGATAATCACCTACAAGTATCCGAAGGGTGTAAATATCAAGAGCGAGGGGAATTGTTCAGGGTGGTCTCTTAAGAGTCTGTAACTAGAAGTAATGAGGGAAAAACTTAGCGAAAGGTAAATTATGGAAGTTCTCAAGAAGTTATTTCTTTATCAGAGGGGCTTTATTAGACTGGAATAGACTCGCAAGCAAATCCCTATTGTTTGGGCCACTAAAAACAGAAGTGGACTAGGGGGCAGGATACGAGTTTGGGAGAGGAATAGACAAGATGTACCAAGATGAAGAGAGACCCTCCAATACTAGCTTACCCCTCCCTGACTTTGTCCCTGAGCGATGCAAGAGCGGGAATCATACCACTGCTTGGAGGTCTTCCCCACGGCCCTGAACAGCTCTGTGCTCAGACACCCCATCAGGCCACTGGGGTTATAAGTATCTTTCAACTCAACATGGAACAGCAAACCTCCACTAAAGAGATTTTACCAGGACAGCCTCTCTGTCCTGTGGTAACAGACCGTCCCTTCGCCAAAACACCACTTCCACAACCAATAATCCCCACAGGTTAACACACACAAGCTTGCGAGAGAAGCAGACAGGGTGGGAGTCTGAAACATGATCGCTACAGTCCACTTCGTAACCAGTTTGGCCAGAGACCCAGTTCCTTTCACCATTCCCTGACCAGAACTGGATCTTGGCACATCTCAGCATCCTCACTTAAGGAGACCGCCAGCAGCAGGGAAGGCCAAAGAAGCAGCCAGCATCCACAGCATAATCTTGCATCCGAAGAAGTGGGTATTCACCCACGAAAGCTCATGCTGCAAAACGTCTGTTAGTCTATAAGGTGCCACAGGATTCTTTGCTGCTTCTACAGAACCAGACTAACACGGCTACCCCTCTGATACTTAGCATAATCCTTGAGGATCACCCTTAGAATCCTTCCCTTCACAAGCCAGCTTTGACCCATTAGCGGGGAAGAAACATCACAGAGTTTAGAAGATACATCCTGACGGCTAGAAGGGCCAACATAGAGACTCACCCAGATAAATGTCTCCAAAGGAACCACTGCCAATCTTTCGGCCCAGCCGATACTTGTTCCCCACTCGGAGCTCCATGGTTCAGTCGCACTGGGGAGGAAGCAAAGGAAATGCAGAGTCAGAACAGAAACAGGAACTTAATGAGTATCCCACATGCGACTGCACAGGAGATCTAGAGTTTACTGGCAGGTCCCTTTCCCCAGGGCTGCAAGTTCTGCAGGGGATCAGGCTTGGTGTCCTAGACTTTAGTCTTCTGAATTGCCACGTAGGAAAACTGGGATCCATTTCCTGTCCTAGCCCATTGGCTGTCCAAGGCCAGCAGAGCCAGGAATGCTGCAGGGACAAGACCCAAACCCATTCACTTTAGCGATCTGCACAGCCATGTGGGAGAATCTGAGTGAATCCTTGCTCCATCATTTCTTCAGAGATGTGAAAGAGGGGGAGGGGGAGGACCACTGGAGAGTTTAATGGTGTGGAGAGAAGCCCCAGAGAAGCAGCATTAGCCCCAGGACCAGCCTCACACATGGCAGCCTAAAGTAACCTGAACCTGGAAGAGTTCTGGTCTCCAGCATCAGAGACCAAGCTGGCTAGGTACGAATCCCATAGCAAGGAGTCCAAGCTGTGCAAGGAATGGGACCAGCACCCCTGTGGCAGGTGTACTTTGGAACTTACAGCTCCAAGAGACCGACCCACTGTCACTAGCAAGCTGTTCCACAGGGGGCTGGGGAAGGAGGAAAATAAATAAATAAATGAAATGTTCTACTAAAATGAAGTCAATCTATGCATTACTTTCCTATTTCAGTGCATTTCTACGACAGACTGCAGCCTCCGTTGCTCTATTGGGTCCCTCTGTCTGCACTACGATACACCATAGTGGGTGTCCTTTACTGCTCCCTCTCCCCCCACCCCCCACCTTGGCATGGTCCAGGAACAGAAGGCTCTTACCTGCTACCCCTATAAAAGCACAGCAGGACACCAGGATCAACCTAGTCACTTTCCTTATACTTGGCTCTGGGTGGAAGGCCCACAACCATGGCACTCATTCCCACCAGAGATCCAGCCTGAGCCTTACCACCTTTAGGGTGCACTGCAGGACCCATCTCTTTGCGCAGGCCTTCGCCAAATGGAGTTCTGGAGGCTCCCCGGCAATGTCACCCTGGATGGCCACCACCTCGAGCTTTCCCCTGTTCAAGTAATGTGGCTCTGTCTAAAGGAGGGGAGGAGAGAACGTGGCTCCTTTTAGAGGATTCTGCTGTACAGTTAGTTGATGTAATGCCATATTATTAGTGTACAGAACGCAGACTGGGTGTACTGGGGATGGGCACCTTGGAAAGGGAGGCAATGAGTCAGATGTTCAGAACAAGGTAAGAGGAACTTTCCCTCACTGGGGCGCAGTGTATGGGAAGTATCTTCGAGAGGGGAATGTCTCCTTCTCTGGCAGAGACCAAAATAATGCCAGTGACAGGGGTTCTGGGCACACCATAAACCCCAACCCAGAGCTGTTTCTCCCACCCCAGGAGATGGGATTACAGAAAGAAGAACAGACTGGCTGCATAGACACACAGGACAAATTATCTCACCAAGGCATTCAGGAGGCGTCACAAATCCTGAAAGCAGAGTGTGGCCACTAGAAGCCACATGCAAACACCAAGAGGTGGAGTCCCCTTGCCTGATATTTACCTATGTGCCTGGGCTTCTTTATGCTTAGAGACTACAAAGCCCCATTACTATTGAAAACTTCTGCAGGATGAGAAATAGGCACAGCCCTGGGAACAGACCTGTGAGGCAGGTATGCCTGCACAAGGGCACAGCACCAGCCTCGGTTTTATCCGCTGCCTGCTATTCTGAGACTACAACCACATGTACGTACACCTGACTCACCCTCCTGCTCCACTATAGGAGCAAAGGCACAAGCTGCATTAAGGACACTCACATTCTGAACCCAGCATCCATTGAGGCTGAGCTCGGCCAGGCCTGGGGCCACTAAAGGGTGAGTGCTCAGCTCAGGTTCTGGTCCCAGCGCTGGTCAGCAGGCCCTATGAACACTGCAGAGGCTGGGCCTCATGTCTTAGTAGGTAGTGCTCCACACTGCTATGCAGGAGACCCAGGCTCAGACACCAGCAGCTCACCAAAGGCTGTGCCCAGGGGTTGTGCCAATGCCCTGTTGTGGTACCTCACTTCCTGGGACAGACAGGGGCAAAGTTCAGGGACTCTCTCACACAGGTGTGCAACAACCTCCTCGCTGACTGTTGACCTTGTTCCTTAGTCTCTAAAGGGGAATCCAAGAAGGGAGAATGGAGACCCCCATAGGGGCGGGGGGGGGGGGAGGTGTGGGGAGAGCAAAGAAGGATGGACATTTCTTCCTGTAAAGCCCCCCCCCCCCCCGCCCAACTGCAGTATTGGAAACAGAGCCTTGCACGGAGGGTACACTGCAGTTGGGAACACAGACGGTAGCAGGATGAACACATGCCAAGGACCAAAACATACACTCACCCCCTGGAATTGCTCCAGGGGTTAGAAGACGATTTACCAGCTCACCCCCCCCCCCACACCCTACAGTTTCCGCTTTCCTTCCTGGTCTGGCCTCCAGATCTGTCATAAAAAGACCCCTTTGCACCCTTCCCCCCACCCTGCCAGTACTTTCCAATCAAAGCAGTATTCCCTGGGGCCAGAGAACAACCATTTAGGTCTCCATAAGCAATTCACAGCCCCTTCCCCATGAAACCTTAAAGCAAGAATGCACTCTGCATGAGTGAATGTGTAGAATATATGAATATCCTCATTACACACATACACCTACAGTACACTACACAACCCTAGAAATACTATATTCCCATCAGTGTTGCATACCCACAGATAGGTTCCAATCCTATTTTATAATACACATGTACATACACACAGGACATTATGTAAACACATGATACGCACACACAAGCTGCAGACCCCCCCCCCTTCCCCCTCCACTTACATGTCAGCACAGACTCTACCAGGAAGCACACACACAAAACAGATACATAAAAATGACACTACCCCTACCCCATCTGAATAGCTAGGAGACCCGAATGTACCCAGGAATACCACAGGCCAGAGAATATTAAACACACAGTGAGAGTTGACCGCTACATAATGGAGGCTGCTAGGCTGAATCTGGCATTAAGGGGAAACTGAAGGGGGGGAGGAAAGCTGCCTAGTACACAGACCATAAAGGCTTTACATAGCTTTTTCTTAAACGGGAGGGGGGATAAGGAGAGAGGCAGAGAGAAAATAGGATTTAAATAGGAAAAAATATGACATTTTTCTTTGCATAAAAAAATATCAAATATAAATACAGGTCCCTCCGGCCTCTGTCCCCCTTTCACAGTTACAAAAAGAAGAGAGAGGGAGATAGAAGAAAACAACAAATACAGGCATTGAAATAAAGGGAGAAAGAAATAAACAAGGTAGAAAAATTCCTTGTCACCCCATGGTTCTCCACAAGCAAAATACTAAATTAAGTCAGATTCTAACACCGGATTTATTTTTTTTAAATGCACCAGCCAATTAAAAATGACACAGAAGTTATATTTTCTATCCATTCCTAGCTATGCTCATTTTAGAAGATGAAATAATGCCAGATAAACAGTTTCTCTCCCCTCCCTCCCCCACCAATCTTTTCAGTGCACAAAAGGAAATACTGATTTTCCCAGCTGATTCTCAACACCATCCCCCCCCACCTGAAAAACACACCCTGTTTGTCAGAGATAATACTTTATAAATATACAATGCAGGGGCTGCCACTATGGTTTATGGCCACCCCTAAAATAAATAACACCCAGAAAAGCAAGAAAGGAGTATCAGTTACTCAGGGCAAAATGTTTTACAATGATGGAAAGATGTTATTAAAAGAAGCAGAAATGAGCAGATTCCCTTGCCCCCTTCCCCAAATACAACAGTCTAGTAACATACGAAGATCTAATCCCCCCACCAAAATATAATAAATTAGAGCCACTTCAACATGCAGAGAGCAAAACAAAAATTAAAAAATTCACAGCTCTGAAAGGGGGAGATCGGGGCCCCTAAAATGCCTTTGCAAAAGTGGGGAGCAGGGGACTCTGTTGGGTGTCCCCCCCTGGCTTTGTCTCCGTAAAAAAGCTTTTGTCCTCCTTTCTTCCAGTTTGTCTTATTTGCCTGTGTCACATTCCCCCAGCCCTGTCTCCCTCCCCTCCCCCAGCCTCCTCCTCCTCCTCTCTCAGCAAAAACAAAGAGCCAGAGGGGCTGCCTTTCCCCCCGGATTTGCACCCCAAGATAGATCCAGATGCGTGCAATATTTACCCTGTCTGGAAGGGGTCTGTGTCCGGCTGCTGCTCCGGTGGCTGTCAGGAAGGAAGGTGGCTGGGATGGGAAGGATGAAGGAGGATTGGGACAGGGTGTTCGCGGCTGTACCCAGCTCCAAGCCCTGAGCTCCCTCCTTGTCTCTCTGCTCTGAGTGCCTCCCTCCCTCTCGCCTGCCCCTTCAGTCTCTGAGTGCTCGCTTCTCTCATTGAGTTTCCATTGAGTCTCAGGGCCAAACCCACTGATGTCATCCTGCGAAGCTCGGGCCCGCCCTGTGAGATTTAAAGGGGCAACACGGTGTTTTTCCGGCTGTGTCCGTTCCCGGCACAAAGTAACACACGCAACTAGACAAAAGCACACACACACACACAATACTGTAGACGGATTCCTATGTACAAACACAACTGACACGCACATTCAAATAAATACGCACATCTTTCTACACACCAACATCTACAGCAGACAGATACACAATAACACAACACTTTTCAGCTATAGCTCTCGCAGAGTGCTTAGCAGAGGTGGATAAGTAGCATTATCATGCCCATTGGGCACAAAAGGGAAACTGAGGCACTGCACGGTCAAGCGACTTGCAAGTGAATAACATAGCTGGACCTGAGACTTGCCCCCAGGCTGCCTAGGCCCGATTCTCCATGGCTCTGCAACTGGAGTCATTCACCTCAATGCAAAGCATCTGTCAAACTTAATGGTAGCGTTTTACAGACTCTGTGCACTTGTGCTGGTGTGCATGACTACACGAGGCACACAGTAATGAAGAAACAGACTTCCTGTGTCCTGGTCCTGTGGCCTATGTACTGCACCCACTGTCTTTCAGGTTTCAGAGTAGCAGCCCTGTTAGTCTGTATCCGCAAAACACCTTAGAGACTAACAAATTTATTTGAGCATAAGCTTTTGTGGGCTATAGCCCACTTCATCGGCTGCATAGAATGGAACATATAGTAAGAAGATATATATACACCTCTACCCCGATATAACACGAATTCGGATATAATGCAGTAAAGCAGTGCTCCGGGGAGGCGGGGCTGCACAGGGCCGCCCAGAGAATTCCGGGGGCCCGGGGTCTTCGGCGGCGGGGGGCCCCCGCTCAGGGGCGGCTCTAGACCCCAGCGCGCCGAAGACCTGGGGGGCGGCATTTGGCTCCGGTTGAGCTCCCGCAGGCATGACTGCGGCAGGTCGACCGGAGCCCGGGACGAGTGACTGCGGCGGGTGCCGTGGTCCCGCGGCTCCGCTTGACCTGCCGCAGTCATGCCTGCGGGAGGTCCAGCCGAGCCGCGGGACGAGCGCCCCCTCCGCAGTCATGCCTGCGGCAGGTCCACTCGTCCCGGGCTCCGCTTGACCTGCCGCAGTCATGCCTGCGGGAGCTCAACCAGAACCGCAGGGGCCCCAGAAAACACTCGTGGGGGCCCCTGCAGGACGCGGGGCCTGGGGCAAATTGCCCCTCTTGCCCCCCCCTCTGGGCGGCCCTGGGGCTGCACACTCCAGGGGATCAAAGCAAGTTTAATATAACGCCGTTTCACCTATAATGCAGTAAGATTTTTTGGCTCCCGAGGACCGCGTTATATTGGGGTAGAGGTGTACATACAGAGAACATGAAAAGGTGGAAGTTGCCATACCAACTCGAAGAGGCTAATTAATTAAGATGAGCTATTATCAGCAGGAGAAAAAAAGTTTGTAGTGATTATCAAGATGGCCCATTCCAGACAGTTGACAAGAAGGTGTGAGGATACTTAACATGGGGAAATAGATTCAATTTGTGTATTTACTACTGGTTTTCATAACACATACACACAAATCCAAAATATATATAAAACTGCACAAAAATTGACCCAAATATACAAATAAATACATATATACAAGAATATACATGCATTCAAAGAAACACAAACCCACCAACATAAACACAAATAAAAGTACACAAATAAACACATATACAAGCTCACATAACCATACACACATAGATGCTAATAGAGCCAATCTCTTTAGTGGTAGGAGTCTGCTTTTTGGAATCAGAGGATCTATGTCAGAGGTGGGCAAACTATGGCGGCCCGTGGGACCCTCCTGCCCAGCCCTTGAGCTCCCGGCCCCTCCCCTGCAGCCACACCATCGTGCGGGCAGCGCTCTGAGCCGCGGGGTTGCACGCTCCTGCTGAGCAGAGCGGCAGCATGTCTAGCTCCGGCTGCGCGGTGCGGCTGTCAGACGTGCTGCTCTGAGCAGCATGGTAAGGGGGCCGGGGCTGGGGGGTTGGATAAGGGGCGGGGGGTCCCAGGAGGCAGTCAGGAAACAGGGAGCAGAGGGGGTTGGATAAGGGGCAGGGAGCAGGGGGCGGTTGGATGGGACAGAGGTTCGGGGGGGGGGAGCTCAAAGGACGGGGAATGGGGGGGTTGGATTGGCATGGGGTGCCGGGGAGCCTGTCAGGGGGTTGGGGGGTGTGGATAGAGATCAGGGCAGTCAAGGGACTGGGACCAGGCAGGTTGGATGGGGGGGGCGGTTAGGGTGGGGGGGGTCTCAGGAGGGGGCGGTCAGGGGACAAGGAGTGGGGTGGGTTGGATAGGTCGGGAGTTCTGAGGGGGGCAGTCAGGGGCAGGAAGTGGGAGGGGGCAGAGAGGGGGTGGGGGCCAGGCTGTTTGGGGAGGCACAGCCTTCTCTACTCGGCCCTCCATACAGTTTTGCAACCCCAATGTGGCCCTCGGGCCAAAAAGTTTGCCCATCCCTGATCTAAGTCCTATCCTTGCTGCTGCAACGCTCCAACACACCACGGCATGCAGAGCAGTGACAGATGTGAAGTCCTGCCAAGGCTATGGATTTACAAGATAGTTACAAATATTTACTCTTAGTCATAAACATTAAACATTAGGGCTGTCAAGCGATTAAAAAAATTAATCATGATTAATCACGCGATTAATCACACTGTTAAACAATAATAGAATATCATTTATTTAAATATTTTAGATGTTCTCTACATTTTCAAATATATTAATTTCAATTAGAACACAGAATACAAAGTCATAGACTCATAGACTCATAGACTTTAAGGTCAGAAGGGACCATTATGATCATCTAGTCTGACCTCCTGCACAATGCAGGCCACAGAATCTCACCCCACCCTACAGTGCTCATTTCATATTTATTTTTTATTACAACCTAATACAAGTATTGCAGTGCAATCTCTTTATAATGAAAGTTGAACTTACAAATGTAGACTTATGTACAAAAAATAACTGCATTCAAAAATAAAACTATGTAAAACTTTAGAAGCTAGAAGTCCACTCAGTCCTACTTCAGCCAATCGCTCAGATAAACAAGTTTGGTTACAATTTGCAGGAGATAATGCTGCCCACATCTTGTTTACAATGTCACCTGAAAGTGAGAAAAGGCATTCACATGGCACTGTTGTAGCCGGCATCGCAAGATATTTACATGCCAGATGTGCTAAAGATTCATGTGTCCCTTCATGCCTCAATCAGCATTCCAGAGGACATGCATCCATGCTGATGACGGGTTCTGCTTGATAATGATCCAATGCCGTGCAGACCGATGCATGTTCATGTTCATCATCTGAGTCAGATGCCACCAGCAGAAGGTGTATTTTCTTTTTTGGTGGTTCGGGTTCTGTAGTTTCTGCATCGGAGTGTGGCTCTTTTAAAACATATGAAAGCATGCTCCACACCTCGTCCCTCTCAGATTTTGGAAGGCACTTCAGATTCTTAAACCTTGGGTCGAGTGCTGTAGCTATCCTTAGAAATCTCACATTGGTACCTTCTTTGCGTTTTGTCAAATCTGCTGTGAAAGTGTTCTTAAAACGAACATGTGCTGGGTCATCATCCGAGACTGCTATAACATGAAATACATGGCAGAATGTGGGTAAAACAGAACAGGAGACACACAATTCTCCCTAAGGGAGTTCAGTCACAAATTTAATTAACACATTTTTTTTAATGAGCATCATCAGCATGGAAGCATGTCCTCTGGAATGGTGTCCGAAGCATGAAGGGGCATATGAATGTTTAGCATATCTGGCACATAAATACCTTGCAATGCTGGCTACAAAATTGCCATGCGAACGCCTGTTCTCACTTTCAGGAGACGTAAATAAGAAGCAGTCAGCAGTATCTCCCATAAATCTAAACAAACTTGTTTGTCTTGGCAATCAGCTGAACAAGAAGTAGGATTGAGTGGACTTGTAGGCTCTGAAGTTTTACATTCTTTTGTTTTTGAGTGCAGTTTATGTAACAAAAAAAAATTCTATATTTGTAAATTACACTTTCAGGATAAAGAGGTTGTACTACAGTACTTGTATGAGGTGAACTGAAAAATAGTATTTCTTTTGTTTATCATTTTTACAGTGCAAATATTTGTAATAAAAATAATAATATAAAGTAAGCACTGTATTCTTTCAAATATATTTGAAAATGTAGAAAAACATCCAAAAATATGTACTATGTTTCAATTAGTATTCTATTGTTTAACAGTGCAATTAATCACGATTAATTTTTCAATCACAATTAATTTTTTTGAGTTAATCACAGGGGCAGCTCCAGGCCCCAGCACGCCAAGTGCGTGCTTGGGGCAGCATGCTGCGGGGGGCGCTCTGCCGGTCGCCGGGAGGGCGGCAGGCAGGCAGCCTTCGGCAGCATGTCTGCAGAGGGTCTGCTGGTCCCGCAGCTTCGGTGGAGCCGCGGGACCAGCGGACCCTCCGCAGGCACGCCTGTGGGAGGTCCACCGAAGCCACAGGACCAGCGGACCCTCCGCAGGCACGGGACCGACGACCGGCAGAGCGCCCCCCGCGGCATGCCGCCGTGCTTGGGGTGGCGAAATGTCTAGAGCCGCCCCTGGTTAATCGTGTGTGTTAACTGCAATTGACAGTCCTAATAAACATACAAAAAAACTCACATAAATACACAGAAATATATTCCCACAAACATGTCACAATAACATTTTACAAAGCACAAAGAAACGTACTCAAATGCAATCCTTCTCTCCTGCTTTACTTTATTTACTTGGCATCCAAGCCCTGTAATCACAAAAATCAGCCAGAATACCTCCTCCCACTGCAAAAGGGAACCCAGAGGTATTCTGTGAAGGGTGGAGGGTAGCTGTAGGACAGGAATACCAGGAGGAGCTATGTGCTAGAACTGAGCAGTGCTGGAAGAGCTGAGCGTGAATTTCACGATTGTGATAGCAGAGGCTGGAGAAGGAGACTCCTGAGGTGGCTTAGAAGAACTACTGTGTAGGGGCCACAGAAATGGAAGGCCAGGGGTATTTCAGATCAACATTGGATTGCAATAACAGAACTGTGTGGGCTATTCTAGGGCTAGAATAGAAGGGATTGTACAGATAAAACTTTGCATTGGCAGAGAAGTGTGGGGGTTGTCAAGACTGGAAAATGGCAAGGAGTATGACTGCAGGGAAGGACTGAAGTGCAATGGTAGATTGGTGTGGGGAGGCAGGACTAGACTAAGAAGGGGTGTTGCAGACAAGGACTGAGGTATTTCGCTAGAGCTCTGAGATTTGAGGCCAGGAATATTAAGCCAAATGAGGAGCCAGGTGCTTTGGCAGAGTGACCTAATAGTTGCATGAGTGGAAGAACATGGGAGCAGCAGAACAGGGCTGAGGTGTGTTGAGTACCAATACAGTGCTTACTTGGATTTTCTTAACAAGGCGTAACTTCTATTAAACACAACAAGAAAGACTCCCAAGGAATTTTAAAGAATAAAGAGCAGCCTCTGTTACCAGCACTTCCTGCACCTTTGCATGCAGCCTATCCCAGACTCAGACTAAATTACTTGTACACACAACTGTGGACTAGGACATGTTGTAACACCGCACTGTGTTACCTGGAGTATTCCCAACCCCCTGTCACCAACAGGAACACAGCAACTCACACGAACTCTGCAACTCATTTAACCCTTTCATTATTGGACTAAAGCATTGTGCAAAATACCTGTCTGACGAGGTGCGTCACTAGAGCGATGCGGCTGTGCCAGGAGTGATAGATGCAGTGTTGCAGGTCCGGATTGAGGCGCGTTATCAATGTGTGAGTCAGCAGGACTGGTATGGCAAGGGGCAATGTAGATAAGAATTCAGGTGCACAGGCAGAATGGTGTGAGGTCCCAGTGTTCTGGTTTTGAAAGGTCAGATTGAGGTATATTTATAGAGGTGGTCAGAGGGCCCAGGAAGGGAATAGCACTGTGTGCTGCAAAAGAACTGAGGTGCATCAGTGGAAGTACAGGAGGGTGCAGTGGGTCACCACAGAGATGTATTAGCAAAGGTGGGGGGAGGGCTGGAGTAGAAGTGCTGCAGATCAGGTTTGAGATGCATCAACCGGTGCAGATGGCTAGGGGCCTTTGAACAGCATGTTCACGTTAGGATTGAGCTGCATCAGCAGACCTACTTGGGAAGCAGCGGACTGGAATTGTGGGGAGGGTCAGATTTTAGGGTGACTGGGCCAGGGCCTACTGCTTTCAGGTTAATTTAAACTCAGAAATTTTCCTCCGCTCTTAGACGTTAAACATGTTTTGTTTTTATATTGATGGCAGTTTTTAAATAGCTTTATTGAATTTTGACAGTTTTATTGCTAATGTAACAGTAAACGGATGGAAATGCAACTTATAAAATGTATAGCTCCATGCAAAAGCCTGGGGGCTCAATTCAACACAGCCTATTCCCTAGTTTGACGTTCCTGGCAGAAGAAAGTTAGCCAGGGGTGAAGCTGCAGCAGCTTAAAATAGCTACAACTGCCCCTTTGCTGGGAAGCTTGAAGGCCAGCACAGACAAAAAAAAAGTGGGTGGTACTGAGTAGAAAGGGGGTGGGGCCAGGGAATGATTCATATCCCAGCAGATTCTAAAGCTGCCCATGCAGGAAAGCAATCAGTGCCAGTATCATTATGGAATTCTCCCACCTGTGCGGCTCCATCGGTGCCAGTGGTAGTCGGAGTGCTGGTGTTGCTCTCAGGTTTAGACAACTCTGTTGCATGGGTGGTCTTAGGGTGACCAGACAACAAATGTGAAAAATCGGGATGGGGGTCGGGGGTAATAGGAGCCTATATAAGAAAAAGACACAAAAATCGGCACTGTTCCTATAAAATCAGGACATCTGGTCACCCTAGGTGCTCTGAGCAGGGTTGGAGGACACTGCAGCTAACTTGCCTACACTCTGTCTACATTAGCACTTCCACTGTCACTAGCACTGGTGGAGCGGAGGCAGTGCTAGAGCAACCGGGGGAGAATATGAAGAAATCCTGAGTGTAGACGCAGCCCATTGGGGAGAATCCCCCTCCAACACTGTGAACCAGCGGGGTGTGATTTACCCTGTGTCAAGTTCAGTGAATCCTAAGTCTTTCACATTAATTAAAGATAATGCAATCCGTGTGTGTGTGTGTGTGTGTGTGGACTCTTCTGTGCTTTTCTCTTAAATGATTTAAAGGTTTAAAACAAATGCTTTATTTTTTTTAAATCCTTTAATTGAGTCATAATCAAGCTGTTGACACTAACACTGTGATCTGATCGCTGCTGCCCTCATTCTCCCACCCCTGCTCTCTCCTATGTATTTGTTTGCTACACCCATTTGTTGCATCCTGACTTAGACTTAGATTGCAGTGTTAGTTCCTCTGGGCAGGGACCATACCTTGATTTGTACTTGTCCCACACCCAGTACAATGGGGACCCTCTCTTGAATGGGGCTTCAACTGCTACAGTAATATACATAATAATAATAATAATAATTAATAATTAATGGCTGCCCCAGTGTCTAAAATACAGAGGCACCTGAATAAAGGCAGCTGTCTCAAGCTGAACCGACGCTAGATGGGCATGATAGTTAAAGGGAAAGGGAAGCATTTAAAAGAACTGGCAGAATCCATGACCAAATCCTCTAGCAGGGGCATCTCCACTTCCCCCAAGTTGTCAAACTGGGGCTCAGTCTTGTAGACCTATTTCACTCATCACTAAAGAAAGGCACTTAAAGACTAATAGTGACCAGAAATGTATTTTGCTATCTACACAACCCTCCAAGGATACCTGGATCCCCAAGGACACCATGACAGATGGCACAGGTTTAAAACAAACAAAAGGAAGTATTTTTTCACACAACGCACAATCAACCGGTGGAACTTCTTGCCAGAGGATGTTGTGAAGGCCAAGACTATAACAGGGTTCAAAAAAGAACTAGATAAGTTCATGGAGGATAGGTCCATCAATGGCTATTAGCCAGGATGGGCTGCGATGGTGTCCCTAGTCTCTGTTTGCCAGAAGCTGGGAATGGGCGACAGGGAATGGATCACTTGATTGTTACCTGTTCTGTTCATTCCCTCTGAAGCACCTGGTATTGTCCACTATCGGAAGACAGGATACTGGGCTAGATGGACCTTTGGTCTGACCCAGTATGGCTGTTCTTGTGATCTTATGCCCAAAGTGCATCTCTTATCTGCTTGGGGAAGGATCTGGGATATACAGGAAGTCAGTCATGATGATCCGGTGGTCCCTTCTGGACTTAAACTCTATGACATTTTTGGAAGAGGTTCTCCAGGTATGGAACCCTCTACCACCTGAGATCAGGATGATTCCATGTCTCTCCTCTGTTAGGCCTTGTCCAAAGCCCATTGAAATAATTGAAAAGACTCTCATTGCCTACAATATGCTGTGGATCAGGCACTCAGAACAAAATGCAAGACACACCTTTCCTTCTCCGGAGGAGTCAGCACACACACACTCAATTCTGTTCCCTCCCTCTAGATACTGACACTCACAAGATGCCATAGATGTTCCATATATTCTCTCCATCCTATGGGAACAGCAGAGTTAATGGCCTGTTTGCAGACTAGCAACTACCAATTCTTTATAATTACTTTTTAATTGTGGCTGTCTTATTTATGCAGAGTAGCATGTTACTCCACCCGTGGCCCCACTGGAGACAGTGAGACCACCTGTGGAGTAAGGCGCTATTCAGAATTCAAGGAATCTGGTCCTGTAACAGATGCCAAGATACTATGATGAAGGGCACATTAAAAGTCCTAAAATAGATAGAGTGTTGAATGCAGCTAGCGGGAGGATGGGAGGAAAGAGGTCTGTGCGGGATGGATGTGTTGATTGGCTTCTTATTTTCATGGGACTGTCTTCAGAAAGAGACCAGTATTTATTCTCTGAGGGTTGTAGATTAAATCTATGATGGTGAATCTACCTGGACTGGACCAGGTGAAAATCTACTTAAATGGAACATTCTTATGAAATGAGAACAGCTAGACCTCCTCTTTTAGAATGGAGTTAAATGATGTATGAAGGGCAGGGACAACTAATTTTCTTTTAAAATGTTCTCCTTCTGGGATAAAATGAGTTTCTTAGAGAAAGAATGCTGTTGGAAGAATATTAGATCATTCACAGGAATGATTTAGAGCTCTCACATTCCAAAAGACAAATTCAGAGAGATCCATCAGGTAGTGAAATTAAGAAGCCTAACTGGGTTGTCTCGGTTTAATTTTGGAGGCACGATTGCATAAGAAGAAGCTAGACGATGATCAAGCACAGGCTGGGCTTAGATTGCACTGGTACATGGCAGTACAGCATGTAAAATATGACTGCTATCTTGTTCGCCACAATCTCAGCTTTCATTTTTAAAAACAGTAAGGCTCTAGGTGTTAAACCTCAACAACCTGAATCAATGCGGAGGTGTCTAGCTGAGTAGCGAGCCTGGAACAATAGCTCTGAGAAGTGTGAGCAGCCCTACTCATCTCTTTGAGGTGTTAACTCATATGCCCAGTGAATCATTCTTCATGTAAGAAAGGAGAGAGAAGCTCACAGATCTGCACAAGTTACTGTCAGTGCCACAAGTTAGTGGCATTTGGGAGATATCAATTATCTTTTTTCCCCAATCAAGAAGGAACTAAGCCCAAGAAGCCTAGCAGACCCGATGAATATATTCAGGCCCCAATGAGGGTTAGCCAAGCTTAAGGAGCTCGATATTAGTACAATCAGCAGTGGTGAAAGTGAGCCAGTACAGGCCAGTACTCTGTACCGGTAAGAACCCGCACCGGCCCATACCCAGCCCACATTAAAGTGCTGCCACGGCAACACTTTAATGTCCCTGCCCCTTTTGCCTCCCCTGTTGGGGGCCCTGCCAGTAGGGTCTGCACCGGCAGGGCCGCCAACGGGGGGGGGGGGGAGGGGCAGCAACGTTAAAATGATCCTTTGCTGCAGCAGCGCTTTAACGTTGCTGCGCCCCCCCACCCCCATTGGTGGGGCCGCCGATGGAGGGGAGGGTTGGGGCCCAGCAATGTTAAATCGCTGCTGCAGCAAAGGACCTTGCAGTGTTTTAACGTCCCTACCCCTTTTGTGTCCCCACCCCTGGCTGCTGATGGGCGGTGGGGGGCAGGCAAAGGGAGCAGCTGCCCTAGGGCCGACGATTTAAAAGGGCCCAGGCTCTGGATGCCGCTGCCTCTACTGCCACAGCAGCGTCCCGAGCTCCGGGCCCTTTAAATCAACACAGGAGCCCCGGGGGGGGTGCAGGCCAAAGTCTGGCTGGGGGATGCTGACCCCTAGCCCTGTACCGGTAAGTGTCCTCAGTTACTTTCACCCCTGAAAATCAGAGTTCTGCAAAATCATATTTTGAACAGCTGCACAATCTACAACGAGCAGCATCCCATTTCATCCACTCTCTTGGGAACTTGGAAGAGTAGCACCACCTGTTCCCCGCCCCCTCCCACCCCCCAATTTGACCCCTGAGTGAAGGAGAATTCAGTGTAGAAAGTATGAGAAATAGAGTGGAAAACTTCAGAATATGTTGTGAGAGACTGATAAAGAGTAGATTTAAGTGATGAGGATGTTAAGTGAGATGAAATAGACATGTCAGAGTGAATTCAAGAAGAGAGGTTCCCAAAGAGGCACAACAGCCTAGACCTCTCCCACCAAGGGTTACAGAGCAAAAGAAACATTTAGGAATGACAGAAGAGGTGACTGAAGTCAAGCCTGTGGATTTTCACTGATGTATGCCTGCTCAGGATCTGGCTCTGAGTCAATGTCATCAGCAGTATATCGGATTACAATCTTGGATCAGACTCCCATCACAAACTTTGTAGAAATGGTGTTGTCCACTCAAAATCCAGCATTGGGAGATTTAATTTATCCCTACTTAAGGACACAACATTCATACAAACAATTTCAAAGAGCATCTCAGACTACACATAATTCATCAAAGGCTCTCCTGGGAAGCCTTCAAAGCCAATTTCAGAGGGATGGCAACTTCCACCTTTTCATGTTCTCTGTATGTACACCTCTACCCCGATATAATGCTGTCCTCGGGAGCCAAAAAATCTTACCACGTTATAGGTGAAACCGCGGTATATCAAACTTGCTTTGATCCACCGGAGTGCGCAGCCCCGCCCCTCCGGAGCGCTGCTTTTCCGCATTATATTTGAATTCGTGTTATATCGGGTCGCGTTATATCGGGATAGAGGTGTACATTAGTTCAGTGCACACAGTACCAGAAAGAAGCGAACCAGTCTTCTCCAACAGACAAACTTGGGGAATGAGATTAAATCTGTGGAGACCCTGATAACGACTAACTCCAAAGCAGTTTCGTAAAACTGAACTATGATTTAAACTCCCTTTTATCATCCAAAAGCGAGCTCTATATAAAAATGATATAACAAAGCTATTCACTGACGGGGAAAGAGCATACAAACAGGATTGAAAAGCAGCAGACTGTTTCCATGATTACTTCAATCCTCACTCATCAAAGGCCTTAAAAGACATTGCCAAAGCCTTTGGAAACGATTTACTGGTCATGAGATGAAATGCTTACCTGCTGTCCATTGACAGCAAGAAGGCGTTTCATGGAGTCAGGAGGTTGTGCCTACTTATTACACTAAAGGAGTTTGGATTTGGTCAGACCTTTTTCAAATAGGGTTCAGTAATCTAGAACTACCAGCTAAGACACGGTTTCTCAAAGGGAGGTGCATGCCCTCCCTCCGCTCCCCCACCCGGGAGTCGGGTAGTGCCAGACAAAGCTCTATTGTCCTCTAGAATCTCAGCTTTCATTTAAAAAAAGTCTCTAGCTGTTATGGTTGTGAAGAAAACCTTCCACACACAAAGCAAGATGTCTGGCTTAGTTTGCAGAGCACCTGAGACTATAGCTCTGAGATGTGAACTGCCCTGGTCATTTCAATGGATGTTAACTCAGATGTCTGCTCCTCACCTAACATCCCACCTTAGAATAACATGGCAAACTGATGCTACTCCAACTTAACTACACTAATTCATAATATACATTACTTAGGGGACATGTTTACAAAAAACAAACTCTTGAGCTCACGCAAGTGAACAAAAAATATCAACTCCATGACTCACATCTCCTGTTTGTCACGTATTACAGCCATTTATAGAATCAAATCTTGGAAATCAGCTCATCTTTAGAAGACATGGCTGCCAGTCTTGGGGACTCGGTCTACTCATTTTGTTGACAATTTCTACCTTTGGCTCAATAATTACAGTATATGAACTCGCCCCAATCCAGAGAAAAATGGGATGCAAAATTTAGCCTTACTGTGCCAGAAGATTGGGCTAAGATATCATGAAAGACTCTCACTCTCTCTCTCTCCTTATTCCAAAACTAAATTGTAGAAAGATATTGTCAGATTTCAGCAAGTTTCTCTTGCTGTCAGCTTAACTAATAATCTATGCAAACTGTTAGAGATGACAGCACTCCCTATCACCTCATTTATAGGGTGGCCAGGTGTCCGGTTTTCGACCAGAAAGTCCAGTCGAAAAGGGGACCCGATGGTGTCCAGTCAGATCTACTGACCAGACACCCAAAGTCCGGTTACTGTGGGCAGGGGAGGCGCCAAGTCATCACCTGCACCAGCCCCTATTCAGCCAGGGTCACCTCCTACCTAGGTCGTGCAGCTGCAGCTCCCAGCCCTGGCTCTGCTGGCGAGTTCCTCCTGACCCAGGCCGCGGGGGGGCGGGGGGGGGAAGAGGAGTGAATAGGGGGCGGAGCCTCGTGGGGAAGAGGCAGGGCAGGGGGAAGGGGAGGTTCCAGCACTCCTGCTGGAGTGTCCAGTTTTTAAATATTACAAAGTTGGAAACCCTACTTGTTCACTGTGTAACCAACAAAGATAGGGTGACCAGACGTCCTGATTTTATAGGGACAGTCCCGATTTTGGGGGCTTTTTCTTATATAGGCTCCTATTACCCAGGGCCAGCTCTGGCTTTTTTGCCACCCCAAGCAAAAAAAACAACAAAACCTGCGGGGCGGCCAGAGCAAAAAAAACCATGCAGGGCGGCCAGAATGCGAATGCAGGGGGACTCCTGGCGCTGCAGACGTGCCCCGGGCAGCGGGGTGGAGAGAAGGGGGCTGGTCAGGGCTTCCGCCGCGCCGCCTGCCGGGAGGGCTCCGCATCACTCCGGTTGGCGGGGAGGGGAGGACGTGGGCTGCCCTGCCGGGCTTGCTACAGACCTGGCACCAGCTGGGCAGACGGAGGGTGCAGCCGGCTCCCAGCAGGGTGCTCCCCTCCTCCGCACCGCCACCCTCTACAAGGCAGCCAGAGTGGTGAACCAAAAAGAAAAAAACCTGCAGGGGGGCCAAAGTGGCGAAGCAAAAAAAAAAAAAGGATTCGAGGGAATGCCGCCCCTTAGAATCTGCCGCCCCAAGCACGAGCTTGCTCGGCTGGTGCCTGGAGCCGGCCCTGCTATTACTCCCTACTACCCTCGGTCCTGATTTTTTACACTTGCTATCTGGTCACCCTAGACACAGATATCTCTGGGATATATAAAAGAGTTGATCTGATGCATCCTCAGAAGAGATCCATCCTGAATGTGGTTTATTTACCTTATTCTTGCCCTTTGTGCTTTGCACACGGGGCTTAGGGATTGTGTCTGGCCCTTACAGTTTGGGAGATTGCCAAATAGAAAGCAGTCAACACTGAAAGATAAGTTTTCGAGGTGGAGCCAGGGAGGCCAGATCTACAGTATCAGAGGCCGAGGCCTCATCCAGCAGACAAAATTGCTCACTTCTCGCATGAAATCTGTAACCTTACATCTCAAGAGATAAACTCTCCCACCACAGCCCATGCTGTTGGAGGTCTAAGTGCAGACATCCTTACTCCACAATAGGGGTTTTCACCCTTTTTCAGAATGTGGATTACCTCATAAAAAACAGCTTGCGATGTTCTGCTCCTCCATGAAGTCCTTCATTTAGGAAGATCCAGCCTCTCACCTCATAAGCGGCTTAAGTCCCACTGGTAACTCCTGGCACTTCTCCTGCTGGTGGACATTGACTTATCTTCCCAATCCTTCTTTTAGGGCTAGTCTACGCTTGAAACACTACCGTAGCACTTCAGTGTAGCCACCACTACAGCGACAGGAGGGGTTTTCCCGTCGGCGTAGGCAATCCACCTCCCTGAGCGGCGGTAGCTAGGTCGATGCAAGAATTCTTCCACTGTCTACGCGCTGGGAGTTAGGTTGACTTAACTGCATCATTCAGGGATGTGGATTTTTCATACCCCTGCATGAGCTAGCTGAATTGACTTAACTTTTGAGTGTAGACTTGGCTTTAGTTGCCCTTAGCGCCTCCTCATTCTTAACAGCTGCTTCTACAGCCAACCAAACTCTGTGGCCAAAATTTTCAAAAGTAGCCTCAGATTTGGGTTGCCTCCCTTTTGAGTGCTCAGCTTGAGACACTTTGTGCCTGTTTTTCTGAGGCCCTGAGCACCCACAGCGCCCATTGATTTCAGGCAGAGCTGGAATTCTATATTCTATGATTCTAAGTGCCTGGATGCTTGCAGGGGCAGCTGTAAGAGGTGGAGTCTCCTCCACACGACTCAGACGGGCACTCTGCCAGTGTGGGTTACACAAGTGCTTCACAGACCGGCAGTGGCCTGTGGACCAGAGTTAGAACCACTGCCTTAGAAAACCAGCCTTAAACCCTCCTATGCCACTGAAAAAACAAGATCCTCCCTTTTTATGTGAATGGGAGTAAGTCCTCACCTCAACATTCATCATGAAGAAGATTATGTTTTCAGAGACCAATCTGGATTAATTTTTCTTCTCAGAGTGCGTGTCATGTGCACATATGGTACATTTGTGAGGAATGTAAGTTTGTAGTGAGTGTGTCATTTGTACATGTGGCATATTTGTGAGGACTAGGTGTAGTAAGTTTGCAGTGAGTGCGTATACATGTGGTATATTGGTGAGGAGTGTGCTTGTCCTGAGTACGTGTGATATATTGGGGAGGAATGTGTGTGTGGTATATATGTGTAGTATATTGGTGAGGAGTGTGTGTGTAGTGTGTACATGTGGTATATTGGTGAGACGTGTGCATATCGTGTGTACATATGTGTGGTATATTGGTGGTGAATGTGCTTGTGAGTTTGCAGTGAATATGTGTGTCGTGTGAGTTCTGTGTGACCATGTGGGCACGGTGACTAAATATGTGTGCCGTGTGCAGGTACTGTGGGGGGGTGCTGCTGTACATGTCGTGTGTGCTGTTTGCTTGAGCTTGATTTTCACACCATGCTCAATGCGGTTGGCCTTAATCCTGGAAAGACTTCAGTGTGTGCTGCCCCCATGCGGACTAAGGAGGATAGGCGGTTATGAAACCAGCTTGCTTGGTTAGGATAATTCACATACTGTATCTCCTCCGTGGGAGGGGCAGGAGCGATAAACAACACGTGGAAAGAAGGGAGGGCAGAGAGAAGGGCTTTAATATACGGCTTCCCAGCATGCCCCAGTGGATTAGTTTAGCATCTCAACCCAGCTTCGCTTTAATACTTATGCAAGGGTCTTCTCCGGCAGGGACAGCTTGTCCTGGTCAGCCAAATGCCAGGCACGGGGCACCCATTAACAAAGGGCATCTCAACAGCCTGCTCACACAGCACAGGGTGGGAGATGGGAGGGAATTACTTCCTGCAGTAGCTCAGGAGGGAGGGTTTTTTTGCTCAGCTAACCCGCCTTTCGGATTATCAGTTCCCACAATAGAAACACAGGGAGGCCTTCCCCTAGTTGTGCCCAATAGCCCCTGGACAACTCCAGGACTAACCTTGGATTAATGCAGTCCTCTCTACAGGGCCCTACGCTTGGCCACTCAGAAGCCAGTGTAGATTGCAGCTGCCTCCTTGCATTGTGCTATCAATCAGGAAGCATACCCCACCTCCTATTGGGCCACAGTGGCCTCCTATTCACTTCTAGATATAATTCAAGGTGTTGATTTTTATCTGTAAAGTCCTATATGGCCAGACGGCTGATGGAAACCTCCTCTCTTCTCAAGAGCAGCTGAGGTATTTTAGCTAACAGTCCCTGGATCTGAATGTCTGCAGGCAGGGCACTCTCAGCACAGAGTCTCAGCCTCTGGAATATGCGCCTCACCTTTGGTCCATCAAAGCTCATTTACTTATCTAATTGGGAGCTAAAATACTATGATGTAAGGCTCATCTCTTCCCTGAAGCTTTTGATTGACAGGAGGGCCGAAAACCTTTGGGTTTTTTTTTGGCGGGGGGGGGGCACTTAATCAGTATTCATGAGTTATTATTTTATATTTCTTGACATGTGTATAGAGTTTGTTGGATAAACTCAAGTGGACTGAGACTCAGGAGACCTGGGTTCAGTTCCTGGCTTTACCACTGACCTGCAGCAAGTCACTTCACTTCTCTGTGCCTGCCCTGCTTCTCAGACTCACCTGAGCGAAGGAACCAAGTGGAAGTACAAATATTAACTTGTTAAAAGTTACTTTGACTTTGCTAGTGAAATTTTGCTTATGGTTTTTACAATTGATATTCAATAGCTCTGAAAAAATGCTGAAACCAAATTATTAAATTCTGTAATGCTCAGGTTTTAAGATCCTATACAAACTGCCCTGGCTAGAAAAACACTGGCAGGTCAGTTCATATGTTTTCAGAGCCAATAAAGTTTCCAAGCACTGCACCTGGACGTGTGATCAGAAAGGAAACATTCTGATCCCTGACCTCCGTCCTGAACTACAATACTTCCTGCTGTACTAGTCCTAAGTCCTACACACAATTCTGCCAATGTACCTCAATTCTTCCTTGCAGTCCCTCTCCCCCCAGCTATTTCAGACCTAAGCCCCACATATGCAGCTCTATCATTGTACTTCAGTCCAGGTCCAGGTCTGCAGCCTCCTCAGCTGTTCCATGCAGATGAGTGGGGAATTGCTCCAAGTGGGTGCAAAACTGGTTGGAAAACCGTTCCCAGAGAGTAGTTATCAGTGGTTCACAGTCATGCTGGAAGGACATAATGAGTGGGGTCCCGCAGGGATCAGTTCTGGGTCCGGTTCTGTTCAATATCTTCATCAGTGATTTAGCTAATGGCATAGAGAGTTCACTTATAAAGTTTGCAGACGATAGCAAGCTGGGAGTGGTTGCAAGTGCTTTGGAGGATAGGATTAAAATTCAAAATGATCTGGACAAATTGGAGAAATGGTTTGAAGTAAAGAGGATGAAATTAAGTGAGGATAAATGCAAAGTACTCCACTTAGGAAGGAACAATCAGCTGCAGACATACTAGGAAGGAGTACTGTGGAAAGGGATCTGGGGGGGTCATAGTGGACCACAAGCTAAATATGAGTCAACAGTGTAATGCTGTTGCAAAAAAAAATTAAACATTCTGGGATGTATTAGCAGGAGTGTTGTCAGCAAGACATGAGAAATAATTCTTCTGCTCTACTCTGCACTGAGTAGGCCTCAGCTGGAGTATTGTATCCAGTTCTGGGCACCACATTTCAGGAAAGATGTGGATAAATTGGAGAGAGTCTAGAGAAGATCAACAAAAATAATAAAAGATCTAGAAAACATGACCTATAAGGGAAAATTGAAACAATTGGGTTTGTTTAGTCTGGAAAAGAGAAGACTGAGAGGGGACATGATAACAGTTTTCAAGTACGTAAAAGGTTATGAGGGAAGGGAGAAAATTTGTTTTTCTTAACCTCTGAGGATAGGACAAGAAGCAACGGGCTTAAATTGCAGCAAGGAAGATTTAGGTTGGACATTAGCAAAAACTTCCTAACTATCAGGGTGGTTAAGCACTGGAATAAATTGCTTAGGGAGGTTGTGGAATCTCCATCATTGGAGATTTTTAAGAGTAAGTTAGACAAACGCCTGTCAGGGATGGTCTAGGTAATACTTAGTCCTGCCATGAGTGCAGGGGACTGCACTAGATGACCTCTCAAGGTCTCTTCCAGTCCTATGATTCTATGATTTTGAGCTGCAATCTACCTTTTGGTCCCTAGGTGGTGCTCTTAGGACAGACAATGGGCTAGGTTTCTTCAATAAAGTCTTCCAATCAAACCTCATTGTGGTTTCTCTCCCCTCAGGGTGTGATTTATCCTCCTGGGAGTGGGGAAGCAAGAAGCAGCATCAAATTGTAAGGGTGATTTCTGCCTTGTTAACCCAATTTGGCAACTATGTGAGCAGGGATAGAAATTTAGGTTGGAACGGGGAGGGTAATGGGCTGAGTGAGCAGCCCGTTGCTGAGGTTGTCAATAGTAAAAGCCAGGATATAATGTTCACCCCTCTATATCCAGGGTTCTTCCCACCTCCTGCTTATTTCCATTTCCTTAATGGAATTTTTAGAAACACCCATTGGCACTGGGAGATCACTGCATAGATCTCTGGCTCTAAAAGGGTTCCTTCCCCCAAAGCATCCTCCCTACTTGGCGTTTTCTTCTCTCCTCCCACCATGTCCATCAGTAGCAACACGGACTGGAGCCCTTTGCAATGCTGTAACAGTCTGACCCAGGCCATTTCCATGCCTGAATGAAGAATTCAACTCCCCAATGCCAGATTCCTCCCTAGCTTAATCCCCCCTCCACAGTCTGGAATAGTTAATCCCAACTTCACAGATTTAGCGCACAGTTGGTGCCCTGTGGGCTTTTCCGATGCTGTCACTATTAGTGGCAGTCCATTAGGGCCTAATTCTGCTCTTCTTGAAGTCAATGGCAAAACTCCCATTGATTTTAATGGGAGCAGAAGCAAGCCCTTAATAGCTTGTAAAGGCAGGTTCGCTCTTTTCCTGGCCCCTATAATCATGGCCACCTAGTATTTCACATGGGCAAGCAATGAAAGGACTCAAGACCTCTGCTGCAAAAAGACAAGATCTCTGGAAGACCTGATGTCTCCCTGTAGAAGGCAGCAGCCTGTACCTGTACAGTGTGTTACAGCCCTCGCCCAGACATGACCCAGTCGGGCTGGTTGACAAAATAGTACATTTGCTTTTCAGTGTGAAAGATTTCAAATTTGTTTCCATTTGTCAGAATTCAAATTGGACCCATTTTTTTCACTCTTTTGAACTTTCATGCGAAAAAAGTTTTTTAGTCAACACTTTTTGTTTGCCGGGCTTTTGGTACATTGCAAAATGTCGAGAGTGGTTTCAATAAAAGAATGTCACCAAAAAAAAAAAAGACAGTTTTTTTTTTCATTTTGGGGGGGAAAAGACCATTGTCAAAAATGAAAAAATGTTCCTTCAACAAATGTAAGCAAAGGTGGCAGTGCAGCGGTTACAGCAATTTGCCATCATCTGTGGGGCTGGGCCCTGAGTCTTGATCCTGAGGTTAAAGGTAGGATGAATCCCTTTGTTTGCTACCTGGGACCAGTATGGAGGGGCTTAACAGTAAGTTAAAAGAGGATGGGTGAGGTACCCACAGAATCGGGGGGAGGGGGGGTGTGCAAGCGAAGAGAGGGAGAAAGTCTCCAGAGCACTGGTCCGGTAGGAGAGAGGAAGTCCAATACTGTGCCCTGGCCGGTAGTAGGACCAATTTGCTTTAGTCAAAGCTGGGGTAAGGTGGTATGGAGTCTGTTGTAGAGAAGCAGGTGTAGTACTCTGAATGTCACATACATAGCACCGTAGTGAAAACTCCATGTGTGCTGAGTATAGCTATGCAGTTTGACTAGGTGTGATGGGCATTTGTGGTGTGTGGGTACGTCTGTGATGGGAGTGCACATGTGTTAGGAGTTTGTGGTGTGTATGGGGACACTGTGTTGTTTATGTATTCGTGGTGGGCGTGTGTATGCTAGGAGGCTATGAAAGGGTAGTTTGTGTTTATATATCTAATTTATTTATCTGATGGGTGTTGTATGTATGGTAGTGTGTACTATTAGTAGTACTGGAGTTGGTCACCAGTCCCTTTAGCTAAGGGAACGGAATCACTGAGTCCAGGCTACTAGTGATTACAGGGGCCAACAAAAGAGAAAACAGGAGCAGAAGTGGAGTCAAAGGTTAATAACGAGGGATCCTGAGCGGGATACTGAGCAGAGATGCTCAGACGATATCCACTGCTACTCAAAGGCATCTAAGCAGTCAGTGGACACCATCCAGAGGAACTCTGCCCAGAGACATGATGTGAGAAGGGAACAGAAATAGGCTCCACCGTCACAAAGCGCCCCACCCCAACCAGCTTCTTCCTGCTGGTATGATGGATAGCTGAGTTGGCCAGTGCCAGAAAGCGGTTGCTAAGGAGGTCTCACGACTTTGTGGGGCCACAGATGGGGTGTATGTAGAGCAGGAGGTGTGGGGAGAAGTGCAGCTGAACCTCAGTAGGCGGTTCTGAAGCAGCTGGAGGAGGGGCTGCAACCTGATGCACTCGACATAGATGTGTGCCAGGGTCTCCCTCTCACCACCAAAGGGACAAGTGTTTGTGAACCACACCAGATACACGCCCATGCTCATGGCTCCGTGAAGGACCAGAGTGGAATACAGGCTGGCCTGCCAAGGTTCCTCACCCTCCTCAGGTGGCAGCAGGTCCCACCACCTGGTGTCAGGGCAGGACACAAGGGCAAGGAAGTGGATGGTGTGAAGCACAAGCACATACAGATGTTTCTTGGATGCAGTTCAGAGGCAGACCATCTGTTTATTGTGTAGACAATTTAGGTTGCATGTAAGGAGCAGCTGGGGAGGCTCGCAGGACAGGGGCCCCATGACAAGGTCTGGAGGGCAAGGGATGAGAGGCGGGTGGGAAACCCCTTCCTGCAGGACCCGCTTCAGGAAAACAAGTGTCCTGGTGAGTGGATTTGTTCTAGGTGATTATACGTGGTGTGAGTGATGTGTCTTTGTGGAGCTTACGGTGAAATTATGTTTGTGGGAGGAGGTTGTAGTGTGCCTGGGATGTATTAGTGTGTGTGTAGAGTAAGTGAGCGTGGTGTATGTTATCTGTGTTTGTGTGTGAGAGAGTATGTTCCCACCAGGCTTTGGCTTGTCCTCTCCTTCTTCACCTGTGGCTTTGATACTAGGTGCCTGGGGAAGGCTGGTGCGAAGACTTGGCTGGAGAGCTGGGGAAGAGCTTCAAAGGGAGTCCTCTTTGTGGAGGGGAAGGGAGTGGGTAGCAATGTGTGACAGGTATGTTGGGGGGGATACATGGTTCCTAAAGTGCACACGCTCTCAGCCACACCAGCCTGTCCTGAATATCACCCACTCCGGCGGCCAGTCTGCAGGGGTTACACAAATCACCACTAGACAGTTTTTGTACAAGCAACAGGGACAAGCAGTGTAAGCAACTCCAAGCATGGAAGTAGCATGAGTCAGGCCCCACAACATCTGGAGATTTTAAAAAATAATAAATGTTGGAGATCTTTTTATTTGCCATCTCATTTCTGAGTCTCTAGTGTTCAAGCTTTTCTTTGCAACCATGAGAGATAGAAACATACTGTACTTTGTTTTTAAAATGAAAGCCAAGATTCTCAGGTATTCACAAGACTCCAGGAGCTGGGGCTTTAAGAAATACAACAAATTGTGAGAGTTGGCTGCAACCCTGAATGACCAGGGCAAGGCCTGGAAACAGGCACCCTCCTCATTTTTAGGGACACGTGGGAGCCCTTCTCGAGTGTCATGCCCTGGTCTAAGAGTTCTCCAGGGAAATAATAATAACTCAGTAAGGTTTTGGTTTCCATGGCAACACAATAGGCCAGACTGTATGGTTTCCATATATTTACCAGGCCACAGGACTCCAATAAGGCCATTTTCGCTGGCTTTGGACTCCCAGAGTTGGGGTTGAGTTGTGACTGTGATTGTGGTGTTTGGGGGTTAGGGAGTAGCAGATCTCAGGTCTGTCTTAACTCCATATCACTCCACAGGAGAGGGCACTCATCTCACCATTTGGCATTCAGTTTCCCCTTTTCCCCCTGAGAGAGGCACTCCCTCAGGTGGTGCAATGGAGGGGTTGGAGCAAAGCAGGGTGTTATGTGAAAGCAGAGGGAAAGAGAGGAAGAATTAGGAGCGCATTCTCTTCCTTTCCTCTCTCTTCTCCGTTTTCTCTTCACCATTCCTTCCATCTGTCTCCATCAGCTTTCTCTTCTGTTCTTTCTGTATGTGTAGCAGTGTTGCCAGCTCTCACAGTTTGGTCGCGAGTCTCTCAATATTTTGGTGTTTTTTTTCCTTAAAGCCCCAGATGCTAGGATCATGTGATTCAATGAGACTCTCAGCTTTCATTTTTTAAAAAGTATATTTCCAGTCCTCCTGGTTACAGAGGAAATATAAAAATAGAAACCAGAAGACAAATAAAATGAGCCCTGAACCTACTATTTTTTAAAAGTCTCACGATTTGTAGCCAATTTTATGATTTTTTTGAGGCCATACTCCCAATACCTGAATGCTATGAGTTGTCAATTCTGGTGTAGAGCCTTGTTCACCACCCCCATCTCTATGTGTTTGCATGTACAGAGCCTTGTACACACCTCTGCATGCTTGCACATTTATTGCATTGTACACACTCCATCTTTACACATCAGAGTATTGCTCACTTTCCCCGTCTCTACACGTTTGAACACATAGACCTTTGTGCGCACGCCTTCTCTGTATGTGTGCACATGGATACCTGTGTGCACAGGCCCAAACCAATGTTTGCACAAGCTGAGTCCTGTGCAAAGAGAACAGGGCCCCATATGGGTGTATTTGCTCACATAGACCATGCACATTCCCCTAAGGTTGCATGTCTGCATGTATTGAGCATTGTACACACACTCATGTCGCCGTGTTTGCATGTGTACGTATTTGTGCACATCCTTATGTCTGCATGCGCAGAGTCTTTAGCCTCTTCACATGATTGCATTTTTGCACATGGCAATCTTGTGCGCATCCTGTGTCTGCACACTCACTGCCTTATCTCTGGTGTACACTGCTACATGGCAGACAGGTGCACATCTGTGTGGGTTCCTCTCCCTGTGTACACCTCCGCACTCTGTGGATGTGTGTCCCGGATTCCTGTGTCCTCACACAGGGAGTCCTTCCTTCTCAGTCCATTAGTTGTTTCCAATACAGTGCCCCAGCGACAGGCACAAGCCTCTGAAAGCTATATTAAAAGCCAGGTCAATACTGAGCCTTGTTTATGCCCTCAAGGGGGAAAAACAACCTTCATTAATTAGCAGCTGGGAGAGAAGAGAGGAGAAGTAGGGACAGGGACACACATGGATCAGCAAGTGGTACATGAGGGTGCATGTCATGCTAGCAATGGGAAAATCCATTAGAGGCACAATAATCTATGTGGCTCCTGCGCACATTTACTAATATGTACCTTCCAATAGGGGAGGTATGAATGAATCATTGCTGACCTATTTAGGGAGGTGGGTGAAGGACCATTTACACATCTACCCTCATTCCTCCTCCTCCTCCTCCTCCTCACTCCTGGAGGCTCTCACCTACTCCCCCTTCCTTCCTTCTCCTCCTCCTAGTTGCTCTCCCTTACCTATTCCCTGATCCCCTCACAACCTCTCTCCTTTCATCTTTCTTATTCCTTCATCCCCCAGCTTTCACTTCATCCTTCTTCTACTCTTGCTCCCTAAACTTCTCCTTCTCATCCCCTCCTCCTAATTTCTTCTCTCTTCTACTCCCTGTGCTATCCATCCCCTCTTCCCTTCCGCCATTTTGTGCCAGTTACAAAATGTTGTCATGCTACATGTGGATTTTGTTCCTGTTTCCTTGTGTTGTAGGTGCCCCAGGAGATGGGGTGGGAGGTCATTCTCTCACGTAAAGCAGGTGCTCTCCCATGGGGTTTAGCTGTACGGACCAAGAGCAAGCTATTCTGTCAATCTGGTTGTTTTTTCTCTCTTGTATTGTCTATAGTTTTGAAGGATTGTCTCCATGGCTTCCATTTCCTGGGTGGAAAGCGTCTCCATAGTTCCTGTAGGCCACACTGCACCACTAAGTGGCAGTGCAGTGCGCTCACAGTTCCCTCGCTCCCTCCCACTCTCCTCGCACATATTTTATATGCCCACTAGTGGGGGAGTTTTTGCAATTGTTAATAAAACCTACGAATAGTTGCTGTAACCCCCATTTCTTCACCTACCTATTAAGCATGCCTGTAACATAACTGGTGACTTGGAGCCCTTTCTCAGGCAAAACTCCCCTTGACTTCAGAGAGAATCTTACCTGAGCAAAGGCTGAGCAAAACCTGAGTAATGATTTCAGGGTCTGGCCTAGTGAGAAGAGGAAAATACATCTTCTTGGGCTGGGAAGCTAGTGAATGTTTAGAACCAAGGAAGAGACAATTAGGAGGGGGAGGATTTCCCTGGCTTCCTCCTGTATAAATAAATCACTGGGTGGCAGGAGTGGGATGACTTCCAAGACAAAGTCTCTTTTAGGCCTTGTCTTCACGACCAAAAAAGATGTGTTTGAGTTAACGAACTTGAGATAAAATCCTAGTGAAGACAAAGCAGTTTTTGTCTTCTCCAAAGTTTGCAGGTTGAATTAAAGAGTATGGCAGTCATGGGCTTTAACTCAACCTGCCAACGTGTGTGACAACTATAAAGTGCCTTGTGTTCACTAGGATTATACCTCCAGTTAGCTAACTCAAGTTAAGAGCCCACCTCTTTAGTGAAGTAAGACAAAGCTTTAGATAGGTCTGGTGCTGTGGCCTGCTGCTCACTAAGGTTCTAATTCTGCTGCTGTTGACATCACAGGCAAAACTCTCATTTGGCTTCAACAAGAGCAGGATTGGTCTCCTCATGGGCTCAGCTGACACTTCATGAATCATAATTTTTAAGTAAAGGTATGTACATATATAATAATTGAATACAATGCCTGTGCCCCTGGGTGGGCTGTTGGCAATATGATTGAACCTGGGACCTGTGGATCTTAACTCATGAGCCTCTCCTTCCTGAGTTAAAAGACCCTGCTCTCTCCTGGCAGGCTTATCAACCTCTAGGTGGCCTAGCCCCCATCCGAAGGGCACCGAGTGCTATACCAAGTGGATATGTTTATGTGTATATAACGGGTGGTATCCCTGTCCCAATACTTTTCATATGCCACTTGTGTTCTTAGACTGAAAACTCTTTAGGGTAGGGCCCATCTTTGTATGGGTATCTCCAGGACCTAGGCCAATGTGGCCCTGATTGGGGCTCCTGGGCATTACTGCAATATAAATATCAAATATCTCCTAGCAATAATAATACTACACACTACCTCAGCTGTGAGGTCTCTTTCTCTCTCTTCTTTCCAGATTTCCCCTGGGGCATTATACTTTATTAAAAATAAATAGTTACAAATTCAGTTTTACAGCAGCTCACAGGGGGAGGAGGATGGAGGAGGTGGAAAGAGTTTGTGGAGGAACCACTGTCCTGAATGAGTAATTTGTCTGTCATCCAGACACTGCCCCAGTTAACATTCCCTCTGCACACACAGGGCTCTGCCTCCTCTGGTGGGTGTCTCTGAGAAAAGTCAGGAATAGTTTTAAAAAAGAACCAGGGGAGACTTGGGATGGGTGGGTGGAGTCAACCTGCCTCTGGGAGTCAAGGATGCCAAGGGCCAGAGAGAGAGTTGAAAGGGTTACTGAGTCCTTGACTCCTGATCTGGAATTTTAAATGGAAGAATATGGATTTTGGTTCTTGATCTGTTTTATATACAATAATATCATGTACAACAAGCAAAAAACATGCAAAATACACCCCACTTCCCAGATCCTTTTCACTCTTTCCCCATGACCCCCAGATTCTCCTGTCCTCCCAGTTTGGTTGGCATTTATAGCCTACTTCTTCTCTGGCAACAATCTGGACCCATTTAGTGGCCATCAGTTGTACTGAGGCAATTGCTTTGGGTCCAAGCCTGTCTTCCCATGGTTCCAGCCCCAAACAGTGGTGGGGCTTGTGAGGGGCATTCCCTCACATCAGCTGTCAGTGTAGGAGTTCAAAATACACATATTGCTCTCCCATCTGGTTGCAAGAAGTCTGTTCCAGTGTGGGTTGGGCCCATTGGAAACATGAGCATGTCTCACACAGTACATGCTCAGGGGCTGAGAGGTGGGCAAAGGAGGTTCTTTGGGGAATTTTTCAGTTAAGCACTGGAGTGAAAGGGAGAAGGAGATGGTGGTCAACAGATGTGGAATGGAAAGGCAGGAGGAGTCAGATGGCCGACTCTCTGCGGTAGGAGATGGTGTCCAGGGGGATGGCAGCCTGTAGCCGTTCCAGATCCAAGTGACTCCCAAATTCCGTCATCTGGATGACTCCTCCATCGTTCTTGGTGCTTCCTCCTAACCCAGGCCCCACTTCCACCTCATCCTCATCCTCATCTTCGTCTTGACTGACTAAGGCCAACTCGTTCTCATAGCAGAAGGCACTAGGAGGTGGCGGAGAAGAGAGGATGGTGATCTTGCTCTCTTGAAGCTCCCGGGCTGAGCAGCAAGGGGTGCCGGCCACCTCGTAGGTCTTGTGGAAGTGTGAGTAGTCCACTTTGTAGCGGTTCTTCTCCTCAAAGACCACAGGTTCGAAACGGTGACCCCAGAGGATCTCACTGGCCAGGTAGGAGCTGCGAGCCTGGGTGGTCATGGCTGTGGCCTCCACCATCCCCTCCAGGATGACGACAATCTCAAAGTCCTCCATCTCTAGCTCCTCCTTGCCCATTCCATAGAGTGGGCTCTCCTCATCAATCTCATGGACAATGATAATGGGGGATACCAGGAATATGCGGTCAAGGCCTATGTCATAGCCCACGTTGAGGTCCCGTTGGTCCAGTGGGAGGTACTCACCTTCCTGTGTCATGTAGGGCTTGATGAGCTGAGCCCGGACATGAGCCTCCACAATGTGACTCCTCCGCAAGTTTCCCACTCGCCACATGAGGCACAGTTTGCCATCGCGCACAGAGATGACAGCATGATGGCTGAAAAGGAGGGTTTGGGCCCGTTTCTTGGGCCGCGCCATCTTGGCCATGATGGTGCCGATCATGAAGGAGTCAATGACACAGCCCACGATGGACTGGACCACTACTGCCATGATGGCCAACGGGCACTCCTCAGTCACACAACGGAACCCATACCCAATGGTGGTCTGCGTCTCCACCGAGAAGAGAAAGGCTCCTAGGAAGCCATTGACGTGCATGATGCAGGGCTTTGCAGTGGCGGGGACACCGCTCACCCCAGTGGCACCCAGGTCACCATGGAAGAAAGCGATGCACCAGAAGAGGAACCCAAAGAAGAGCCAGGAGACCAGGAAGGCTGCTGAGAAGATCATAAACATGTAGCGCCAGCGAGTGTCCACACATGTGGTAAAGATGTCGGCCATGTAGCGTTGAGACTTGTTGCTCAGGTTGGCAAAGTACACGTTGCACTGGCCATTCTTCTTCACAAAACGGTTACGGCGTTTCCGCCTGGGGACATGTCCTTTCCCATTCCAGCTGTGCCCATTCATGTTGCCTAGGGTAGAGACCTTGTGTCCATCCTCTTCAGTTGAGACAATGCTGTACCTTTCAGAGAAAACAAACTGCTGAGGTAAAAACAAAAAGGGGGGGGAACCTGAGCACTTAGAGGGTCACTGGCTCCCCAGGAGGAAGCTCGTACTCCCAGAGACAAAGCCCTGCTGTGAAGAAGTGGAAACAACTGGAGCTCTGGCTAGCTGTGCACTGCCAAGGGAGAGCTCTGAGGAAGAACACATTGCCAGAGTCCTCCTCTGGCACTGTCTGAGTCCTCTTTGGCATTGTCAGGATGCTGCTGTGAGGAAGCTCACAGTGTTGGAGTCCTGAGAGGGCACTGTCATGAGGAAGTTCACAACACTGGATTCCCCAGCTGGTTCTACCAAGACCTGGCAGTAAGATTGGTAGAGCCCTGCAAATCCACGGGTATCCACTTTATATCCATGGACAGCAGCGCCGATGCGGAAACAAATGTTGTATCCGCACAGGGCTCTGACACTAAGAGCCGGGCGGGCAGCTATGAGGAACTGTGGTGTGGACCCTCCACCTGCCCTGAGTGGAGGGCCTGGGGGGCAGGGACACTAGGCGGGGTTGCTCAGGCCCCCCGCCCAGGGCAGGTGGAGGATCCACCATGGCTGCCAGCCTGGCTCTTACTGTGGCCAGGCTGCGGCTCTGAGGCATGCCCCCCTGCTGGAGCCCAGTCGGGGAGAGCCTCACAGACAGCTGTGGGGAGCCTGGGTCTCTCCACCTGCTCTGGGTGGGGGGGTGGGGCCTAAGAGCAGCTCCCGGCCATGTCCCTGCCCCTCAGGCTCCTAGCCTGGCTGAGGGCCGGTGGAGGGTCCATAACTCCGGCTGGGCTCCCCACAGCTGCTGTGCAGCTCTCCCCGAGTGGGCTCTGGCGGGGGAGGGGGGAGGGGGTGCGGTATCTCGGAGCCTCTACCCCTGGTGTAGAGACCTGCAAATCTGTGGATATCTGTGGATAAATGTTGCGGGTCACAGATTGGTTGCGGATACACATTTCTGCATCTGCGCAGGGCTCTAAAGACTGGTGGATCCCCCTGGTTGGACATTTGCAGAGCATCGCTGCAAGGAAACTCATTCTACCAAAGTCCTGACTGGACTCCACTGTGAGGAAGCTCACAACACTGAAATCTTGACTTGCCTTAACTCTGGGATCTTGTAACATTTTGGCCCTGAATGATAAAGGTTGGAAGTTTCTATTTTCTGTTGCCTTCTCCTCACTGATCTAATTGTGCATCTGTGACAATGTTTATACACTTCCTGAGTTCAGGACAATTCCGTTGCCACAGCAACGAACATGGCTCCCAGCATCCTGTATCCAGAGCCAAAGGTGTAATTTAGAGATCAACAACAGCCAAAGTGCTGGCAGATTCCCTGTGAGAAACTCCCTCTCTCTGAGAGCTGCTTGTCCTGCTCTCATGCTCCCCTCTCCCTCAGAATATCCCAACCACTTCCCTGCTCCCGTTCAGGAAGAAAGCTGCTGCTGTTAGGTCATAAGACTTTGTATAACATCACAGTTGTTCCCTGATCACATAATCACAGTGGATGCTCTGACCATTGGTAGAATTAAGTTGATACGCTTTCAGGAGGAGGGAGCCCACAGGAGGCATCCTGGCTTTCAGTGCCTCTCCTTCAAGGACTGTCTCTGTACTCCATTAATCTCCCTAGGTTACCAGACCATCTGGAGTTATCCAAGATGGCTTCCTTGACCCCGTCTCTAACTGTTCCTGAGATTCCCCATGAGTTAAACATGGGGGTCTCTTCAGGGTGATAATAATCATCTCCCAAATCATTCACCCTCTTCCCTTCATTTGGGAAGGCAAAGTGAGGTTTATGGAAGGTGGGTGTTTATCTCCTGATGATTACAGGCAGAAATCTGTAATTTATCTCCCCTCTTGCCGGGGCAACTGCTTCAGCTTCTCACCTTCCATAAGGGCCATAAGCTTGGTGTGGAGAAGCAGAGCAGGTGTGGCCTGGCAGCCATTGACACTGCGGGGAGTGATGAGGTGTAGTTTGGAATAGATTTAGAGAAGGGGGTGAGCAAGGAATACTATATTCTATAATCCCAGGGGTGATGACTGCCTTTAAGAAGGGGTCACTCACCTGTTAACTCGGACGCTACCCATGGCTCGCTTTATCATCAGGGTATCTCAGATCGTGAGATGCTGTGGGAGTTGTACGTGTCTCGGGTCTCTAACAGCAGAGCTCACACGGGACCAGGTGAGGCTGGGACTCACCCCTGATGAGCTGTGGCACCAGCCATACCTGTGATCGGTGCTGAACACACACCTTAGAGACAAACAACAAAGGAAAATCCCATCAACATGACAACCCAAAAGAGCAGTCCCTGGCCAAGCAAGCAGAGCATGGAGGTCCCAGGCTCTGTGACCACTCAGGGGAGGCCTCATAATGTCACTGTATCTTGCCAAGACTTCGTCTCAATCCACTAGTTGTAAAAACAGGTATAAAGAACTGATATATACAGACAGTACAGCAGTTCCCAGCAATCACCGTACTGCAGCCCCCTTTTCCATACCACAGCCCCCAAGGCCCCTGTGTACGTAACCCAGTCTCCCCTCCCAGTTAGCAATATGGGAAGGGCAGGTCAGTCATAAATCCCAGGTCAAGAACCCGCGATTTAGCACATTTGTAAGGCACCTCGCATATGCACTACAGTAACATAAAAGCTTACATGAGGATTAGAGATCAGTCTGTCAGAATACACCAAAAACAAGGGCTAAAGGAGCTCAGAAGCTTTCAGGCAAACCGCCCCCACCACCTCAGTCCAGAGGGAATGCTTCCCAATGAACACACCCCAAAAACTGGAAAGGAAAATGGTTAATGGATACAAAAAAGCAAAGTGATACATAGGAGGTATCCAGAGATAGGGACAAGGCTGCAGTAATAAACAGGCCTTACAACATGCCCCCAGATCAGCCAAGGAGTGACTCTGCTAGACAACCTGCTGCAAAGGGTTCAGTGGACTGAGAAAGCCATGCCCCTGGCCTGGTCTCGATTAAACCAAAGAACCATGAAACCAAAGAATCAACTTGTCCTGGCTGATTGGAGCTGCTGAGAAGGGACATACTGCAAGGGGTGATGACTCATAGATGAGGAAGGGCTTTGTGGACCAGTGCTAACCCTGCACTGTACTCTTTGGGTTCCTGGCAGCCATTGCAGAATGCAGGCATAACCAGCCCACTCCCTCACTCCCATCATCAGGAGCAAGTAAGCAACCATTTTTCCAGGGCAAATGCAAGGAAAGTGTGATTAGGAACACATTACAGTGGACTAGCCTGGATGTGAGAAAGGCATGGTGGATGACTTGGTTAAGGTCCACGTCTGAACAAACTATCTGGGTTTCTCAGATAAGCCAGGGACAGTAATAGCTGCTTCTGATCACTGTTGCAAAATGGGGTTCCACGCTGCTAAGGGTAACCCCCAGGTTCTGCTTCTGGCTAACTAGTGGTGGACACACTCCCTGAATAATGGACACAGACAAACCACAAGCCAGCTCCTCAAAACGCTTCCTCCTACCTCTGGCTTGGCTGGGCTTGACAGCTCTCCCAGCTGTCTTGCAGCCAGCTAAAAATGTTGCTCAGGCAGTTTGGTATCTGAGACTATCCATACATGGCCACTTGAAGAGGAGCATGGACCCATGAATGAATAGCAGGGAAGACATAATGGAACCTTGGGTACTCTACTGGCTGGGCTCCAGGTAAAGACAAATAATTGCCCATAATTACCGTCTTAGCCTACCCAGTCAAAAATAAACACAGCCACTTGAGAGCTATCCCACCGAGCTCCATCAGGGACTGGAGTCTGGCGACCCTTCCCTGGTGGCCAAGAGCATTAAAGGCTGTTGAGAAAGTTCTAATAAAATAGATGAGGCCCTCTGTGTAAAATGCAATTATGCAGTTGCATAAATTGTAGTAAAATTGTGGTTGATAATCTAAGCTCAACAGAAAGGCTAAGGAGTGATGGAAACTATCTCTCTCTCATCCCTGGAGATGGTCCCACCAGAGCAAGGACAAGACTGCCTGTGCTGTATGTTCTTTAGCACACTGCAAAAGGTAGGAAATTCAGAGTTAGGGTTGCCACATCAGCACATCTAGGTCTAGCAGT
This sequence comes from Mauremys mutica, assembly GCF_020497125.1. Taxonomy (NCBI): domain Eukaryota; kingdom Metazoa; phylum Chordata; order Testudines; family Geoemydidae; genus Mauremys; species Mauremys mutica. Next base: position 94,662,777 of record NC_059072.1, on the reverse strand, counting down.
GGGAGGAGGAGCATCCCCTTCCTGAGACAGTACAGCTACTGTGATGGCTAAATCTCAGCACTTTCCCTTTCTGCCATGAGACAAGGACACGGAAATCAAAGCATTTTCACACACAATTAGGCAGCACTGGAGCTAGTAGTGTAAAGAAAGGGACATTGTCTCAGCTCACATTTGGATATTTAACAACTTCATAAAGGTTACTGAGCAAATCTCTCTCATCCTTCCCCAGGCATGGATGTAAAGGTTCCAGGGAGAGGAACCCTTTGCATCTAAAGGGACAGACTGTGATTGACCCTGAGTTCAAGGGAAGTGCTAAGAGGGTATAAGGAGCTTTCTCTTTGTTGTAACCCTATGCAAACATGCCCAGAACTCTGGTTCCTTGCATTCTCCAAGCCACCAACAGGGGCAGGGGAAGAGGGACAGGTGAGAGGTGCACAGAGCTGAGGCTCAGCCACCTTCTGCACCAGCCAGCACAAATAAGCCAGGTGGGAGTGTAGATTGCTATCTGATAAAGGGTAACACAGCCCCCTCTGGCGTGTTCTTCCCCAGCTCCCATGAAAGAACTCTGGTTGAGTCAGCCAGTGTGTCTGCAGGGCTTCCTGCTGGTACCGAGCCCCTGTGCAACCTTCTTCCCAGTGTGGGCTCTGGCTTGTAGCCCAAAGCCTGTGAAATACCTCGACACAGGACGTCTGACGAGGACAGGACAAACAGCTGGTTCTCCCAGCTTGTAGCACTACACTATTGAAACAGAGCACCTGAGGCTAACACTCCATTAGTACATGAAATTCATATTTAATTACAATAAAAGTACTTCTGGGAAGGATAAAGGCCACCTATTTGAAGACATGCAACGTTTCAGTATATGAAAGCAAACATTGCATTACTGATTGCAGTCTGGGAACAGTGTGATCTCAGTCTATACACTCACAGGTGGGAGCCCCCTAAGCGCTTTTTCATCCATCATCTTCCTTTTTGACTTCGGAAATCTTGTCTATGGATTTCAGGAGATCAGCCACAAAATGCAGCATTTCCGTTCCCGAGACCAGCTGTTTGATTGACAAGTGTGCATTGGCTATAACCCCGTGGAGATTCTGCAAGGCAACATCTACGTTTTGTTGCACTGCCCCCAGGCTGGCAGACTGGCCTGCACGCATCATGTCATTCTCTGCCTTGAAACTCGCCAGCTCCACCTGGAGAAGGGACACCTCCTGCTTCAGCTTTGCAGCCTTACTTTCTGCCTTCAGGGCCCGCTGGGTCATCCCCTGCAGATTCCGCTCTGCCTGCTGGACAATGGATTCTAAACCCTGAGCCTCTTTCTTTTCTTTGACCACACTGGCCCTCAGTCTTCTCTCCAGGTTCCTCACCATGTGTGTCTGACTTTCTGAGAAGCTCTGGATACTTTTGATCTTCCTCCTGAGCATGGAATTCTCCTCTTTGAGTTCTTCGTAGCTCAGCTGCAGAGATGGATACTCCCTGTCTCCTATGGATTCTTCATGAAGAGCACAACTTTCAGGTGCCTTGTCAGGAGCTGTGCTGGAAACATACAAGTCGCTGGGATGGAGGCAGGGAGCAAATGCCTCAATTCCCAACTGTCTGGCTGTGTTGTGATATAAAGAATCATGCGGGCTACAAGATGACATGCTGGCAAACCTGGACTTACGGGCTTTTTCAAGGGCAGGGTGGTGATAGCTCCCACCCCAATCATCATCCTCATCATCTGATAAGGTATCAGCCATCTCTAGGTCTTTGTAAAATGGCTCCTGAAATTCCATGCTCAAGCCCAATGCTTCTGGAGATAAGGAATCATCTTCAAGGCCTAGGTTGTGTCTGGCCAATTTCTTTGCAAACATTCTATTTTTCGACGCTTCCTCTTTTGCCGTGCCACGAGTTTTCGTTTTTACAAACCCCTTTAAGGAAAATGGAATGGCTCCCTGTGGATCTTCCAGATGATTGTCCCCTGGGCAGATGAGGCTCCTAGCATGGGCCGGAGGAGGTGGCGGGTGATGGGGGTAACAGCATATGGGTTCCTCCTCCTCCTCATTATCTAGGCCTTGGGACTGTGGACAGGTCCTCTCCAATGTTCCTGAGGGGAAAAGTGGCCATGGCATTTCTGAAGTGCTGTGGGCTCCAACAGAAGTAGCAGTGTGCAAATTAGCTCCAGCACAGGTCACAGCTCTTCTGTGACAGGGCTGCCTGAGCTGTCCTCTGTTGTGCCATCCTCTTTAGCAGCTGTCTTAGCCTCGGCACCATTAACAGTGTGACAGTGGGTTACAGAAGTATCTGTACTTAAATCATCTGTGTGTGCATGTGTCTGTATCTTTAATAACGGAGGGAGCAGAAGTCATATAGGTTTGTGATGTCATCAGACAACTGCATTTCATGTTGTGACTTCGCAGCCAGGGGAAAGAGAAACAGCCAGATCAATGTTCACAGCGTTTCAGCTAATGAGACTGAACTATACAAATAACTGTCAAGCATAGGATAGGCCAGGTCAGCTCTGATATCCCAGTTCCATACCTGGGCCTCACAGCCATGGGGTTGTTCATTAACAGCCTTGATATGCAAATGAGTGTATACAAAGCAATCTGAAATCATAAGAACATAAGAACAGCCATACTGGTCAGATCAAAGGTCCATCTAGCCCAGTATCCTGTCTTCTGACAGTGGCCAATGCCAGGTGCCCCAGTGGAATGAACAGAACAGGTAATCATTAAATGATCCATCTCCTATTTTGGGATCAGGGCAGGGGGAATAGAGTAAGGGGGTGGGGATTCAAAGCAGGAGCCTTAAGGCAGAGGGGATCATGACCAATGGGCTATTGGCAGGACCAAGGGTTAGCCAGGGGATCAGGGCAGAAGGATCTCATGGCAGGAAGATAAGGTCACTGAAGGCTACACAATATGGGGATTTGGGCCAGTAGGATTCATGCCAGGGTTGTAAGGCATGAGGTGAGGATGTTCATGGTAAAGGAATAAGGCCACAAATGTGGGGAGGGAGGTTCATGGGGATCAGGGCAAGAGGAAGAATTTGGATCTGATTTTAATAAAAACATGCATTGTGTCCAAATCTGGTGATGAAAACATTCAGTTATAAACAACCACAATCCCGGGAAACTGTGCTTGACTCAATATCTCTCTCCCAAGGATCAGGTGAGCTGAGCTTTGTTCTCAGGATTACAGGATGTCACAAGAAACCCTCAATGTGTGTGGATAGCTCAATCACCCATGTCTAAGGTTGCCAACATTTATTTAAAAAACAAGGGACTGTTTTTAGCACCCCGACCCACCCAGCTCCCAATAATAATGATCATTGTTATTATTTTTATTATTAATAATAAATAAGCAGTCCTCACTTACATTCGCCAGGCATATTTCTTGCTGCTTTTTGCAGCACCCAGCAACTCCTGATCTTGTTGCACAGAAATGAAGTACGGGACAGGCAATTATCTATTTAAATAAGGGACATCCCTTGTAATATGGGATTGTTGAAAACCCTACCTGCATCCTAGGTTTAACGCACTGGGTGTGTCATTGCCTGGTGATAGGATTTCATTGTTTACTGGGACAACTTGTCTAAATGCATTTATGATGATGCTTCCTCTGAGGGGGCAGGGACTGTGTCTTGTGCCAGCCCAGAGGACCAGAGAGGAGACTGAGTGGATTGCCAGAGTGCTAAGTGACTGCATCACCCACTGAGAGGCTGGCCAAGATAGGCCCAGAGAGGTGGTGTGGCAGTCTGAATCAGCACTCCCCTGACTGGCAAAGGGAAGCCGTAGAATCACAAAACCCAGAGCTACCCAAATCAGGAGCAAGACGGAAATAAACTCATTAGCTGTTTCCATCTGGACATGCCCCCCCAACATCTATCGTAGCCTGGAAGAGAAAGAAACATACAGGCGACTAGTCCAGGGGTGGGAGGCAGCCGTCACTTGGTGTCCTGTGGGGGGTGCTGCTTCAGAGTCTGCTATGACACTGCCCCCTAGTCACCAGCTTCTCTATGTCAGGGCCACCTCAGAGATCTCTCTCTTGTCTTCAGAAAGCCTCATGTGATCCACTTCAATCTGAATCTCATGGGCATTATCAGATCTATGATTTATTTTTAATTGTATGAAAGTAGCAGAAGAAAGAGCCAAATGGTTCCCCAGGGACGAAATATAGTACATTTCTAGAGGCTTTATAGCTCTGCAGAACCACTGAGTCGCAGTCATCTCTGGTGCGGGAGGGGGTAGCCAGCTGGCGTGCAGTACGCTGCACCACAGTGAAGGAGAGGTTATACTGCCTGAGGGCACAGACACAAAAGTCTACTCATGTGAAAAGTGCCAAGGGGTTTACTGCCCATGGAGTTGAAACAGGAAGGTCTCATCTAAAACAGCCCCCGCGCGCCCCCCGCTCTCCCCCCACACATACACCCCCCCCACATAGAGTTTATTTACCTCAGGAAGATGAAGGGCTGACTCTAGCCTGCTAGGATTCAAACCAATGGTTCTGGAGGGAAAACCTAGGAGTTTCATACCTGATGCCTCTGAGAAAGACAGCGATCTCCTCTCTGTTCGTGGGGATTACAGACTTTGCTGCTTGGGGCTGCTCATCTTAAGCCTTTGAGGGCTATAGAAATTCAAGCTCCACATTGGGCATCGCTCTTGTAACCGGCCCTATAGGTGCTATCAGCTGGGTATGAACCCTAGGCCTTCAGCACCTAAAAGCATAATCTGCTACCACGTGAGCTACAGGACTGACTCCTCAGATGTAAGTGACCCACTAACCTCTCACATGTGCCATCCATCAGAGGGGGACAAAGACCCCACTCTCCTAGTGTGGGTTACGCTTAAACCACTAAGCCACCCTCTCTAGCCCTGATTTCATTAGCAGCCTGAAATGCAGCTCCCCAAGCAAATCATCTCCCTTCTAGGCCTTGTATTTGGTGGTGCCAATAATGTTGTAACAAATCTGTGGCCACTAAGGATTTCCTGGTTGCCATTTTGCTGTGCACTTTGGCTATGCTTGCACAAGGAAACTGCATAGCTGTAATTCACCACTGGTGCGCCTCCATCAGTGACTGCAATGGGGACAGCACAAGTGTGTACAGGGCACAGACATTTTCACCACTGTGTTGTCTCTGTGTTTGAGCCCTGCATTCCATAGTACTCCTGCCATTGCTACCACTGCTGGAGCTGCACAGCTGGTGAATTACAGATATAGAATTTAATCATGTGGAAAAGACCTGTGGTTCTTTGGACCGTCACAGAAACAGTGGGCATAGAACTTTGGAACTTGCAAATAGAACTCAGATCTCTTAGTATTATTTATTATTTGTTCCATAAATGATCTGGAAAAAGGGGTAAACAGTGAAGTGGCAGATTTTGCTGATGATACAAAATTCCTCAAGATAGTTAAGTCCAAAGCAGACTGCAAAGAGTTACAAAGGGGTCTCACACAAAACTGGGTGACTGGGCAACAAACTGGCAGATGAAATTCAGTGTTGATAAATGCAAAGTAATACACACTGGAAAACATAATCCCAACTATACATACAAAATTATGGCATCTAAATTAGCTGTTACCACTCAAGAAAGATCTTGGAGTCATTGTGGATAGTTCTCTGGAAACATCCACTCAGTGAGCAGCGGCAGTCAAAATAGCTAACAGAATGTTAGGAACCATTAGGAAAGGGATAGAAAATAAGATTGTAAATATCATAATGCCACTTTATAAATCCATGGTACACCCACACCTTGAATACTGCAGGCAGTTCTGGTCGCCCCATCTCAAAAGAGATAGATTAGAAATGGAAAAGGTACAAAGAAGGGCAATAAAAATGATTAGGGGTATGGAACAGCTTCCAGGTGTGGAGAGATTAAAAAAGACTGGGACTGTTCAACTTGCAAAAGAGACAACTAAGCGAAGTTATGATAGCGGTCTATAAAATCATGACTGGTGTGGAGAAAGTGAATAAGGAAGTGTTATTTACCCCTTCATATAACACAAAAACCAGGAGGTCACCCAATGAAATTAATAGGCAGCAGGTTTAAAACAAACAAAAGGAAGTACCTTTTCAGACTGTCAACCTGTGGAACTCATTGCCAGGAGCTGCTGTGAAGGCCAAAACTATAACTGGGTTCAAAAAAGAACTAGATAAGTTCATGGAGGATAGGTCCATCAATGGCTATTGGCCAAGATGGTCAGGGATGCAACCCTGTGCTCTGGGCATCCCTAGGCCTCTCACTGCCAGAAGCTGGGACTGGACGACTGGGGATGGATCACTTGATAATTACCCTGTTCTGTTCATTCCTTCTGAAGCATCCGGCACTGGCCATTGTTAGAAGCTAGAATACTGGGTTAGATGGATCATTGGTTTGACCCGGTATGGCTATTTTTCCATTATGTTGTTCTTACGTATCACAGTAGCACACAGAAGTCCCATTGTGCTAGGTGCTGTACAAACACAGATGAAGACACAGCCCCTACCCCAAACATCTTACAATCTGAGAAGAAAAGTGACAGGTGGAAGGTGAGCGGAGGAAGCTGCAAGCAACTGTGCACTATTTTTACACATGCACGTATGCCTTTTCTTTCCATCATTATAAATAGATGCCTGCAATCCCCGTCTGCCCCCCAAACCCTCATTAATTGATGGATTTCTTTAGGCATCCCATTCTCTGGCACCCAAATAGGGATTTTATTGACATGCCTTTGCCTGGTTTATATTGTGGGGTAGTGTGAGAGGGGGAAATGTTTTCCTTTGAAGTCCCGGGGATGGGGACGGGGAATATGAAAACAAAACAAAATGATCTGATGTGAAACCAGCTCCGTGTGTGTGACTCAGAGCTATTCATAGCTCCCTGAAGCCAGCTGCAGCAACAGAGCCAGAAGGGCTCTGCCCGTATTATTATTCCAATTACCATCTGAATTAAAAGTTTGAGCAGTGATCAGCCCACATGCTGACGGGCTGGAGGGAGGGAGAGGAAGAAAACACCGCTAGAAAGGGATATACACAAAGATCCCCTGGATGACAAAGTCAGAGAGAAAGATGCAAAAAGGTTAAAGCTTCTGCCAGCTCCCACACCTCCCTCCTCCGCCCTCCCCCCGCCCCGACACACACAACCCATGTCAACTGAGGTGCTATTTGCATGGGTCATGCAAAGATCACTCTGAAAACAACTAGACACATACTCTAGTGCTCCCTGTGTCTCTCTGCTGAGAGAGAATATGCCACTGCGCATCAGGGTTGAGAGAGGGTATGAGGCAGGTATGGGGGCAGATGTTAACATGCTAACTTCTTCCAAAATGGGGGGGCGAGAGAGTGAGTGAGATATCAGGGAAGGCTAAAGTCAGGCGAGAGAGCTAAGCTGGGGAGGAAGAGTCGGAGAAGGGAGTACAAAGGGCAAAGAGAGAGAGGGAAAGTTATGGGGACAGAGAAGGGAGAAGGACCCAGGGCCCAGTCCTCTCATCCAGGGCCAGCTTTAGGCCTATTCCACCAATTCCCCTGAATCGGGCCCCACGCCTAAGAGGGGCCCACGCCCAGTGAGAATCCCTTCCCTGGCTAGAGGCGCCTTTTAAATTTTTACTCACCTGGCGGCGCTTTGGGTCTTCAGCAGCGGGTCCTTCACTCCGGGTCTTCGACGGCACTTCGGCAGTGGGTCCTTCAGTGCCACTGAAAACCTGGAGCAAGTGAAGGACCCACCGCCGAAGTGCCGCCAAAAACTCAGAGCACCACCCGGTGAATACAAGCCCCACGTGTTTTTTTACATGGTTTTGTTTTTTTTTTAAGTCATCCCTGCCAGGGCCCCGTTGAAACTGTTTGAATTGGGCCCCGCACTTCCTAAAGCCGGCCCTGCTCTCATCTGGGGCCTGATTCATTGCACAATGCATGCTTGACTAGAAGGGTGCACGTTACAGCTAGTCCTCTCTAGAAGAGTGCCCTGAGAGATGTACTCCCCTGTGCCCCCAGCACAAGTGAGGGGGCAGAGACCCAAATGCCGTTCAGCTGCACCAGTGCGTCCGCTAATGTCCATGCAAAGTAGAGCATCATTTGACCCTGTAGTGCCGTTGGCTTAATCACCTTTTTAGGCATAAAACAGAATTCACATTTTGGTGGTGAAAACAGTGGATGTGGCCTTCTAAAAAGGGGACATTACCTAGGTCAATTCCTTTATTTGGTACCCTTGCCTCTGAAAGCAACATAAAAATGGAATTAAGATAAAACTGTTCACGAGAATTTTAAGTTGCATCGTCTCTGTGCCACACTCATAGGAGAAATTGTTTTTGCTGTTTATTAGTCGTATTACGGCAGAGCTGAAAGGCCAGGGCCCTGTTTTGCCAGGCCCTGTACAAACGTAGAACACCGTCTCAGGGACAGTCCTGAAGAGTTTACAATCTAAGATTGCTGCTGGCTCTTTGGTTCTTGAGGGACTCTGAACATTGCTGGGATAGTCCACTGACAAATGGAAATAAGATACATTTGTGATAGGACAGTGACATTGATAGCGTATATTAAGGACTAGAACCACTGCTGGTGTAGCTTGAATGAAGCTCTGCCTATTTACATCAGTGAAGGATCTGGCACTGTATCTTTAATATATTCGGATGCTTCCAACAGGCTACTCTCTAGCTGACCCTAGTAATTCCATGTGCCTGTAGAAATAGCCTCTTGAAGCTTAACATTCGTTATGGCCACTTTTTGTCTGTCTTGTCTACTTAGCTTGTAAGCTTTTTGAGGGCAGGAACTGTCTTTCACTCTGTGTATATAGAGCATCTAGCATAACAGAGCCCTGATCACTGATCATCAATTACTAATAAATATATTTATTGGGTAGGTAATTACAAAAAAGACATTCATCTTGCTCTTCCACACTGCTGAGAAAGGATGCCTCCTCTCCTGGGCAGTCATGGTTTGCAGCACTAGTATTAGATCACAGCCTGATACAACAGCATTAGTAGCAAAACATCAGCAAAGGAAAAGTGACTTTTAAGCAGGCCCTAGCAGTACCATTGCGCTTGTGGTATGAACGTAACCCCTCCTCCCTGCTGCAGTGCAGTAAGAAATGGGAAAGTTACTTCCGCCCAGTTGCACCATACCTCAAAAATCATCGTCAGCAGGGTCACTAGGAGGCTGCAGAACTGCCCATTTATAAACAAGGGGTTGATGATTTAGAGACAAGCGGCCATCTAATGATGACAGGCTGCTCAGTCCAGCTACAGTAATATCACTAAATAATGTCACAGCATGGAAGAGCTGGCATTTGCTGAGGGCAGATCACTACCACCTCCGTCTAGAATGTATATGTAGTGGGCTATGTCCCAGCCGAGGTAACTAAGCATAGGAGGAGGGAGGAGGAGGGAGCGCAGTGCCCCTTGTCCCTTTTCCTGCTACTCTCCGATTTGATGCACCACCACTGAAATGCAGCCACCTCTGGGCTGGAATGCAGCAGACACTCAGATTACGTGTAACCCTACTGTGGCTTTTCCAACAGCATAGGGATCGCTGAGCCTACAGTTCCAGATTCAGCTAGAACAGACATGCACAGTAAAACTGGCAGTGATACTGTAGATACAGCCCCTGTTAGGAACAGCACGTAGCAGCAATGTTTGTACACATTCTTCTTGTACACCTATGATTTACCTCCACTGTGATGGTTTATTATAATCTCTCCTGGGATTCTGGACTGCACTCCTATTTCCTACATGTTTATTGCCTTTGTACCTAGTTGTGCCAAGAGTATCACCTCCTACGACCTCTGTGCTATGCATAACATTTGAGCTGATTGCTATGTTTGCTGGCAACGTGATGTGTGTTGGGTCTCCAGAAACCATAAAAGAGGGTGCTTTCAGGATACATAAGCAAATGCTGTCTCACTTTAACTGTCACAGCTTCATGGAAATACAACCCCAGGCTGCTACTCATGTGGGAAACTCACACGGATTGAATGGGATAATGGGGGCAGATGATACTTTCCTATTTTGGAGTAATTTTTAGAATGCCTTTTCCAGAAACACTCTCCTTTACTCCAAAGGGCATAGTTTAACACACAAAGAAAGACAGAAATAAAGAAAGAAAGACTGTTGATGGAAAGAAAGACAAAGTGGGTGAGGTAATATCTTTTGTTGGACCAACTTCTGTTGGTGAAAGAGACAAGCTTTTGATCTACACAGAGCTCTCCTTCAGCGTACTCAAGAATGTCGCAGCTAAATACAAGATGGAACAGATTGTTACGCATAAGGAGTTAACACACATTGCAAGAGGCCATTGATTGTGAAGTGGGCAACTTGTCTCTTTCACCAACGGAAGTTGGTCCAATCAAAGAGATTACCTCACCTACCTTGTGTCTGTAATAGCCTGGGACCAATACAGCTACAACTACACGAAAAGAAAAGAAAAGAAAGTTTGACTAACTCTTAAAATGTGGTTAACATCAGACCCTATGACATAACCAGTCTGAACTGCTCAGTCATTGTCAGGCCCAGTTTCAAAAGCAGCCTCTTCATTCTGCTATCAATGGGAAAGAATAAACAAAGAAACCAACCCTCGGCCTTGATCCCCTCTGTGCACGTGGGCTGGTGGAGGGCTGGGGCCACTTGCAATGGCTGTGAACTGGAAGGGAGTAGAAGAGAGAGAAAGAGATAGATAAAGAGAAAGGCAGGGAAAGAGAGTGGAAGGGAGACAGAAAGGCAGAGTGGGCTGTCACATCCATGCACAGGAATGAAAGGGAAGAGGCGAAAGTGACAGGACATTTGACTGTGTTAAACTTCACCCTGCACCCAGAATGACCTCTCTTGCATCAGGGCTGGGATGTCACAGCATCCATTAAGTGGCTTGCACATTCGGAGGTTGGCTGCCCATCACCTCTGTGCTACATCCCATTGTCAGTGGTGCGGGGGTTACAGGCCAGTTTTTATAAGTGAGTGGGGCAGGGGAAGTTGCCTTTTGCATGTTGACACAAGAACGATTTGATCTCTGAAACGTTTCAGGAGAAATGTTGCCACAGAAATAAACCTGCAGTGCAGAGTCACAGGGGCAGCTCCTCAGCAGGTGCCCATCACCCATTTACATCTGCTGAGGAGTTGGATTGTGGTTTCGAAACATTTGAACTTTTTAGTTTGGTGGCAGGATTCCTTGTCCCTCTGTGTTTTCACACAGTCATAGATTCCAAGGCCGGAGACACTGTGACCATCTGGCTGACCTCCCATAGAACCCCAGCCATGGAATTTCAGCCAACAATTCCTATGTCAAATTCAACAACTTATGGTTGAACTAGATCAGATGTTTTCAAACTGTGAGGCACTCCCCCCGGGGAGGTGTGACAAGGTTATCAGCTGTGGGGAGGGGAGCACGGGTGGTCTCAGGCATGGAGCCTGATCCCAGCACCAGCACTATCTGCCACAGCCACCCACCAGCAGCTACCTTCCTCTGCTGGGAAGGCCAGTGGGGACGCTGTGAGCAGAAAGCTAAAGGATGCAACTCGGGAATGCAGACCCCTCTGCCAGACAGAACCTCCTCCAGATCCTGGCCCTTCATCACAGCCCCACAGCACTGATCCCTAAGATAAGGACATAACGTAAGAATGGCCCATCCCTGTCCGCTTTCCCCTGCCAGAGCCCCCTCCTGCCTGCGGCCCTTCAGCGCGACCCCTGGCACGGAGCCCCTGTCAGACACAGACAGTGCAGGGGAAGTGGCTGGACAGTGCTGAAGGGTCGGGGGCACTGGCAGAGGGTTGTCACTGGCAGGGGGGCAGTACTGATGGGTACAGTCTCCAGCTCCCCTCTTGACCCCGGCCCTTCAGCATGGCCATTTTGCTTCCTGCACGGGGTCGGGAGCAAGACAGGCAGAGAGCTGGGTCTTGGCAGCTGAGACTACCTGACCGTTGCAGAGAGTGGAAGACTTCCTCAACTGCCACATGGTGAGTACTCCCCACAACCCTATGGGTACCGGGCACGCCTTCTTGTCCCCCCACTCATCACCCCGATGAGTACAGGGCGCCCCTTCCCCCGAGAGAGGTGGGGCTGATGGGACATGACTCTCTAATGTGGGGGCTCAGCAAAAAGAGTGTGGGAATCTCTGAACTAGAGCACATCTTTTAAAAAGACCTGCCGCCTTGATTTACCGTCTTAAGTGATGGAGAAGCCTCCACATTCCTTGGTCATCTGTGTCACTCGTTAATTACCCTTTCCAGGAAAGATCTGCACCTTTTTGTCTAATTCCAACTTCTAGCCATTGGATCTTGCTCAACCTTAGTGTACGAAATCAAAGAGCCCTCCACCACCTTTAAGCATGCACAGTCGGTATATGCTAATGCTGTTAACCTGTTGTCAAATAGTTTTGCAGGGCTGTGAGGAATGGGGAAATTGCTTCCCCTCAATTTTTACCATTCCTAGAAAATCAGTGCTAGCAGGAGGCCGGGAAGCTACACGTTTATGAATAAGGGATTGATCACTAAGACACAAGCAGCCATCTATTGATCACAGGCTGCTCCGTTCGATTAAACTAATACAACTAAATAACGTCACAACATTGAAGAATTGGAGCTTGCTGAGGTCAGACTGCTATTAACCAGTCTGGAACGTGTATGCGTTAGGCTATGTGCCATGAGTGTAGGGCACAGGGGAGCACAGTGTCAATTGCTGTGTCCTTCTCCGTTTTCCTGGTACCCTCCAAAGTGATCTCATCACTGAAATGCAGCTGCCTCTGGGATGGAATGCAGCAGACACTTTGTATATGTCACCCCATGCACCAGAGTCAAAAGGTGAGAAATGAAGAATAATTTCTCCATGTGAAACTGCAGGATGATTTACAATAGCTATTAGCCAAAAGGGAGTGGATCCACAGGGAGTGCATTGGCAGAGTAATAACCTGAGGCCCTGGAAGAGATGCATGAAGGATCCCCCAGAACTGGAATAAGAACATAAGAACAGCCATACTGAATCAGACCAAAGGTCCATTTATCCCAGTGTCCTGTCTTCCGACAGTGATCAATGCCAGGTACCCCAGAGGGAATGAACAGAACAGGTAATCATCAAGTGATCCATCCCCTGTTGCCCATTCCCAGCTTCTGGCAAAAAGAGGTTAGGGACAATATCCCTGCCTATCCTGGCTAATAGCCATTGATGGACCTTTCCTCCATGAATTTATCTAGTTCTTTTTTGAACCATTATAGTCTTGGCCTTCACAACATCCTCTGGCAAGGAGTTCCACAGGTTGACTGTGCATTATGTGAAGAAATACTTCCTGTTTGTTTGTTTTAAACAAACAGGAGTTGTGAGGCAAAGCTGAGGAGCACTCACAGAGCTGTGGTGGGGGGGAAAGAAGGACTGAGGTGGATTGGCAAAGTGGGGTGCAAGGGGTTTGCACTGTGCAGTAACCTCTTGATTTCCTGAGCACCTCACACACATTTTACAGAAGATAATTTTGATTTGAAAAAAGTCAGTTTTCCTTACAAATTACATGACGATGCTGTAAGGGGTGGGGTTTGGTTAGGGTGACCAGACAGCAAGTGTGAAAAATTGGGATGGGGGTGGGGGGTAATAGGATCCCATATAAAAAAAGCCCCAAATATCGGGACTGTCCCTATAAAATCGGGACATCTGGTTATCCTAGGTTTGGTGCCTCTGCTAGTCTCAGAATTGAAACAACTGATCACACCAGTCAGTTTTGGCCTCCAAAGAGGAGAGGAGAAGAGAGGAGAGGAGAAGGGGGACAAAGAGAGAGGAGAAGGAAATAGAGCTCCTTCTCTTCAGCTCAACCCCATCTCCTCCCTCTGTCCCCTTCCTCTCTATCTCTTCCCGTTCTCTCTCTTTCCTCTTCCCTCCTATCCCCACCAGAATAGCTCTCTCTTTAACGAATGTGTGTCCACCAGACAGTTATCAGCTACATGCAGTCAGCAGCAGCTACATGCAGTAAGCTGCACATTTTGATCACTCATCCCTTCTGGAGGCGCCATTTCCACTTACTAAATCAACCGTGGGGCACATTTCAATTCCTTCTGTGACAGCTAAACTCAGTATTAAGGAACCCCTCTATTTAGGAAACATCTAGTAAAACCTGGAGCCCCATATTCCACTGGATCTCAAGGGGGCAGAACCCCCTACCACTTACTCCATGTTCTCACATAGTTCCCTCACCATGCAGTCAATCCTTCTAGCTCCCACCACACGGGCAGGATGAACGAGGCCTCATAACACAGGGAAACCGAATGGATTTTGACTTCTATGTTTGTACAGCCCCTAGCACCATGGAACCCTGATTCCTAATTAGCCCCTCTGGGAGCTATGGTAATGCAAATAATAAATAATATATGTGCAAGAATGGGGATGTTGCTTTCTTTGTCCAGCACAAGGGGCCCATTCAGATGGATCAACCAGCATTTTAGACAGAACCTGAGGAATGGAGGTTCCTGTGTGAGTGGGGAGAATGGGAGCTTGGCTGAGATCTCTCCATCCTGAGCTTGCTCCCAACAGAGATCTCCTCAGCAGAAAAACCTAAGGGGAGCAGATAGCTAGGAGCTCCATTAACATGATGAGGACTGCTCATGTCTCGTCAGTCACGTCCCTGCAGCACACCCAACCCGCCCCATTTTCACTCTGCCCCCTTGCAAGGGAGCCAGATGGTGCACAGGCTTCATACAGTACAGAGGCCAATATTCATTGCTTAACCTTACTTGCACCCAGGCATCACTAGCTTCTGCTCACAATCAGGCTGGCACACAATAACTTGCACACTATGCTGGGCAAGGACTGGCAGCATCTAGGCAAGGCTTGTGTTTAGACACAAACACATTTGCACTCAGTTTGCACCAAATGGGCTTGACACACATCAACTCTGTCCCTTGTGCACAAAAAGTGCATGGGGCCCAAATAGTCTTTGAGGAGGGGAGGGGCAGACAGCAGGGCCCCCACTTGGGTAATGATGCAGTGAGAATAGAGCCCCCCCAACCCCCAATATCCACACACAGACTTCAAACAAGAGGAAATCGGAGCCCACCCCCTCAGAGCATGGTGTCCCAGGAAGCCTTTTTCCAAAGTCAGGAAACTTGAGATCACACAGCCCCGAATGTCTGCAATATAATGACACTGTACACATGTGTGGACATAGATTGGTTAAATTTAACCATTCTCCCCTCCACCCTTGGAAGCTGTGGGGATGACATATGTGCATAAGGAAGAAACAAGTTGACTGTCACCGCCGCTGGCCTCTGGGCCCTTTCAGCCGCTGGCCCTGGTTCTCTCCCTCACCTGACCACACGTTTTTGACATCATAGAATCATAGAGAGGTAAGGCTGGAAGGGCTCTTGAGAGGTCATCGAGTCCAGCTTCCTGCGCTGAGACAGGACCAGGTAAACCTAGAGCATCCCTGACAGGTGTTTGTCCAGCGTGGTCTGAAAAAACCTTCAGTGACGGGGATTCCAGCATAGATTGCCACCCTCCTTCCATGGACCGCTGGGTGAGAGCACATTCCATTTTTGATCAAATGAAAAAAAAATTACTCAATGGGATTTGAAGAGAAAACCCCAAAGGTTAATTCCTATATCCAGTCCCATCTGCTTTACACCTCAGAACACAGCAGGCGAAGAGCTGATCCTGAAGGGAAGCTATTCTCTTTCCATCCTCCCAGCAAGGCCAGGGCACTTCAGAGGGGCCCCATCCATTTTAGCACCCATGTTAGCACTGTGCCCCATGGATTGGAAGGGGATGGCTTTGTTTGCCATATGTCACCCATTCAAATACATTTCAGGCCAAGCCCCACTCTTCTTGCATACTGAAGTCACTATCTCCTCACTGAAGTCAATAGGGCTGCTCAGCTGAGTAAAGCAAGTGGGATTTGGCTCTATAAGGTTGGCGATGCAGTTTTTGTGCTGCTATAGCTGATCGTTCAGTCAGTACAACCCCTAGTGCGGATGCAGCTGCACCAATATAAATATAATATACCACAGTCGCTTGCTTTGGTAAATTTCCAGGAATAAGCTATACCAGCATAATCACCTTTATAGCAGAATAATTGTGCCCATGGTGGGGATGGAGGTTGCACTGATCTAATTACGTCAGTTTCTCAGCAGATACCACAGCACAAAAACTGTGCATAGACCAGCCCTTAGATGTCTCTCCTACTAGCCATTTGGGTCATTCAATACCAACGCTTCCTGGGTATGTTAAATGGAATAATCTAAATGGGACATCAAGCCATGGCTGTCACCTCCTACCTCCATCAATGATGTGGGAATGGATGGACTCTGGTGATGGAATACGTCAGCTTCCTAGCAGAGGGAGCCCCTCTGAAATTTGCCCACTAATGAGGATGCAGTGTCCAATGTGTACAGGAGGGACCTCCAGAGTGTGGGGTGGCAGCAGGAGGTCACATGAGACATGCCAGGTCCACCCACACGCTTTGACAACACAACGCACTGTAATGATGGATGCACTAGAAACACAGGGAGAGGGAGAGATTAGATGAAACAGAGACTTTCCCTGGCATGTTGCTGGCTGCTTCTTCAGCTTCAAAGAAACTCAAGAGTTTGAAGCCACTTTAGACACTGCTTATTTGGGCTTCATTTCTGCCAATTAGATCAGCCACACAGACAATCAGTGACCTAGAAGAGGTTGGACAGAGGGGTGTGGGGTATCGATTATCGATTCTGACAAGCTTCACAGAGCGAGAACCAGCATGTGCCCTGATGTGCCCGAGTGTTTGAGCACATGCCCAAGGAATCCAGCTCCTCATCTCTAGACTTGATTAGGGAAATGGGGTGGAAAGGCACAGAGAAGAAGTGGAGGGTGCCAGCAATTGGGGGCGAGAGACGAAGGGAAAACAAAAAAACACCTCGTAAAGGGGCGCAGCAGCCAACACATTATTTGTGACTAACAATAAAAAGTCACATAAATGTAACCAAAGTTGACATTCCAGGTCAAAAAAAGAGGGAAAGTTATGGAGCTTTAATTATATATGTGTGTGTTTGTGTGTGTGTGTGTGTGTATATATATCTATATCTATATCTTTATATATATAAAGATGTGTGTATATATATCTATACACACTCATTCTTACACTTTATTTTTTATATATATACACACACACACAGTTTTATATATACACACACACATATATGCAGACATAAATACGTTTATATATATGCACACATACTTATACATATTATATATATTTGCATAGATAATTCATATGAAATTATGCATTATTAGCATAGCAAAAATCCTGGAAAATTATAATGAGGCTAATAACCATAATAATTTCTTACCCAGGTCCTGTGTTATTCCCTGTTTGAGTCCTGGAGAGCCAAAAGTCAGGGAAAGGGAAAAGAGGGAGATTTCTCCATCCCACCATGAAATCTGTCACCGAGCCTGGATTTAAAGAATCTGGGGGGTCTCTCTCCTTTTAGTCTCTCTTTCTGTCTCCTCTCTATTTTTCAAGTAGCTACTTCTTCCTCCTAAGAATTCCTTCTGGCATGATCTAACTTTCCCTCATTTGTCTCTATCTCCTTCTCTTTCCTGCACTTTGTATCTCCCCCTTTTTAGCATTTTTTGTTTTGAGGAATTTCCATCCTTCATGAGCTTTATTTGTCTGCAGCTTGGCGATGAGTTCTTGGACCGGTTTCTCCCTTCTGTCTGTTTATCACCCTCTTTCTCTTTTTTTGTCTGGTTGTCACTTTCCCGCCCCCCCCCCACCCTCCCTCTCTATTTTACAATCTCTCTATTCGCTCTTTTTCTCCATTCTATTTTTTCTCTCTCCTTCCTCCCTCTCACTCTCTCTCTCGGATTGCTATGCAGTCTGTAGCTAAGAAGTCAGTAACTCTCTGGTAGAATCCAACAGCTTTCTGCTACTTTAGCCCATCCTCACATGTGATCTCAGAGCCATGGATACACACTGCAGATGCAGAGATGGGGAGAGATGAGAGCGCAACCAAAAGCAATGGAAACAGGAATGGGAACACATGCAGCTGGCGCTCAGATGCCCCAGGCATGTTTGCATGGAGCACAGTAGCCTGTAGAGGCTTGCCACACAGTCCGTACCAGAAGGCAGAGAAATCCAGGTCCTTTTGTTTTCTTCTTCCCAGATGCTGCACCCAGCATCTAATCCAGGGCGGTACAGAAATCTCCCTCTAATTCGCCAGCTGTCACACTCTTCCAGAACTTTCTCCAAAGGTGCCGTGTGTCATCACTGTTTTTGCTTGTCATTGGATTTGAAGCAGTTCCCGGTACTGGGTGATCCTTCTGTAGATTTACAAACAGTGTCCTTCCAGGGGCCCTCAGGGGCCTTCTGAGGATCCCTGCAGAGTTATTTCAGGGCCTGCTGTGATGCTGTGTCCCTCACCTGCTGAGCAATTCAGCCAGGAAAATACTCTCTAGGTCTCACCTCCCGGAAATGTCTCAGCTATTTTTCACAGGGCTGCTCCTCTAGCAGGCAACAGGGGCTTTGTGTCAGAGGAAAGCACAGGGGGTGCCCCCATTTTCGTATTAGAACAAGGTACAGGTAACAGGGCTCTCCCTTTAGCTACTCAGTATCCCTTAGGTGCTTGACCTTTGGGCTTCAGGGCCAGTCACTGGGAGGTTCTGATCTCATTGGATTTCCTCAGCCAGAGGTTCCTAAACCTTTTCAGAACATGGATCACATCCTAATAAAACACTGCCTTGTGGACACCTCTCCTCCCATGCGTAATCCCACAGACCACCTCCCCTCTCACTGGCAATCAAACACCATCCCAGTGGCAGCCACAGCAAGCACTTACATGGAACAGGTTTCAGTGTAGCAGCCATGTTAGTCTGTATCCGCAAAAAGAACGAGGAGTACTTGTGGCACCTTAGAGACTAACAAATTTACATGGAACAGCAATATAGGGAAAGAGATGTGGTTTTTAGCATCTTTCAGTGCAGTTTAGCAGCTGTAAAGAAGAAGAGCCAGCACCATGCAACCAGCTTGCTCTTTGCAGACCACCCATGAGAGCTCCAGAGAGCACAGTTCACTTAGCCCTTGGATGGACCTCCAAGGCACCTCAGGTGATGCAGGAGCTGGTGTCAGTCAGTAGGGGGTGCTCTTCCCTCTGAGTCAGTACTGAACTCACACCAGCAGAGTGCTAGGAGCCTGCGGTGCAGCTGTAAACGCCACCTTTCAAATGAGACATACTGTCAAACCACTGTTTGTAGCCGTAAAGGTCCCATGACCCTTTCCCCAAGAGCTCTCGGTGCTGCCATAGTCCAATTCCAGTTTGGGTAATTGTATTCTTGCTGCCTCATATCCCTTCTGTAGCTTCAGTTATTGATGGTTGTTTTCCCCTCCTGAAAACTGTTGTGTTGTTGTGCACTGCTCCATCTCAGAGGCAGCTACGCTTCAGAGATCCCAGCCTAGGAGAGAAAGTGCTTTGGGACCCTTCAGGAGTCAAGGCACTAGAAATGTGAATGGCGAAATTATTTTGATGATCAGGCCCTGTCTTCTCTCAGAACAGCTCTCCAGGTGCTTCCTTCACAGCAAGGCAACCAGGAAGGAAGGATGGGCTTGAGCTGGAGTGGGATTCAGGAGCTCTTGGCTATGCCACTAATTCCCTCTGTGACCTCGGGCAAGTCACTTCACCTCACTGTGCCTTAATGCCCCATTTCTAGCATGAAGACAATTCTTCTGAGACTCATGGGAGGGGATGAGAGGATAAAACCCTTTAGTACTCATGAGGTGCTCAGCTACTACAGTGATGGGGGCCTGTCATAGGTCTCACCCTGACTTAGAGCTGTTGGGTTCCAATATGGGGACCTGCATGGACTCCTCTAAACTAAAATCCTAGTTTAGATCTGGTAAAAGCTGCCACCACCCAATAATGTACGTTTATTGGGACACAGTCCTTCCCCAAAATCCTTGGGGATCCCAAGAGCCCCAAATCCATGGAGTTCTTACACCTAGGAGAAATAAACCATTCCCCCCTGCTTCCTCCCCCCCTCCCTTTTCCTAGGAGAGATACCGGGATTCAACTACAGAGGGATGCCTTCCTCCTCTCTCCTCCCCTTTCCCTGAGAATTCACCCAAGGAAAGATCAACCAAGTCCTTAACAGAAAAGATTTATTAAAGAATAAAAAGAAAGTAAACTGTCTCTGTAATACCAAGATGGAACAATACACAGGGTCTAAACTTATCAATCTCTGGAGAGAATCCCCCCTCCTTTCTTTCTCAGTAAAAGCAATAACAGTACAGAATTACAGAAATTCTATAGCAAAACACACAATTGCAAATGTAGAAATCAAATTATAAGACTAATCTGCCTTTCTAATTAATACTCACTATTGGATAGTAGGAACTACTCCAGGAGAACTTGGAGACATGTCTGGCCTCTCTTAGATCCAAAGAGAGAACAGAGCAAACAAGGAACACAGACAAAGGCTTCCCTCCACAGAGATTTGAAATTATCCTGTCCCTTGATTGGTCCTCTGGTCAGGTGTTTCTCAGGTTACTGAGCTTGTTAACCCTTTGCAGGTAAAAGAGACCTTAACCCTGATCTGTTTATTTATGACAGGGCCATATAAAACTCCCTAGTAGAATGAGAAGACAACATTCTTCTTTTTTTTTAAGGGGGAGAAGATGAATCTTCTGGTACCCTGTTCTCCCCCTCCCTGGACATGACTCCCCCCAAAATGCTGTCACTGCCAATCTGACCTCAGCCATAGGTCAGGAATGGTGGGTAAAGAAAGGATGAGACATGAGCCACGAACTCTTCACCCTCATCTCCCAAACAAGTGGCTGATTGTGCCTCCTCCGCCATTCTCTATAGACTTAGCATTGCAGGACACATGGACTATCACCAGCAGGGGGCATTATGTGTTTTCTAGAGAGAACTTCACTGACCCACAATGGAGACAGTCTTCATTTAAATACACCTGGTTCACTCTCACCCTCTCCAGCCAGGGTCGGCTGTACCCCACGCTGCCAGCAGCAAACTGCTGGGTGAGGCAGTGGATGGCTACCTCTCCCCAGCCCCGCCACTCTCCCCCAGCTGCTTTCTTTAATAAGCAGCATAGAATATTTTAGCACCTATGGAAAAACCACCACAGACGGTGGTGGCAGCCGTTGCTAGGGAGATGCTCCCAAAAATAGCCCCACTCCGCCAACCTTTCCTGCTGCTGCTGTGGGGATGGGGGAAGCAAAGGGAGGGGGGAGGAGGACGCGGCGCTCCCTGGAATGTGAGCTAACACACGGCCTGGCCCAAACTGAAGTTAACAGCCACACATGCCAAAGTGGCTTCTGATTTTGGGTGCTGTAGCCAGGCTCCTCTTTGGCCATGTCAGCCTCTGGTGGAGGGGGTGGTTGGAGTATGTTTATCCTCCCTATAGGGGAACAGCCCTCTGCCTAAGAAGACTTTTCTCCGTGCTGCTCCATCCCTGTTTTCACTAGTTTTTTCTCCCTTCTCTCCCTCTAGCACCAGAAGAGGGGTTATTAAAGGTGGCCCTGAATTGGACTCAGGTGTCTCTAATTAACCTGAAGTAACCTCTTTTCAGTTCATGGGGAAAAGAGCCTTCACCATTATAGGACGGATACACCTGCCTTCCACCACTCGCTTACAGCTGCTCCAACTTAGTCACATCTTGGCCCCCCAACTCTGGATCAGCATTAGGGACTTCGGCTACATGGGCCAGGAAACAGCATACTCATGACAGGCCATCAGCGTTGCCATGCTTGATTCCTGCCCTGTGCTGTGCCCCGACGTGGGAGGGTTGTAGCAACAGGACCCATCTTGTTACTCTCTCATTTGTTCTGGTGCATCCACTTCAGGGGAGCCTGGTCCGTAACGAGGGTAAACCTCCGTGCGAGCCAGTAGTACCGCACGGTTTCCATGGCCCACTGGACCACAAGACATTCCTTCTCCACCACACCATATTTTTGTTCTCTGGGAAGGAATTTTCTACTGAAGTACAAGACAGGGTGTTCTTCCTCTCCTTCTATTTGAGAGAAGCATGGCTCCCAACCCTACCTCGGAGGCATCCATTTGTAGTATAACTTTTTCAAAGTCTGTGGCTGCTAGAACTGGATGAGTGCAGAGGGCTGTCCTCAGATCCACAAAATCTTCTTCAGCCACACCAGTTCATTATACTATATCTGGGCCTCTGGCCTTTATCAGATCGCTCAGAGGGTATGCCCTGGTGGCAAAGTGGGGAATGAATCACCTGTAATGCCCCTCTATTCCCAGGAATGTTCTCACCTGTTTCTTCCTGATTGGTCGAGACAAACTTTGTATTGTCTCTACCTTGTTCAGTTGGGGTTTCACTAAGCCTCTCCCCACAATGTACCGGAGGTATTTGGCTTCCACTACCAATATTGCATATTTGGATGGCTTAGTGGTGAGACTTGCTTTCCTCAGGGTATCCAGTACAGCTTCCACCTTTTCCAGATGTATCCCCCAGTCTTGGCTGCAAATGATCACATCATCCAAGTAAACAGCTGCATACTTGGCATGTGGGTATACTAGCTTATTGATGAGGCATTGGAAGGTTGCTGGAGCTCCATGTAATCCAAAAGGGAGGACCATGTTCTGGTATAGGCTCTCTGACGTAAGAAAGACAGTCTTCTCTTTGGCCACCTCTGCCAGAGGGATTTGCCAATATCCTTTCGTCAGGTTGACGGTAGACAAAAATATTGCTTTTCGCAAGTGGTCTACTAGCCTGTGTATTTGAGGAATGAGTAAGCATTGAACTAGGACATTTTATTTAATTTTTGGAAGTCACTACAGAACATCATTGTTCCATCTGGTTTAGGTACCAGAACAACTGAACTGGGCCACTGACTATGGGACTCTTTGATGACTCCCAGTTCCAGCATCCTCAACTTCTGTACTGATCTTTTCGCCACAGGGATTTGGTATGGTTAATTCTTCACCTTTACTTCTGGATCCATGATGATATGGTGATGAGTTTCCATGGTTCTGCCTGGCTTCCCTGAGAACACATTGTGATTTTGCTTGATCATCTTGACGTCTTCTGTACATTGTTCAGGGTTCAATTTGGGGCATATTTTACACATCCCTAAGGTTTATCTTCCTGAAGTGGTATCTCTAGGGCAACCATATAAGCTCCTCTGTCTTGCCAGGGCTTTAACAGGTTGACGTGGTAGATTTGCTCCTGCTTTCAGTGATCAGGTGTCAAATCTTATAGTCAACCTCCCCTCTGTTACTTTGTATGACCCCTGCCATCTGTCCAAGAGCTTACTTTCTGCAGTGGGCACCAGCACCATTATCTAATCCCCTATCTGGCATTTCCAAACCTTCACTTGAAAATTATAATAGGCCTGTTGGGCCTTTTGTGCCCTCCCCTCCCCCACAACTTGCACTATGGGGGTGACTTCGGCTATTCTGTCCTGCATCTGCATCACATGTTCAATGACATCATTCCTTGACTAGTCTATTCCACCCAGTCATCCTTGGCAATGTTCAATATGCCCTGGGGATGGTTACCATATAGCAACACGAAGGGAGGAAATGCCTGTGGAAGCCTGGGAAACCTCCCTTATAGCAAACATCAGGTAAGGTAGCAAGTTATTCCAATTTTTTCCATCTTGACTCAGTATCTGAGATAAAATTTGGATTAACTCCTTTGCTATCCTCTTGGACATTGTGTTTCACAGGGGTACAGCTTCTGGGTCTTGGGCAGCATAGTCCAGAATCACGAGCACAGCGAGATGACCTTGGGGTGATTTCTCCAGCAGACCTATCAGGCCCACTATCCTCTCAAATGGGACTTCAATAGTTAGTAGGGGCACTAAAAGGGCCCTTGTGTGAGGGTGTGGGCTGTGCAATTGGCATTTAGGGCAGGAGGTGCAATAGCATTGAACCTCCATATAGATTCCTGGTGAAAAAAACCTTCATGGGATTCTAGCCGGAGTTTTATCCACCCCCAAATGTCCCCTGAACAAGTGACTATGAGCTAAGTCTAATACTGCCTTTCTGGGTCCTCAGGGTACTACTAAAAGCTGCTGCAGTTCTTGGCCTGTAGTCGGACTAGTCTATATAACAGGTCCTTTTTTTAAAATCACAAATTAAGGCCCTGGACCTTTGGGTTTCTCCTCTACTGGGACCCCACTTACCTCACTGAGTTCTTTTCTAATATTTCAGTATATAGTGTCATTGGCCTGGTCCTGCCCAAAATTCTTATACAAGGGAACAATATGTCCAAACTCAAGGGAGTCTATTTTATTTTCACCTCCAGGACTGGTCTCTGTGGAAGTTGGCCCAACCTCCAGTTCAACAACAGTCCAAGTTGCCTCCCCACAAGCTGAATGAGATCAGTTACCTACAAGCACCACCTTTTGATTCTGGGGTCTGCCCTCCTTTCTCATTTAGTCTTCCAGGATTTACCAGATGCTGAAAACACATCTGGGGCTGATTCAGAGAAGATGGAAGGTGGTCTGTTTACTGGAGTCATGATATCAGCAGCGGGCTACTACTTTCCCCTCAATCCATCTACTGGGAGTAGATTTCCAGACCCTGGGAAGTCTCATCCTACAAGCATGTGGTATAGAAGTTTAGGAATTACAACTGCTGTCTGACTTGCTGTACTTCCCATAACCTCTATTTGTATAGGAATGGATGGGTAATAACTAATTGTCCTGTGTATGCAGGTTATTCCTGTGTGTTTGACCTGAGACACTGATGTGACGAAGTGGGGGATTTTCTTGATTTTCCTTGTTTTTCCAATGGTTTGCATGCAGAGGGGGTGAGACTCAGTTTCCCTGGGTGTTACTGGTTTAACGAGGTGAGGAGAGAGGGAGTTTGTTGTTACAGAGGACCGGTGAGGGAACTTGGGACCTCAGCCAATGGCCTGGAGGATGGATACCCCAGCAACTGGTGACCTGGTGATCCGGATGCCCAGCTTAGGAGTCACAGCTGGCTCTGGCCAGTGGGAGGACAATGGGCTGTGAAGAGAGGACCCTGGTGACCTAACGAGCCGGTTCCAGCCAGAGGAGGCCAGAGGACAGAAGAGGGGAGAGGCGGCCCAGGCAACCCTGTTTACCTGGAGAGGAGACAATGGACAGAGGCGGGGTTTGGGGTTGGTGATATCAGATGCCGAACTGGGAAGCAGGGGGGCTCTGGGCTGGAGAGAGGGGGAAGGCAGAGCCCACCTGGATGAAGGGGAGACTTGGATGTGCTGTGCTGAGGGAGGCCAGGCCTGAGGGCTGAGAGAGTTTCCTGTGCTGTGTTCAATGCTCAATAAACCCTCCTGTTTTACGCTGGCTGAGAGTCACTCTGGTCTAGAGAACAGGGTTGCATCAACCCCTTCGGGGGGTGGAAGCCCCGGGGGTCCAGAGCGAGTGGACTCCCTGAGGGGGCCCACGGCGAGAAACAGGTGTGCTAAGGCTCAGAGAGGTGCGGCTCCAGGAGGTTTACCCCCGAGAGAGAGTTAACCCCCAGGAGAAGGGCTGTCTCACTGAAAAGGGCACCCCTCCATGGACCACATGGGGCCAAGAGTGGGCACTATCTGTAAGTCCATGACAACGTGGTAGCAGAGGATGGTTCGCAGATGCACCCTGTAGACAGTTGGCTGCGATCGCAGGCGCTTGGCAGTGAGTGGCTGCCAGCGATAGAACGAGGGTATTGAAAGGAACCAGCCTGGAAATGGCCTATAACCAGCTCTGTAAGAGTGACCTGGCACATCTTGCAGGGAGAGAGGGCTGAGCATCGGGAGGCTCTCTAAGGAGCAGCTGATTGCTCAGCTTGTAGAGAATGACCAGTCTGAGGAACAGGCTCCAGACTCCAGGGGGGTCTCCTGGGGTGCCCAGAGAGCCAGGGAGTAGCCATGGGGGCAGTCTGTGTAGCGACCGGGAGTCCATCAGACCCGAATCCCCGGTCAGCATGGGGAGACCCCAGTTGAGTTCCTCCCTAGAGGAGTTGCGGAAACTGGAGCTGGAGCTGAAAGTGAAGGAGCTGAAACTGGAGGAGCGGAGGCTGGCGGACCGTGCAGAACAGCGAAAGCACGAGTTGGAGTTGTAGGTGCAGCGGGCCAAGAGGGCCTGCTGGGGGGTAAGTGGGGAAGGGCCCCGAGATGCCAGTGTTGTGGGGAACCTAGACACCAAACTGCTGCCCCAGTTCAAAGGGCGGGGGGGATATTGATGTCTACCTCACAGCCTTTGAGAAGGCTTGTGATCTGAACCAGACTGACCCTGCAGACAGGCTTCGCTGTCTAACCCCCGCTGCTGGGTCCCAAGGCCATAGAGGCATTCACCCAAATGGATGGTGTTGAGACGGGGGATTACGACCTGTTCAAACAGACTTTGCTGCTGAAGTTTGAACTGACCCCTGAGGCGTACAGGAAACGATTCTGGGGTGTACGCAAGACTTCAGGTGTCTCTTACAAGGAGGTCACCAACTTGCCAGGGCAATATCTTCATAAGTGGGGGAAGGGCACAGGGACCACTACTGCAGAAGACGGGTATAACCTGGTGAGGTTGGAGCAGCTGTATGACATCTGCCCTCCAGACCTTAAGATGTGGTTAGTGGACTGGAAGCCCAAAGATCTGCACAGTGTGGGGGCACTGGCGGATGAGTTTGTGAACAGCAAATCAGGGGCAGGAGGGAGACCCACATCTGGGACTCATAAGGGGAGTCATCCAGAGACCTCTCAAAGGTGGGACTCCAGGAAGCCCAACTCAGGGTTTCCCGTGAATGCCAGGGCCGGACGACCCCCTCTGTGGGACTTGAAGGGCCTGTAATGTAATTACTGTGATCAAAGGGGACACAAGGTGGCACAATGCCTGAAGATGAAGGAAATCGCAGCCAAGCAGAACCCATGGAGTGTCAACTGGGTGGAAGCCCACCGAGAGGGGGCACTGCTGGTCCAGGGGGCCGCAGTCGAGAGGGCTGTGCCAGGGGGAGGGGACCGCCGGGCCAGCAGGGGAAGGCAGGGCCCCAAGCCCAGAGTACCTGTACTCCATTAGCTGGGTGAGCGTGGGATAGGCCCTGGGGGACAATCACCACATCATCCCCATTGAGGTGGGAGGAAGGAGCGTCCAGGGGTTCTGGGACATGGGTGAAGAGGTGATGCTGGTGCAGTCCGAGGTGGTGGGCCCAGACCACCTAGTGCCCGATACCTACATGACTCTGAGGGAAGTGTTCGGGCCCCCCATCAAGGTGCCTGTAGCGAAATGGAGGGCTAAGGAGGGACCCAAAGGGGTCGGGGTGCACGATCACCTGCCTACCGAGGTGCTAATGGGTAATGACTTGGAGAACTGTCTGGATGGCACTCAGTTCGCCCTGGTCCTTACCCGGAGCCAGAGCCAGCAAGGGACGCAGGACCTCCTGAGGGGGGGACCGAAACACCGAGGGTAGGGCTCGAAACTGAGGCACCGCCAGCCAGCAGCTGAGTTCCAGACGGAGCTGCAGAAGGATCCCTCCTTGGAGAAGCTGAGGGTCCTGGCTGGGCACAGCAGTGCAGGATCCCAGGGGGAAGACCGCCAGGAGAGATTCCAGTGGGAGAAGGGATTCCTGTGCCAGGTATGGGCTGGTTCAGGGCAAACTGAACCTTGGAAAGCCAGGAGGCAGCTGGTGGTTCCCCAGAGGTACCGCCACACACTGTTGTACTTGGCCCACAATATTCCCCTTTCGGGGCAACAGGGCATCCAGCGCACCAGGCAAAGGCTGCTGCAGAAGTTTTACTGGCCCGGGGTCTTTGATGCGGTCCAACAGTATTGCAGGTCCTGTGACTCCTGCCAGAGAGTGGGGAAGGCCCGGGATAAGTGTAAAGCACCGCTGAGACCTTTGCCCATCATAGAGGAGCCTTTCCAGAAGGTGGCCGTGGACATAGTGGGACACCTCAGCACAGTGACCAGTTCAGGGAAGAAATATAGTCTGGTGGAGGTAGATTTCGCTATGTGCTCCCTCAGCACAGCACATCCAAGTCTCCTCAGCATCCAGGTGGGCTCTGCCTGCTCCCTCTCTCTAGCCCAGAGCCCCCCTGCTTCCCAGCTCGGCATCTGATATCACCAGCCCCAAGCCCCGTCTCTGTCCATTGTCTTCTCTCCAGGTAAACAGGGTCACCTGGGCCTCCCTTCTTCTGTCCTCTGGCCCTCTCTGGCTGGAACCGGCTCATTAGGTTACCCGGGTCCTCTCCTCACAGCCCATTGTCTTCCCACTGGCCAGAACCAGCTGCGACTCCTGAGCTGGGCCTCTGGGTGACCGGGTCACCAGTTGCTGGGGTTCCCATCCTCCAGGCCATTGTCTGGGATCCCAAGTTCCCTCGCTGGTCTTCTGTAACAACAAACTCCCTCTCCCCTCAGCTTGTCAAACCAGTAACACCTAGGGAAACTGAGTCCCACCCCCTCTGCATGCAAGCCATTGGAAAAACAAGGAAAACCAAGAAAATCCCCCACTTCGTCACATCTCTCCCCGCTTCGAACTGGGAAGCAGGGAGGCTCTGGGCTAGAGAGAGGAAGCAGGCAGAGCCTACCTAGATGCAGGGGAGACTTGGATGTGCTGTGCTGAGGGAGGCCAGGCCTGAGGGCTGGGAGAGTTTCCTCTGCTGTGTTCAACGCTCAATAAACCCTCCTGTTTTACGCTGGCTGAGAGTCACTCCGGTCTAGAGAACAGGGTTGCATCTGCCCCTTCGGGGGGTGGAGGCCCCAGGGGTCCAGAGCGAGTGGACTCCCTGAGGGGGCCCACGGCGAGAAACAGGTGTGCTAATGCTCAGAGAGGTGCAGCTCCAGGAGTTGGGGGGGGCTTAACCCCGAGAGAGAGTTGACCCCCAGGAAAAGGGCTGTCTCACTGAAAGGGGCACCCCCCACGGACTGCACGGGGCCAAGAGTGAGCACGATCTGTGAGTCCATGACAATTGGTTCCATCCCACCAATTGCCCAGACTAATGTGGCTGCATTTCCTGAGTCCACTAAATTAACACTACACCATTCATCCTGACTGGCCACGTATATCTACATGGAGTCATAGCTACACCTACAAGAGTGATTAATCCACATAGATGCTCACTATCCCCCAAGTTGCACTGCATGAGCTCCTCATAGTTTGGATATTGAACAGCTGTATGCCCTAGTTCCCCATAAGCATGACACATATATGTAGTCCTGGATATCCCCCCTATTCTGTGGGCTACTGGGCCTTATCCCACAGCCCTCTTTCCCCCGTTCCCCAAGTCCCTTCATACCCCTCTTCAGCATCCCTTCTCCCCAGTATAGTCCTACCTGAACTCTCAGAGGTACGGACCTTCAGGACTGGGGCTAGATCCTGGTCTGGTGCATCTCTTCTCTGGTAGTCTGAGAAAACTCTCTGTACATTAAATGTCTCTCTGTGAGGGTGACCAAACCATCATAAGAGGAAGGGTCATTTCAGCAAACCCACCCTCACAGATCTGGGGGCAGGTCCTCTCAGGAATCTGTCCAAAACCAACTGTTCTATTATCTTTTCCACAGTGTGGATCTCGGGACTCAGCTACTTCTGCGTTAGATGGATCAGGTAGAACAGTTGCACTATTGGTGCTTTTGTTCTCCTGGAACCTCCACTCATGGAATCTCTGGGCCCTTATGATTGTAGTCACTCTGGGTCTCCCCAGGACCGCAGTTTCCAACTGTGTGTAGTCTTTAGCAGTTTGCACTGCCATATCATAGTAGGCCGCCTGGGCCTCTCCACACAGGAAGGAAGCGAGGATACTTGCCCACTGTCTCAGGGCCAGGACTCACATAGGGCTGTTCTTTCAAACGCGAGAAGATAAAACCTCAACATCTACTCTGTCATCATCTTTTATAGGTAACTGCTGGCCTTTAAGGATTGCGTTCCATTGTGGCCACCTCTCAGAGCAGGCAGGGCTTTCAATTATCTCACTACTTCCTGTAGGGTGGCTCACTCCTGTACCACTGGGTTCATCAGCAGTTGAGTCGTCTCTTGTATTTGTACAGACTTCTGCTGAGTGGCCATCTGGACTCTAGTAGCCTCTTATTGTGCCATGGTGGTCTGCAACAACACCCTCACCACGTGGTCCATGCTCAGGAATGATCTACCTTGTCCCCGGGGTACTTTGCTCCATCAAATCCCACCTCTAACACCTCTTTTGCTCCATCAGCCTCAACGTTTCTCCCACTGGCGGCGGGGCTGGAGTAAATCAGTCCTACTCTGGAGGATTTTAATTCTTAACTTTGGTTTAGTCACAGTATTTAAAGGTGGGCCCCAGGGTAGGCCCGAGCAGTTCTCTTATGCAAAAATATCCACAACACAAAAGAAATCTCTCCTTGCCTCCACCAGAGCATTGATTTATTAATGCTGGCATCTGGTCACTAGCCCCTCCCCAAACAGAAAGAAACTCAGTCTTTCCTCTACTGGGAGAAGAGCAGCCCTCCAGCTAGGAGAAGCCTTTTCTCCCTGCAGCAACTTGTTTCTTGTTTCTTCCTCTTCCTCCTCCTCTCTCTCTCTCATTGGAAGAGGGAGGTTTTAAAAGGTCCCCAGCAGCCCTTAATTGGACACACGTGTCTCTAATTAACCTGAGGTAACCTCTTTTCAGTTAATAGGGAAAAATGTCTTTAGCCTTCTAGCACAGATACACCTGCCTTCCACCACTCCCTTCCAGCTCTTGTCACAGTGCCAAAACATGACACACCATGGTTCTGAGTTTCAGAGGGGTCAACTGAAGTCAATGGGAGCTGTGTGTGCACAGCATCCCGGAGAAAAATCAGGCCTTAAATGTCTGAAGTTGGGCATCCTTCTTTTTGGCCTAGACAGCAGTAGACTGGGCCATCCCACAGTCATGCTCTATGCTAGGAAGAAGGCTTAATCACTGGAGTTTCTCCCTTGCACTTTCCCCTGCTCCGTTATTGTGCTCTCCTGTCTTGGCCTGTTCCTCATATACATCAGGTCAGCTCTTGCCTGACAGGGTTACAATATTAGTGAGACAAGGTGGGTGAGGTAATATCCTTTATTGGATCAATTTCTGTGAAGCCTTTGAGCTTACACAGAGCTCTTCCTCAGGTCTCTCTAATATTCTGATGCCAACATGGCTACAACAAACACTGCATACAACAACGTGGGGCCGGGGGTTTGGGGGGGGAAGGTTTACAGTATGGAATTTCCAGTGCCATGTGAACCACCCATTCAGGGAGGCTAGCCTCCAACCCTTCCCCTTCCACCCCCCTCCCCTGCTGGAGCCCTGAGCCCCGAACTGCAGCCGCTGCCCCACCCGAGTTCCATAGCACCAGGCGGATGGCCCAAGCAATGGTCCCAGCCACCTTGAGTCCCGGGCTGCAGGCCGGCCCACCCTAACTCCAGCCCTAGCCCCCATCCACTTCAGGGAAGAGGAGCAGCCTGGGCTGGGGCCACAGGGGAATAGCAGGAAGGGCCCTCGAGCAGAGTGTGGCCAGGGCCACACCTGGCTGTCTGGGGAGGTTTAGGCCTGGGGAGGGGGAATACCATGTGCTGTGGGAGCAGGGCAGGAAGGAAGCTACTAGTTGCTTGAAGTATCAACCAGTCTTAGCTTTTTCCCCTAGAGAGGAGGGTCACATTGTCTTTGCCCAAAACCCAGTTGTACCAGCTCCGTATCAGGCCGTGATGATTGGGGAATTTGTCTATGCAGCTTATGACTTCTGGTTGATACTATGAAGTTATCATGAAGTGCTACTAGCAAAACTGCTGTATCCTGAATGCTTTCCCCAGACCTGAAGAAGAGCTCTGTGGAGCTCGAAAGCATGTCTCCTTCACCAATAGCAGTTGCGCCAATAAAAGATATTACCTCACCCACCTTGTCTCTCTGTACATGTATCTGCCATGTCTTCCCAGCCCGAAAAGCATGTTTCCCCCAGACTGAGAACAATAGGAAGGTACTTAACTTTTAACAATGTACTTTAATAACAATAGGTATGCTACAAAGTAGCTTCCTTCTTTGAAAAGCAATTTTATATTATCCCTTTTGTGTGTGGGGGTGGGGTTGGGGGGTGGTGAAAAGTTACCCAACAGACAGAACAAAGGAATCCAGAAGTTGGAAAGTTGAGGGTTAAATAGAAAGCCACACAGGATCAGAAGTGAAGAAGGAAGGGGCCAGTTTAGTCAAGGACAAAGAACGCAAGGTGGGGGAAGAATACTCCATGTTCCAGCCTGCAAGCCATGCCCTGGACTAGAAGGCTCTGACCTTGGGGTGGGGACTGGAGTTCTGCAAGTGGATGTATCCAGTTTTGGGCCCCACACTATAAGAAGGATGTGGAAAAATTGGAAAGAGTCCAGCGGAGGGCAACAAAAATGATTTAGCGGGCTGGAGCACATGACTTATGAGGAGAGGCTGAGGGAACTGGGATTGTTTAGTCTGCAGAAGAGAAGAATGAGGGGGGATTTGATAGCTGCTTTCAACTACTTGAAAGGGGATTCCAAAGAGGATGGATCTAGACTTTTCTCAGTGGTACCAGATGACAGAACAAGGAGTAATGGTCTCAAGTTGCAGTCGGGGAGGTTTAGGTTGGGTTTTAGGAAAACCTTTTTCACTAGGAGGTTGGTGAAGCACTGGAACTGGTTACCTAGAGAGGTGGTGGAATCTCCTTCCTTAGAAGTTTTTACGGTCAGGCTTGACAAAGCCCTGGCTGGGATGCTTTAGTTGGGGATTGGTCCTGCTTTGAGCAGGGGGTTGGACTAGATGACCTCCTGAGGTCCCTTCCAACCCTGATATTCTATGATTCTATGTTTCTATGTAAATATACAGTTGTCTAGGGGTATGTCTACACTGCACTTAAGCCCAGGTTTTGAACTCAGGCTCAAGCCTAACCCCCTTTCTGTCTACACACACATCATGCTAATCCAGGTCTTGGACCCAGGGTCTTAGAATCCCACAAGAGTGGAGGGTCTGAGCCTGAGTCAAGCCAGGATTCAAACCCTATTGCTTTGCAGTGTAGCCATAGCCCCATAACATCTGCCAAGATCAAGTAACAATGCCAGCCTGAGACATGGTGATCTGCTCATGGGGCTGAATTCAGACAAGGCAGCGACCACCTTAACTCCTCCACCTTCTGGCATCAGAGTGTCAGCAGCATGTACAACCCAGAAATGGGAAGAGGTGGGCAAGGGGAATGGGGCAGCATGTTGGGACATGCCCATTTCACCAGGCCAAGAGACATTCCCTAGAGCTAGCCCCTTGGCTGACTGAGGTGCTGGCAATGGAGATCAAGCAGGAGACTGGAGCCAGGCTCTGGTTTTTCCCTGCTGAAAGGATTAAAAATCCCTCCACTCTCCTTTCAACCCTTGGGGGTTCTGGTGGTGGTTGGCTGAGGGGAGCTTACCAAGGCTTTGCGCCAGCTCAGCCAGTGTGGCAGGGTTGGCTTTCAGCATAGGCACAGACCAAAAGAAAATGGAGGTGGGTGATCAGGGTGAGGAGGTAGACTGCCTGGTTAAGTGGGGAGGCACAGCATCCTTGCTCTGGTGGGTGTGGCTGGAAGGAGAGGCTAAAGCAGGGGTGGGCAAACTATGGCCCGTGGGCCAGATCCAGCCCATCAGGGCTTTGGATCCGGCCTGCGGGATTGCCACCCCTGTGGCACCGCGGGGCTAAGGCAGGCTCCCTACCTGCCCTGGCCCCACACCACTCCTGGAAATGGCTGGCACCATATCCCTGTGACCCCTGAAGGGAGCAGGGTGCAGAGGGCTCAGCGCACTGCCCTCGCCTGCAGGAACTGCCCCCTGCAGCTCCCATTGGCTGGGAATGGGCAACTGCGGCCAGTGGGAGCTTCAGGAGAGGTACCCGCAGGCGAAGGCAGCATGCAGAGCCCTCTGCTCTCCCCCGCCCCCCCCAGGGGCCACAGGGACGTGGTGCCGGCCGCTTCCAGGAGTGGTGCAGGGCCAGGGCAGGCAGGCAGGGAACCCGCCTTAGCGCTGCTGCCACCCCGGAGCTGCTCAAGTTAAGCAGCACCAGGCTGGAGCCCACACCTTGAACCCCTCCTACACCCCAACTCCCTGCCCTGAGCCCCCTGCAGCACTCCACACCCCTCCTGTGCACCAATCCCCTGCCCTGAGCCCCCTTGTACACCCCACACCTCCTCCCGCACATCAACCCCCTGCCCCAGCCCTGCATTCATGGCCCTGCATGCAATTTCCCCACCCAGATGTGGCCCTCGGGCCAAAAAGTTTGCTCACCCCTGGGGTAGAGGGTATGTCTACACTGCAACAAAAGGTGTGCTCTCAACTTGGGTTAGTTAGTTAACTCAGCTTAGAACAGCAGTGTAGACATGGCTTTCAACCGCAGCCTTCCCTCTGGGCTTTAACTCGAGCTGCAAACCTGAGTTAGCAACACCCCCTTACCATGTCATGGAATGGATCTGATAAGGAAAGGGCCTGTGATGAAAAACTGTTCTCCAAAAAGTTATTACCCTCACCCCAGGAGGAGGGGAAAACAAGGCCCCAAAACTAGCAAATGGAGAGAAAATAAATAGAATCCAAAAAACTTCCAGTTTCAACTGCCAAATCCCAGCTTCCTCTCCTCCTTGTCACCCTGGCGACATGGCTTGCAGTCACCATGGAAACCCGAGGCATGGAGAGAGAGCATCACAGTGAAAGACAGTGGCACTGTCTTGGATTATTTTGGGAGGCAGGGAGACACCTGGTGTGAGGCTTTCAAGCTTATTTAGTGGCAGGGAAGGAGGTGGGGGGGGAGAAGAGGTTTATTTTTAGGTGTTCCCACTTCATGTGCCAATTTTCTTTTTTTAAGAGTTCCAAGTTTGGATGCCTCTTCCCCCTCCTCCAGGCCCTTCCTCCCTCACCTCCTCTCTCAGGCGCCTTGGTGGCACAGGGATCCCACAGCTGACAATCAGAGCTCCCCTTGCTCACTTCCCAGCCTGCTCCTTTGCATCAAGGCTCAGCCAGTGACAGAGAAGAATGGATGTGGTGTCACCGTCAAGGCTTCTCCTCACTTGCCCCGGGCATCTCTGCCAAAACGCCACACAGAGGCCATGATGCCCAGTCAGTGCGACATCCCCATGGAATCCCTCCGACTGGCCCTTCCGTGCCAGCCCCACAAAGTCAGCAGGGTGCTCAGCACCTGCAACGGACAGAACTCACCCTTTGGGTGGGGGAGTGTCACATGGGACCACCAGCTCCTGTGAAGTCAGAGGTTAAAAAGAACGAGCCTCTGCCACAGGCAATGGCATTACCATTTCCCTGCTGCTTACTACAGTGAAGCTGCACCTTGTAGGAGGAGCAGGTGTATTAAAGGAGCATCAAAACAGGGGGGGAAACACCGACAGCTCTTAAAAACAGCAAGACTGAGTTGGTATCAGGCTGGGATAAAACATGGCACCTCTTGAGACAGGGACAATTGATCACTATTCCATTGCCCTTGTCCTGGTTAATTTATTTATAGGTATCTGCTGCACTCATCTCACTGTAGTAGGAGAGCGCCCTATGAGACTAGGGCTAGATCATGGCCCTCTGAAGGAAGAAAAAATGGCTACTCACCTTTCTGTAACTGTTGTTCTTCGAGATGCGTTGCTCATGTCTATTCCAGTTAGGTGTGTGTGCGCGCCGCGTGCACGGCTGTTGGAAACCTTTTCCCTAGCAGCTACCCATCAGGCCTGCTGGGGAGCCCCCTGGAGTGGCACCGATATGATGTTCTATATAAGACTCTGCTGGCCCGACCCCCCCTTCAGTTTCTTCTTGCCAGCTACTCTGACAGAGGGGAAGGTGGGTGGGAATGGAATAGACACGAGCAACACATCTTGAAGAACAACAGTTACAGAAAGGTAAGTGACCGTTTTTTCTTCTTCGAGTGATTGCTGATATCAATTCCAGTTAGGTGACTCCCAAGCCTTACCTCAGAGGTGGGGTCAGGAACCGCAGATTGGAGGATCACTCTGCCAAAGACCGCATCATCCCGAGACTGCTGGACGATGGCATAGTGGGACGTGAAGGTGTGAACCGAGGCCCACGTGGTAGTCCTGCAGATTTCCTGGAGAGTAATGTGTGCCAGGAAGGCAGCTGATGACGCCTGAGCTCTCGTGGAGTGAGCCGTAACAGCAGGCGGAGGGACGTTTGCCAGGTTATAGCAAGCACGAATGCACCCGGTGATCCACAAAGACATTCGTTGAGAGGAAACCGGGGCGCCTTTCATCCACTCTGCAATGGCGACAAACAACTGGGTTGTTTTACGAAAGGGCTTTATTCGGTCTATATAGAAGGCGAGTGCCCTTCTAAAGTCAAGAGAGTGGAGGCGCTGTTCACGAAGGTCAGCATGCGGTTTTGGGTAGAAAACTGGTAGGAAGATATCCTGGCTCACGTGGAAGCAGGACACCACTTTTGGTAGGAAGGCCGGGTGAGGTCTTAATTGAACTTTATCTTTATGAAAGATGGTATAGGGTGGCTCACACATGAGAGCCTGTAGTTCGGACACCCGATGTGCGGAAGTGATGGCCACTAGGAAGGCAACCTTCCAGGAGAGGTAGAGAAGTGAGCAGGCCAGTGGCTCAAAAGGAGGGCCCATAAGGCAAGAAAGGACCAAGTTAAGGTCCTATGCAGGCACGGGTGGCTTCGTTGGAGGATGGACTTTCTCCAGGCCTTTGAGGAAACACCGCACGACTGGGTATGCAAACACAGAACGCCCAGCCGCACCTGGGTGAAACGCAGAAATGGCCGCAAGGTGGACCTTAAGGGATCCAAAGGCTAGATGCTGGTCCTTTAGGAACATCAGGTAGTCCAAGATGCACGGAACTGGAACCTGAAGTGGGGGCACCTGCCGCTGAGTGCACCAGCTGGAAAACCTTTTCCACTTGGCTTCGTAGGTAAGCCTAGTTGACGGTTTGCAGCTTTCAAGAAGCACCCTCCTTATCGAGTCCGAACAGGTGCGTTCAGCTTGGTTTAGCCACGGATTCTCCAGGCTGTGAGGTGGAGCAACTGAAGGTCCAGGTGCAGGAGACTACCATGGTTCTGAGAGATGAGGTTGGCCCTGAGAGGGAGACGCAGGGGAGCCTGGATTGACAGGTCCAGCAGGACCGGGTACTAACACTGACGCGGCCAAGCAGGGCTACCAGAATGACATCTGTCTTGTCCCGGCGGACCTTGATGAGCACCTTGTGCACCAACAGGAATGGAGGGAAGGCATAAAGTAGCTGACTTGACCACGTGACATGGAAGGCATCTGCTATCGAGCCCGGACTGTGGCCCCGGAAGGAACAGAAGGCTGGGCACTTTCTGTTGGTCCGTGAAGTGAACAAGTTGACTTGGGGAAACCCCCAGGTGCGGAAAATGGAATGAATGATATCCGGACGTATCGACCATTTGTGAGTGAGAAAAACGCCTGCTCAGGCTGTCCGCCAGAATGTTCTGGACACCTGGCAGGTCTCAGGCCTGAAGGTTGATGGAGTGGGCTAAGCAGAAGTCCCACAGAAGGAGGGCTTCTTGGCAGAGCGGCGAAGACCAGGCTCCACCTTGCTTGTTCAGGTAGAACATGGCTGTGGTGTTGTCCGTTAGGACTGCTATGCAGTGGCCCTGCAAGTGGAGGAGAAAGGCTTGGCACGCAAGGCGAATCATCCTGAGCTCTTTGATGTTGATGTGCAATGACAGCTCGCTCTCATGCCATAAGCCCTGCATTGTCAGGTTCCCGAGGTGGGCCCCCCAACCCAGGGCAGATGCGCCTATGACCAGGGTAAGGGTGGGTTGGGGGGGATGGAATGGGACCCTGGCACCCACCATCCGAGGATCCAGCCACCATTGTAGGGAGTCGAATGTACACTTCAGGACCATGAGGACCATTTCCAGACTGTCGCGTCCAGGTTGGTAGGCTGAAGCCAACCACATCTGTAGCGGCCTGAGTCTGTGTCTGCCGTGCTGCACTATGTAGATACAGGACACCTTGTGACCCAACAACCTCAGACACTGCCTTGCTGTGGTGGTGGGAAACTTGCAGAGGCTGGTAACTATGCCTGTTATAGCCAGGTGCCGTGCTTCCGGAAGGAAAGCCCTCGCTTGGTTTGCGTCCAGAACTGCACTTATGAACTCTGTTTTTTGAGTGGGTGCGAGGACGGACTTGCTGACGTTTACCATGATACCCAAGTGAGTGAACGTGTCCATGACTAGATGTACCTGAGACTGGACATGATGGTGAGACTGGCCCTGTATAAGCCAGTCGTTGAAGCACGGGAAGACGTGCACCTGGTGTCGGCGAAGAAAGGCTGCCATGACCGCCATGCACTTGGTAAAGATGCGAGGGGCTGTGCACAAGCTGAACGGGAGGGCTGTGAACTGACAGTGCATCTTGCTCACCACAAAGCGGGGGAAACGTCTGTGAGATGGAGTAATTGAAATGTGAAAGTACGCGTCTTTCATATCAAGGGCGGCATACCAGTCTCCCGGATCCAGTGAGGGAATGATAGTGGCTAAGGAGACCATATGGAACTTCAGGTTGACGATGTACTTATTGAGCTCCCTGAGGTCCAGAATAGGTCTTAGGCCTCCCTTTCTCTTGGGGACAAGGAAATAGCGGGAATAGAAACCCTTGCCCCTGAGCTCCTGAGGAACTTCCTCCACTGCCCCTATTAACGACAATCAAGGTAAGAGAAGCTAGGGATAAGTGGAGCACTTGATGAGACAAGAGACCACTGTTCCAACAACCGTCACGGGCGGTGAGAAGGAACTGAAGGGGGGTTGGGCCGGAAGGGTCTTATATAGAATGCCATATTGGCGCCACTCCAGGGGGCTCCCCAGCCGGCCCGACGGGTAGCTGCTAGGGAAAAAATTTCCGACATCCATGCACACAGCACACGCACACACCTAACTGGAATTGATATGAGCAATCACTCGAAGAAGAACTTGCCTATTCAGCTGATTTCCAGTATGGAAGCAGGTAGTTGACTCCATCTGTCTGAGGTGTCTTGTGCTACGGCTTTTGGAGGCAATACAAGCTTTGACCAGGTATGTCATACGGCATGATTTAAAGGTAGAGATATTCAAGCTCAGTATGATGCCCTACAGAAATAAGTCTCATAAATGTAGGCCTTCCACTGAGAATGCTCTGCTTCCCCCATCACAAGCTCCAGCAAGGTTTCTGTCGACCAAAATGAACCCGCAGAATATAGCAGAGCAGGTGGAGAGGAAGTCATCGAAAAAACAGGGCCTAAGAGAAAGGACTTTAAAATGGACCCAGAATTTGGCGCCACCTCAGGTTGCGAAGGTCTGATGGGAGGAAGGCCCCATGCCTTTAGTGTCAGCCCAAGATGGAGTGCATTACAATGGGGGAGACAATGCATGAGTCACCGTTGCTAGTCTGCATTGGACTGGAATAGGCAAAGCGATTCAGCTATCAGAGGTGATACAGGCACTTCTTGCCATTGCTGAGCATTTGGAAGAAGCGTGGAGATGAGCAGGACCCTGAAACCCCATAATGATTTCACCAGAGGTCAGCCATTGTCAATGCAGGAATGAGGTCACTTTTTTAGCCAGATCCACAGTGTTTCCCCTTTCCAATGACATCATTTCCACCTTGACTGAGTCAGCATTTAGCCAGTTGCTCTTCATCCAGCCTTTCCCAGGCACTGCCTCGCAAGGGGAACCAGGGTGGACACGTTTGTTCACAAGGCACAGAGCTGGGCACTGATGGCATCTCAGTTTGTAGAGTGTTCTGACAGTTTCCCCTTGTGGCTTCATACTGGTGTTGAATGAGAGGATAGATTCCTGGGAACAGGAGCAGCTGCTATTAATTAATGGGGTCTGTCTGAAAGGGACAACCTATGCCCTCAGGTCCTGCAGATGGGTGGGAAAGATCTAATTCTCCATGAGGGCTGCCAAATGCAGTCAAAAGCTCTAGCAGAACTAACTTTGTTCTTCTTCGAGTGATTGCTCCTATGCATTCCAGTTAGGTGTGCGCGCCGCGCGTGCACAGCTCTTCGGAACATTTTTACCCTAGCAACTCCGGCGGGCCGGCTGGGCGCCCCCTGGAGTGGCGCCGCCATGGCGCTGGATATATACCCCAGCCGGCCCGTCCGCTCCTCAGTTCCTTCTTACCGCCCGTGACGGCCAGTTGGAACAGTGGAGTGCTCTTTTACCTCCACAGCCCTAGCGTTTCTCCATTCTTCTGTGTACATAGTTGGTTAACTTAGTTTAGTAGTTAGATTAGTTGAATAAGTTTAGTTAGTTATAGTATAGTAGGGGAATTAGAGGGGTTAGCCCCTCTTCTTCCACAACCGGTGCGGGCTCATGCCCAAGGCACCGGGGTTTAAGCCCTGTGCGGCTTGCCAGCGGCACATGCCCGTGGGCGACCCGCACGACTCCTGCCTGCGCTGCCTCGGGGAATCTCACAGGACAGATAAGTGCCCGATCTGCATGGCGTTTAAGCCGCGCACCAGAAAGGAGCGAGACTCTCGCCTTAAGCAGCTCCTTACGGAGGCGGCACTTCAGCCTCCCGCGCCGTCCCTGGCGGCACCGAAATCGTCCTCGGCGCGCAGCGCACCAGCGGCACCGAGCCGCCCCGGTACCGAAGCTGCTAGATCTTCGCAGACGGCACCGACGTCCCGGCACCGTTCCCTCTCTCCACCGAGGAAGCGGAAGACGGCGCACTCGGCTTCTAAGCCTCCTGCTTCGGGACAGCTTACCCAGCCTTCACCGGCACCTCCGGCACCGGCTGTGGTAGTGCACAAGCTGTGCACGGTTCCGTTGACTCCGGCACCTCAAGAGCCGTCGAGTCCGGTACCTCCCTGCTCCCTGGTGCCAACCGCGGTCGAGCTGCATCTCCCGTCCACGCCCGAGACATTCTCGACGGCGAGAGAGCTCATCGAGCTCACAGAGGCACCGAGCCTCCGGCCCCCGGCACCGCTGGTGCAGGTTGTTAAGTCAGCGGGCAAGCCGGCCATGATGCGGCCCCCTTCCCCTGACGGACGGGATAGACGGCGCTCCAGGACTCGGTCTCGCTCCCGGTCCCGAAGACGGTCACCATCGCACCGCTCCAGGTCCTGGCACCGCTCTCCATCGCGGTACCGTTCACCATCTCGACGCCGGTCGCAGTCCCGGTACCGCTCAGCATCGCGGTACCGGTCGCACTCCCGGAGACGCTCCCAATCACCGTCCTGTCGGCACCGCAGGAAGTCCGAGTCCCGGCACCGTTCCCGGCACCGTGACTCCAGAAGCCACTCCCAGCACCGCCGGTCGAGCTCCCAGTCGAGCTCCCGGCACCGGTCGAGCTCCCGGCACCGCAGCAGTCGATGGTCTCGCTCGCCATCTCGGTACCGCGACGACCGGCACCGACCCTCAGCACCGTCCGGGGACAGGCTGCCAGTTTCGACGGCGCAGTCCGTCAGCGCCTCCGCACCACCGTGGCCATCCCGTCACTCGTCGGTCGCTTCGCGGGCAGACAGCTATGGCCATCTCCAGGCGGCCCCGCACGGACAAGTCCACAGGGCACAGCAGTGGGGTTTTTGGGTCCCCTGGGCCCAATATGAAGCTCAACGGCT
Organism: Mauremys mutica; assembly: GCF_020497125.1. Taxonomy (NCBI): domain Eukaryota; kingdom Metazoa; phylum Chordata; order Testudines; family Geoemydidae; genus Mauremys; species Mauremys mutica. The sequence continues at coordinate 94,621,425 of NC_059072.1, read as the reverse complement.
ACCTTGCCCCCAGCGGACCCCAGCCTCCGAATGCAGAGTGCCGGAGGCCACTGTCAGCAGGCCGCCCCCATCACCGGGTGAGGCCCAGTTACCGCCTGATCCCGCGGAGCATCCACGGTCCGAGTCAGCTGCCCACCCCATAGAGGACCCACCTGCGGTGGTCCAAGGTCTGTCCTCGTCATCTTCACCAGACGAGGCGGTGGTGGGGGCTTCTACGGCAGACCCTCCGCCTATTGACTTGCGGGCCCACCAGGACCTTCTTCGCAGGGTGGCGAAGGCTATCGACCTCCCGGTAGCGGAGGTCACTGAGGACGAGGACCCGGTGACAAATGTAATTGGAGCTGAGGCTCCAGTGCGGGTGGCCTTGCCATTCATCCGCACTATTCAGAAAAACGCCACTACCATCTGGCAGTCACCGGCGTCCGTCCCTCCCACCGCCCGCAGTGTCGAAAGGAAGTACTCCGTCCCCCCCACGGGGTACGAGTACTTATATACCCATCCTGCACCAGACTCGCTCGTGGTCCAGTCGGTCAACGACAGGGAGAGGCATGGTCAGCCAGCCCCAGCGCCGAAGTCCAGGGAAGCGAGGCGCATGAATCTGTTGGGCCGAAAGGTCTATTCGGCAGGGGGTCTCCAGCTCCGAATCGCCAACCAAATGGCCCTCCTCGCCAGATACACCTTTGACATCCTGATGTCCCTGGCGAAATTCACAGAGCTGATCCCAACAGTCTCGCGCCAAGAGTTCACGGCCCTCCTGGAAGAGGGCAAGAAGTCCTCCAGGTCCTCCATCCAGGCCGCTCTGGACTCCGCGGACTCAGGTGCTAGAACCCTGGCCTCAGGAGTAACCATGAGGCGCATCTCCTGGTTGCAGTCCTCCACATTGCCACCGGAGGTGCAGTACACCTTGCAGGACCTACCCTTCGACACTCAGGGTCTGTTTTCTGAAAAGACGGATTCCAGAATTCAGACCCTGAAGGACGGTCGCATAGCCATTCGCACTCTGGATATGCACACACCGGCTACCCAGCGAAGGTCCTTTCGGCAGCAACCCTACCGGCCATTTAACCAGCCTCGGTCGCGACCCTACAATAGCAGGCATCCTGGCCTGAGTCGCCGTAGACCGTCGGGCAACAGGCGCAACCAGAACCAGGAGCCTTCCAAGGCCCCTCAAGGGCCCAAACAGGCCTTTTGATGGGACGCCCAAGGACGGCCCATCAGTCTCCGTACCGGATCCTTCCCGTTTATTTTGCAACCGCCTTTCCCACTTTCTCCCGGCGTGGTCCCAAATAACATTGGACAGCTGGGTGCTTCGTACAATCCAGTCTGGTTACCGCCTTCAATTTGTTTCGCCCCCTCCTTCCCACCCGCCTTCCCTGTCCCTCTTCAGGGACCCCTCTCACGAGCAATTCCTCCTACAAGAGGTCGAGACTCTGTTGAGCTTGGGTGCCATAGAGGAGGTGCCTCACGACATGCGGGGCAGGGGATTCTATTCCCGATATTTTCTCATCCCCAAGGCGAAATGAGGTCTTCGACCCATATTGGACCTCCGGGAGCTCAACGTGTATGTGCTCAAGCTCAAGTTTCGCATGGTCACCCTGGGGACCATCATTCCCTCCCTGGATCCGGGAGACTGGTTTGCCGCCCTCGATATGAAGGACACGTACTTCCATATCGCGATTTACCCTCCCCATCGACGCTACCTGCGTTTTGTGGTCAACGGTGCGCACTACCAGTTTGCGGTGCTACCCTTCAGCCTGTCCACTGCGCCGAGGGTCTTCACCAAATGCATGGCAGTAGTTGCTGTAGCCCTCCGCCGTCGTTGCATTCATGTATACCCATATCTCGATGACTGGCTGGTTCGCGGGACATCCCGACAGCTGGTAAAGGTCCAGATGTCAGAGATACTATCCCTGTTTCGGTCCCTCGGCCTTCTCATCAATGCCGAGAAGTCCACTCTAGCTCCATCACAGCGGGTGGAGTTCATCGGAGCGGTCCTCGACTCCACTTTGGCCAGGGCCTGTCTCCCACGCTCTCAGCACCAGACAATGGTATCCATCATCCAGGACCTTCTCACCTTTCCCACGACAACGGTTCGGTCCTGCCTGCGCCTCCTGGGCCACATGGCGTCCTGTACGTTCGTCACGGCGTACGCGAGGCTCCACCTTCGCCCCTTTCAATCTTGGCTGGCGTCGGTATACCGCCCGCACCGCGACTCAATAGACATGGTAGTCACCGTCACAAAGCCAACACTCGCTTCGCTCAGCTGGTGGCTGGACCCAGAGGTCGTGTGTGCAGGAGTCCCGTTCCGTCCTCCTCGCCCATCGGTCACCTTGACTACGGATGCCTCGGCATTGGGATGGGGGGCTCACCTGGGCGACCTTCACACCCAGGGTCTCTGGTCCCCCCAAGAGCTCGCTCTCCACATCAATGTCCGGGAGCTGCGAGCGATCCGCCTAGCGTGTCACACCTTCCGCGCCCGTCTGCAAGGCCGCTGCGTGGCAGTGTTCACGGACAACATGACGGCAATGTTCTACGTGAACAAGCAGGGCGGAGCCCGCTCCTCCCTGCTCTGCAAAGAAGCCATGCTCCTGTGGGACTTCTGCGTGACCCACTCGATTCGCCTGGAAGCGTCCTTTCTTCCAGGAGTGCAGAACACGCTGGCCGACCATCTCAGCAGATCGTTCCTCTCCCACGAGTGGTCTCTTCGCCCGGATGTGGTGCACACAATTTTCCGGAGGTGGGGGTTTCCCCAGATAGACCTGTTTGCCTCCAAGGAGAACAGGAAGTGCCATCTGTTTTGCTCATACCAGGGTCGCTCGGCAGGCTCCCTGTCGGACGCATTCCTCTGCTCCTGGACGGATCACCTTCTCTATGCCTTCCCTCCGTTCCCGCTCATACACCGAGTGCTACTGAAGCTTCGGAGGGACAGGGCCCACGTCATACTCGTCGCTCTGGCCTGGCCGAGGCAGCACTGGTACACCCTGCTGCTCGAGCTCTCCGTTCGGGATCCCATGCCCCTCCCGTTATGGCCGGACCTCATCACGCAGGACTTCGGCAGGCTCTGACACCTGAACCTACAGTCCCTCCATCTTACAGCTTGGTACATGCGTGGCTGACCCATGCAGAGAGGGTCTGTTCGGCGGCAGTGCAGCAAGTCCTGCTAGAGAGCAGAAAGCCTTCCACTCGCTCCACCTACCTTGCAAAATGGAAGCGTTTCGCGCTCTGGTGTGATCAACAAGGACTCAATCCCTTCGTAGTCCCTATCCCTACCATCCTGGAATACCTCTGGTACCTTAAGGAGCAAGGTCTTGCAGTCTCCTCCTTGAAGGTGCACCTGGCAGCCGTGTCCGCCTTTCGGCCATCCATAGAAGGTCGTTCCATCTTCGCTAACCAGATGGTTTCCCACTTCCTTAAAGGCCTGGACCGCTTGTACCCGCCAGTGCGGCGTCCTACTCCGACCTGGGATTTAAACCTCGTTCTGGCCAAGCTGATGGGACCACCCTTTGAGCCCCTGGCCACGTGCTCTCTGCTCTATCTCTCCTGGAAGACAGCCTTCCTCGTCGCGATTACCTCGGCAAGGCGAGTCTCTGAGCTTCGTGCCCTAACGGTTAGTCCACCGTACACCGTCTTCCACGGAGACAAGGTGCAGCTTCGACCACACCCGGCCTTCCTCCCTAAGGTGGTGTCGGCCTTTCACCTTAAGCAGGAGATCTTCCTCCCGGTCTTCTTCCCGAAGCCGCACGCTTCACCTCGTGAGCAACAGCTTCACACCCTGGACGTCCGCAGGGCCCTCGCTTTTTATATCGAGCGGACGAAGCCCTTCCGGCGTTCGACCCAGCTGTTTGTAGTGGTTGCCGATCGCATGAAAGGCGAGCCGGTCTCCTCGCAGCGGATTTCCTCCTGGGTGACGGCATGTATCCGGACATGCTACGAGCTTGCTCGCGTGCCACCATGCCGCCTCACCGCCCACTCGACGAGGGCGCACGCCTCGTCGGCCACCTTCCTGGCCCATGTCCCCATCCAGGACATCTGTAGAGCGGCCACCTGGTCTTCTGTCCACACCTTCGCTTCCCACTACGCGTTGGTGCAGCAATCCAGAGACGATGCAGCCTTTGGCTCAGCAGTCTTACACTCTGCCACGTCTCACTCCGACCCCACCGCCTAGGTAAGGCTTGGGAATCACCTAACTGGAATGCATAGGAGCAATCACTCGAAGAAGAAAAGACGGTTACTCACCGTAGTAACTGTTGTTCTTCGAGATGTGTTGCTCCTATCCATTCCAGACCCGCCCTCCTTCCCCACTGTCGGAGTAGCCGGCAAGAAGGAACTGAGGAGCGGACGGGCCGGCTGGGGTATATATCCAGCGCCATGGCAGCGCCACTCCAGGGGGCGCCCAGCCGGCCCGCCGGAGTTGCTAGGGTAAAAATGTTCCGAAGAGCCGTGCACGCGCAGCGCGCGCACACCTACATGGAATGGATAGGAGCAACACATCTCGAAGAACAACAGTTACTACGGTGAGTAACCGTCTTTTCTCTAACCATTGCCATGACTAGACCAGATGATCAGGGCCCTACCAAATTCACGGCCATGAAAAACACATCATGGACCATTAAATCTGGTCTCCGCCCCCATGAAAGCTGGTCTTTTGTGTGCTTTTACTCTATACTATACAGATTTAATGGGGGAGACCAGCATGTCTCAAATTGGGGGGCCTGACCCAAAAGGGAGTTGGGGGGGTCAAAAGGTTATTTTTTGGGGCGGTCACAGTATTGCCACCCTTACTTCTGTGCTGCCTTCAGAACTGGGCAGCCGGAGAACGGTGTCTGTTAGCCGGGTGCACAGCTCTGAAGGCAGCACCCCGCCAGCAGCAGCACAGAAGTAAGGGTAGCAACACCATACCAGGCCACTCCTACTTCTACGCTGCTGCCTTCAGAGCTGGGCACCAGAGAGTGGCGGCTGCTGACTGAGGACCCAGCTCTGCAGACAACAGCGCAGAAGTAAGGGTGTCACTACCACACCAGGCCATTCTTACTTCTGCGCTGCTGCTGGCGGTGGCACTGCCTTCAGAGCTGGGCTCCTGGCCAGCAGCTGCCACTCTCCAGCTGTGCAGCTCTGAAGGCAGCAGCGCCACCAGCAGCAGCGCAGAAGTAAGGGTAGCAGCACTGCAACCCCTGCCCCCAAAATAACCTTGAGACCCTCCAACCCCCACAACTCCTTTTTGAGTCAGGCACCTACAATTACAACACTGTGAAATTTCAGATTTAAATAGCTGAAATCATGAAATTTACAATTTTTTAAATCTTATGACTGTGAAATTTACCAAAATGGACTGTGAATTTTACAGATGATCTATCACTGCAAAGAGTGCAGCCATGATGGCACATTCAGACCTAAAACCTGGCAGGAAGAGATCCAAAATATTTGAGGCAAGCAGATAATGCTGGAGATGTTCCACCATGTCTTTCTCAATGACTCTTCCTTGGAGTGAAGGGCCCAAGCCCAGACAATAGCATGTGAGATCACCGCTGCTGTTGGTTCCTTCAGCACAGGACAAACTGGTGTGTTTAGGGGTTGACAGCATCTGCCTCCTCTCAGGGAGGCGCTGGTGATCGCTGAACAAAGTGGGCTCAAATATTCTGATGCTCATCAGTGGGGAAAAGTTAAGCCACCAACTTCAATGCAGTGTGGGCACTGGTGGGTTTCACTCCTTTACCTTGTGGCTGCCTCATTCACGCAGGCTGTCTGTCCAGTCAGTGCAAGATCTTGCAAAAGGAAATGTGATTGTAACCTGCCTATTCATGCTTGGCTGTGCTTCTGGAAAACTGAGGTTGGGGGCGGAAAAGAGCTAGAACAGCTCTTGAACAGCTAGATAGACTGAGAAATGGGGGGAGGGTATGAACCCTATTGAACTCATTCTAGAAGACATAGGTAGGGTTGTCATAGTTCAGAGAACTGCACCTATACAACCCCTCCATTGTCCACCAAGGGTACCCACGCTAGGCTCCTGGCTCCTCCGCTGCCATCTCTCTTGGGCAGAGACCTGCAGCTCTCTCCCTCCTGATCATCATTTTTCCAGGCTGCACAGCTCCCTACCTATACTGCAAAATCCCCAGCAAGCCAGACTGCCTATGAAAAGCACATTTGCTCACAGTTGCAAGTTACCACACAGCTCCTTCTAAGCAAGCACGTTTATTCTTAAGGTGGAAGCATTACAGAGAAAAATGTATTAACAATAATAAACGAACCTACACACATGCTAAAAGGGTTAGCAGAGGTCATCCCAACTCCAGCCTGGGGCTCTGGTCAGTGTCAGACCTTCCAATCCAGGATTGGGCCACGCCCTTTCGGACAGAAGGTCCTATCCGTTTGCTGGATCAGAAAGAAAGTCCTGAGTCAGTTAAACTTGAGCTATTTATCCAAAAGTCCTTTGTTCGTTGGTCTCTAGAGAATACAGTTTGAACTAGTGCCTGTGAGGGTCCCCAGGAGGTGGTACCTCTCTGGCGGGGTTACAACCTGCCTGATTTGCCTTAATTACCACCTACTACCACCCAGAGGAGCCATGGCAGCTCTTCCCCGTGGACTAGAACACCATTGTACATGAACCATTCATTTAAAGCAATGGACCCCAAAGAGACAAACTTAATTCAATAAGCTCTTCCGAGGATATGTAGGAAATTGACATATCTGTCATATGGGTCTTGTCTGACAATACTACAGTGGTGCTGGGGCATCACTGGCTTAGCTCAGAGAAAGCTAAACAACCCATTGAATAGGCCAGTTTGGTGCCATGCCCACCACACCGAAGGAAGATGTGTACCTGGGAAGAGGCTATTATATTGTATTTGAGAGGGAAGTGCTGTGTACGGCTGAGTGTGGGAGGGGCTAGCGTCTGGGAGAGGGATGCTCTGGGCGTGTCTGGAGGAGAGGCTTTTATATAGTTAAGAGAGCTGTGTGTGTGTGTGTGTGTGTGCGTGTGCGCGCACATGCTCGTGCAGCTACAAAAGAGAATGGAGCTCTCTCTGTGTGTATGAGTATGGAGAGTGCTGTTAAATGGCAGAGGGGAGCCTATGACCTCTTCTGTGATGCTCCCCACTGGCATCCTTAGACTATTTCCTAGCGATTCAAAGGGAAGAGTTCCTCACAATCCCTTTCTTTACTGACTTATTCCCAACTCCACATGGCCCCACCCTCTTGGGGGTGATGCACTGAATTTAAAAAGGGGGAGCGCCCTGGCAGATACATGATGTCAGATTGGAGGGACGTCTCATGTGGGATTCCACAGGGATCTGTTCTGGGCCTGGTGTTTAACATCTTTATTAATGACCTGGATGTAGGAATAGAGAACATACTGATCAAATTTGCAGCTGAGACAATGCTGAGGGGTTGTCAACACTTTGGAGGATATTGCTAAAAGTCAGAGGGATCTTAATAAATTGGAAAACTGGGCTCTAGACAACAAAATGGAATTCAACAAGGGACCAAGGGAAGAAAGACCAAATGTACAAATACAGACTGGGGGAAATCTGGGTTGGCAGCAGCACTGCTGAGAAGGATCTGGGAGTTGTGTCAGCAATGTGATGCTGTTGCAAAAAAAAGCAGATGCAATTTTAGGTTGCATCAACAGAGGCATAGCATGCAAGTCACGGGGGGTGATAGTTCTGCTCTACTCAGCGCTGGTTAGGCCTCAGCTGGAGTACTGTGTCCAATTTTAGTCACCAATGTACAGAAAGGATGGAGAGAAACTGGAAAGGACCCAGAGGCAAGCAACAAAGAGGATCAAAGGGATGGAATGCAACCTCTGTGAGCAAAGGCTGAAGGAACTGGGTATGTTCAGATTGGAAAAGAGGAGATTAAAGGTGGGGAATATATAGTGGTCTTCAAATATTTGAAAGGCTGCCATAAAAAAGATGGAGAAAAGTTGTTCTCTCTTGCCACAGAGGGCAGGACAAGAAGCGATGGTTTCACACTACAGCATAGCAGATTTAGATTAAATCTCAATGTCATGTGGTATGCATACCCCATCCTCATGGGTGGGGCAGGGATGTGATACCACTGCGGTTACAGTCTACCAGACTTCCCTTATGCTGAAAGTGGCACGACCTAGCGGCCAGAGCCAATTACACTCAGGCACTAGGCAGCATGGGCCCTTCCAACTCCACCAGGCCCCAACCCAGGGCCATAACAGTGGCTGAGGGGTCCACCACTGGGTTGGGGGGAATCCTACTGAAACACTCTGACCTCATGCGGGTGGGAGATACCACTCACTCACCCCCCCCCGGGTGGCTTCCTACCATTCTTACTGAAGCTGTAGTCCATGGGGCATTGAGGTCTCCATGCTCCTCAGTGCAGGTAATTCCTTGGAGCTCTGTTGGCCGCAGATCTTCTCCAGTCCTAACCTCAGGATCTCCAGCTCCCGCAGGTAAGGACTGTGGCATCTCTTCAGCTGGAGCCTTTTCCAAAGGACTTTCCTCTCTGGCAGTCAGCCTAGAATGAGCTGGGCTGCTCCCTTTTATTCTGAGGCAGCAGTTGGTGCATGCCCAGCACAGTCTATGGGGTGGGACTTCCGCCACCCATAGCATGGGGTTAACCCTTTCCTGCCCAGTGTGGGGTATGCACGCCCCGTCACACTCAGGAAACACTTCCTAACTGTAAGAACAGTAGGACAATGGAACAGGAGCCTAGGGAGGTTGTGGAAGCTTCTTTACTGGAGGTTTTCAAAAGGAGGCTGGATCGCTGTCAGTGGTTTAGACACAACAAATCCTGCATCTTGGCAGGGGGTTAGACTAGATGACCCTTGTGGTCCCTTCTAACCCTGTGATTCTATGAGGGGCAGCAGCACCAGATCAGGAGGTTTCAATGAGGCACAATAAACAATAACCACAACAACCAGGGATGTAACACTGCACTTGTCATCTTCTAAACACTCTGCCCACAAGTGACTAAAGAGACAAAATTGAGCAAAGGGGGATTATGCATGAATATCAAGAAATATTTCCCACCTGCAACTTCAGTTAGAGGGGGGAAATCAGGCAAGACCCACCTCTGCAGGCCTTTAAAATGGGACTGAACAAAGCCCCAGGGACTATATTGCAGGAAACAACCTGCCCTGCTTAGATCAGGGTAGAAACATGATGTGACCTAATGGATCTCTTCCATCACTAAAAGCTCCATGCCTCTGACAAGGGCTGATCATTTCCATCTGCCTTTTCCCCTTTAAGGACGTTTCGGGTTGTAACTTGAGAAGACCAAGTGGGGAAAAAGAAAGAAAGAAAATAACTCGGCTGAGTTTCTCCCGCCTCCTCCTCCGCCCTTGCCATGCAGACAGCAGCCACGTCACCCAGCCTGCACTGGGACAGCTAAGCAGGCTCAGACTGGGAGGGACATTCTGGGGGACAATCCCCGACTTTACACTGGCACACGGGAGGAAAAGGGCCGTAGGCAGATCGTAGAGTAGGTAGAAATTGTGTCTGATAGAACAGAGATTAAATATACCAGGAGGAGTGAGGGGACCAGTTCATTCTGGAGGTAAGAATATCACTGGAGAAAGTTTTTATACTAGGAAAGAGAGAGTTAACTCGTCTGCCAGGAGACAGGAACAGGGGACTCCATATCCACAGAGAAAGAAAGTTTAATTGGGAGAGACAGTTTAACTGATCCGGGACAGGTAAGGGAAAAGATTCACTGCAGAGTTTTACCAGGTAACAGAGAGAATCTCTTGGGAGAAACCAAGAGAACTCCCCAAGCCTTCTTTCCTTTTCAAATCTGCACTGAATAATTTGCCTCGGGGAAATTCTCGGAGCAATGAATATATTCCGGATCCTGGGAGATGTCTCCCATTTGCTGGCTATGATCATATTACTGGTCAAGATCTGGAGATCCAAGTCCTGTGCTGGTGAGTTCTCTCCCCCACAATTTTGTGTGTGTGTGTGCGTGCGTGTATGCGCGCGTGCTTGGGAAGGAGGGCCCCATGTGGCTTTGGCTGTGAGAAAGAAGACAGTGTGGAGATGAGGAAGGGACAGTGAGTGGGGAGAATCAATGGCTTGCTAGTTAGTGGCACTCAGTGCCCTCCCTAACTGGGTTCCTAGGGAGAATTAAATCTCCCTCTCTACATCCCTCCCACCTGCCATCTCACTACCTCTTCCCCCATCTTCCTCCTTCCCCACTTGTGTCCCCCACTTTTGTGGGGGCCGCCCTGTTAGAACCCTTCCACCGCACAGAGGGGCCAACAAAGCCATCCTGGCTCAACATTATTTCCGTTGGAGGGCGGGACAGGGATGTGATTGGGAGGAGGGTGTTGTGACGTGGCAAAAAGCATCAGCTCTTAGTACAGGTGCTTATCTTGGGGGTGCCGATAACATGAGAGTTGTTATTAAGGGATGGAGAATGGCAGGGTGCGATTAGCATGTGTGCAGCTGTAAAAATCTTTCCAGGAAAAAGAAACAAAGAGAGGCTATGAGGCATCCCCGCTAAAGGGCAACTGAATTCCAGGTGTGTAACATTACAGGAGATAAATGGCTGTCCCTCCCCCTAGGCTGCATCTGCTGGCCAGATGATGCAGAGGACCTGTAATAATACTCTGCACCTTCTCAGCATCTCAAAGCACTTTACAAACCTTCCTTTAGCCTCAACCCTCTGGCGGGGGGGGGGGGGGGAAGTATCTTCATTTTACTAATGAGGAAACCCAGGCAGAAAGGGGTGAAGTCATTTGGCCAAGGTCACCAAGTGAGTCAGTGACCGAGCTGGGAACAGAACTCAACTATAGGGTCCTTTCCCCTTCTCTAAGTGCTAGGCCATGGGAGTGAACAGGGAGACCCCCTGCTGAGCTGCTCTCTGCAAGGAGAAGCCATTGGTTCCTAGCAGAGGGAACAGTTTTGGTGTTCACAATTTCTGTCAACACTGGTTCTCCACTTGTGAGGTAACTACCTTCTCTTCATGTGTCATTATATAATGCCTGCAGCTGTAACTTTCACTCCATGCATCTGAAGAAATGAAGTTTTTTACCCACGAAAGCTTATGCCTAAATAAAATCTGTTAGTCTTTAAGGTGCCACCGGACTCCTTGTTTTTTTTTGTGGATACAGACTAACATGGCTACCCCCGATACTTGACACAATTTCTGAGTGACTGTTGGGCTGATGAAAGAAGCTGAACTGAGAGCCCTGCCACCTGGAGTCTTTTTTTCCATTATCCTTTCACAGCAGGGACATCATAGGTGGAAACAATGCCAGTTTCCCTCCATACTCCAGCCTTTTCATCGGTGTACCTCAACTTTGCCCCCAAGTTCACTGGTGACTGAAAGCTATTACCATTTACAGGCTGGGACCTGATCTCTCAGACAGCTTGCTCCTGAGGCAGACATTGCACAAAATATCATCAGTGCGAACAAGATGGGGGGGGGAGGAGAAAGGCATGCTCAGGAGAACCAGGATTGAATGGGGCGTGAAAAATGACCACCCTCTCACCCAGAGCTGAGCCCTGCAAGGCAAGCCCGGGGCATGCTGAGGTGGTGTCAGGGGAATCCTGCACTGCCACTGCCCACACAAGACCTGTTCTGTCAATCTGGCTTGTTTTGTCTGTGCCAAGTTCATTTAACGCAGCCCAAGATAAACGGTTTTAAACACATGGGCTCTATTGCAACAAAATCCTCCCATCATCTCGCCTCCCTGTGTATTCAGTGTAACTCAGCCCCTGCACTGCTTTGATCTAGCACAGGGTGGTTAATGATGCTCTGAGCACTCCTCTAGTTCAGGGAAGATATAGGTCAGGGCAAAGTGGCCAGTTACTGGGCCATGCACAGCTCAGCCAAACATGAGCTCCAGCATGCTAGTTAGGCAGAGGGGGAAGACATGGGTCTGGTAGGATATTAATGGCAATAGCTATTTACTTTCCAAATCAATTTTGCATTTTAGTTCTGTAAACTAATTTGGCTGCACGTGTAGCTGCGTTCCCACTTGAAGGAGTGGCTGACCGCCCACTTTGTATAACAGCTATTGTCCTACAAACAACAACAGAACCAGGTAACAAGACTGATGGATTTTTTGTCCTGAATTGTTACTAGGAGAAGATACCTTGATACAAGATGAGGGGGCATATGCACGTGGAGTTTTCAATAGCTGTGTATGTCTCCAAACCTTTCCTCTCTTACTTGTCTTATCTCCTGTTCCTTCCCCGATGTGTAGGTATCTCCGGGAAGAGCCAGATCCTTTTCACTCTTGTCTTCACGACCCGCTATCTTGACCTGTTCACCACCTTCATCTCACTCTATAACACCGTGATGAAGGTAACGGCAGGGAGACGCTGCAGGAGCCCCACTGCAAGCAACCCCATAGGCGTTTCATTGTAGTTACTTGGGGAAGGTGATGATAGACATTCACCAAATCGGGATTTTAAATTTTGGGGGGAGCTTTCTACAAGACTCCCCAAATTACAGTAAACTCCCCTTTGGCAGGGGAGAGATAAGACTGTCCTTTAGATCTACTATTCCTCCATTGACCAGAGACAAACAACAACAGCCCACTCACCATAGCAGCTCCAACAAGTTGATTCCACTGCCCCACTAGTGCCTGCCAAATCCAGAAGCAGGAGACTGGGATCAAACCTGGGTGTCCTGCACAGTAGGCACAGGGCCAACGCCCCCTGTCAAGACAAAAGTAGCAAGAGAAAAGACTTGGGGCTTCTACACGGCAGTACAGGAGCAGGCACTCCTAGGGCAGCGGTGGGCAAACTTTTTGGCCCGAGGGCCACATCGGGGTTCCGAAACTGTATGGAGGGCCAGGCAGGGAAGGCTGTGCCTCCCCAAACAGCCTGGCCCCAGACCCCTCTCCGCCCTGCTCAGAACCTCCGACCTATCCAAACCCCACTGCTCCTTGTCCCCTGACTTCCCCCTCCCTGGACCCCCTACCCCTAACC